>NC_135769.1:17994583-18743289 GCF_052425735.1 Oculina patagonica
GAGAGGTGGGGTTTAAAGATGATGGCCTCGATAGAGCTTTTACGGTAATTTGCATTTCTACCTCTTTATTCAGAATCAAGCAACATTATTACAACCAGAGACATTCCAAATATTTTTGAGATCTGCGTCTAATCTTAAGTAAACGGTATTTTACATGGTTGATACGAGGGCTCTTTAAAACGCTCGTGTAACATTAATACAAGGTTTCCGCTAGTCCATACACCAACTGAAAAAACAGTTATAATTGCTACTAAAATGTGTCTTTTCCATCTTTTTCGCCAAACAGCCATGACAGGCATATTCTGATAGCGAGTCTCAATCGCTAGAGATACGCTGGTGAAAAACCACTCAATCACCAGCTGAACTGAAGTTGAGATTGCGAAAGACGGCACTAACTTTAAATGAGAACTGTTTTGTAAGTAAATAAATTGATACAAGAATAAAAATCCGTTAACAGACACTATGGCAGTTGATTCAGACAACATGCTCATAATAGCGATATCAGCCATAAGTCTCTCACGGCGAGGAGTACGAAAACTTCCCCAAGGAGCTAATGTCTTTTTACAAATGACATGACAGATGTGATCAATGACAACCATGGTGCTTCGTTCCATGACCTCTGCAGCGCCGTGGATTATTCCAAGAATAGCGATGTATTCCAAACAGTCAAGATCCGCTTGTAAAACTCGAAACATAACTGCTGAAGCACAATGCAACGGCGCTAGTAAGACAAATGAATATCCCGGATGAGTGATGTTCCATAACCGCTGGACACAAATTCGCGAGATTACTTTGAGTACGACTCCCATGAGAGGAGCGAAGAGTGCGATTACCAGGCGCATTTTCCCTTCCTCATTTTGTTCGTTGTACAGTGGGTAAATTATAGAGGCCACAGAAATTGCAAGAATTATAACAGAACAGAGGGGAACTGTGATTTGCAAGAACAAAGTCAGTTGCTGTCTCCTTGTCCGTCCCATACGGAAGTGATTCGTTAGAAAATAGGCTTGCCAACATATACCCATTACAAACAAAGCATTTAGGGGACTCTTTTGCAAAGCAGAAAGCTTGGAATAAGAAATTCCCAGGGCTTGTAGAGCGACACGATAACATGTGTCCAAGAAATATACAAGGCAAGCAGCTAGAACCAGTTTTCTTTTCACCCCCATTAACTGATAAGGGCGAAATAGAAGTAAGGTACATGTAAAGAACCAAGTGTAAAGAAAAGCACAAGAGATCACATCAGAAATTGATCTCATCCATTGCACGTTTTCTGGAATGGACTTCTTAGGGTAAAATTCACAGTTGTTTGCAGTTTTAAAAGTTAGGTAGGAGATCGACATGTATACTGAACCTATGATGGTAGAAGTAAGTAGCGAAATCAAAGCTCCGATGTACATTGACTTACAAACTGTACGGAGCGCGGATGGTCTGAGTCGTTTCCAAGCCATTGCTTTATCTTCATCTTTTTGATCTTCATGTGTTTCTTCGTTTTCCTCCGGCGAACACGCGTCTATAACCCTTACATCAAGGCGGCTGGACACTAGATAGTCCCAGCTTGTGACTTCTTTGTCGCTATATTCTTGATAAATAAGCTCATCAACAGGACGATAAAACCATTCTCGACCTGTGCTTTCTAGAGGATTGTAGCCAAAAGACTCTGCAGTGAATTCAGGTTCTTCTGGGTTGTAGTGCTCTGTCACGCCTCGTGTAAAGCTGAACACGATATGACCAAACACCTCTATCAGTGTACTGCTACTCATTGTTGCTGGACACCCGAATAAATGCTTACATTCCACCAAGTTTGTTAGTTTGCGTTGATGGTTTTAGGTTTCTCGAGGAAGTAAACCTAACTGTTATATCCAAGATGATCTGCAGCTAGAATTTAAGAGCTTGTCCTGTCTTCTCGATCTGTGGCATTTGCTGCTGTACAGCCGCCTTTTTATTTGTTGTTTCACACGGAAGTCTAGATGTGTTTGATATGGAACTTTGAATTACTTATGTCCTTTAGTTTCTAACCAAATACAAGGTTTGAAAAATAGATCGAGCTGAAACTATTGTTATCATTCAGCAATTGAAGTTGTAGAACAGTTTCTTGTGATTCGCCTCAGTAAACCCAAGATCAGTTCATGAAAAAGCCGAATACCCACTCAAATGGCCAGAAAATAATTTTACTTGAAGAGAACACCAGGTGGCTTCTAGGGCAATATAGAACGAATAAACACCTATTACACAAGCAAACCATTTCAGAAGACCATTCAGAAGTAGCTTTCAGTAGTTCGAATCATACGGTTCGGAAGCAAGCCTTGCGTCAGGGAAGGAAAGAGACCTGTAGAGCTAGAAAGTTATTGAGAAACCTCCTGTCGAGTTGGTTAATTAATTTTTAACGCTTCTTTTCAAAACAATGAGAGAAAATTCTCGAGAATTGGTTGATTATACATTCAATACTTGAACTTGAAGTGAGCAATTTATTTATAAGTACTTGTGATTTCTGGTTCAGTTTGAATTTTTTATAATTTGCGATGTTAAAATTGTTGCAAATTCACTTTCCAATATGTCTTTCACTGCCACAAAATAAGAATTAAAATTGACAATAGCAATAAGCATCTCATTTCTCCCTACATTATGAGGATCGAAGCTTAGGCCTTTACAGACTGTTCGCTGCAGCTTCTCTTTTCTTCGACACAAAAGATTGCGTGAGAAACAGCGAGCGCAAAGCACGAGGACCGAGGTCTCCTGTCTTTGCGCTGCGTCCAACTCTTGTACTTCAGTTTTCTGCGATCAACGATCGAAGAAAAATACAAGAAAATAGAGAGCTGTGAACAGTCTTAGATTAAAGTTTGTAAGCAACTTGTTCAAAGGCACTAATACACGGAGGAACATGTTGCAGGGACATGACGCGACGTCATGTAGAGGGGGCCAAAACATGTAACACAAGAAAATGAATCTAATCTGAGCCGTACCGATGGTTTATAACATGAAATGACATTTATTTTAATCCATTTTGTCAGCTTTTTACCAAATGGTAATGAGGTGTAGTGATCATTCTTGAAGTGACGTGTTTCCCTCACTCGACCACTCGCTCATTCCATTCTGATATTAAACCGCAATTAATTCATGCATTTAACGGTGAACATGCTGACAGAAAGGTTCTATAAAAACGCCATTCAATGCATGTATAAACAAATTATTCTCCAACCTCGTTCCCAGGGTCTCTCTTTCAGGGAACTGAATTGAATTTTCACAAAACAAATCGAAAGAGGATCAGTTACACTTCTCCTCTTGTGATAAAAGAGAATAGAATCCGCTCTACGAAGCCTAAGAGCATAGGCTATCAATGACCCATTCACGTAAGAAAACATTAAAAGACGCGTTTTAGAAAACACAACATTCATGCACGTTTTTGTTTCGCGTCACATCATCTTCGTGTCCCGCCATCCGTTCTTCATCTTTTTTAGTCGTGCAGAAACGCGCATCTTTCTCTCAAATTTTAACGCTAAAAAGGATCAAAGGTTACACTTAAATATTTTTGTGATGAAATAGAATTCGCGCGACGAAGCCTGAGGGCACGAACCATCATGACGCAATTCACATGGAAAAATAAAACATTCACAGGGAAATAAAGTGAGATTGTGTTACATTATTGAACGCTTATTTAAAGAAAAAACTATCAATGAATCTATCAATGACCCATTCACGCAAGAAAAAAATTAAAGGCAAATCAAGTGAGATTGTGACATTACTGAAAGTAGCTATGAACTACATATAGTTACGCTTAAATTGTTATAAAAAATTATTACGCTCGCCATGCGACGTGTTTTAGTTAGCACCACATCAACGGCACGTTTTTGTTTCGCGTCACGCCACCTCGTGTCACATCATCCGTTTTTCATCTTTTTGAGTCAAGCAGATACACGAAGTGCTCGGGCGTATCTTTTCTCTCAAATTTTATCCGCTGCTCAAAAATAACGCTATACATGCTGACAGAAAAGTAAACATATTGACAAAACAAATTCACTTAATGCTTAAAAGGATCAAAGATAATACACTGACCGGTAAATATTTTGGTTGTGAAAACTGAATAGCGCTACGACGCCTGAGAGCACGAGCCATCAATGACGCAACTCACGTGGAAAAATAAAGCAAAGTGAGAATGCTTTACTTTATTGGACACTTATTTAGAAAAAAATACGGAGGTCGGCACTTCATTCATCGAATTACCATGAGGTTGCTCGAAGAGCCTTTGATTTTGTATATGTTTTAAGATAAAAAGGATATCTTAAACCAACTAAATATAGCAGAGATTTGGAAATACTTGCGCATTTTTCCAATCAAAGAAACTTACGTTTCGCTTTCTTTAGAGGTATTTAATGCTCATAAAGAGTTTAAGAAAACAAAACCAAAAAAATATCCCTTGATACAAGGTTGCTTTTTGCCGCCAAATTTCGACTAAAATCACACTCTATGACAGTGAATCTTGTGGTCTTCTCATGCAGAGTCGCTAGAGGGGCCTGAAAGGGTAAAATGGGAACTGGGATTTTGGCAAATTTTTACCGGCTTTGAAAATTGAGATTTGGGTCACTGGGACGGGGAATCACAAACAAATAAACAATACAACTGGGACTGGGATTTGGAAAATCAGGAAAAAGATAGGCTGGGAATGGGATTTGGGCAAAATTTGGGCTGGGAAATGAGATTTTAAGGTCGGCCGGACGCACTAGGCGACACGTCGCTGCAACACGTCGCGGCGACATGTTGCTGCGACCTGTCGCCTCGTGTGACATGGTGCATTCTTGCGACAAACCAGTCGCTGCGACAAAATTTTGTCGCTTCGATGTGTCGCACGATATTTAAACTGGTTTGAATTCGTGCGACACATCGCAGCGACAAAATGAGCGATAGCAGCGTTGTCGCAGCGTGTGTATACGTCTGCGACAAATCGCTGCGACAAATTATAAATTAAACAATGAGAGAGCGTCATTTATTTTTCTGTTTTGCCGTATTGAATTGGAAAACTAGTTCACATTCCCACTCTTCCAAATTCGCTGTTTGTGCACCGAACAAACACCTTGTCGCAGCAACTTGTTTTTACGCAGTACACACGGAGCAGTATACCCCCTTCAGGACCCTCTTGGTAGGCCACTTAGTCACAACATGACTAAAATCTGTCCAAGCGTATCGTGATGCAAGATTACTGTAGTACTAATCTTTATTTAACCACGGTAATACAAATTCAGCAAAGGTTGCCTTTCAAATTATAGCTGTGACCTACAAAATAACATTAAAAAACTATCGATCAAGTTAGTAATAGCCGCCAAAGGCAGTCAAAGAAGAAAAGGTCTTATTTGATTGTTTAATCAGTTCCACAATTTAGCCACACCCTACCCCAACCCCCTTGCACTTCTTACGCCGTAATGAGTGGCTTCAGGACACAGTGAGCATTTCAGTTCGATATTCAGGACACCTTTGTGGACCTTGTACATCATGTTAGCTACGTGCTTTTGTCGTCTAGTTTGGAGGTCTTCCAAATTTAGTACCCAACAAAGGGACTGAGACCGTACATCGTACGAGGACCTTGTGATGACCATGGCAGCCCTATTGTGTAATCTCAGTAGCTTATCAGACAACTTTTTTCCGACATTATCCCCCACTGGGTAGGTATGGAATGTTCACAAGGAACATTTATTGACCACACGTCGTCTAACTGGCACACTCGATTAAGTTACTGTAATGACGACCGACTCTTAACAAAAATAAACTTCGACTACACGTCCTATGTCCACGAAAACTTCGTAAAGTGTCCAACTAACTTGTTTCGTCCAACGTTGAAAACCGAATGAATAAAGAAATCTACTTGACAATACTTGAAACGAAAACGAAACCTAAATTTACATAAAAAATTAATGCAAAAGGAACGAACGAAACTAGGCCGGTAGAAAAAATACAAAAGAAACAAAAGATATTACGATACTATTCTCACGCAACATGACGATTAAACCTAATGATTTCAATTCTCTCGTGTCCATGGAAGGTTAAGTCTGCTTTCGAGCCTATTGCCCCACCAGGCCGGAGCTTATCCCATTTTCAGTAACATGAAGCGACTAAAAATATTTATTCTCCCCCCTGGGTGAGATGTTAGTCCATCGAACTGGTTTACCCCATAGCATTAAATTCACTGGTACTCATTCATAAACCCGGGTGAAGAGAGAGTCTTTCCCAAAAACACAACAAAAGACCCCAGCCAGGACTAGAACCCGGACAGCTCGATCTGGAGTCCAGCCCACTAACCTTTTGGCCACCGCGCCTACCACAATTTAACCCCACACTAACCTACAGTAGTCAAAATGGTACTGCACCAAAGACTTACATTCTGTCAGTGATTAAATTCTTGACACTTTCGTAGGTCTCTTACCCTCTTAATCAGTCTTTGAGATCTCTCCATGTAATCTTAAGTAAATGGCATTTTACAAGGTTGATTTAAGGGCTCTTTAAAGTGCTCGTGTACCATTACTAAAAGGTTCTCGCTAGTCCATGTACCTACTGACACGGCAGTTACAATTGCCACTAAAATGTGTCTTTTCCATCTTCTTCGCCAAACAGCCATGACAGCCATATTCTGATAGCGAGTCTCGATCGCTAGAGAAACACTGGTGAAAAACCACTCAATCACCAGCTGAACTGAAGTTGTGATGGCGAAAGACTGTAATAGCTTTAAAAGCGAATCGTTTTGTAAGTAAATAAATTGATACAAGTACAAAAATCCGTTAACGGACACTATAGCAGTTGATTCCGACAACATGCTCATGATAGCGATATCAGCCATTAGTCTCTCACGGCGAGGAGTACGAAAACTTCCCCAAGGAGCTGATGTTTTTTTGCAAATCACATGACAAATGTGATCAATAACAACCATGGTGCTTCGTTCTATGACTTCTGCAGCGCCGTGAACTATTCCAAGAATAGCGATGGATTGTAAACTGTCAAGATCCGCTTGTAAAACTCGAAACATAACCGCTGATGCACAATACAACGGCGCTAATAAGACATACGAATATCCCGGATGTGTGGTATTCCATAACCGTTGGACACAAATTCGCGAGATTACTTTTAGCACGACTCCAATGAGAGGAGCGAAGAGTGCTATTACCAGGCGCATTTTGCTCTTCTTGCTTTTCTCGTTATACGCCGGGTAAATTATAGAAGCCGCAGAAATGGCAAGAACTATAACAGATAAGATAGGAACTGTCATTTGCAAGAACAAAGTCGCCTTTTGTCTCCTTGTGCATCCCATACGAAAGTGTTTCGTTAGAAGATAGGCTTGCCAAAATATACTCATAAAAGCGAAAGCATTGAGTGGGATCTTTTGCAAACCAGAAAGCTTGGAATGAGATATTCTCAGAGCTTGTAGAGCGACACGATAACATGTGTCCAAGAAATATGCGAGGCAACTAACCAGGACCAGTTTTCTTTTCACTCCCATTAATTGATAAGGGCGAAATAGGAAAAAGGTGCATGTAAAGAACCAAGTGTAAAGAAAAGCGCAAGAGATCACAGCAGAAATTAATCTCGTCCACTGCACTTTTACTGGAATGGACTTCTTTGGGTAAAATTCACAGTTGTTTATAGTTTTAAAACACAGATAGATGATCAGCATGTATACTGAACCTATGATGGTAGCAGTTAGTAGTGAAATCAAAGCTCCAATGTACATTGATTTACAAACTGTACGGAGAGTGGATGGTCTGAGCCGCTTCCAAGCCATTGCTTTATCTTCATCTTGTTGATCGTCTTGTGTTTCTTCGTTTTCCTCTGGTGAACACGCGTTTATAACCCTTATATCGAGACTGCTAGACGCTAGATAGTCCAAGCTTGTGACTTCTTTGTCGCTGTATTCTTGATAAATAAGCTCATCAACAGGATGATAATACCATTCTCGACCTGTGCTTTGTAGTGGATCGTAACCTAAAGACTCCGCCGTGAATTCGGGTTCTTCTGGGTTGAAGTGCTCTGTCACACCTCGTGTAAAACTAAACACGATATGACCAAACACCTCTAGTAGTGTACTGCTACTCATTGTTATTTCGAAGACGCAGTAGTTTATCAGTTAGTGACGGTGTTAGAGCTTACGCAAGGAAACAACTGAGACTTGAACACAATCTTCAGTTTATAAACTGAATCTTCCTGTGTCGCTTTGATGTATAAATCCACTTCCTTGAGGGGTTTCACCGTTTTCAGTTTCGACCGGAAGTGTCATTATCTCATCTATTGGGAATCGATATGTTTATAATAGCTTTAAGTGGTTTCAGTTTCTGCGCCAAAAATTTGTCCCAGCTTTATGTATTTCCAAAAAAATTACATCGTTATATGGTTTCAAAGTTGATGTTTCACGGTTAATTGTAAATGTTTTTGTACTTTGCTTTATTTAGGATGGCCACAGGTTCATTACTTCGTTTCAGTTTTGATTATTTAAAAAGTCATAACTTACTAAGTTTGATTAATTGATTGATTGATTGATCGATTGATGTTGTTAGTAAGTTAAAATCAAGTCCAATTCACTGTTTCACGGTCTCGATCATCCTATTTTCTTCTCCCAATCTTTGGTTTGTCTATACGAAAATTCTGAAGGCATGTTTGTGCTGTAAACAGGATACTTTAAATTTATAACTGCTTATTTAGCTACTGCTTTTAAAACTTTGTCATCGAAAATAGAAGTAGAGATTCATCGGACTAGTTAATTGCGCCAACGATTTGTCTCTCTATACTTTCGTAATATACTGTTTCGAATTCACTTCTTACATTTTACAGAAGCAGAGGTATCACTCTTTCCCTGACGCAAAAACCGGCGAAAGGAACATTACGCTCTTGACGGCGCTTGCTTATTCAGTATAATTACCTTCGGTTGTCCAACACACATTCCATCACACATTGAACATTCCAGCAAGCATTCATTCATCGTAACTACAGAGTCTTCCGCCACTTTTTTAATTAACTTTTTGCATCGTGGAAGCAGAGATACAACGCTTTCGATACAACGAAATATAGTGTGTTAATTATCAACAGATAATCACTTTCGCTCACGTGATTATCTTTCGCTAATTTAAATCATGAATTGTTTTTTTGACTGTGTGTAAACACCTTCGACAGCCTTGTAGAAGCGGTGATTTATTTCTTGTCGCGACGCTTCTCAAACATCGAAGAGAAAATCACGCTTGTTGGCGCTTGTTAATCTTTTAACGTTTTAGAGAATTTTAAATCATATATTTTTTTTCTTTGAGTACAGAGTTTTTTTACTGTTACAAACAGTTTCGTAATCCTTGTAGAAGCGGGGATTTAATTCTTGTCGCGACGCTCCTGAAACATCGGAAAATAAAATCACGCTTGTCGGCGCGTGTTTATTCACGAGATTAAACAAAAACTTTCGCTCGCAAAAACATCGCAAGCATAATCGGCGCATCGATTTAGTCTAAATCGTGAATTGTTTCATTAACTACAGAGGTTTTTTGCTGTTTTAAACACCTTCGTAAGCTTATAGAAGTGGAGATTTAAATAATTTTTGTGAATGTCGGACGCTCCTAAACAACGGGAGAAAAAAACACGCTTGTTGGCGCGTACAACAGACAAAAGCTTGTTTCGCAAAAAAAAAAATGCCTAAAAGTTCGAAGTTCGTGCATATGTAATGAATTACACATT
This sequence comes from Oculina patagonica, assembly GCF_052425735.1. Classification (NCBI taxonomy): domain Eukaryota; kingdom Metazoa; phylum Cnidaria; class Anthozoa; order Scleractinia; family Oculinidae; genus Oculina; species Oculina patagonica. The sequence goes on from NC_135769.1 coordinate 18,004,271, forward strand.
CTGTCCGTCTCGAAGTTGTTTCTCCAAAGTTTAAAAGTTTTCCAGACCTGTTGACTGTTCAATTCAGTTTCCACTGTTTTATCCACCTTCACCAGCACTAACTTTCAGTAATGAAATTCCTAGTTTTCTAAAATTGAATACAAATGTTTACTTTTGGGAAAATAAGTTAAGAAGAATAAGAACCAACGAGATAAACTAATGATAAAGCCAGGATTCGAGCCAGGATCCGAGCCAGGATTCGAGCCAGGATTCGAGCTAGGATCTGAGCTAGAATCAGAGCTAGGAGCCACCCTTTTTTTCAGATAGAAATCCTAACCCTATTATAAAAGCTAACCGCAAGCAACCCAAGCTAAAGTAGGCTAACCGTAGTGCTATTTAGGCTAACCAGAGTGCTAGTTAGGCTAACCGAACGCTATTTAGGCTAACCAGAGTGCTAGTTAGGCTAACCGAACGCTATTTAGGCTAACTGGAGTGCCATTCAGGCTAACCGGAGCGCTTAATAGTTAGTCCCATTCTTAATTATCCTTGCTCAGATCCTAGCTCGGATCCTAGCTCGAATCCTGGCTCGAATCCTGGTTCGGATCCTGGCTCGAATCCTGGCTCCGATCCTGACTCGAATCCTAGCTCGGATCCTGGCTCGAATCCTGGCTCGGATCCTGGCTCGAATCCTAGCTCGGATCCTGGCTCGAATCCAGGCTCGGATCCTAGCTCGGATACTGGCTCGAAGTTTAGGTATCCTCAGAACCAACTGGCGTTAATTTGTCTTAACTGCTTTTTATGTAAGAACCTGTTTAGGTCAAACTGGAAAAAACTAAGGTTCTTACTCGCGGGTTTTGACTGTACACCAACAGTGGCATCCCAGTCTTATGTCTCTAAACTCTTCAAATCGTAAATTACCTCAGATTATAAAAACGGTGCATGTGTGGTCGGTCGGTCATCCATTTCTACCATGTTTTAGCTAATTTTTTAGCCTTGTAAATATTTATTTTAATACCAAAAAGCCAATATTTTCAACAGTAACTAACTAAATATTCAAGAACTGATATGAATATTACATTAGATATGGGACAATCCCCTGATTCAGCTAATCCCTGGCGTGATTTATTTTCATTGAATCTTTAATACTGACGTTTACTGCAAAGTTTCGAAAGAAATTTCAATAAAATAAGCAGTTTTAAATGTAAACGATTCTGTCTACAGAGCAAACATTCCTATCGCTATCGGTGGAATTTCCGTATAGACAAACCGATGACACTTCCGGTTGAAACTGTAATTTACCCACTGTATAACGAGCAAAGTAAGGAAGGGGAAATGCGCCTGGTAATTGCACTCTTCGCTCCTCTCATTGGAGTCGTGCTAATAGTAATTTCGCGAATTTGTGTTCAGCGGTTATGGAACATTACTCATCCGGGATATTCCTATATCCTATTAGCACCACTGTATTGTGCTTCAGCTTTCATATTTCGAGTTTTACAAGCGGATCTTGACAGTTTGCAATCCATCGCTATTCTTGGAATAATTCACGGCGCTACAGAAGTCATAGAACGAAGCACTATGGTTGTGATCGATCACATTTGTCATGTGATTTGGAAAAGAACATCAGCTCCTTGGGGAAGTTTTCGTACTCCTCGTCGTGAGAGACTAATGGCTGATATCGCCGTCTTGAGCATGTTGTCGGAATCAACTGCTATAGTGTCTGTTAACGGCTTTTTGTACCTTTTTCAATTTATTTACTTACAAAACGATCCCCTTTTAAAGCTATTACAGTCTTTCGCCATCAAAACTTCAGTTCAGCTGGTGATTGAGTTGTTTTTCACCAGCGTGTCTCTTGCGATCGAGACTCACTATCAGAATATGGCTGTCATGGCTGTTTGGCGAAGAAGGTGGAAAAGACACATTGTAGTGTCAATTGTAACTGTTGTGTCAGTAGGCATATGGACTAGCGGAAATCTTTTAGTTATGGTACAAGAGCAATTTAAGGAGCCCTTAAATCAATCTTGTAAAATGCCGTTTACATAACATTACATCGAGAGATCTCAAGGACTGCGCTTTGTAAACTGCCCCGAAAAATGACATACTGATGACTAAGCGCTATGGAGATTTTCTATGAAAAGAGAATACATGTTGATTATAATTACAAACGGTCAATGTCACAAAGATCCTAACATGATGCCAATAGTACAGATTGGTGGTTCCCAACTGGCAAATGTATCTAATGCTAAAGCTGGTCAAATCACATGGAAAAAATCAGTAAGAAAATGCCTTCCGGGATACGTTAGTGACGATAATTTAATCACAGTATATAAGTCTTTGGTGCAATACCAATCAATCAATTAATCAATCAATCTATCAATCTATCAATCAATCAATCAATCAATCAATCAATTTACTAGAGTCATAACGCAGTATGAAGTTGCCTTCCCTATCCGAGCCAGAGGCTCATGTATAAAGCACATGACAGTAATTGAAATCACTGAGTATAAAAACAAAGGGCACTAATGTATGCTATTTGCAAGGCTAAAAGGTTAAAAATTGTAAAATTAAAATGTTGAAACCAAACATTTTCGGCTGTTTGCCTGCATCAGGGTTAAAAATAAAATAAGCAATAACTAAACTAAGTAATAACTAATTAAATATTAGATAGTAAATTACGATAATTATGAGTAAAAATATAAAAAATGTATAAATACTTTAACCTACTCACACTAAAACTTATTCTTACACCCTTGATTAAAATCTCAAAATATAATAATTATACTAAAAATATGTCGCTAAAGTCTATATGATATACAATAATGACACTTGCAGCTTGTCTTTAAGTTAAACAAGTCAAATGTCTCCAAGTTCTTTCGAAAGTGTCTCAAGTTGGTCGAGCGTTGATGAAACGCTGTCTGATAAGCCACTGAGATTACAAAATAGGGCTGCCAGGGTCATCACCAGATCCTCCGCGTACGATGTACGGTCTCAGTCCCTTCGTCGGGCACTTGATTGGGACGACCTGCAAATTAGACGACAAAGGCACGTAACCAAAATAATGTACAAGGTCCACCATAGATTTGTCCTGAATATCGAACTGAAATGCTCACTTCGTGTTCTGAATCCACTCATTATGGCGTAAGAAGTGCAAGGTGGGTGTGGTGTGGCTAAATTATGGAATGGATTACCCAATAAAATAAAGAACTCTCCTTCCTTGCAATCCTTTAAGACTGTCTTAAGCAGCTATTTGTAACTTTATTTGATCGATTATGTAGATATTAGGTAAATATTTTGTCTATAATCGGAAGAAGTTTTTTATATTGTGTTGACAGGGAGGAAGGTGACTCTATTGTTTCCAGTTGTTTATTCGTGACCAACTCATCACTGCCAGTATGACGTCACATGGCAACGCGCGAATGATTCCCCCGGTTTGGTCAGATAAGCAGGATTAATCGTGAGTACGCCACAAATGAGGTACAGAAAGGCTTAACTTTAGTGCCTATATCGCTATTGTTCGCCAATTCCTTCCCAGTGGTTACGGTTTGATGTCTTAACTGTCTGTGTGTATGATCTGTTTCTGTTTTTTGCGCCCGTAATACTGTATTTTGGTTATTTTTTTTAATTCTTGAACGGGACAGAAGACGGGACCGCCATTTTGCTTTCGGGTCAAGCGAAGTCCATCAAAAACATCCACCTTTTCACCCAAATATTGCCAAATCCGCTTCATAATAGGAGGTTTTACTCCTTGATTATTAACGTTTAATGTCTGTGTCGTTCTGTGTCGCTTGAATTAGCCAAACTTCATATCTTTCCGTTTGAGTGCAAAGGTATTATTTTTATGCAGAATATGTCAACAACTCCGATCGCTGCTTCGCGATCTCATGTAGAAATTCTTTCCACATCTTTTTTATTCGCTTTCATTGGCTATTATAATATTCTTTTGTTGGTATCTGTGCAGTTCTGTTGTATTTTGTGGCTTTCCTCGCCGTGTTGACTCTTAAATTTCATTGATTGCATACCTCCTAAAAAAACATGAAAACGAAAAGCTTACAACAAGGGGTGTTTCGAGTCGGGCACCCATCCAATTCAAGTGTTAATCCCGCCCGGGAAGCCTTAACTTCGGCCAGCTTGAATTGAGCAAGCGCTTACATTGTGGTTTGAGCGAGAAAAAACGTGTTGTTTGAAATAGGCATGAGTTCAAATTCGTTGACGGGACAGTTTACACCTTTCAATGTAACAGTGTTGCAACTGAAGACAAGTAGTAAAAATATTACCGATTCAAAAGACTAGAGTAAAGATATTCTGTTGTTTTTCAATAATACCCAATGAAAGCGCAGGCTCCATCCCACCTGGCCGAAGTTAAGCCCTGTCGGGCGGGGTTATAGGTGGTCGTCACGCTGGGACACATGAGAAGAACAGGGGACGCACTCGCCAGTCTCAGGTGAACGTACCGACTCGAGACCGTCAAAAGCACGAGAGAGACAGGGAGGGAGCCAACGGGGCCGGCGGGGAGACAAAACATCTGGCATCACGCACAAAAGGGTAGATCACATGAACAAGAACCGCTCACGGGGAACACAGAAAGCGATACGGACAGCTTGGCGGCCATCGATCTCGTGTGGCGTCACTCGAAAAATGCCAGAAGACGGCGAAGAGCAAACAAGAAATGAAGGACGACAAGAGGAGGATGAACTAGGGTCGGATTGGATTATAATTTTGATGACGTCACGTGAAAACCAAGAATACATGGGGTTAATACATGGATGGGTGAACAACTGGAAATTACCCGTGCAGCGCCTTTTTCCTCTTGATTGCTCCGATTTTCAACTATAAGGGGAAAGATATGAAGATCCACAAATGCTGAAAGTCTGATACTGCACGTACCGTCAAGAACCGTATATCCTGTGCCAAACCTCCTATTTCTGTTACAATAAAAATTAAATTCGCTGTGCAGTGACTCTCGAAAACTTGACCTGTTTACAGATTTCATCGATCATTCTACCCTTTGCGAAGGTGTTTCAGTTGATTAAAAAGATGAATATAACGTCTTGTTCTACCAAAAAATACCAGAAGAGTGACGGTTGTATTCGCTATAGAATTTTTTCCCTGAGCTTTACGAGTTCTAACCAGCTCTAAAGAGAACGGAACTTAAGTTTGCTGAGTGGAAAAGTGCCTCAGAATTTCGAAATCTCTTCTACATTTAGTTGGTATCTGGTTTCCTTTTAATTTAAAATATACCAAAAACAAAAAAGCTGACAAAGTGGATAAAAATAAATGTCATTTCATGTTATATCCCTTCGGTAACTCAGATCAGATTAGATTAGATTGACTTTATTAGATTGTTCAGTGCAATATCACGTACTAGCCAGCGGGCAGCCGTGTCTTATTTCCTCGCGCGGAAAAGGGAAATAGGAGACGGCTGCACGCAGACTATCATGTACCAGCTTTTTTTGGAATTCGAAATAATACTGCGGGATATTTGCTGTTATCTTTGACGTTTCATTCCTCAGTGTGAAGTTTTCTAAGCTTTATAAAGGACAGTAAAAGTTTGTGACTGATTATATCGTGTCAGAAAAATTACCCTGATACAATCACAAGAAAGGGATCTATCGGAGTCACAGTTTGGCTACAATCCTCTACAAAAGACAAGTCTAGAATGGTATAAGAGCAATTTTCGATTGAGTGTCGAAAGAAATCCAGACTGAATTGTTTAGTTTTTTTTCCACTTCGTTCTGTGATTGGTTTGAAAATTTCCCGCCCCAATACTCGACCAATCAGACGCAAAGCCATAACCAATCGCGACTTTGTTACGTGACGCGTTTTCCCGCGCTCGGCGCCGCTGACTTGTATTTGCTTCAGTTTGTCATTGGTTCATTGTTTGCTTAGTCATTGAAATTGCTTTGGTTTTAGTTTTACGACACTCACATGAAAACTGTTCTATCGTCCGGTTGATCAGCTTTTTTTATCAGAAACACAGCCACAAAGAACTGAACGCAAAAGCTTCTACTATCTAGCGTCTAAACGTCTCATTGATAATAGGCTTATCGTTAAAGTTAGTAGTAGAGATTTAACAGAAGTTAGTTGAATCAGGTGATCGGGTGACTACTATGACTTCTTGAATACTAATGAAGGGAATGTCCCTTTACTAACGAGATTGCTTATCGATATCAGTTCCTGTGTATTAATTAAGTTTTATTATTCAACTTAGTTGTTCATGTTACGACGCATGGCTTTTACTTCAGTTTTATCAACAAAATACTCTTTTGTGTTGTTTACTGTTCAGAAGAATATTTAAGGAGCTAATGTAACTGATAAACATAATACACACAAAGATATTCTTCGAAAAATATTTTTATTTGGAAAAACTCAAATCATAAAACAGAACACAACATATTCTTAACCCTATTCATACCGGGCTTTTTTGGACCTTCTCTGACCGGGGGGGAGGGGGGGGGGGCGCTTCGGAAGCGCCCCCTATGTAACTTCCAGAATATTTAAGCAATCACAATGAAACTTACAGGATGTATAGTATGTCCAAATATCGTTCTTTTGGTATACGACACGTGGGATGATGACGTCACATCACGTGACAATTACATCATGATGTTAAAACAGCCGCCATTTTGGATTTCAAAATTTTTCTAAAATGCCAGAAAACCACCCAAAATTACTGCAAAGTACACAAAAACAATAAAACTGTGCTTAAAAACCGTAAAAAGGTAAAAATTAATTGCATTTAAGTCAATTTTCATTAATAGAAACACGAAAATTACAAATTTTGGAAAACATACCTATCAAAATGCCGTTGCCATGGTGATATCAAGTTTCGGACACAACATCCTATCCCACCAAATTATTCCCAGATAAATTGTAGATAAACTCACAAAATTTGGCAGAGTTTAATTGAATCGTGAAAAAGTTATAAGCGTTCAAAGCCAGCGCGGGCCTCAAAAGCCCTCTCCCCCCCACTCCCGACGGTCTGAATAGAGTCATGTAGACGGCATTTTACAAACCTGATTTGGGGACTCTTTGAAGCGCCCATGTACAATTGCCCAAAGAGGTCCACTTCAATAGTGAGTACCGTGCTGGGTTTTTTGAGCATTACAACTCTCGAGACGTTTTCATCTTAAAATTTGCCATCTTCATTAGTTATTTTTGTTTCCTTAGAAGTCCATTTTTGGTTGGGTCAAATTAAAGGAAGGCGGATGTATCACAACTTAAGTTTCTCAAATATTGCAATTCCTTGGGTGTTTTTAACAAACCAATTATTTCACTCGCACTTGTTGGATGAGATAGTGTTCTGAAACAAGTTTCAGCAGTTCGAACTCGTCAACACTCTCGGACCCTACATTCAGATCATGGATCGAAACTTGATTTTTCGATTCTTTACTTCTAGATCTGTCCATCACGCCTCCGTTATGTAAAACTGAACTCAATGTTATACAAACAGCATCCATAGTATCCATATCTGACTTGATATATAAACTATTAAAAATGGTTGAAATCCAAGACCTAGCTAGAAACTGTATTAACTGTCTTTTTCTAGAAACTTTTTAAAAATTTTACCAACCTATGTTAAAACTCGGTTTAAAACCGTATCTCTGTCGGTTTTTTGGGAGGTCGAACAAGCTAATTTTTTTAGCCGCCAAACGCTTGCAACTTCCTTTGCTCCAAAATCATGTAAGCAGATTTCAGATTTTTTTTTTTCAGATTTAAGCATTTGTTTAGCGCTGAGATAATGAATTCTCAAACAGTATCAAACCTGTACAGATCGAATAATATTTTGAGTCCACGAAAAAAAAACATGTTTTCTTGTATACGGAGTTACGGCTAGCTTGGCTGGACATTAATGTTTTAGTGCTGTTCGATACACATTTTTACAAAATAGCAACAATCTATGTACCCTGGGTTCCAGAGGGTTTTTTTTTTACAATCTATGGGAAAATAACTTTAAAAGTGTAAAGTTGCCTTATTTCTTCTTTTTTTTCTTTATCAGTTGTGATAATTTACCATCTACGAAAGGGGTAGGGTTAGATGGAAAGGTGGGGGACTTATAAAAAAAGTTGAGCTTTAATACGGTGGAAGGGGGGCTTTTCGAAGGGAGCGCTTAATAGAGCATTTACTTAAATTATAATTTGTGTTTCTACCTCTTCGTTACGCGTTTATAAGCCTTTCCTTAGACATCAGTAGAAGCTTGTGCCTTCAGTCCTTTGTGGCTGTGTTTCTGATAAAAAAAAAGGTTCATCAACCGAATGATAGCAGAACTAAAACCAAAGTAATTACAACGACCAATCACATGAAAGAAAAACAATGAAACAATGAGAACTCGAAGCAAATACAAGTAACGGGCGCCAAGCGCGGGAAAATCCGTCACGTGACGAAGACGCAAATGGTTATGGCTTTGCGTCTGATAGGTTGAGTACGAAGCGCGAGTTTTTTTAAAATAATCACAGAACGCAGTGAAGCAAAACCAAACAATTCCGGTTTTCATTCCACACTCAATCAAAAATTGCTTTAATCAGGAGCCCTTTTGTAAAGGATTGTAGCCAATCCATCCTGTAAGATACCTTCTTGTGATTGTATCAGGGTAATATTTTAGCACGATAATCATTCACAAAAAAAAACTGTCCTTAAGGTGATTCCTTAGTATTGCATTGCGCATCCTTACTGCGCAGAATTTTACGTGCAAAACAATGTCTTGAAGCCAACCGTATAGGACAGCGGATTCAGTCAGAGTGAGAGTCTGTTCAAATTTCGAGCGCCACCAGCACGTATCCCATAAAGCTTTAGATACAGTGCAGACGAGTACGGTGACTTATCTTTTTTTCCTCTTAGTTTGAGTTTAGCAATCAAATTCTTTCTACATAATGAAAAAAGATCCATTTCTATGGCAGAAAAATAAATTATCACCGGAAACGTGTACTCTGCCAGTACTCGCAAAGGAATTAGTGAAGAATTATGTGGTATATACAAGGTCTTCCTGCTCCTAAACGAATACGGTGACCCCCTTTTTTATTCCACAATTTAGGTTCCCCTTAGGTAAACAACCAACAGGCAAAGTTTGATTGAAGGTCTATGAGCAGTTCTATTTCCCAGGAATTACCTTAAAGTACTAATTCAGAAAACTTTACACTGAGAAAAAATAGCCGAGCCCTAAAATTAAGTTATAAGGCAAAACTATATAAAAAATTCCTACTACCGCTAAAGTAAAATAACCTACAATATCTTTATAATCGATCAAGTTAAGTTAAAAATAGCTGCTTAAGGCAGTCAAAGGTTGCAAATAAAGCTAAATAAGGAAAGTTCTTTATTTTCATACAGTCACACCCCACGCACCCCCCCCCCCCTCCTCCCTCCAAAGTCGTCTTTGAGATTTCTCCATGGAATCTTTTAACTAAACGGCATTTTACAAGTTTGATTTAAGGGCTCTTTAAAGCGCTCGTGAACCAATATTAAAAGGTTTTCGCTACTCCATAAACCTAATGTCAGGGCAGTAGAAATTACGACTGAAATGTGTCTTTTCCATCGCCTTTGCCAAACAGCCATGACAGCCATATTCTGATAGCGAGTCTCGATCGCTTGAGATACGCTTGTGAAAAACCACTCAATCACCAACTGAACTAAAGCTGTGATGGCAAATGACTGCAGCAAATTTAAAAGGGACTCATTTTGTAAGAAAATAAATTGATACAAGTACAAAAATCCATTTACGGCCACTATAGCAGTTGATTCAGACAACATGCTCATGATAGCGATATCAGCCATTAGTCTCTCACGGCGAGGAGTACGAAAACTTCCCCAAGGAGCTGATGTTCTTTTCCAAATCACGTGACAAATGTGATCGATTACAACCATGGTGCTTCGTTCTATGACTTCTGTAGCGCCGTGAATTATTCCTAGAATAGCGATGGATTGCAAACTGTCGAGATCTGCTTGTAAAACTCGAAAAATAACTGCTGAGGCACAATACAACGGCGCCAATAAGGCAAAGGAATATCCTGGATGTGTAATATTCCATAACCGCTGAACAAAAATTCGCGAGATAACTTTTAGTACGACTCCAATGAGAGGAGCGAAGAGTGCAATTACCAGGCGCATTTTCCCTTCCTTACTTTGCTCGTTATACGCTGGGTAAATTATAGAGGCCGCAGAAATGGCAAGAATTATAATAGAGCAGAAGGGAACTGTCATTTGCAAGAACAAAGTTACCTTCTGTCTCCTTGTCCGTCCCATAAGGAAGTGATTCGTTAGAAGATAGGCTTGCCAAAATATGTTTATTAAAGATAAAGCATTAAGAGGAATCTCTTGCAAAGAAGAGATCTTTGAATGAGATATTCCCAGGGCTTGCAGAGCAACACGATAACATGTGTCTAAGAAATATACAAGGCAAACAACCAGGAACAATTTCTCTTTCACTCCTATTAACTGATAAGGGCGAAATAAGAACAAGATATATGTAAAGAAAGACGTGCGAAAAAAACCGTCAGAGATCACACTAGAAACTGTTCTCGTCCACTGCACTTTCACTGGAATGGACTTTTTTGGGTAAAATTCACAATTGCTTTTAGTTTTTAAACATAGATAGGTGATCAGCATGTAAACTGAACCTATGATGGTAGCAGATAGTAGTGAAATCAAAGCTCCAATGTACATTGATTTACAAACTGTACGGAAAGCGGAAGGTCTGAGTCGCTTCCAAGCCATTGCTCTATCTTCATCTTGCTGATCTTCCTGTGTTTCTTCGTCTTTTTCTGGCGAACACGCGTCTATAACCCTTACATTAAGACGGCTGGACACAAGAGAGTCCCAGCTTGTGACTTCTCTATCGCTGTATTCTTGATAAATAAGCTCGTCAACAGGATGATAATACCATTCTCGACCCGTGCTTTGAAAGTGATCGTAGCCAAAAGACTCTGCAGTGAATTCAGGTTCTTCTGGGTTGCAGTGCTCTGTCACGCCTCGTGTAAAACTAAACGCGATATGACCAAACACCTCTAACAGTGTGCTGCTACTCATTGTTACTTGGAGACCCGAATAAATGTTTACATTCCACCAAGTTTTCTAGTTTACGTTGATGGTTTTAGGTTTTCTCGAGCTCGAGGAAGTAAACCTAACTGTAATCTCCACGATGATCTGCAGCTAGAATTTAAGAGCTTGTCCTGTGTTCTCGATCTGTGGCATTTGCTGCTGTAAAAGCGCCTTTATATTTGTTGTTTCACACGGAAGTCTAGATCTGTTTGTTACGGAACCTTGAATTATTAATTTCCTTTTGTTTCTAACCAAATACAAGGTTTAAAAAATAGATCGAGCTAGACTATTGTTATCATTCAGAAACTGAATAGCTTCTTGTGATTCGCCTCAGTAAACCCAAGCTGATCAGTTCATGAATAAGCCACATACCAACTCAAATGGCCAGAAAATAATTTTATTTGTAGAGCTGACGAGATGGCTTCTAGGGCAATGTAGAACGAATAAACACCTATTACACAAGCAAATCATTTTAGAAGAGCATACAGAAGTAGCTTTCAGTAGTTCGAATCCTACGGTTCGGAAGCAAACATTGCGTCATAGAAGGAAAGAGACCTGTAGATCTAGAAAGTTATTTAGAAACCTCCTGACGAGTTCGTTAATTAATTTTATTCGCTTTCTTTAAAACAATTAAAGAAAATTCCCGAAAATTGGTTGATTATACATTCAATACTTAAACTGGAAGTGAGCAATTTGTTTATAGGTACTTGCCATTTCTGGTTTGGTTTGACTCGTTTTATTTGCGATGTTAAAGGCAAATTCATGTTCTAACAGTCTTTCACTGCCGCGAAATATAAATAATAAGAATTTTCTGTCTACAATATCAATATCAAGGCTTGGATTTTTAGTGACTGTTGGCAGCTTCTCTTTCTTCAACGCAAAAAACGCGAGTGAAACATGCAGCGAACGCAAAGCACGAGGAGGTCTCCCGTTTTACGCTGGCGTCCAGCTCTCGCAGTTCAGTTTTCCTGTGTTCAAAGATCGAAAAAAACATGCGAGAAAATAAAGGGCTGTGAACAGTCTTAGACGTTCATAGTTCGTAAGCAACTTGTTTAAAGGCGGTAACACACGAAGAAACAACTTGCATGGACATGTCGCGGCGATATGTAGCTGGGGCCAAACCAACATGTACACACGCATGAAAATGTAGCGAGGAGATGTCGAAGCGACACGTTCCCCAATGGCACAGTGGAGGTACGCGTGATCGAGACTTCGAACAAAACAACATTTTTATTTTTTGGTCAATCATTTACAGCTTTCCGGTTGCTGTCATGCCATTTCCTAAGTTATAAAACTTCAGGATAAATTGTGCTCTCTGATTGGCTGTTACTCGGTTGGGATTTTTACGTACCCACTACTGACATAGTAATCGTCGGTACTCATTCAAGTCTGTTGGCTCATAGGGCTGGAGATAAATGGTTATCTAGACAGATCATAAAATTTATTAGCGACGTCACATCATATGATCTCCTTTAAAATTGTTTGGGTATTTTTGGAAGTAAATTGAAATTGATCAAAATTGATCGCAAATATTCAGAAAAAGTTTGCAAAATCTTCGAAAGTCTTCGAAAATATTCGGTAAATGTTGAAAATCTTTGGCTGATCCTGGATGGAACCCCCCATTGCGACAATATGAATTTGTTCTCCCAAAAATATTTTAGATTTTAACTTGTTTTTCCCTAGCATTTTACTAGTTTTTCCCTCAATAAATGAAACCTTTTTCAATTTCTCTTGAAGGTTCGAGTGATCATGATCGGGATTCAACTGTATCTATTCAAATCACCAAGAAATAATTTTCTTTGCCGACATACTGATGACATAGCGCCGGGTACAACCTCGAATAAATATATTCATCCGTGAGCATTTCGTTGAAAAGCGTTCTCATAGTAGTTTGAACTTCGCTGTATTTTTAGTAGCTAGATAAACTCGTCAATCCTCTAGGCACGTGCATTCATGGATCGAAACTCGGTTCACGCTTCTAGATCTGTCCATAATGCCTCCGTTGTATAAACAAGAACATGATAACATGATGGTAATACCATTCTCGACCTGTGCTTTGTAGAGGATCGTAACCAAAAGACTCTGACGCTCTGTCGTGAATTCAGGCTCTTCTGGGTTGTACTGCTCCGTCAGGCCTCGTGTTAAATTGAACACGATACGACCAAACACAGCAACTCATTGCACAGGGTCCCCAGGCTCACGCTCTGACAACTCGGTCAAAATGGCGGCGTCAAAGTTATAAGGATTTGTATAAAACTTTAGAGGAAAACAAATTATCGAGCTAAAATATAATAAACCGCCAGTAAAGTTCACAGTTTACATCATATGTTGTCTGCGTGACGTTTCTTGACTGTTCTAAAGCATTTAAGCCCTATTTAACCGACATTTTTAATTTTAGTTTACTCTTACCTAAATATATGCAAGGGTGCACACTTCCGATGCTTGATAAACAACACTGTTCGACAAAAATGAGCCAAAAATTGCTTTTAATTTGATGCACTCACTCCAAAACCTCGCATGGACATAGTTTGAAGACCATTCTTTTACTGCAGCAAATTTTTGATTTGCCTGCTTCTCTCCGCGATTTAAGAATACGGGAAAAATAACCATGGACTGCAAACTTTTAGCTTTCTCCAACACCTTGAACCAGAGAGAGTGGACGCATTTTTAATTAGCCTTGCCTTTCACGTGCAGCCTCTCGCTATGATTGGGCGATAGTTGTCAGGGCGACGATACTTTTTGCTCGTAGGGGAGGGAGGCAAACGAAACCGTCGAGGGTACTCTGCCTTACTCATGTACACTGGCCTGAGCTCCCAAAGGGTGATTTTGCCTCACATAAAATTCTAGACTCACAGGTGTACCGAGAGGGAATTTTGCAAATCCCTTGCGAATTAAATTCGTCGCACTTTACAAAACAACAAGCGACTACAGAAACATCATCAACAATGTAACAAAGCAAAGGGCAATAGCTCTGAGCGTCCGTTCAAAGTGGCTTCGCTAAACATAATTAAACATTTTTCGTAAATGTTTCAATGAAATATTTTAAAAATTGAACATAGACTACAGTATTGGTGTACGTGTTTTCATTTCAATGCAAATGCGATTACTTTTGTTCTGATCCCATATATTGAGGAGAATGAATTCAGAATGTAGTCGACACGTGCGTCACCGGGGTTTTTAATCTTGCTACATTTCTTGTCTGTTCCCGGCTGAACAACGACGTGCACGGTACTAGCATTAGCTATTATATCCGAAGGCTCTCCGCAAAACCTTTTGTAGCAAGGTTTTGACAGCATTTTTGCTTTGTCGCGTTCCCGTGCTTTGAATCTGTGTGCGGTCATGACATTAATATGCAGGGTTTTTCAAAATTTCGGCATGGTCACGGTACATCAGTGGGTCTAGATTCGTACGTGAGGCAAAATCACCCTGTGGGAGCTCAGGCCAGTGTTCATGAGAAAGGTAGAGTAACTTCGACGGTTTCGGTTTCGAATCAAAAATTTGCTGCAGTAAAAGAATGGTCTTCGAACTATGTCCATGCGAGGTTTTGGAGTGAGTGGATCAAATTAAATGCAATTTTCGGCTCATTTTTGTCGAACAGTAGTGTTTATCTAGCGTCGGAAGTGTTCACCCTTGCATTTATTTAGGTAAGAGACGGACCATTATTTTCTTGGAGGGGGGGGGGGGGATGAAAAATTTTCCTCTGCAAACTTTTTTTTTTTGTTTATGCACCTCTGCAAACATTTTTTTTCGAAATTCTTACTATTTTTTGTTATACATATCGTGTTTGCAAACAATTTATTTTGTCTTGTCAGGCCCTGCAAACAACTTTTTTCAATATTTTTCATCCCCCCCCCCCCCTCAAAAAAAAAAATGGTCAGTCCCTAAGAGTAAACTTAAATTAAAAACATTAAGTGCTTTAGAACAGTCAAGAAACGTCACATGGACAACATATGATGTAAAATGTGAACTTTACTAGCGGTTTATTATATTTAAGTTCGATAATTTGTTTTCCTCTAAAGTTTCATACAAATCCTTATAATTTTGACGCCGCCATTTTGACCGAGTTGTCAGAGCGTGAGCCTGGGCGCCCTGTGCTCATTGCTGCTTGGATCTCGCGGCCTGTACAAATGTTTATGGCTAAAGTACTTTGATAGTGTTAAGTTTATTTCGACGATGAAGATCTTCCGCTAGAAAGTTAGATCTTCTTGTGTTGCTTGGCGTTTTCTGCTGTAAATGAACTCTTTTCTTCTTTTTCACGCGGAAGTCTAGTTCTTTCTGCTCACGAACATTAAAAGATAAAATTCCGCTCGTTTCTAACCGCTTCTTCCAAATTACCGCATTTTCTCGATTAAACGCCGGGTCTGCCAGGTGGAGTTGAAAATAGGCCCCCCAGGTATTTATTTGAGGTATAATAAGCTGTAGGTATGTTACTCAGATACGTGTTTGTCAAAAATAATGAATTAAAACGGTTTCTTAATTATATGACTGCAGGAGTCAAATAAACGGTGGATACACAAAATTTTCACTGACGAATGAAACGTCAATAATAAAAGCAAAGAAACCCAAAATGTTATCTTGTTAAGAATTACAAGAAAAACTGCTACCTGAGTTGCACGCTACAATCGATTAATAATTTTAAAACAGGGCGATCTATTGTAAGTTATAAATCTAATCTAATCTGAGTCACCGATGGGTAATATTATAACATAAAATGACATTTATGTTAATCAACTTTTTCAGATTTTTCTGTTTGGTATATTTTAAATGAAATAACACGGATAGCAGTCGAATTTCTTAGGCACTTTTCCACTCAAACAAACTTAAAATTTCGTTTGCTTTAAAGCCGGATAGAGTTCGTAATGCTAAGGGAAAACAAAACCAAACAAAGCCAAAATTCGACTAAACTACAAAATCACATCTATGACGGTCGTTAATCTCGTTGTCTTGTTAAGCAGAGTCGGTAGCTAGGCAACTCAGTCAACACATGGAATCTATGCAAGCGTGTGTTAGTGTACTGGAGTAATCTTTATTTAACCATGGTAATACAAATTTAGCCGAGACATAAAAACAAGCTATTCAATACCGGGAAAAAAATATAATAAACAACCGCTAAGATAAAATAACCTATAATCATTATCTACATATATAGTTAATCAAATAAAGGTAAAAATAGCCGCTTAAGGCAGTCTAAAAGAATTGCAAAGAAGCCATTGGGTAATCAGTTGTTAATTTAGCCACACCCCACCCATCCCCCTCACCCTCTGCACTCAGTAGGAAAAAAATAACATGAATTAGAACACTTAGTGCACATTTCCGTAAGTTAGATATTTAAAAAAGTTAGGACCTTGTAGATTAAGCCAACATGTTTTTCGTCTAGTTATGGTTTGGTTTTAGTTCAATTTATCATTCACGCACAAATAACACCAATCATTCACTATAAAAGGTCATCGTTAATATTTTACTCGATTTCAGCAGCATTGATTCCTGGTACACATATAATAGTGTCATCAGCACACATACCGTAGAATTCTTATAACCGGAATTTTACGGAATACACCTAGAATAGTGTTAAATCACTCATATCATTAATATAGATTAAAGACATTAAATAGAGTTAAAGCTCCCATTTACAACAACTATACCATAATTTAAACGCTAGCTATGGTTGAGTGTATATTTTATATATTCGATTTTTTTATACATTAACAAGGAAAATTTACCGGCGAAATTACGTGGAAAATCCGCAAAGTTGCGCGTGTGTGTGACAGCGATCTTTTTCCACTCGAATATGTGGGAAATTTCGCTCCTAAGGTTCTAGTTGACATTACACAACTTGCGGTATTTTTGGATTTTGAAAAGTGGCGACAATTTTACAAGTTTTTCGAAATTTGCCTTACGTTGCGTTACTGTCTCAGTCCCTCATTTTATTGGTCTAAACTCTCATCAACCGTAACTCTCGGCTAATGAGCGCGCAAGAATTCCCTCAGTTATTGTGAAGAACTCTGTTCAGCGTCAAGCAATACCCGGCGATACTCTCGCATCTCTGTAGAGCTAATTGTATGTCATCAGTATCTCATTTATCGGCTCGACTAGCTTACAGAGGACAGTCTTTGAGATCTTCTGATCTTTCCGTGTAATCTTAAGTAAACGGCATTTTACAAGGTTGATTTAAGGGCTCTTTAAAGTGCTCGTGTACGATCGCCAAAAGGTTTCCGCTTGTCCATATACCTAATGACACAACAGTTACAATTGCCACTAACATGTGTCTTTTCCATCGTCTTCGCCAAACAGCCATGACAGCCATATTCTGATAGTGAGTCTCGATCGCTAGAGACACGCTGGTGAAAAACGACTCAATCACCAGCTGAACTGAAGTATGAATGGCGAAAGATTGTAACAACTTTAAAAGGGAATCGTTTTGTAAGTAAACAAATTGATACAAGTACAGAAAACCGTTAACAGATACTATAGCAGTTGATTCCGACAACATGCTCATGATAGCGATATCAGCCATTAGTCTCTCACGGCGAGGAGTACGAAAACTTCCCCAAGGAGCTGATTTTCTTTTCCAAATCACGTGACAAATGCGATCGATCACAACCATGATGCTTCGTTCTATGACTTCTGCAGCGCCGTGAATTATTCCAAGAATAGCGATGGTTTGCAAACTGTCAAGGTCTGCTTGTAAAACTCGAAACATAACCGCTGAGGCACAATACAACGGCGCTAGTAAAACATACGAATATCGCGGATGAGTAATGTTCCATAACCGCTGGACACAAACTCGCGAGATTACTTTGAGTACGACTCCAATAAGAGGAGCGAAAATTGCGATTACCAGGCGCATTTTGCTCTCCTTGCTTTGCTTGTTATACAGTGGGTAAATTATAGCGGCCGCAGAAATGGCAAGAATTATTACAGAACAGATAGGAACTGTGATTTGCAAGAACAAAGTCACCTTTTGTCTCCTTGTCCGTCCCATACGGAATTGACTCGTTACAAGATAGGCTTGCCAACATAAACAAATTACAAGTAAAGCGTTGAGTGGAATCTTTTTAAAAACAGAAAGCTTGGAACGAGATATTCCCAGGGCTTGCAGAGCAACACGATAACACGTGTCCAAGAAATATGTGAGGCACGAAACCAGTACCAGTTTTCTCTTCACCCCCTTTAACTGATAAGGGCGAAATAAGAATAAGGTACAGTAAAAGTACCAAGCGTAAAGGAAAGCGCAAGAGATCACATCGGAAATTGATCTCGTCCATTGCACGTTTTCTGGAATGGACCTCTTTGGGTGAAATTCACAGTTACTGATAGTTTTAAAAGATAGGTAGGAGATCGACATGAATACTGAACCTATGATGGTAGCAGTTAGTAGTGAAATCAAAGCTCCGATGTACATTGATTTACAAACTGTACGGAGAGCGGATGGTCTGAACCGCTTCCAAGCCATTGCTCTATCTTCATCTTGCTGATAGTCCTCTATTTCTTCATTTTCCTCTGGTGAACACGCGTTTATAACCCTTACATTAAGACTGCTAGACGCTAGATAGTCCCAGCTTGTGACTTCTCTGTCCCGGTATTCTTGATAAATAAGCTCATCAACAGGAAGATAATTCCATTCTCTACCTGTGCTTTGTAGAGGATCGAAGCCAAAAGACTCTGTCGTGAATTCAGGTTCTTCTGGGTTGTAGTGCTCTGTTACGCCTCGTGTAAAACTAAACACGATATGACCAAACACCTCTATCAGTGTACTGCTACTCATTGTTAATCGCCCCCGGTGGAACAAATGGTTAAAACACAGCAGTTTAGTAAGTTAATGACGGACTTGAGGACGCAACTAAGTGACGATCTGCAGATGACAAACTGACTTTTTCTGTGCTGTTTGCCAGATTTCCGCACAACTTCCGTTTGATATGTGGGTTTTTACCCCTATATGGGGTTTAACCCTTCTTTTGTCAGTCAGGCGTCTGTTGACGTTACATGCTATTTGGGAAACAATTGTAGCTTATCCTATTCAGACTCCAGAGGTGATCTTTGTTGTTATTCATCGCAACACTTTTCTCATCAGTATGTTGTTTGTTTTGTCGTTTTTCTTAAACAAATCAAACGCGAACGACAGCCGGTTTCATCGCATTTTGAAACACTAAAAGAGACTTGGGAATTTTTGACGAAAAGGGGGGTGTTTGAAAAGGTGAGGGAACAGGGTTTGATTTTCGTGATTTCTCAACTGGAACGGAAAAATAAAATCATAATAGTCTATGCTAATTTAGACCCAATCAACTGTCATGGTAATGATTTCCTTTGTTTTAAACAATTGAGACCGAGAAAACTTTCTAGTAACTTCTTTCGTTGTATGACTGTTGACGAGTTCTAAATCTTCTTGCTTAGGAAGATGGAAAACGAAATAGTTCTGTTTCGTTTTTAAGTAAATACGATCAAGATCGCAGTTTTCTGTGCTTCTTGCTTTTGGTCATATCTTGTGTAAAATGAAGAGCAGGGAATATATGAGTAGACCCCTCTATCAATGTTCTCCAACTTCAGGGGGTGGGGATGGGAGACGGCAACCTCGTTCCCAGGGCTTTTCCCGATGTGCGCCGCCAAAGGGTATGATTTTTGACCCATTTTGGTCTAGAATAGGGTATCTATTTTGATCATTTTGGTCTTAAATAGGATATGGTTTGTGCATTCTGGTCAGCAATCAGTGGTGAGGTAAAATTCTTCGAAGAAACTATTTTCAATCTTGTTTTTACTCATCTTTTGAGTAGTGCGATTTTATTAACGTCGTGAATTTAAAGTCTTTCTCAAATGTTCACGCAAACCGAAGCATTTTTTGAGTTAGGTCTGGTCCGAAAAAGGGTGTTGAGTCTTGGATCAGGTCTGATATAGGCGACAGGGAAATTTGACTTTGGCCTGAAATAGGGCAAGGGTTTCAGGAAGTGCACCGCACACCCCACTCCTCCCCCCCCCCCCTCCACCCGCAACTGCTACTCGTTTGACGTGATCTATAAACTGACAAAAATGGTCGAGGGTGTCAATAGTACTTTGGGCCGAGAAATGGCATTTTATACCTCCTTCAGGACCCTCTCGGTAGGCCACTCAGTCAAGAGAACTGTAGTAATAATCTTTATTTAACCACGGTAATACAAATTCAGCAAAGGTTGCTTTTCTTTTCAAAGTATAGCTGTGACCCTAAAAAAGCTTTAAATACAAAATAACATTTAAAAAACTATTGATCAAGTTAGTAATAGCCGCCAAAGGCAGTCAAAGAAAGAGAGTTCTTTATTTGATAGTTTAACCAATTCCATAATTTAACCACACCCTACCCCAACCCCTTGAACTTCTTACGCCATAATGAGGGGCTTCAGGACACAGTGAGCATTTCAGTTCGATATTCAGGACACCTTTGTGGACCTTTTACATTATGTTAGCTACGTGCTTTTGTCGTCTAGTTTGGAGGTCCTCCCAATTTAGTACCGGACAAAGGGTCTGAGACCGTACATCGTACGAGGATTTGGTGATGACCCTGGCAGCCCTATTTTGTAATCTCAGCAGCTTATCAGACAACTTTTTCTGACATTATCCCACACTGGGTAGGTATGGAAGGTAAAGTCTGCTTTCGAGCCTAGTGGCCAATCAGACCGGAGCTCATCCCAGTTTCAGTAACATGAAGCGACTAGGAGTATTTCTACTTCCTTCTGGGTGGATGCTAGTCCATCGCAGAGTTACCCCTTAGCATTAACGACACCGGTAATTAGTCATATATCTGCGTGGAGAGAGGCTCGTGAATTATCTTGCCCAAGAACCCAACAAAATGGCCCCCTCCAGTGCTAGAACCCGGACAGCTCGATCCGGAGACCAGCCCACTAACCTTTAGGCCACCGCGCCTCCCACAATTTAACCCCACACTGAGCTACAGTAGTCAAAATGGTACTGCACCAAAAACTTATATACTATCAGTGATTAAATTGTCGACACTGACGTAGGTCTCTCACCCTCGTAATCAGTCTTTGAGATCTCCATGTAATCTTAAGTAAACGGCATTTTACAAGGTTGATTTAAGGGCTCTTTAAAGTTTCCGTGTAACATTTGTAAAAGGTTCTTGCTAGTCCATGCACCTACTGACACGGCAGTTACAATTGCCACTAAAATGTGTCTTTTCCATCTTCTTCGCCAAACAGCCATGACAGCCATATTCTGATAGCGAGTCTCGATTGCTAGAGACACGCTGGTGAAAAACCACTCAATCACCAGCTGAACTGAAGTTGTGATGGCAAAAGACTGTAACAGCTTTAAAAGCGAATCGTTTTGTAAGTAAATAAATTGATACAAGTACAAAAAACCGTTAACAGACACTATGGCAGTTGATTCCGACAACATGCTCATGATAGCGATATCAGCCATTAGTCTCTCGCGGCGAGGAGTACGAAAACTTCCCCAAGGAGCTGATGTTCTTTTCCAAATCACGTGACAAATATGATCAATAACAACCATGGTGCTTCGTTCTATGACTTCTGCAGCGCCGTGAATTATTCCAAGAATAGCGATGGATTTCAAACTGTCAAGATCCGCTTGTAAAATTCGAAACATAACTGCTGAGGCGCAATACAACGGCGCTAATAGGACATAGGAATATCCCGGATGAATAATGTTCCATAACCGCTGCACAAAAATTCGTGAAATTACTTTGAATAGGACTCCAATGAGAGGAGCGAACAGTGCGATTACTAGGCGCATTTTCCCTTCCTCGTTTTGATCGTTGTACAGTGGGTAAATTAAAGAGGCCGCAGAAATTGCAAGAACTATAACAGAACAGAGGGGAACTGTCATTTGCAAGAACAAAGTCACTTGCTGTCTCCTTGTCCGTCCCATACGGAAGTGATTCGTTAGAAGATAGGCTTGCCAAAATATACTAATTAAAAACAAAGCATTGAGTGGAATCTTTTGCAAAACAGAAAAACTGGAATGAGATATTCCCAGGGCTTGCAGAGCGACACGATAACACGTGTCCAAGAAATATACAAGGCAAGCAGCCAGGACCAGTTTTCTCTTCACTCCCATTAATTGATAAGGGCGAAATAGGAAAAAGGTACATGTAAAGAACCAAGTGTACAGAAAAGCACAAGAGATCACATCAGAAATTGATCTCATCCATTGCACGTTTTTTGGAATGGACCTCTTAGGGTAAAATTCACAGTTGCTTACAGTTTTAAAAGTTAGGTAGGAGATCGGCATGTATACTGAACCTATGATGGTAGCAGTTAGTAGTGAAATCAAAGCTCCAATGTACATTGACTTACAAACTGTACGGAGAGCGGATGGTCTGAGTCGCTTCCAAGCCATTGCTTCATTTTCATCTTGTTGATTGTCCTGTGTTTCTTCGTTTTCTTCTGGCGAAAACGCGTCTATAATCCTCACATTAAGACTGTTGGCCACTGGATAGTTTAAACTTGTGATTTCTCTGTCACTATATTCTTGATAAATAAGCTCGTCAACAGGAAGATAATTCCATTCTCGACCTGTGCTTTGTAGAGGATCGTAGCCAAAAGACTCTGCCGTGAATTCAGGTTCTTCTGGGTTGTAGTGCTCTGTCACGTCTCGTGTAAAGCTGAACACGATATGACCAAACACCTCTATCAGTGTACTGCTACTCATTGTTGCTGGAGACCCGAATAAAATGCTTACATTCCACCAAGTTTGTTAGTTTACGTTGATGGTTTTAGGTTTCCTCGAGGAAATAAACCTTACTCTTATCTCCACGATGATCAGCAGCTAGAATTTAAGAGCTTGTCCTGCGTTCTCGATCTGTGGCCAGTGTTGTGTGGCAATTGCTGCCGTAAAAGCGTCTTTTTATTTGTTCTTTCACACGGAAGTCTAGATGTGTTTGGTAGGGAACTTTGAATTATTTATTTCCTTTCGTTTCTAACCAAATACAAAGTTTAAAAAATAGATCGAGGTAAAATATTGTTATCATTCAGGAACTGAATAGCTTCTTGTTATTCGCCTCACTAAACCCAAGCTGAGCTCATGACTGAACCCTGACTGCTGCGTACCCACTCAAATGGCCAGAAAATAATTTTATTTGCAGAGCTGACGAGATGGCTTCTAGGGCAATGTAGAACGAATAAACACTAATTACACAAGCAAATCATTTCAGAAGAACATTCTGGAGTATATTTCAGTAGTTCGAATCATACGGTTCGGAAGCAAACATTGCGTCATGGAAGGAAAGAGACCTGTAGAGCTAGAAAGCTATTGAGAAACCTCCTGTCGAGTTCGTTAATTAATTTTTAACGCTTCCTTTAAAACAATTAGAGAAAATTCCAGAGAATTGGTTGATTATACATTCAATACTTGAACTTGAAGTGAGCAATTTATTTATAAGTACTTGCCATTTCTGGTTTGGTTTGACTCGTTTTATTTGCGATGTTAAAGGCAAATTCATGTTCTAACAGTCTTTCACTGCCGCGAAATATAAAAAAATAAGAATTTTCTGTCTACAATATAAATATCAAGGCTTGGATTTTTAATGACTGTTCGCAGCTTCTCTTTCTTGAACGCAAAAAACGCGAGTGAAACATGCAGCGAACGCAAAGCACGAGGAGGTCTCCCGTTTTACGCTGGCGTCCAGCCCTCGCAGTTCAGTTTTCCTGTGTTCAAAGATCGAAAAAAACATGCGAGAAAATAAAGGGCTTTGAACAGTCTAAGACGTTCATAGTTCGTAAGCAACTTGTTAAAAGGCGGTAACAGACGAAGAAACATGTTGCATAGACATGTCGCGGCGATATGTAGCAGGGGCCAAAACAACATGTACACACGCATGAAAATGTAGCGAGGAGATGTCGCAGCGACACGTAACTCATGGCACCGTGGGATGTGTCGCTGCAACATGCCCTTCTAAGTGGTACGCGTGATCGAGACTTCCAATTAACAAAACAACATTTTTATTTTTTGGTCAATCGTTTACAGCTTTCCGGTTGCTGTCAGTGCTATTTCCTAATTTATAAAACTTCAGGATAAATTGTGCTCTCTGATTGGCTGTTACTCAGTTGGGGTTTTGGGTTTGAGTGATCATGATCACTCAAACCCAAAACCCAAATTGTGCCTGTGATTGGCTGTTACTCAGTTGGGGTTTTGGGTTTGAGTGATCATGATCGGGATTCGACTGTACCTATATATTCAAATCACAAGAAATACTTTTTTTTGCCGACATACTGACGACATGGCGCCGGGAACAACCTCGAATAAATATTCATCCGCGAGCATTTCGTTTAAAAGCGTTCTCGCAGTAGTTTGAACTTCGCTGTATTTTTAGTGAATAGATAAACTCGTTAATCCGCTAGGCACGTGCATTCATGGATCGAAACTTGTTTTTTCTTTCTGGACTGATCTGTCTATAACGCCTCCGTTGTATAAACAAGAACATACATCAACAGGATGGTAATACCATTCTCGATCTGTGCTTTGTAGAGGATCGTAACCAAAAGACTCTGACGCTCTGTCGTGAATTCACGTTCTTCTGGGTTGCAGTGCTCCGTCAGTCCTCGTGTTAAATTAAATAGGATACGACCAAACACCTCTATCGGTGCATTGCTGCTTGGATCTCGTGGCCTGTACAAATGTTTATGGCTAGCGTACTTTTATAGTATTAAGTTTCCTCGGAAACCCAAACTGTTATTTCGACGATGATGATCTGCTGCTAGAAATTTAGATCTTCTTGTGTTGCTTGGCGTTTTCTGCTGTAAATGAGCTCTTTTCTTCTTTTTCACGCGGAAGTCTAGTTCTTTCTGCTCACACCCATTAAAAGATAAGTTTCCGCTCGTTTCTAACCGCTTTTTCCAAATTACCGCATTTTCTCGATTAAACGCCGGGTCTGCCAGGTGGAGTTGAAAATAGGCCCCTCAGGTATTATTTATTTGAGGTATAATAAGCTGTAGGTATGTTAGCCAAATCATTTGTCTCCAGCTCCAGAGCCGGCCACTGTTCCTCGTACCCAGGCTCTGCCGCCTAAGAGAGACAAGCGGCTCTGGGGACGAGAATGGCAACTGAAGTGTGTCTCACTTATTTCATATCTCGATCTGTATACAATTATAGCATACATATTTCTTCTGTTCAATGTTAACTCGTTCCGTGTGGAAACCAAATCGTGCAACCCTCTGGCACATACATGGAAGATTAGTTTTAGTTCATGCTGTTCGATTCGTTGGTGCATTTGTAATTGGAAAGTTTGTAGAACCTCTCACGCACACCAAAGGCGCTAGGCCATGTGCGCGCGAGAAAACTTGGTAAACCCATCAAGATGAAAATATAAACATTCTTTAGGTTTGTACTTTTGGTTTTTCAAATAGTTCCGGGTTACTCGTCAATGTCAGAAATACATTCTCTTCTTTTATCGTAATAGTTAAATTTTTTTGGCACGTTGATAACTCGCATCTCTGTGATTTTTTAGGATCTTACTGACTGAGTCACTGCGAAGGCCCAATGACCAAGCGTATGACGACCTACTTCAGTCAATAAGTGTTTTTATTGAGCGTCTTTTCGTTTGAGAGTTTCAATAAAATTGTATTGGAAAATGTTCTAAATTGTGCGTGCTAAACGAATTGCTTATGCGGACGGCTTTTTCTTGACTGGTTCGCGTCAAGCTGTCCAGTTCAGTTTGCGGTATTATTTTCTAAAGGATTGCGTCAGC
Organism: Oculina patagonica; assembly: GCF_052425735.1. Taxonomy (NCBI): domain Eukaryota; kingdom Metazoa; phylum Cnidaria; class Anthozoa; order Scleractinia; family Oculinidae; genus Oculina; species Oculina patagonica. The sequence continues at coordinate 18,029,964 of NC_135769.1, forward strand.
AGGGCCGTAAGGTAAGTGACTGGGTTTGATTAACAATCTTAGTGAACTGTCATAAAAACAAAACAAGGACGAGATGAAAGCGGCGTTTGACCTTGCTTTCATAAATATGCCGCCTAGTTACCTGCGACATAGCCTGCGGCACTGCCTGGGATACTGCTCAAAATTTGTAAAATTATCATAGAAGGCATAAAACACCGACCCAAAACGCTATCCTAAAATTTAATTTTTCTTGACCAGATTCTCCACATGTTTGTGAAAGCATCTCGGGTCCAGATCCCACATTTGAAGGCTCCTTGTCACTTAAACCACGTGGTATAGTCTCTTGATCTGGGGTTATCCATACGCAGATACTCAACAAGAAGGTTTATGGATGGTTTATGGATAATTTAATGGCTTGGAAACCAAAATAAGTAAATTGAACAGTTATGAGTAGAAAAGTCTTCGTTATTGTGGTTTGAAATAAATCCGATCAGGCATGATGAGGAAGAGTTGGGTTAGGTGGGAATTTGGGCGTAAGGCTACTACAAACTTTAAACCCTTATAAAAGTGTGACGATAGGTTTTTCCGCACTGGGACACAATTTACAGGTAAACGGAGACTTCGGAACTTTAGCGGGAATGCTCTGGAAACACTCTGAATATCGGGGGGGGGGGGGATTAGCTTTTTTAAGCAACTCACTTGGCTTCTGGGAACGTCAAGATTTCATAGTACATGGGAATCTACTCCAATGATCTTCTTACAGACGTCAAGGATGAGACAAAACTTGGGTCCAACAGAAGTTTATTGCTCCAAGGTTCTAATCGAAAAACGTTACAAGATCGCTTGCTTATATATGATTTTCTAGGTACAAAGTACAATAAAACAACTTAAATATTCTTTTCAAAGTCAGCAATTCTTAATGATTGACAGGCACGGAGGACCTACCCTTGAAAGGAGCTGATGCAATATATATACCGGATATCAAACAAAGGACTACATTTAAACAATGTACGTGTACAAGTACAATGTTCATCATGACTAAACAAAAAGCGCAGTTGTACGAGTACAAAGTTCAAGTTGAATAAAATTTGAATAATACAAAAAAGCTCTATCTTTGTTTAAAGGCAATGGAACTACTGTCGGTTTTTAAAACGTTTTAAAATGCTAAATGAAGATACACACAGAAACGACTGAAATGCGGACAATTTTCTCGTAACAAAAAATAAGATTTTAGTGCCGCTTGTTTTGCATTGAACGTTGCTCAGAGGCCTGTGATGCTCATTTGTTTTCTGTTTCATATCTGATTTAGGGGTTTAATTTAGTAAGTATTTTTCTTCGCCTATAGCCAGTATAAACACGTCATCTTGCAGTAATCCACACGCACGTAAAAATCTTTCAAAATGTAAATATTAAATACTGGCACAAACGTTTTGATATCTTTTTTTTTTCATGTTTACGGGGTGTTTGTCTCAATTTAGAAATCATTTCACCTAACCACTTTTCAAATTTTCAGTTCTTCTAATGTAGCCCGTCACACTATTGCACATTTGCCAGGGGCGTAGCTAGCCTATAGGCCCGTAGGCCCGGGCCTACAAATTTTTTAACCCGCTCAAATTTTCATGTATAATAGAGAGCAATTCAGGCTGAAGCACTTTCAAGATAAAATCGAAAGGAATGTGCATTGTAGGTATCGCAAATAACCTTTCGCGATTGGTCAAGTCTCAAGCAAGTAGAAACTCGGAAGACTTCTAGAAGCTTCTAGAGTAGCCAAGTGATAGGGTATGTGTCGTTAAAGACAAGTGCGTTTATATATTTGGCAATGACTGAAAGTTGGCCTATTCTCTGTAGTAAAGTGGAATCTCAATATAACGATCCTTGATATAACGATATTCCTGATATAACGATGAATATTCTATGTCCCGGCAAAAGTTACAGTACAATGTATGGGTCTGAACCCCGATATAACGATCTTCGATCTTCCCGATTTAACGATGAGAATTTAGCGGACCGAAAGTAAAATCTTTCCCGATATAACGATATAATCAGTATACACATTCACAATTTGAGCAAAACATCGAATTTAATGCAATAACATAACAGTAATCGAGTAATCTTTAACGTTTCTGTTAATAGTTTTGTACGACGATATACGAAAATGATACTATGTTCAAAGGCTCTTTATCAACTTTATCCTCTTTATCCTCATTTCTTAAGGTTACCCCGATATAACGATATTTTCGGTTATTTTACGGTCATATCGTTATATATCTTATATCGGGAGTTTCGATATAACGATTCTTCGATATAACGATATAATTTTACTGCTCCTTTGGCATATCGTTATATCGGGGTTCCACTATAAAATGTAAATATTTAGCTAGTGCTGTGAAATTGCAATTTTGAGGGTCCCCACCTGCATCCCCTACCAAGAAGCGGCCAGGACTACAACTCTTCAGAAAGCTGGCTACGACCCTGTTTGCATTTATTCGCAAAATCACGCAACTATAAGACATTCGGCTGCTTCAAGGTTGGCTATGTCTACAAACGTTACTTGACTTGAGTCAGTAGAAGTGTTTCTTCTGTTGTTAGTTTGAAAGAAAGTCATGAGTAAGCAAAGTCTTGGGGGAAAAGATCAGCTACGAAACCAAGGCCTGGCGGACGCAGAAAATAAAATCAAAGAAGCGTGCGAGTTCTTTCAACAAGAAGCAGCAAGACTTCGGCAGGAGCAGGAAGCCTTCGACCCCATGTCGAAGAAACTGGATCATGTTCACTTTTCCTCGACCGTAAATCTCAATGTTGGTGGCTATCACTCCACAACAAGCGTTCAAACGCTGACCAAAGATCCAAACTCGATGCTGGCGGCCATGTTTACCGGACGATTTGAGATGAAACCTTCTGAAGATGGCTCGTTCTTTATCGATCGAGATGGAACTCACTTCCGGTTTATACTCAATTTTCTCCGCACTGGAAAGTTAACTTTGCCAGAAGGAGCAACATTTCTCAAGGAACTTGAAGAAGAAGCTAAGTTTTATCAGATCCAAGGAATCATTGACGAGTTGAGGCCTGCTGAACCGAGTACAATTCAAGCAAGTAAACCTATCGAGGCATTTGAAGTGTCGGTGATCCTGACAATGATGAGCATCGAAGTGTGTTGAAATGTTGGCTTCCACGTGAGGACGGCAAATGGCGTCTTCTGTTCCGAGCTACTCGTGATGGCTTTGCAGCTGCAACCTTTCACTCCATATGTGATAACAAAGGACCCACGGTCACCATTGTGAAAAGTGGAAACAATATTTTTGGAGGCTTCACAGAGGTGTCGTGGACGAGCCCGGGTAAGTAAAAGGTTCCCAAGCTTTGATCAGGGTCTGGAAGGGTATTTTCGGGATCCGGGATTTGACCAAAATGCGGTGCGGGATTCGGGAAAACGCAAAATAGTTTGACGGGATTCGGGATTTGACTGCTCTCCGGAAAGTGGGATTCACCAAAATTTGGACACGGGATGCGGGATTTTTTGCCTGTCTGCCGAGAATTCGGGAAATCGTCACGACCCAAATAGACGTTCTAGCAGCGAAAGCGAACCAACCAGGCGAACGCTAAGTGGTCAGTGTCTCGCGTCAAACCAAACTATACATAAGACGCGGTTGAGGCTGTTCCTGTAATCTTTCTATCAAGGACAGTGCACACGATTACAGGACCAACCTTTTCCCCAGGGCGCTTTTCCTCCCGCTCTGAAGGGAACAGCGCCTGGAGACGAGGTTGTTACAGGACGACCCATCACGCCGGTCCTACACGCTGTCATATCGTGCTCTTTTGTCATACTGAGGTATGAAAATATATTTCAGTCGAGAGGGCAAATCTACACCTTACATTTGTCAGCTTTTGGAGAAATACTTATAATGATAAACAGCACTTTGTTGGTTTACGATGGGCGGTTTCTGTTCCTTCACTTGTGTCTTTGATCTTACGGCTGGTGTAAACAGGACAGATCTCGGTGTTTATCTTTCGGCTGAAATCACTTAGTTGTCTGCGTACTGAGTAAGTGTGATCTGTGTGATGCAGGTTACGTCGGCTATTCTTGTCGACACGTGCACCGGCGCATCGCAGAACACAAAGGATCGGCTATCGGACGTCACGTAAAAGAACAACATTGAAATGAGCCAGACGACATCGAGAAGAATTTTAAGATTTTAAGGAAGTGCCAAAGCAAGCTTGACTATTTGATTTTTGGAGAAATAAGTATTTTTAATGTATTTTGGGGGAAAGCAAAAACGGGATTCGCGATAGCGATTAAAATAGTGCGGGATTCGGAATTTTCGTTAAAACGGAGCCGGAATGCGGGATCAACACCTCCCCTTCCAGACCCTGTTTGATCAGTGAGAAGAAACTTGATCAAACTTTGCCCCGGAACCAAAACCAAACTCAGCGATCGAATGATAAAACTGTAACAATTATTCCTCGCGAAGCGAGGCCGAAGGCCGAGCGTAGCGGGGTGTATAATTTTGTCCCTCAAATGGCTCAGGCAGGATGAAATCTCGTGTGGAGTTTACGGTCATATATATTTGTGAGCTTGGTGTGTGGCGGAAATGACGTCACACGGCCGCGCGCTGGTGGCCTAATAGGTGTGAGGCGTCGAACTTGAAATCAGATCTTCGGGATTGAGGGCGGGGGTTCGAATCCGGCTAGGGTTTTTATTTTTTTTTATTTATTTATTTTATTTATTATTTTTTTTTGTGGGTTCGAATCCTGAGCCTTTCATTTTTATCGTTTTTCTTTTCGGATTAAAATAACACTGATTTATACATAATACTCCCTCAACGCCTATTCAGGCTATAAACCTTTCATCGCCATCAGGGGCGCGCGGGCGGAGGGTTCGAATCCTCCTGCCGTTCGTTCTTCTTTTTTTTAATGCCCTCGAATAAATGTCCAAAATGCGACTATCCAATAATTTGTCGATGATTTTGAAAATAGCCTGCGCTTCCCAAATCCCAACGCTTTATACCTCTTTACGAACAAGAAAGAGGCGCCATCTTCAAAGCGGAGTAGACCCTGGGAACGAGGGTGTCGCGGCCATGCCCGTTGCTAATTTCTAACAAATATATCTTCCTGCCTACTGTGGAAAATTGAATATGTACAATGTTCAACTTCAAATAATCCACTCCTTATTTATAACACCCCCCCCCCCCCTCTCCCCAACCCAAAGCTTCGCGAGGCCCTGCGAGTCACGTATTACTAGTTGAACTCAGTTGTTGCAAAATATCGTGATTTGCCAGGGTCTCGCAGGCATGTTTTTAACAAGCCTGCAAGTCAAGACATCATTCGCGGAAAATCTGTGAAATGCGTTTGTCTCAACTGGTTTTGTCCGAGATTGAAGCTTCTTAGGTATGGGACAATCCCATCATTGACTTCATTGGACAGGTACTGATCATCTGATTGTTGATTCAGCTAACCTCCGTCGAAACTCTACGACAAATTTCAGTTTCGAAAGCTATCAAAGCTAATCTTAACTAATGTGATAACTAAGTATTCAGGAAGTCATACCTACAGTAATTACATGATTCAACTGACTGGTGTGATTTAATTCCGTTGAACCTCTACTACTGACTTTGACAACAAAGTTTCGAAAGCAGTCAGCTATAATCGGAGTAAAGGTATTCAGAAAGTCATACCTAAAGACTTGATTCAACTTATCCCTGGTGCAATTTAGTCCTGGATGAATCTCTTCTTCTATTTTTTATGACAAAGTTTTAAAAGCGGTAACTAAATAAGCAGTTTAAAATTTTAAGTATCCTGTCTACAGCACAAGCATTCCCATTGCTATTTCAAAACAAATCGGCAGAATTTCCGTATATACATGGTTGAGACTGTGAAACAGTGAATTGGAATTAATTTTAACCCACTTACAACAACAATCAATCAATCAATATATTGATTGATCGATCGATCGGTACATTATGCTAGCATTTTTTCGAGCATTTTAGTGAGACAAAAGCATTGAGCATTATTCGAGCATTTTAGTGACATTTTCCCGGAAAATTGATTTTTCCCGAGAAAATAAAAACGAAAGAAATTTTTTTTAGAGAAAATGAAGACTTAAACTCAAAATTCAACTACAAATAGCTTTCTAGAGATAGTCAACTACTTTCTGTACTTCGCCTCATAGATGATTTTGAGGATTATGATTTTTTGGCTGTATTTATGAACTTGTACACGTTGTTGTTGTTACTTGCAACACTTGTACATTTTTGTAAGTGTTAACATTTAACACCATGTTAAAAACTTTGAAATTAATTTTAAAAAACCGTTTGTATAATGAGCATTATCCAAGCATTTTAGTGACTTTTTTGGGGGAGACCGAGCATTTTAGTGGGAAAACTGGAGCATTAAGGTGGAGCATTTTAGTGGGGAAACAAAAGCATAATGTACAAAAGCCTAGCCGGGACCAATTCTTGGCCATCAAAACACTACGCTCATATTCGCAGAAACTGAAACCACTTAAAGCTACTTTAACATTTCCATTCCCAATGGATGAGATAATGACAGTTTCAGTCGAAACTGAAAACGGTGAAACCCCTCATGTGTCACGGCTGAAATTAGTTTATTTTATTAAGTTTTGCCAAATACTCGCTATGAAACTTAATTTTTGCAAAGGAATTACTACCATGACAAAACCATAGCTTCATTGCAACCAAATCTGTCTCCCAGGCGTTATAATTTGAAGTTACAAACAAACAAGATTAATTTTGAAAACTCTTCAGCCCAGCAATATTTCAAAAACCCATATCGCAATCCGTTTTAATCTTCGGCGCTTTCGGACATCCGTTTGCCTTCTTTTGTAACGGTGTCATTGAAATGTTCCTTCACTGTTTTAAGAGGTTATTATTTATTTTTCAACGAATTTGATCCCATGACTAAATTTAGCTAAAATCTGCGACACAGTCTTTTTAAGGGCCTGTTTACAAGCAGGCGGGTAACCCTAGCACATAGGGTTACCCTAGCACCTAGGGTTACCCTAGCGCTCCCACATTTATTCTTTTTTTCATCGACGTGTTTACAAGGCGCTAAACCCTAGCTGAGTGCTAGGGTTACCCTAGCTGCTAGGGTAACCCTAGCGCCTTGTAAACGCTCTGCTAGGGATAACTCGCCTACCCGGGACAACTTTATTTTGGCTCCAAAAAGATAAATTAAATATGTTTAAAAATACCGACAAAAACAGCGAATTGTGACCAAGAAACATCGTGTTCATTCACAATTTGTCGTATTTTTGCACTGGAACGGAATTATTTTCGAATAACAGTTTCTAACGACAAAATTTTACAAGGTTAACTGAAGCGTAACCGGTGTAAGTTGACCCGGGCAAGTAGGGTTACCCTACCTGCGAATTTTTGCTTGTAAACCCGGACTATCTTCTAACCCTCTTGCTAGGGTAACCCTAGCACCTAGGGTTACCCTACCTGCTTGTAAACAGGCCCTAAATGAGGGTCTGTTTACATAATTCCGGAATGACTTTCATCCCGGAACAAAACTCCTTCCGGAATGAAGTTCGTTCTGCCTTCGCAGTGATAAAGTCGACCGACTCAACCAAAGGCGTTTTCACGTGCGTGGTTTTCGCGAGATCAAAACAAGGATATTGTCCTTATGTATGGCCATTTCTGCAGTTTTAACGAGCAATTTGACCGTAGGTCTACTTATTTGAGATAAATAGGAAATACTATTACGCTTTTTCGCTCTGAGTTCAATCTGTGGCCTCAGTTTCATCTCGGAACGAAATTCGTTTTGTGTTTTTATGATACCGGAATGAGTTGTCTTTCCAGAACGAAAGTTTCATCCCGGAAAATGAACTCATGCTTTCATGACTTGTGCTGAAGCGAAACTTCGTCTCGATATCATGTAAAAAGAGACAGAGAAATATATTGGGATAGAATGAACTCGTTCCGGAATGAAAGTCATTCCGGAATCATGTAAACAGGCCTTTAGAAAGGTTGACGCTTAATAGTTGTAACGGAAATTAATCAATTAACCGTGAAACATCAACCTTAAAACCCCATAAAGATGTATTTTTTGGGGGAAATAACATAGTCGGAACACATTCTTGGCCATCGAATCGCGAAACAATACGTCAATCAATCAATCAATCAATCAATCAATCAATCGATCAATCAATCAATCAATCAATTAATCAATCATTTGCTCTTTAATGTGGCCCTTTTACGTAAGTTCTTACTCGCTCATATTCGCAGAAACTGAAACCACTTAAATATTTTCATTCCCAATAGATAAGATAATGACACCTCCGATCGAAACTGAAAACGGGGAAGCCCCTCATGTGAAGTGGATTTTATACATCAAAACGACACAGGAATATTCAGTTTATAATCTGAAGATTGCGTTCAAGTTACAGTTGTTTCCTTGCGTACCGTCAGTAACTTTTAAACCATTGCGTCTTCGATTAACAATGAGTAGCAGTACATTGATAGAGGTGTTTGGTCATATCGTGTTCAGTTTTACACGAGGCGTGACAGAGCACTACAACCCAGAAGAACCTGAATTCACGGCAGAGTCTTTTGGCTACGATCCTCTACAAAGCACAGGTCGAGAATGGTATTATCTTCCTGTTGATGAGCTTATTTATCAAGAATACAGCGATAGAGAAGTCACAAACTTGGACTACCTTGCGTCTAACAGGCTTGATGTAAGGGTTATAAACGCGTGTTCGCCAGAGGAAAACGAAGAAACACACGATGATAAACAAGATGAAGATATGGCAATGGCCTGGAAGCGACTCAGACCATCCGCTCTCCGTACAGTTTGTAAATCAATGTACATTGGAGCTTTAATTTCACTACTAACTGCTACCATCATAGGTTCAGTATACATGCTGATCATCTATCTGTGTTTAAAAACTATAAGCAACTGTGAATTTTACCCAAAATCCATTCCAGAAAATGTGCAGTGGATGAGATCAATTTCTAATGTCATCTCATGTGCTTTTATGTACTCTTGTTTCTTTACATGTACGTTACTTCTATTTCGCCCTTATCAGCTACTGGGAGTGAAAAGAAAACTGGTCCTGGCTGCTAGTCTTGTTTACTTCTTGGATACATGTTATCGTATTGCTCTGCAATTTCTGGGAATATCTTATTCTAAGATTTCTATTTACCAAAAACTCCCACTCAATGCTTTAGCTATAATGAGTATATTTTGGCAAGCCTATTTTCTAACGAACCACTTCCGTATGGGACGGACAAGGAGACAGAAGGTGACTTTGTTCTTGCAATTCACAGTTCCGTTTTGTTCTATTATAATTCTTGGCGTTTCTGCGGCCGCTATTATTTACCCAGTGTATAACGAACAAAGCAAGGAGAGCAAAATGCGCCTGGTAATCGCAGTCTTCGCTCCTCTTATGTGAGTCGTACTTAAAGTAATCTCGCGAATTTGTGTGCAGCGGTTATGGAATATTACGCATCCGGGATATTCGTATGTCTTATTAGCGCCGTTGTATTGTGCCTCAGCGGTTATGTTTCGAGTTTTACAAGCGGATCTTGACGGTTTGCCATACATCGCTATTCTTGGAATAATTCACGGCGTTACAGAAGTCATAGAACGAAGCGCCATGGTTGTGATCGATCACATTTGTCACGTGATTTGGAAAAGAAAATCGGCTCCTTGGGGGAGTTTTCGTACTCCTCGCCGTGAGAGACTAATGGCTGATATCGCTATCATGAGCATGTTGTCGGAATCAACTGCTATAGTGTCTGTTAACGGATTTTTGTACTTGTATCAATTTATTTACTTACAAAACGAATCCCTCCTTAAGTTACTGCAGTCTTTCGCTATTCATACTTCAGTTCAGCTGGTGATTGAGTGGTTTTTCACCAGCGTCATCATAGACTCGCTATCAGAATATGGCTGTCATGGCTGTTTGGCGAAGAAGATGGAAGAGACATATTTTAGTGGCAATTGTACTTGTTGTGTCAGTAGGCATATGGACAAGTGGAAACCTTTTGGCAATGGTACACAAACGTTTTGAAAAGCCCTTAAATCAACATTGTAAAATGCCGTTTACTTAAAATCGAGAGACTGTTTGTGCATTAACTCTTTGAGAAGCTCAAGTTGTAATGCATTCGCCTTCCTTTAATTTAATTTGACCCAACCAAAAAAGTTTTCTAACGATACAAAAATACTCTATTATTGTTGTAATTGGCTGTGCATAAACTGTAAGGTTTAATCTACAAGTAATAAAGATGAGTTCATGACAGTTGGAGATCTTTCAGTGTAGTTGCCAAATGCAAGAAAGACAGTAGAATAACGACTGGGTGCCTTTATTTTGTAAATAAGAATGTTTAAATTTCAACTCTGTTTGTTGTTTTAACGCAAATCAAACAAAAATGGACGATTTTGCAACATACAGATGACAAGCAAGCAAATTTCAGATGTTCCCTTAAAGTGTCTATACAGCCTACAGGTTTTTTGTGGTTTTCGTATCTCTATAATGCATAAACAAGTATTCCAAAAGAAATTTTTGGATTCCGCCACTTTTTCGCTGCGAAATCGAGCTTTAAAGTTCCCGCTTTGGCCACGCCCAAAGAAGTTGACCGGGAGTCGAGACAAGAAAGAATCTGGGTTCCAGGACGGGCTGTGACGTCAAGTCAGGAACCGCGAAATCTTCCCGCCAGTTGAGGTCAGCATTAGTTCTGTAATCTCGAGGAGATATTGACAGTAGAAATATGCCAGATAGATGCGTTGTCGCCGAATGCTCGAATACTCCAAACGCAGAAAAGGGTATTGCGTTGCACAAGATTCCATATTGGGGCGATGTGAGAACGGAAGCGAAAGCTAGACGGAAAAAGTGGACGGACTTCGTCAGGTTAAAACGTGCGAAGTGGAATCCGAGTGCATCGTCCGCCGTCTGCTCTTGCCACTTCGCTCCCTGGGATTTTACGAGAAGACATTCCTTTGGAAATCTAAAATGCCAACGGTCGCTAATCAAAGATGACATTGGCATTGTTCCTGTGCCACGATTTCAACGAAATACGTTCGAAGAAGAAGAGTTGTCCAGTCGAAGTCGTCGTCAGGTATTCATTGTTTTGATCATATGAGATACCGGCTAATTCGAAATGCAACTCTTGATTTTATGCTTTGAAAACGTTTTCTTTTATTTTTGTCTTCGTAAGTTACACTGTACTTTCTACTTTGTTTCCACGTCATCACTTAAATATGGCGACTGGTAGGTTGAAAGAATTTGTACGTTTTTATACCGTGTTTAAATAAAGTTTTCCCATTGTCTATTTTGGAAGCAAATTTTAATCGCTCGTTAATAAAACAGTGCAAATATTGATCAAGTCGAAAACAAAGACAGGTGTGTTATATCAAACCGTCGAGACTTTCCTAATCAGTCAAGCAAGGTTTTTAATTTATTCATTTCGGTTCGGTATGGGGTAATCCCTTCATTAGTATTCAGGAAGTCATACTGATGGCATCATCATCTGATTGCTGATTCAGCTAATATTGCTAACTTCAACGGCAAGTTTCGAAAGCAATCAGATAATTTGCTTTCCGGACCGAAAGTTATACCTTATCGCCTTATTCTACTAATCACTGAAATGATTTAATTCCGTTAAACCTCTAACACCCACGTCGACGACAAAGTTCGAGAAGGCAGCGTGTTCGTGTGTTTAAAGCGCTGGACTCGAAATCACGGGTTCGAATCCCGTTCTGACCGCTGGAGCGTTTCGAAAGCAGTAAGATAATTAGTATTCAGAGAAAAAAACCAAACAGGATCACCTGATTCAATTTATTACTGGCGTGACTTTTAAAACTCCACTGAGCCTCTACTAACTACGAAAACAATGTTTAGATAATTAGTATTCAGGAAGTCTTACATGTATTATCATCACCTGATTCAACTAATCGCTAGCGTGATTTAACTTATAATTAGTTGAACCTGTACTAAATTCGACATACAAGGTTTCGAAAGCAAAACAGATAATTAGTATTCAGGAAGTCATACATTATCACCTGATTCAACTAATCGCTGGCGTGATTTAACTACTTGATTTAACCTTGACTGTGCGGAAACAGAATGTTTTCCAGTTTAGCCGTAACATATTAGTTTGGAAGCAAATCTTGCGTCAGAAACGCAAATGTTTTTGAAATTGTTTAGAGACACCTGGAGACACTTCCTGAATCAAACAACTACAGCCAACTACTGGGAGTCAGCAATGAATTATGGGATTATGGGGTTCTAGTCATTTGCCAAAAGCAACACTCCATGTATACACCTACACTACACAACAAGCTAACAATTATTTCAATTTCTGCATTTTACTAAGTCACTTTTTGCGTTTTTTTAAATAACCTTCGAAGTGGAAGGAAGAAAAGCATCAACGAAAACTGTGGAAGGTAGAGGCAATGACGAGCAATGTACCTGAGAATCTCAGCCTGAATGATAAATCAGCATTGTTAATTTTAAGCTCAGTAGTGTAATGAGAAAGATGTAATCTTCATCATGTAACCAGCAAGTCACAAAAAAATGTGAGTCCTTGTCGGGAATGGAGCCCATGACCTCCCAAACACTGAAGAGCTCTATCCAGGGTTCTATCCACTGAGCTTTGGAGAGACTTATAGTGAGTAAGGCCATTTACTAAGTTCCTATGTGACACGCGTCCTGCATACTGCTAGGATTAGCAATTTTGATAGCTTACTGTATAATGATAAATTAGAAAGATGGTAAATAAAAAGCTTGGTAGTGAAATGTGAAAGATGTGATTTCCGGCTGAATGTTTCAAGATTCGCCATCGTGGCGTAGCTCTTTTAAAAGATTTGAGTACGTGGGAATGTTGTGGCCAAAAATCGTCATTTTCAGTGGCTCGTGTAGTACTTTCTTATTCGATTTTTTTGGACCTGGAGTGAAAACTAGTACGAATCCACGTGATGGCGATTTTGCAAACAGACCTAAACTATTCTCACTGCATAATTAATTAGCTCATAGCAGAAGTTTTAATTATATGCTCGAATTCCTTCGTTTTGGCGCATGCTTGTTGCAGTGTTGATGCTTTGCGGTCTAAGGGTATAAATCCTGTCACTTCGTTTGAAACGTGGTCATTTTAACGGTACTCCGGCACGACGGCCAACTCAGTTTCGCGACCCACCCACCTCCCCTGGTGGCCGTTGACAGAATTGCACGTTTTATCCTCGTTGCATGCCTATATGCCTCAGCAGTCGCGAACTCTTTCCATAACTTAATCTTATGCGATGAGGTAATGAGTATGCAGTGAGGATTTTATACTGTTCATTTTAAGTCTCAAAGTAGCCGTTTCTACTGGATCTGCAGTGAAAATAAGATTAAATCTACGTGGTGGTATTTTTACACAAGGGCCCAAAATCGTCATTTTCAGTGCCGGCTCATGTAGTACTTTCTTATTCGATTCTTTTGGACCTGTAGTGAAAATGAAGATGAATCCACGTGATAGTTATTTTCAAAAATGACCCAGACTGTACATTTGAAGTCTTAAACTGGCCAATTTGGCTGGATCTGGAGTCAAAATAAGCTTTAATCTACGTGGTGGAATTTTAACGGCGGGGCTCAAAGTGGCCATTTTCAGTGGCTCATGTAGCACTTCCTTATTCCATTCTTTTAAGACCTGGAGTGAAAATTAGTATGAATTGACGTGATGGCGGTTTTCCAAAGAAACCCAAACTGTTCATTTCAAGTCTCAAATTGGCCGGTTCTGCTGGATCTGGAGTGAAAATAAGCTTTAATCTACGTGGTGGTATTTTAACACAAGGGCCCAAAATCGTCATTTACAGCGGCTCATGTAGCATTTTCTTATTCGATTGTTTTGGATCTAGATTGAAATAAAAAAAAAGGATAAATCTACGTAATGTATGTTTTCCAAAAAGACCCAAACTGTAAATTTCAAGTCTCAAACTGGTCGGTTATGCTGGATCTGGAGTAAAAATAAGCTTTAATCTACGTGGTGGTATTTCAACAGAAGGGCCAAAAATCGTCATTTTCAATTACTCGTGCAGCATTTTCTTCTTCGATTTTTTTGGACCTGGAGTGAAAAAAGGATGAATCCACATGATGGCGGTTTTCCAAACAGAACCAAACTGCAAATTTCAAGTCTCAAACTGGCAGTTTTCCTGGATATGGAGTGAAAATAAACTTTAATCTACGTGGCGGTTTTTTTACACAAGGGTCCAAAATCAGTCGTCATTTTCAGTGGCTCATTACGCATTTTCTTACTTTATTGTTTTGGATCTGGAGTGAAAATTAGGATGATTCTACGTGATGGCGGTTTTCCAAATAGACCCAAACTGTAAATTTCAAGTCTAAAAATGGTCGGTTTTGCTCAATCTGGTGTGAAAAAATGCTTTAATCTACGTGGTGATATTTCAATATAAGGGCCGAACCAAAATCGTCATTTTCAGGGGTTCGTGTAGCACTTTCCTATTCGATTCTTTTAGATCTGGGGTGGAAATTAGGATGAATCCACGTGATGGCGGTTTTCCAAACAGAACCGAACTGTTCATTTCAAGTCTCAAAGTAGCCGGTTCTGCTGGATCTGCAGTGAAAATAAGATTTAATCAACGTGGCGGTATTTCAACACAAGGGCCCAAAGTCGTCATTTTACATACATATATACATACAAACTTGCATACATACTTTATTTAGTCTTGCTGTTAAAAATCTGGCAGCCATAGGCTGGTGTGGACCTGCGTTACTAATTTAAAATATATCCTATTTACATCTAATAAAAAATAAAGAGACCTGATATGTACAAAGTATGTAATAAAATAAAAATTAAAAATAAAATACTATATCGGGTTTAATGAATGAATATTAGTGATTTCAATAATAAAAAAATGATCGGTTTTATTCGTGATCAATGAACCTTCTCGAAGTGAAATTGTTAATTTATTCGATTCTTTTGGTCCTGGAATGAAAATTAAAATGAATCCACCCGATGGCGGTTTTCCAAAAAACCCAAACTGCACATTTCAAGTCTTAAACTGGCAGGACTTGTTGGATCTGGATGATTCATGGTATTTTAACACAAGGGCCCAAAATCGTCTTTTTCAGTGGCTCATGGTTGGTTTCTCATCAGCGTGCCTCTAACGGTCGACACTTGCTATCAGAATATCGCTCTTTGAAAAGAAAATAGAAAAGACACATTTCAGTGAGTGTTACCGCCGTGTCATTATCGTTTAGGACTAAAACAAACCTTTTAGAAATTGTACACTTATGGACACTTTATACCCAAATCAGCCTTGTAAAAAGCCATTTTGTTGTGAAAAGAGAGAAAACAAAGTGATGCAGTTGTGAACTTCGTTCCCAGGGTCTTACCTCCTTTTCTCAGTAAGTTGACCGTTCCATGGGAACGAGATTGTTCCGTGCTACGGGGGAAATTCACCGTAAGAACTTTCTTATGAACATATCTCGTTCTGTTACGTATTGTCAGTTGCTTTGTAAGTCTTATTCGTTTCATGCACTTGTATCAGGACAATTGTATATTTTGCCTTTCGTAATAGGGTATTAGCTTAAAACATATAATCATTTACTTAATCTTGTTTTTACTATTTTAAGATTCGCTTCGCTTAGTTTAACTATTTTAGGATTCGCTTCGCTTTGTTTAACTATTTTGGGATTTGCTTCGCTTTGTTGAAATATCTAATTATTCAATTTGCTGTTTCCGTATTTAGCATGTTAATCATTTAAAAATCACTTACAAAAGCCAGCAGCACCTATTTGGCCAAAATAACCTGTTAGCTTATTATTCTGTTCAGGTAATATTAGAAATTACAAAAGGCGTGATTTAAAATAATAGGTCGGTTCTTTTACTTCCGAAGTTTTTCTGTTATGTATTTTAGTAATAGCGGTTGTTTTGATTTATTAACGTAACTAATTACGCGTGTCTAAAGAGTGTTACATTTTCCCAGTATTTAATTTAGTTTTCTGATTACTTTACTAAATGAGTCTCGTGCCGATCTCGCCTATGCTGTTCACTTGAATAGGATTAATTAACAACCTGTTGGTCGCTGACTCATCGCGTTTTAACTGTGAATGAATTTGCTGACACATCTAGTTTCTTTAATTAATGTTCGGTTACTTAAGTTACCAGAGGTGCGAGCGGTCGGCAAGAAACCGCTCGTTAACACTTTCTAGCTATTCACTAGTTTTAATTTCGTTCGGTAGTTTTAATTTAGCATTATTTTAGTTGTACCTTTCACCGCCAAGCAACGGACACTTTTGACAATAAACTCGGAAAGTCGAGTTAGAATTTTTATTAGGTTGCGCTATCCTCAAAGGACTTTATATTCTGTTGTAATTACTTTTCACATCTTGGTGTTAGCGCACTTATTATACTCTGTTAACAATAGACGCTTGTACAAATCGTATATAAACAACCGAACTTGTTATGCTTTTTCGATTACGAAGTTAGAAGAATAAACTGCTGTTGGAACCAAGCTGAGTTGTTGCTGTTGCTGTCCGTTCAGTTCGTGGTTAGATCCCGGGGGGGGGGGGGGTACTCGAAAAAGTTTTGTACGGGGAGGCTCCGCCCGGAGATCCAACCCCTTACCCTTTTATATATCATTTTGATAGAAAAGGTACCCCTTTTGTATACCTTTTATTGCAAAAAGGCACCCCTTTCATATACCTACACGACATCACATTTACCTAAAACGGGAAGTTTTCTTGTCATTTTTATGTAGCGTTTAATAAATTAAGACGATACAGTCAAAAGTTGCGTCTGCTCGGAATATTTATTGTAAAGGCCTTTTAAAATATCATTATGGCAGATTTCCCTACCCTTTCATATACCTAAATTCGTGAAATCCCTACCCTTTTATATACCTGGAGCCTGAAAAAGGTACCCCTTTCGGGCGGAGCCTCCCCGTATAGACCATTATAGGGAGTACCCCCCCCCCGGGGGGTTAGATCCTGGTACCCAAGAGTGTAACGGCTCTTCCTTGCAAGCGAGTGCCCCGTTTGAGTCTTATCTTCCCCGAAATTATCGTCACAGTTGCCTCATTATCTCAAGTTCAGAGTTCGCCCGTTTCCCCGTACGCACACAAGGAAAAACACACCGTTACATCCGATCGCGAGCTGTTTTTAGTACGTCATCGCTTCTGTATGTACTCATGTGTCTATGAATTAAACACAAAGTTTCGAAACTTTATTTTACCTTTGATGCATTTAAATTCCAAGGCTACTATGTTAACACAACAAACATGCTCACTGTTTTTTCTTAAAGAATCGATCAATTTTGAAATGCCGAAAACAGAAAACAAAGATCCTTAAGAAAAACTAAAATTGTTGAGACTGTGGAGCAATAAATTGGAACTTGTTTTGCATTTCCATTTTGTTAAAGATTCCTTGCCAATGGTCAACAGTGAGGTTCGACTCCAAAATCCACGACAAATTTGAGCGCAACAATAGAAAGCCTCTACTCCTTAAAACACGCTAATATATTACATGTAATCGTTATAATCACATAAACTGACTTTAAAACAACACCGGAATGGCACCAAGAGATCGTCTTGCCTCGCACAAAATCGACATAAAGAGTGGAGGAAGTCAAGAATGGAGATGCAGCAAAGCTACTTACATATTTTTCTGGTCACATTAAAGCTTTCGAAAGCAAATATTCATCATTGCTAACAATCGGCTAATTTACATGAAGGAAGAACAAGCAATGTTCAAAACGAAAATAAAATGGAAATTTATGTGTTGGCCACCCAGGTAACTCCCAGTGGACCAATTGATTCGTTTGTGGAAGTTTCCATCCCTAAAGCGTTCCTAAAACAGGAAGTGTTTTCACTTTCTTATCGTCGCCTTGATTTTCGCTCAACACGTCAGCTAAGGCTGAAAGGCGATTGTATCATCACACAATTCGCACAGGTTTTCCAAGAAAAATGAGTAGCAGTACACTGATAGAGGTGTTTGGTCATATCGTGTTCAGTTTTACACGAGGTGTGACAGAGCACTACAATCCAGAAGAACCTGAATTCACGGCAGAGTCTTTTGGCTACGATCCTCTACAAAGCACAGGTCGAGAATGGTATTATCTTCCTGTTGATGAGCTTATTTATCAAGAATACAGCGACAGAGAAGCCACAAGTTCGGACTATCTAGCGTCCAGCCGTCTTAATGTAAGGGTTATAGACGCGTGTTCGCCAGAGGAAAACGAAGGAACACAAGGAGATCAACAAAATGAAGAGAGGGCAATGGCTTGGAAGCGACTCAGACCATCCGCTCTCCGTACAGTTTGTAAATCAATGTATATTGGAGCTTTGATTTGTTTTCTCAGTGCTGTTGTCATTGGTATGTTGTATATACTGGTCTCTTACTTGTGTTATAAAACTATCTTCCACTGTCATTTGCACCCACAGAAGTTAATACCCAAACGTGTGCAATGGATAAAAACAATTTCCGAGGTGATTTCGTGCGTTTTCTATTACATAATGCCCTTTTTTATTCTATTACTTCTTTTTCGTCCCTTTCAGTTAAAAGGGGTGAAAAGAAAACTGTTTCTGGTTGGCTGTGTTATGTTCTGTTTTGATTCACTTTATCGTGTAGCTTTTCTAGCTGTGGCCGGAAAGCCTTATGGCGCGGCACCTAGTTATTTTCAAATTCCACTGTACATTTTCTTTATTACCAATCTCTGTATACCCTTCTACCTTCTGGGTAGACATTTCTGTGTACGGCCACGAACAAAACTGGCAACTATGATTTTTAAAATGGCAACGCCTATTTGTTTTCCTTTCATTGCCGCCTTTGTTGTGTCTGATTATCTTTACCCAGCGTACAACAAGCAAAATGATGAAGGAAAACTGATTATTGCTCTGTTTGCTCCTCTCATTGGTGTCGCCATTGAAACAATGTCACGGATTTGTGTTCAGAGGTTATGGAACTACACTCATCCAGGATTTTCCTATGTCTTGTTAGCGCCGATGTATTATACATACGCGGTATTATTTCGAGTTTTACAAGCGGATCTTGAAGGTTTGCAATCCATTGCTATTCTTGGAATAATTCACGGCGCTGCAGAAGTCATAGAACGAAGCGCCATGGTTGTGATCGATCACATTTGTCACGTGATTTGGAAAAGAACATCGGCTTCTTGGGGGAGTTTTCGTACTCCTCGCCGTGAGAGACTAATGGCTGATATCGCTATCCTGAGCATGCTGTCTGAATCAAGTGCTATAGTGTCTGTTAACGGCTTTTTGTACTTGTATCAGTATGTTTACTTGCAAAATGATTCCCTTTTAAAGTTACTGCAGTCCTTTGCCATTTATACTTCAGTTCAGCTGGTGATCGAGTGGTGTTTCACAAGCGTTTCTCTTGCTATCGAGACTCGTTATCAGAATATGGCGGTCATGGCTGTTTGGCGAAGAAGATGGAAAAGGTGCATTTTAGTTGGAATTATACTTGTAATTCCAGGTGCTCTATGGACTAGCTCAAACATTTTTCGTGTTGTACAAGGTCGCTTTCATGATGAGCCCTTAAACCGGCCTTGCAAAATGCCGTTTCATTGAGAGTAAAAAACACAACAGATTTCCTTAAAGCTCTTTGGTCAGCGGTGACACGGCAACCAACAACTATAAAGGGCCTTGACTAATTTAATTAACACATAACGGAGGTTGGGTCTAACTGTAACTTTGAACTTTTGTGGGAGTGACTCAGTTCAGATGTCTACACTTTGTAGTAATCTTCTTTCACAGCATGTAGACCGAGCCTTGAAGAAGTAGCGAAACTACAAACCGCTAGGATATAGCCATACGTAAACACTGAATGTAATAGCTTTTGAGTGGTTGGGCAGCTCAGTTAACTAACGTTTCTACTTTTCGTGGATTTTACCCGTTGTAGTCATTACTTATTTTCTTTTCAGCCTTATGTTATTAGGCTTTTTATCGTTTTAACACATTTTAAATGTAAATGCACTTTAATTTTTAATTTTAATGTTTATACTTAAGTTAGTTGCGCGCGAGCGCTTTTTAAAGCGTATTTTAATGGTTATCGACTTTGTCACTCGGCACCCGTCAATGTCCGCTTATTTTGCCAATTCTTTTTTATTTACCCAGCATGTAACAATCAGAACAAAGAAGGCAAACTGCTAATCGCACTCTTCGCTCTTCTTACTGGAGTCGGAGTGTGGAGTCGTACTCAAAGTTACGTCGCAAAACTGTGTAGAGCGGTTATGGGACATCATCTCATACGGCATATTCCTTTGTCTTATTACCGCCTTTGTATTGTGCCTCATTTGTCATCTAATTTGTCACCTAATTTGGAAAAATACATCAGCTCCTTGGGGAAGTTTTCGTACTCCTCGCAGAGAGACTAATAGCTCGGATATCGCCATCGTGAGCATGTTGTTTGAATTGAATGCTATTAGTATCTGTTTATAGAATTTTGTTCTTGTTCAAATTTAAATTTTCGTCATTCACGCTTCTGTTTTGGTTTTTCACTGTCTCTAGTGGTGGAGACTTTCTTTCAGAATATGGCTCTTTGAAAAGAAAATAGATAAAACACATTTCAGTGGCTGTTATAGCCATGTCAGTATCGTTTTGGCCTAAAACAAACCTTTTAGAAATTGTACACTTAATGAGCACTTTATAGCTAGAGTCCCCAAACCAGCCATGTATAATGTCATTTAGTTATGGAAAGCGAGAAAACTGACAAAGTGATGCAGTTCACGGTGAATTTCGTTCCCAGGGTCTTACCTTCTTTTTCCAGTAAGTTGACCGTTCCCTGGGAACGAGATTGTTCCGATCGCGAGTTGTTTTCAGCACGTCATCCCTACTGTATGTACTCATGTGAATGAATTAAACACAAAGTTTCGAAACTTTATTTTAGCTTTGATGCATTTAAATTTTAAGGCTTCTATGTTAACACAACAAACATGCTCATTTTTTTTCTTAAAGAATTGATAAATTTTGGAATGCGGAAAACAGACTGAAAACAAAGATCCTTAGGAAAAACTAAAATTATTGAGACTGTGGAGCATTAAATTGGATTTTTTTTTTTGCATTTCCATGTTATTTGCGTTAAAGGTTCGTTTCCAATGGTCAATAGTGAGGTTCGACTCCAAAATCCACGACGAATGTAAGCGGAACAAATAAAAGCTTCTACTCCTTAGAAGCTTATGACATGTTATCGTTATAATCACATAAATTGACTTAAAAGGAGATACGTCACGGAACACGCATTTTGAAAAAAATGGCAATTTTTTTCAAGTTTGTCATTCGTAATCCGTCCTTAATCTTCGTCAGTAAAAAAAACTATCCTTGTTTAGTTTTGGGTTCTTTTTACTCCTTTGTTGTTTTTCTATGTTAGAAAACTATTATTTAAAGTTTCCATCAATTTAAAAACAACACTAGCTTGAATGGCACCTAGAGAGCGTCTTGCCTCAAATGAAATCGACATAAAGAGTAAAGGAAGTCAAGAATCCCGGGGGGGGGGGCACTCCCATACACGAGCTATATAGGTATGTGCCGCTGTGAAGGGTATGGTTTTCAAGCAGTTTAGTCTGGGATAGGGTATAGAAATCAGAGAGTTTTGGTCTGGAAAAGGGTAGCATTTGCCGGGAAACTGATCGGTGGTATGACGAAATAAGTCCAGAATAGGAATAGAAACTCAGAAGAGAAAGAGGATTTCCTAAACGTTAATAAAAACATCGCGGCATCGTTGTTGAGAGATGGTTTTCCATTAAAACACTGATAGTGATACCGTTCTAAAAAATGCAAGTCTGGGATAGGGTAGGGATTTACGGTGTCTAGTCTAGTATAGGGTTGCAAAAGTCAGCTGAAAATGGTCAAGTATAGGGTAAGGCCTTCAAATTCCCAGCGGCACACCCCCACCCAAAAATATACAGGGTGCCCCCCCCACGGGTCAAGAATGGAGATGAAGAAGAGTTACTTTCATTTTTTCTGGTGTCACATTTTAGCTTTCGAAAGCAAATTTGCTAATTTACATGAAGGAAGAACAAACAATGTTCATAACGCATGAAAAATGGCGAATTAATTTGCCATTTGTCATGTGTTATGAACATTGTTTGTTCTTTTGTGTGTTGGCAACCCAGGTGAAAGTTTATATCGCTAAAACGTCCCTGAAACAGAAGGTGTTTTCATTTTCGTATCGTCGCCTTGATATTCGCTCAACACGTCAGCTAAGGCTCAAAGCCGTTTTGCGATGCTACAATCGGGCCGATTGTAGCATCGCATAATTCCCACAGGTTTTCCAAGAAAAATGAGTAGCAGTACACTGATAGAGGTGCTCGGTGATATCGTGTTCAGTTTTTCACGAGGTGTGACAGAGCACTACAATCCAGAAGAACCTGAATTCACGGCAGAGTCTTTTGGCTACGATCCTTTACAAAGCACAGGTCGAGAATGGTATTATCTTCCTGTTGATGAGCTGATTTATCAAGAATACAGCGACAGAGAAATCACAAGTTTAAACTATCCAGTGGCTAACAGTCTTAATGTAAGGGTTATAGACGCGTGTTCGCCAGACGAGAAGGAAGAAACACCGGACGACCAGCAAGATGAAGATAGAGCCATGGCTTGGAAGCGACTCAGACCATCCGCTCTTCGTACAATTTTTAAATCAATGTATATTGGAGCTTTGATTTCCCTTTTTACTGCTACCTTGATAGCCTCTATATACCTGTTGCTCTCGTATATCTGTTATAAAACTAGACTCCTCTGTGAACTGCACTTACCTACATCAATTCCAGTGCAGGTTCAATGGATGCGAACAATATCTAATGTCATCCTTGAATTCTCTAAATACATTTGGTTCTTCGCAAGTATGCTATTTCTTTTCCGCCCATATCAGTTAATGGGGTTAAAAAGAAAACTGACTCTGGTCGCTTGCTTGTTTTATTGTTTGAACGCACTTTATCTTGTAGCTCTACAATCCCTAGGAATATCTCGTTCCAAGCTTACTTCGTTAGAAAAGCTTCCACTCAACGTTTTGCTTTTGATCTGTGTTTGTTGGCAAGTCTATTTTCTAACGAAACACCTCTGCATACGGTCAAGGAGACGCCAAATAACTTTGTTTTCGCAAATGACACTTATCGGCTGTTTTTATTTTATTACCGTTATTTTTGTAGTGTTTTTTCTCTACCCAGCCTTTGGCAAGTCAAATGAAGAAGGAAAACTGCTAATTGCAGTCTTCTCTCCTCTTATTGGGGTCGTTCTGAAAACTGTGTCACGAGTTGGCATGCAGAGGTACTGGAACCTAAGCCATCCGGGATATTCCTATGTCTTACTAGCGCCACTGTATTTTGGCACAGCTATAATGTTTCGAGTGTTACAAGCGGATTTAGGCAGTTTGCAATCCATTGCTATTCTTGGAGTAATTCACGGTGCTGCAGAAGTCATAGAACGAAGCACCATGGTTGTGATTGATCACATTTTTCATCGGATTTGCAAAAGAACACCAGCTCCTTGGGGACGTTTTCGTACTCCTCGCCGTGAGAGACTAATGGCTGATATCGCTATCATGAGCATGTTGTTTGAATCAACTGCTATAGTGTGTGTAAATGGCTTCATGTATCTGTACAAGTTTATTTACATGAGGGAAAGTTCTCTTTTTCCCTTGTTGCAGTCTTTTGCCATCACAACTTCAGTTCAGCTGGTGATCGAGTGGTTTTTCACCAGCGTATCCCTAGCGATCGAGACTCACTATCAGAACATGGCTGTCATGGCTGTTTGGCGAAGACGATGGAAGAGACACATCTTAGTAGCAGTTGTAAATGCAGTGCCAATAGCCATATGGACAAGCGGTATCATGTTGAATGTGCGTTCCTTTTTTAACGAAGCCATTATTGAGCCCTGTAAAATGCCATTTACTTAAGTACGCAGAGGTAACCTGCCGTTCCCCGATGACTCGCGGCATGCACCTCTTATACCTTTGCACTTGTACAGTCTCTGGATTGAACCCTTAGTGCGTGGTCATTTGAATGACAGCTACTGTACAAAATCCACGACAAATTTCAGCGGAACAATAGAAGGCTTCTACTCCTTAGAACACGCTAATGACATGTTATCGTTATAATCACATAAACTGACTTTAAAACAACACCGGAATGGCACCAAGAGATCGTCTTTCCTCGCACAAAATCGACATAAAGAGTGGAGGAAGTCAAGAATGCAGATGCAGAAAAGCTACTTTCATATTTTTCTGGTCACATTTTAGCTTTCGAAAGCAAATAGTCATTGCTAACAATCGCCTATTTTACATGAAGGAAGAACAAGCAATGTTTAAAACGAAAATAAAATGGCAAATTATGTGTTGGCAACCCAGGTAACTCCCAGTGAACCAATTGATTCGTTTGTGGAAGTTTCCATCCCTAAAGCGTTCCTTAAACAGGAAGTGTTTTCACTTTCTTATCGTCGCCTTGATATTCGCTCAACACGTCAGCTAAGGCTGAAAGGCGATTGTATCATCGCACAATTCGCACAGGTTTTCCAAGAAAAATGAGTAGCAGTACACTGATAGAGGTGTTTGGTCATATCGTGTTCAGTTTTACACGAGGCGTGACAGAGCACTACAACCCAGAAGAACCTGAATTCACGGCAGAGTCTTTTGGCTACGATCCTCTACAAAGCACAGGTCGAGAATGGTATTATCTTCCTGTTGATGAGCTTATTTATCAAGAATACAGCGACAGAGAAGCCACAAGCTCGGACTATCTAGCGTCCAGCCGTCTTAATGTAAGGCTTATAAACGCCTGTTCGCCAGAGGAAAATGAAGAAACACAAGGAGATCAACAGAATGAAGAGAGGGCAATGGCTTGGAAGCGACTCAGACCATCCGCTCTCCGTACAGTTTGTAAATCAATGTATATTGGAGCTTTGATTTGTTTTCTCAGTGCCGTTGTCATTGGTATGTTGTATATACTGGTCTCTTACTTGTGTTATAAAACTATCTTCCACTGTCATTTGCACCCACAGAAGTTAATACCCAAACGTGTGCAATGGATAAAAACAATTTCCGAGGTGATTTCGTGCGTTTTCTATTACATAATGCCCTTTTTTATTCTATTACTTCTTTTTCGTCCCTTTCAGTTAAAAGGGGTGAAAAGAAAACTGTTTCTGGTTGGCTGTGTTATGTTCTGTTTTGATTCACTTTATCGTGTAGCTTTTCTAGCTGTGGCTGGAAAGCCTTATGACACGGAGCCTAGCTATTTTCAAATTCCACTGTACATTTTCTTTATTACCAATCTCTGTATACCCTTCTACCTTCTGGGTAGACATTTCTATGTACGGCCACAAACAAAACTGGCAATATGATTTTTAAAATGGCAACGCCTATTTGTTTTCCTTTCATTGCCGCCTTTGTTGTGTCTGATTATCTTTACCCAGCGTACAACAAGCAAAATGATGAAAGAAAACTGATTATTGCTTTGTTTGCTCCTCTCATTGGTGTCGCCATTAAAACAATGTCACGGATTTGTGTTCAGAGGTTATGGAACTATACTCATCCGGGATTTTCCTATGTCTTGTTAGCGCCGATGTATTATACCTACGCGGTATTATTTCGAGTTTTACAAGCGGATCTTGAAGGTTTGCAATCCATTGCTATTCTTGGAATAATTCACGGCGCTGCAGAAGTCATAGAACGAAGCGCCATGGTTGTGATCGATCACATTTGTCACGTGATTTGGAAAAGAACTCCTCGTACTCCTCGCCGCGAGAGACTAATGGCTGATATCGCTATCCTGAGCATGCTGTCTGAATCAAGTGCTATAGTGTCTGTTAACGGCTTTTTGTACTTGTATCAATATGTTTACTTGCAAAATGATTCCCTTTTAAAGTTACTGCAGTCCTGGTGATCGAGTGGTTTTTCACAAGCGTTTCTCTTGCTATCGAGACTCGTTATCAGAATATGGCGGTCATGGCTGTTTGGCGAAGAAGATGGAAAAGGTGCATTTTAGTTGGAATTATACTTGTAATTCCAGGTGCTCTATGGACTAGCTCAAACATTTTTCGTGTTGTACAAGGTCGCTTTCATGATGAGCCCTTAAACCGGCCTTGCAAAATGCCGTTTCATTGAGAGTAAATAACAACAGATTTCCTTAAAGCTCTTTGGTCAGCGGTGACACGGCAATCAACAACTATAAAGGGCCTTGACTAATTTAATTAACACATAACGGAGTTTGGGTCTAACTGTAACTTTGAACTTTTGTGGGAGTGACTCAGTTCAGATGTCTACACTTTGTAGTAATCTTCTTTCACAGCATGTAGACCGAGCCTTGAAGAAGTAGCGAAACTACAAACCGCTAGGATATAGCCATACGTAAACACTGAATGTAATAGCTTTTGAGTGGTTGGGCAGCTCAGTTAACTAACGTTTCTACTTTTCGTGGATTTTACCCGTTGTAGTCATTACTTATTTTCTTTTCAGCCTTATGTTATTAGGCTTTTTATCGTTTTAACACATTTTAAATGTAAATGCACTTTAATTTTTAATTTTAATGTTTATACTTAAGTTAGTTGCGCGAGCGCTTTTTAAAGCGTATTTTATTGGTTATCGACTTTGTCACTCGGCACCCGTCAATGTCCGCTTATTTTGCCATTCCTTTTTTATTTACCCAGCATGTAACAATCAGAACAAAGAAGGCAAACTGCTAATCGCACTCTTCGCTCTTCTTACTAGAGTCGGAGTGTGGAGTCGTACTCAAAGTTACGTCGCAAAACTGTGTAGAGCGGTTATGGGACATCATCTCATACGGCATATTCCTTTGTCTTATTACCGCCTTTGTATTGTGCCTCATTTGTCATCTAACTTGTCACCTAACTTGGAAAATACATCAGCTCCTTGGGGAAGTTTTCGTACTCCTCGCAGAGACTAATAGCTGATATCGCCATCGTGAGCATGTTGTTTGAATTGAATACTATTAGTATCTGTTTATAGAATTTTGTTCTTGTTCAAATTTAAATTTTCGTCATTCACGCTTCTGTTTTGGTTTTTCACTGTCTCTAGCGGTGGAGACTTTCTTTCAGAATATGGCTCTTTGAAAAGAAAATAGATAAAACACATTTCAGTGGCTGTTATAGCCATGTCAGTATCGTTTTGGCCTAAAACAAACCTTTTAGAAATTGTACACTTAATGAGCACTTTATAGCTAGAGTCCCCAAACCAGCCATGTATAATGTCATTTAGTTATGGAAAGCGAGAAAACTGACAAAGTGATGCAGTGTGAACTTCGTTCCCAGGGTCTTACCTCCTTTTTCCAGTAAGTTGACCGTTCCCTGGGAACGAGATTGTTCCGATCGCGAGTTGTTTTCAGCACGTCATCCCTACTGTATGTACTCATGTGAATGAATTAAACACAAAGTTTCGAAACTTTATTTTAGCTTTGATGCATTTAAATTTCAAGTCTTCTATGTTAACACAACAAACATGCTCATTTTGTTTTCTTAAAGAATTGATAAATTTTGGAATGCGGAAAACAGACTGAAAACAAAGATCCTTAGGAAAAACTAAAATTATTGAGACTGTGGAGCATTAAATTGGATTTTTTTTTTTGCATTTCCATGTTATTTGCGTTAAAGGTTCGTTTCCAATGGTCAATAGTGAGGTTCGACTCCAAAATCCACGACGAATGTAAGCGGAACAAATAAAAGCTTCTACTCCTTAGAAGCTTATGACATGTTATCGTTATAATCACATAAATTGACTTAAAAGGAGATACGTCACGGAACACGCATTTTGAAAAAAATGGCAATTTTTTTCAAGTTTGTCATTCGTAATCCGTCCTTAATCTTCGTCAGTAAAAAAAAACTATCCTTGTTTAGTTTTG
This sequence comes from Oculina patagonica, assembly GCF_052425735.1. Taxonomy (NCBI): domain Eukaryota; kingdom Metazoa; phylum Cnidaria; class Anthozoa; order Scleractinia; family Oculinidae; genus Oculina; species Oculina patagonica. The sequence continues at coordinate 18,057,758 of NC_135769.1, forward strand.
GGTTCTTTTTACTCCTTTGTTGTTTTTCTATGTTAGAAAACTATTATTTAAAGTTTCCATCAATTTAAAAACAACACTAGCTTGAATGGCACCTAGAGAGCGTCTTGCCTCAAATGAAATCGACATAAAGAGTAAAGGAAGTCAAGAATCCCGGGGGGGGGGGGGGCACTCCCATACACGAGCTATATAGGTATGTGCCGCTGTGAAGGGTATGGTTTTCAAGCAGTTTAGTCTGGGATAGGGTATAGAAATCAGAGAGTTTTGGTCTGGAAAAGGGTAGCATTTGCCGGGAAACTGATCGGTGGTATGACGAAATAAGTCCAGAATAGGAATAGAAACTCAGAAGAGAAAGAGGATTTCCTAAACGTTAATAAAAACATCGCGGCATCGTTGTTGAGAGATGGTTTTCCATTAAAACACTGATAGTGATACCGTTCTAAAAAATGCAAGTCTGGGATAGGGTAGGGATTTACGGTGTCTAGTCTAGTATAGGGTTGCAAAAGTCAGCTGAAAATGGTCAAGTATAGGGTAAGGCCTTCAAATTCCCAGCGGCACACCCCCACCCAAAAATATACAGGGTGCCCCCCCCACGGGTCAAGAATGGAGATGAAGAAGAGTTACTTTCATTTTTTCTGGTGTCACATTTTAGCTTTCGAAAGCAAATTTGCTAATTTACATGAAGGAAGAACAAACAATGTTCATAACGCATGAAAAATGGCGAATTAATTTGCCATTTGTCATGTGTTATGAACATTGTTTGTTCTTTTGTGTGTTGGCAACCCAGGTGAAAGTTTATATCGCTAAAACGTCCCTGAAACAGAAGGTGTTTTCATTTTCGTATCGTCGCCTTGATATTCGCTCAACACGTCAGCTAAGGCTCAAAGCCGTTTTGCGATGCTACAATCGGGCCGATTGTAGCATCGCATAATTCCCACAGGTTTTCCAAGAAAAATGAGTAGCAGTACACTGATAGAGGTGCTCGGTGATATCGTGTTCAGTTTTTCACGAGGTGTGACAGAGCACTACAATCCAGAAGAACCTGAATTCACGGCAGAGTCTTTTGGCTACGATCCTTTACAAAGCACAGGTCGAGAATGGTATTATCTTCCTGTTGATGAGCTGATTTATCAAGAATACAGCGACAGAGAAATCACAAGTTTAAACTATCCAGTGGCTAACAGTCTTAATGTAAGGGTTATAGACGCGTGTTCGCCAGACGAGAAGGAAGAAACACCGGACGACCAGCAAGATGAAGATAGAGCCATGGCTTGGAAGCGACTCAGACCATCCGCTCTTCGTACAATTTTTAAATCAATGTATATTGGAGCTTTGATTTCCCTTTTTACTGCTACCTTGATAGCCTCTATATACCTGTTGCTCTCGTATATCTGTTATAAAACTAGACTCCTCTGTGAACTGCACTTACCTACATCAATTCCAGTGCAGGTTCAATGGATGCGAACAATATCTAATGTCATCCTTGAATTCTCTAAATACATTTGGTTCTTCGCAAGTATGCTATTTCTTTTCCGCCCATATCAGTTAATGGGGTTAAAAAGAAAACTGACTCTGGTCGCTTGCTTGTTTTATTGTTTGAACGCACTTTATCTTGTAGCTCTACAATCCCTAGGAATATCTCGTTCCAAGCTTACTTCGTTAGAAAAGCTTCCACTCAACGTTTTGCTTTTGATCTGTGTTTGTTGGCAAGTCTATTTTCTAACGAAACACCTCTGCATACGGTCAAGGAGACGCCAAATAACTTTGTTTTCGCAAATGACACTTATCGGCTGTTTTTATTTTATTACCGTTATTTTTGTAGTGTTTTTTCTCTACCCAGCCTTTGGCAAGTCAAATGAAGAAGGAAAACTGCTAATTGCAGTCTTCTCTCCTCTTATTGGGGTCGTTCTGAAAACTGTGTCACGAGTTGGCATGCAGAGGTACTGGAACCTAAGCCATCCGGGATATTCCTATGTCTTACTAGCGCCACTGTATTTTGGCACAGCTATAATGTTTCGAGTGTTACAAGCGGATTTAGGCAGTTTGCAATCCATTGCTATTCTTGGAGTAATTCACGGCGCTGCAGAAGTCATAGAACGAAGTACCATGGTTGTGATTGATCACATTTTCATCGGATTTGCAAAAGAACACCAGCTCCTTGGGGACGTTTTCGTACTCCTCGCCGTGAGAGACTAATGGCTGATATCGCTATCATGAGCATGTTGTTTGAATCAACTGCTATAGTGTGTGTAAATGGCTTCATGTATCTGTACAAGTTTATTTACATGAGGGAAAGTTCTCTTTTTCCCTTGTTGCAGTCTTTTGCCATCACAACTTCAGTTCAGCGGTGGTGATCGAGTGGTTTTTCATCAGCGTATCTCTAGCGATCGAGACTCACTATCAGAACATGGCTGTCATGGCTGTTTGGCGAAGACGATGGAAGAGACACATCTTAGTAGCAGTTGTAAATGCAGTGCCGTATAACAAATAGCCATATGGACAAGCGGTATCATGCTGAATGCGCGTACCCTTTTTAACGAACCCATTACTGAGCCCTGTAAAATGCCATTTACTTGAGTACGCAGAGGTGACCTGCCATGACTCGCGGTATGCACTTCGTCTACCTTTTCACTTGTACAGTCTCTGGATTGAACCGACTTAGTGCGTGGTCATTTGAATGACAGCTACTGTACGTGGTGACCTAATGGCACGTGCGCTGGACTCCATACAGCGGTCCAGGTTCGATCTCTGGCTGGGGTCGTGTCGTGTTCTTGGGCAAAATACTTACAGTTGATTTCAGTTTACTTTGGCCGCCTGCTTTGCGAAGTTCGTTGGGAAATTGTAAACTTTGTATCGAAGTTCACAATTTGATTCGCAAACTCGCAACGTAATTGGCAACTTCGTAACAAAGTTTCCAATTTCCCAACGAACATTGCAAAGTGGGCGGCCAAAGTAAACGTCAACTGTACTTATAACAGTGCCTCTCTCACCCACGTACAAATGGGCAATGGGGCAGTTACCCAGCGATGGACTAGCATCCCACCCACGGAGTAGTAGAAATACGCCTAGTTGCTTCATGCTACAGACACCTGAGAAAAGCGCTGGCCTGACGGGACAGTTACCACGATTACATACCCTACCTTTAAATGTAGGAGTCTGATTACTTCCATGCACTATCGCTTGTTTCGCTGAAGAAGGTGGATCTAACTTCACAGTAACTAACTTTTCTGTGTCCACGAACCCCTCGTATGTGATCATTCAACTGAAAACTGCTGAACATTACATTATCATATGGCGCCGTTTGTTTTTCAGTATTTTGCAAAATAAAATTTGATTTTTTTTACAGTTCTTAACTTTGTCACTCTGCAAAGCGAAAAAGTTAATTAGGGACTATAATAGAGTATTGTGTGCGAGAACAATGTTTTTCTCTTTACTTTCAAGCTACAACACGGACAGAAAAAGAAACACTCCTTTTATTCGTTCGTTCATTCTTTCACTGATGGCATCCCATAAATAAACCACGAGGATTTCTGCATGCATGTCTCAGGGCATATCGGATCCAGTTTTCATAAGAACTGACTGCATCCACAGTATAACCAAGAGTGCAATTTACTGCATTGGTAAACAGAAATAGATTTCCAGTTCTGATTTTTCACTGCTAACTGCTACCATCACAGATGCGAACATACAGAGAGAATATATTGATATTAGTGTTGATGTAGTAAAATTATTAGAGTGACATTATATCCATAAACGTAAAGAGTATTTTTTCTTAAATATTATTTTTATCAACTGTGACAGCTTTGCTAATTTATGACCTTTGTTGTTTTCCACTCGTCTTTTTAATACGAGAGATTATGGAAGAATGTAACTCATCAAATTCACGTTGATAAGGTAGCATGCCTTGATTGTCTTCTGAAATACATGTACAATATATTCAAAAGAGCGGAGTCATACTGTAGTTCACCGACAAGTTTCAGAATAATGTAAATACATACACAAACAAAGTAAACTTGACGCCCCAGTTTTATCGCTACATTGTCAGTTACTGCACCCACAAGCACAATAATGCCGCTCACTTTTTTTTAGAATTTTAGTATTGTACACCTTCGAGAGAGTACTTAAGTTCTCTTCATACCTTCTAATAGTAGTCTTTTTTTACTATTAGGGCAGCTAACTCGAAAACCTTGTGTTACTTGGCGCATATCGCGCAAGTTAAACAAGAAGCTTAAGAAGCTAAAAATCGGGCGGTTAATAATTAACTATCTGCTTTGACTTGAAAGGCAGGGTACAGTACAGTAAAAATCACTGGAAAAACAGTCACTTAAGTAACACTCAGTCGGAGGTTTGCGTAAGTCACAGTCTGCATGAGCTGCATTAGTGTGTAGAACATAATATCTGGACTGTTTTCAAGATTGCATTATTACTTAATGACATAATGGTCTCTATTTATAAATATATTTCGCACAATACAAATAAACGATTGAACTAGACGACTAGAAGATATAAATTTTTAACACTTAGCAAAGTGCAGCCTTTTCGCAATACTTAATAAAGGCGAGGTTTTACCTGAAGACCATTTTCCCAACGCTTTAGGTGGCTGACTTATTCGGTATTTTCCAGCCCTTACACTTTGATGGAACAGTACTACAACTCTGTATCAGGTAACTACTATTGTCAAGAAAATGATCACAACTTGTTGACCAATGATTAGCTATTTGTTTCATGCCATTACTGTAATAGCAACTGATGAAGAATAGTAGTACTGACCCAAAGTATAAGGGCTGCAAAATACTGAAAACCATTTCAGCCGCGTTTCAAGAAATCCAAAAAAACTTCACTTATCCCATATATCTTTGTTTTGCAGTATTTTGTTAATTTTGTGGCGATTTTGGGGGATGTCTGGGAGGCGATAGATTTTCTCAAAGGATTAGTAAAATTAAGACAAATAAGAAGAGGAGATTTAATGTGATTTTAAAGTTAGAATTTGAAGTTAAAAATTGGTGGACGGACACCAAACAGTCCCCTGACAACCTGGAGTTTTCTTGCGAGGGGGTAAACTGTTTGGTGGTGTTTCCATTTTTTCTTCAATCCCTTCTTTAAATCTCTTAAAATTTCATTCAAATTGAGGTAGAACCCCACCTTAAGTTTTGTTCTTGTGAGAAAACAACAGAAGTCAAAGGTTGCGTGATATAACCAAGCATTGATTTTAAATCTCCCTCCCTTTCCCTCTCCTTAGCCTTTCACCCCCACCTGTCCCTCCCTTTCTACTCCCATCCTCCCACTCCCCCCCTCTCCTGCAGTCTTTTACTCCACCCTATCCCATCGAGCTTTCTACTCCAATTACCTGCCCCTCCAATCACCAGCGTTTTGGGGGAGGGAAGGGGGTGGTGCCAACAAAGCGGAGGTTTTGGGTGACCGTTACACAGTAGTCCGAGGTCTGCATATGTCACGCGGTTTCCGTAAGCTCTAGAAGTCATCTTCTTTTAAACACACAGGCCTAGGCAAACTCCAGCTTAGGTTTGGAAATTTATATTGCGTTACAAATCTTCAACAAAATCAGCTCAAACCAGTTGAATGGCATAAAAAGGAAATTCACGTTAAAACAAAAAAAGAATAATGTGGAAAAATACAGAAGCGTTAAAGCTTTCACAGATCAGGGCTTTCAATAACATGGTTTTGGAAAGTAGGCGCAGGGTACTTTTCGAGCGCCAAAGGCGCGAGTCGCCTAGGGGGGTCTGAGGGCAACCCCCCTCCCCCCCCCCCCCAAAAAAAAAAAAAAAAAAAAAAAAAATGAAATGAAATTTGGATGCTTGAAATTAAATGCTATTTCCGGAATTTTTCATTTAATTCAATGTTTGCATACATTTCCTGACCGTTTCAGTGTACTCTTTTCTTGGTTTTTTCGTTTGTACGCGTACTAATCTGTGCCAAGCAATTAGAGAATAACGGAAATTTACCTTAATTTTGATCTCCCATACCAAGACCTTAGAGTATAAACCTCTAATAAAACAAAACGCACTTGATTATACACCTTGCAGTATTAACGTGCTAACGAACTTGATATGGATTTTTGCTGATCAACATAGAAAATAAGTTCACAATGGTTTGCTCCCAAAAATTGACCTGTAACTTGTATACCGTAACCGAAGCAAAAGAGATAAACTAATAATAAAGCCAGGATCCGAGCCAGGATTTGAGCCGGGATCCGACCCAGGATCCGAGCCAGGATTCGAGCCAGGACCCGAGCTAGGATCCGAGCTAGGATCCTAACCCTAACCCTAACCCTATTATAAAAGCTAACCGCAAGCAACCCAAGCTAAAGTAGGCTAACCGGAGTGCTATTAAGGCCAACCGGAGTGCTAGTTAGGTTCACCGAACGCTATTTAGGCTAACCGGAATGCTATTCAGGCTAACCGTAGCGCTAGTTAGTGTAACCTGGCTCGGATCCTAGCTCGGATCCTGGCTCGGATCAAAGGTATAGTAATGGTGTAGAATAAATTGCTGTTGTTTGTGCTCCTGTTGTTGTTGTTGTTGTTGTTGTTGTTGTTGCTGTTGTTAACATCTCTGGTTTCTTAGGTTTCTTATTTAAGTGCATCTGTCACAGTGAGCCGACCAGAGCCGTGAAAATTAAAATAACCGATTTCGACGAAAGTTGGTGTGGTTGAAGTACTTCTTATGGCCATTAACGTGACACAGTTTAAAATTTGTCAGACCTTTATATGACAAAAAAAGTGAAGGTCAAAGGTCAAGCCTAAACTGTAGGCGATTTATCGCCTTCAAAAAAGCAAATATTGACAATTTTTAAACATTTTTTTTACAACTCCAAGACGCAAGGAATCAAAATAAAGTTAATAGCAGTGAAGAATAATGCAAACTGAATAAGACTATGTAAGAATTTATTTTGTATCTGAGGAATTTCATTTTCATAACCTTCGTGAATAACGTGTCCTAGTTGGTTGGTGTTTTTTGCCTTAAAAGTGGTGTTTTTTAAGATCTTTTAATTATGCATTCCAGCGTTCTATTAATAAAACGAATGCTCCGAGACAAAGATAAGGAGCTATATTTTAAGATAAAAAATAAAAATGCTCGGGCAATTTTGTTTTCTAGAAATTTTTCATAAGTACTTTTAGACTATTCAGCCAGCTTCGCGTTGCGTGACACTAAAGAAAACGGTGTTTGTTTCATTCGTGTGGAATATATTTATTTCGCTATAATGAGTATTCAGGCCTAAGGATGAGTAACATTATTTTATTATTTAGCAATACTTTTATAAGCGTGCCAAAAAGGTCCTTCGCACGTTTAAGGATGTGTCATTCAAAGTCTTCAAAAGGGTTTATAAACGACGAAATTATAAAGTCAATATTCAACAGACACCTCACCTCACGAAATTTATGCCTGCGGCCTTCAATTAATCCTTTACAATTTTCAGCTCTTTTTCGGTATTTTGTGCATATGTACTAAGGATAGATCTAGGAATGTAACAATCTTCCTTAAGTGGTTTACATAGTTATTGATATAATTACGGCGCGTGAGCCGCGGTTGTAAAGCGTGGGAACAAAGACCTCTCATTGGCTGAACTTGATTTTGCGTTTCGCAGCTAAATTTTACGATTGATAAAAGGAAAATGTTATTTGAATCCGTTTGTTAGTTATTTTCTAACCGAAAGGTAGCATATGCACAAGAAGTTTCTTAGATCTATATATTTTTCAACGATTTGACGGTGAATGCAGGAAAGAAAAGATGTTTTGTTCATTTGCGCGAGCGGCAAGCTCAATTCCTTGTGGCAATCGACAAGTGAGAGAAGGAAACGACGAACTTCTGCTGACTTCGCTGGAGACTTTGACAGCTCAACTTGAAACATGGAAAATTCAGGAAAAAGATTTACTTCTAAACAGAGCAGGTAACCGTTTTAAACGTAACAAGCCGACTGAATTGCCTTACTTTTGCACTTGAACTTCTCATAAATTAAACATCACTATTTACAAATTACCTGATATTAAAGTTTTAGACTATTTTATTCCTAGAATTGAACCCTGAACAAAAATTAAATTAGACATACTTGATATTATTTTAGGCATTCAAGATGTAAATGATGAACAAAAAAATGTCTTGACAATATGTTCGGCACATCGCTTTGAGCTTGCCAAGCACTGGAGACCTTCAACCGCTTGCTGTCATCCCGAACATACTCAAAGTACTCAGAAACGAAAGGTTTCAATTCCTGATAGATACATCACACCGGATATGGCGAAAGAAATCATGTTAATGTATGGTTTACACTGTATTATTGGATCCCGTAAGTGTTTCAAGTAGTATCTTGTAATTAATCTGTGTATATTTGTTCGGCGCCGTTACACTTGCCAATGTTTCATGCAACATGTCTCGCATTTTTGTTGCGCCTTTGCGACAAGTTCCAGGAGGCGTTACAAACTCGTGTAAGGTGTTACAGCGTTGTTGCTCGTTATTAAAAGAGGCTTTGATTCCTTTCGTGCAAGGCTTGCTACATCGTATACCGAAACATGTCCATTTGAGTGGATGTCACGGAAGTTATTTTTGCGTGTAATCTATCGCAGCGAGACAAGTTGCAAGACAACTCGCCTCGTGCCACCGTGCCCGAAAGTTGCATACGGTAAACCAGCAACCCCCCGGGGGGGGGGGACTCCCATATCAAACAGACAGGGATGCTCCTCGGAAATTTTGAATTAAACCCCGAAAGGAGACCAATCTGGGCGTTACTCACTCTTCTTTGACCCCTAAAAGATACCTTTTTAAAACATTTTTAAACTAAGAGTCCAAAATCCGAAATTTACACCCGCAGGCGAGACGACGAGCATCCCAGTCTCTTTGATATGGGAGTCCCCCCCCCCCCCCCAACCCCCGGGCCAGCAACGCAGGGGAAAGCAGAACAAAATAATGTCTCTTTTTTGCCAGACACTGATTTATTGTCAGTTCGCTCACTACACGCGCTCTCTCCCTAAACTTCTTTATTCACCTATATACATTCTTCACACACTTTAGGGGGTTGGGGTTAGGTGCGGGGGGGTACTACTTTTTTATAATTGTATGCTATGACGGTAGTTGCCAGTAGGTGGTGTCGAGTTTGTAAGGGGAATAGGGTCCCTAACTATGTATAAACATTTCTGCTTTTATCAATGTTGAGGCGTGTTGTGTTATCTGTTAGGGGACTGGGATCAAACATAAGACCACATGGTCTAACTATCCAACCAGGCGTAGTAAAAAAGATCAATATCGTCGAATTTTCTTCACAATCTGGCATTTTTTAATGCTAGCTTGACATTCTGCATGGAGGAAAGGAGATGTTATACAGTTTCTTCTCTGATCTTTGGGAAGGTAGATTTAGGTTAGATTGAGAGTGTGCTATCATTCGCGGAATTAAAGGAAGCGTAAACAACGCATGTACCGCCACCCTTATGTTTTTGGTCAACGAACTTAAACATCTATCCGTTTATGTGAAATATGAATCTTATACCCGTAATTTGTATACATATCATAGGTGTGTGCCGTCAGTGTCGGGAAAAGCACGCTTGTTATCTGAAACAATTTAAGTCTTCACAGCAGCCATCTTCAGAGAATATTGCAGCTAAGAGTATCACACCCCGTAAAAGGTTTCCTATTCCACCTGAAGTGTTAAGCAGCCCGTCTGGTATGGAAGATTCTTTAATAAGCGATGAAGATTACAAACAACCACTTACACCAGCCACTGCAAAAACAGCCTACAACCAGTATGTGTACAAATTACATGAAGCGACTGGGATAAGTGAGCCATTTAGACATCTGGATTCTGTTCTTATGAAAGAGTGGAACGATTTGCACCCTCGTACTCAACATCATTATGCATCGTTCGCTAAACAAGGAGTAAGACCAGTTTTGGAATCAATTGCCCCTGGCCAAGGTGAAGAGCTTTGGAATTACTTGAAAAACAGTTCAATAATGGGTCTTGGCAACAACGATAACGACGATGAAGATGAAGAACTTTCTCTTAACACCCTCTCGGACAGCACTTTACGGAATCTCATTGATGCCTATAACAATGCACAGTCTTCAAAATCGAGAAAAGAAATTCTGTCAATATTTGCCCAAAATTTTACGAGAAAGCAATTGAAAGACCTTATTCCTGGTTTGACAGATTTCCGTATAAAGGAGGCTAGAAAGCATTGTAAAGAACATGGACCAGGCATTGCAGTGCCTACAGCTCCAATTCACAGGTTCTACCTCAGTGAAAACAAAGTTGACCACACTTTAAGGTTCATAACAAGCGACATGATTTCGCAAGACACAGCATACGGTACTTCCAAAATTAAACTTGAAAGTGGAGTGGAACTAGTGGTTCCAAAACCAATACGAAAATTGATTCCAGCGCGAATCATCGCCCAGTACACGAAGATTTGTGACGAAAGTGGATTTAAACCGGCCAGTGTAAGAACTTTGTTCAGAATTCTTGAAGTCTGCCCCGCATCGACAAGAAAATCTCTTCAAGGTCTGGACAACTACACTGCGGACGGATCAGAGGCATTTGAAAATTTAGAAGAAGTTATCAGCAAGCTCTATGACGGAGGAATGCCCGATAGTAAGGCTGACAGGCTGCGTTCATTGGCCCTATCTTGCAAACGTTACCTTAAGCAGGACTACAGCACACATGTCGTGAACGATTCAACAAGCGACAATTTCTCTGTGTCTCCTGACCATTGTCGATTCTTTGCACTAAGCGACCCTAAGAAAGAACAATTGAAGCAGAGCTGTACACATAGCCACTTACTCGAGTGTGATAGGTGCCAGGAACTACGTGATCTATTTTTGTCGTTAGAGGAGGAAATAGGAAAGATCTCTGAGCAGTGCACCATGGCTAGTGACGACATATGTGATCTTCGTTTCCTGCTGGATGACAGTAAAGACAAGATAGAACAATGGAAAGCTCACATTTTGAGAAGTGTGAATCAAGAGGAGGGAAAGCAGGAGGTCCTTGATCAGTTACAACCTACTGAAGCCCTTTTGGTGGAAGATTGGGCGATGAAATTTTTGCCACTGCACTTCAGGGAAAAATCAGCTGAGTTCTATGGAAAGCGTGGTATCAACTGGCATGTCACAGCAGTGATACGAAAAACACAAGAATGCTCATTATCAGTATACGTTTTTGTCCATGTCTTCGACAGTTGCGATCAGAACCAGATCACAGTGGCTTCAATTACCCAGAACACGCTCTTTACACTTAAAGAGCTGTATCCGGAGCTAACAGGAGTTTATCTAAGATCAGACAACGCCGGTTGTTATCACGGGGGATATCTTTTGACAAGCCTCCCCAGTATTGGTCATGAAACTGGCATCAGAGTCATTGGCTATGATTTCAGCGAAGCTCAACATGGCAAAGATATATGCGATCGAAAGACAGCGACAATGAGGCAACATGCAAGACGCTTTGTGGCAGAGATGAAGACCGACATTCTGACAGCGCGTGATCTAAAAAAGGCCCTGGAAAGTAATGGTGGAGTGAAGGGATGCCGAGTGAGCGTCGCAGAAATGCCACAGCGATCCAGCCAAATTGACGTGAAAAACGTGAAAATAAAAGGAATTAGTCAGATTCACAACATTCGTTACGAAGAAGGTGGCATGCGCTTTTGGAAGGCGTTTGACATTGGAAAAGGAGAACGCATGTTACAAGACGATATGCCATCAATTGAAATTCCAAAGGTTAAGGTACTACAGGCCTTTCCGGAAACATGCCGTTCCAGCGGAGCAATGGCAGGGAGTGCCAAACACACTGAAGGGGAAACGGCATCTCCTACAGGTACTGAAGAAGTTGAAACGGATACGTTATTTGAATGCCCTATTGACGGGTGTATCTGCTCTTTCGATACTGAAACAGAGCTCCAGAGGCACCTAGATTTCGGTAATCACGTTCGTCGCTTACATAGGGAGTCTCAGTTTGATCACATAAGGCGTCGCTATGCTGATATGATAAATGACGAACTGTCAAAGCCACTTTTCGCCGCTAACTTTTCATGTGAGTCTGAGCAGAGTGGACAGGGGGTCAACAATATTACCATGGGATGGGCATTAAAAACACACAAGTCTGCCCGGTTTTCTGAAACCGTTTAAGCGTATCTTAATGACAGATTCCTTATTGGCGAGGAAACAGGAAATAAGGCATCGCCAACTTAAGTTGCTCGGGAAATGCGCAGAGAACGAGATGTTAAGGGTAATCGTCTATTTGTTGGAAGTGACTGTCTCTGCAGTTCTCAACAGATTGCATCATACTTTTCCCGTCTTGCAACAGCAAAAAAGAAACACGGTTCTTTAAACGCAGCTGCCAGTCTGGAGGAGGTAGAAGAATTTTTGGATGAAGAGCAGATGCAGGAATGCGAAGAGGACATCACACGTAGAAAGAAGGTTGTTTTTGGCAGCCTGAATTTGGAGCATCCCATCACCTACAAGTCCTACAACCTGTGCAAGTTAGCTGCAGATGGGAAACTAGAAAAGAAATTCAGTATTGCTGATCTGAAAGACATCTGCGACTTACTTGACATAGACACTGAGAACTTTAAGCGTCGTAAAGCCCCGTACAAGGATGCTTTAACAAATGTTTTAAGTTGTTGTACTTGCAATAGGAAGTAACATGGAATGGAGTACTATGATGTTGGACTATTTTGGCCACATTCTGTCTAAGAAGCTTAGAGTTTAGTTCAGCTAGGTACGTATTATTTAAGACATGCACGATGGCGACAACAAAGTTGCATATTGTGCTCGCTGACGTCAATTTTCGCCATTATTCAGATTGTTTTTCAATTTTCCAATAGTCCAGTGTTTTAGATACGAAGTATGACCAAAACATTAACACATTTCCGCATATTGACCCCACCCTATCGATCATACCCTCATGGTTTAATTTTCGCCTTCAAAAGATTTTAAAAATTAATTTCAGTTTCTTTTAAAACTATTTCAGGCTTTTTGTACGTAAAACTTATTTTTCATTTTTTATTCATTTTTGCAAATTTCTAGATATTTTCTAACAATCTTAAATTTTGAAAGTGAAGATTTTGAAGTTGATGACGTCATTTTGACGTTATATGACGTCACTGCTAAAACGTTACCACAATCAACCTACGAGGTTTAGGGCGCTTAGCATTCCAAAAAAGTTTCTACGCAATAGCTTAATTACTTTTGAAAGTAAAGAGGAGGCTCTTTCTGCCTCCCCTCCCCACCCCCTCCCCCTCGCCTTACCGATTCAAAACACTCAGGTTTTCAACGTTATTTGCAAAAAAAGTAAGAGAAATGATGAAACAGTGTGATTGTGACAGTAAATGTCTTGTCAAACGTTATGGTTTTTTAAATCTCATTTAAAACTTCTCACCGACAACAGGTTGTTAAAACATTAAAAATACCCATTTTTTTACAAAATAGAGGTAGAAGAAGCAGCGCATGAGATCCATAATATGCAATTGCCCAATAAGTTCTTCACAGCTTTTTAAAGCTGGGGCCATCTTCTTTACATCCATATATGAATGGAAGCCCAAAATTGCTGGAGCATGGAGAAGTGGCATTTTAAAAAAAGTGAAAATATGCTGGTGTCTGACAATTAAAATAGATACTCACTTTTGACCACCCCTGAATATTTTACCTTGATATGGCAGGCAATTTTAATGATATTGCCTAAGAGCATATACCACCCCCTTTCCATATATTGCCAAAGAAGGATGCCTTCTTTTTATCACTTCATGAAAATAAATAATAAAATATGCATTATTTTTGTTATTTTTGAAGATAAAATTTTGTCCTCGGATCACGGAAAAAAGGCTGCCCAATTTCTTGGCTTATTAAAAGCAGCTAGTCAAACTTTTATGCTCATTGTGATCGGCACATGTAATGCTATCATTCCACAAAAAATAGTGGGAATCAAGGATTTCGAATTTCATAACCTCCATACATAGATGGTCGGTTTTCTGTGACAGATGCACTTAACTATTATTTTGGTTCATGAAAATTGACTATTTAATCATTTCGAAGCAAAACAGAACTGAAATGACAACCAACTGTTGCGCGATTTACAAACAAACGACATAAAACAGACAAAAGATTACGTACTTTCGCCGGCCGTTTGCTAGCAATCAAGCAAGCCCAGCCACGCAGTCTTTATTTGGTCTATGGACAGCTCACTACGCCACTCCTTAACTTTTTCTCCGTAGTATTAGGCTAGCACTTTTCTCCGTAGTATTAAGGCTAACATTTTCGCATCTAATTACCACTGTTGGCCTGTTATATATATCTTCCTTTCTGGCAAGTGAAATGTCACGCGACTTCCACGTGTAAAGCTTTGGTTTTGTGACCAGTTGTTTTCAGATTCGCGTCCAATTGTGTGGCCGCTTATTAGTTGCGTTCAATTTGAGAATCCATACTGACCATAGCAAACAAGGAACATTCGGAAACAGAATGTTTTCCAGTTTAGCCGTATCGGAAACACATGTTTTGGAAGCAAATCTTGCGTTGGGGACGCCAGTGCTTTTGAAATTGTTTAGAGACACTTCCTGAATCAACGTACTACTGGGAGTCAGCAATGAATTATGGGGTTTTAGTCATTTGCCAACAGCAGCATTATATGCATACACTACACTTATTCCGAAAAAGTTAATTTGTAAATTACAGCGTGTTTCAGAATACAGCTGCTCGCATTGTCACGTTAACAAGGAAATATGATTCTATTACCCCAATAATGTTTAAGCTACATTGGCTACCCGTACAATTCCGTATTATTTTTAAACTTCTGTTAATAGTCTACAAAGCACTCAACGACAAAACACCATCCTATGTTTCTAGTATGCTAAGTTTTAGAAAGTTTTCTCGGTCACTACGTTCCAGTGGCCAAGAACTGCTAACTGAGCCCATGGCTAAACTCAAGACCTATGGAGACCGGGCGTTCAGCACTGCTGCGCCAAGGCTGTGGAACAACCTGCCACTAAGCATCCGAAAATCGGCATCAGAAGACATTTTTAAGAAGAACCTAAAAACCTATCTTTTTAAAGAAGCCTATGACATTTAATTTTTATTTCTTATACACGTTTACTTTAAGTCCAGTTAAATAATCATGATATTTTTAGTTTTTAAATTTTTAACTTTTAAAACTTCACTCTCTGCATGTATAGATATTTTAGCTCAATAGATTAATTTAGTTAGGTATTTTTATATTTTATTTTTTAGCATAGTGATTGTAAAGCGCTATGAAAGATTAGCTAAATAGCGCTATAGAAATGATTATTATTATTACACAACAAGCCACCATTTCTTTCATTTTCAGTTCTCTTTAAAGGAGATATTTCACGATCAGATCATTTTTTGCGTTGTTTAAATTACCTTCCAATTGGAGAAAACCTTGAAAGAAAGAGAACATCGATCCAAGAGGCAATAACAAAGAAGACTGTTGAAAGTGGAGTTAATGACGAGCAACCAACTTGAAAATTTCAGGCTGAAGAAAGAAGGTGAATTTTAAGCTTGGTTGTGAAATGAGAAAGATGTAATGTTCATCATGTCACATGTAAGAAAAAATCTGAGCCCCCTACGGGAATTGCACCCGTGACCTCCAAAATACCAGGCGTGTGCTATCCACTAAGCTATGGAGAGACTTATGGTGAGAGCGGCCATTTACTAAGTTCCTGTGTGACACGCGTCCTGCATACTGCTAGGATCAGCAATGTTGACAGCTTACTGTATGATGATAAATTAGAAAAATGGTAAATTTAAAGCTTGGTAGTGAAATGTGAAAGATGTGATTTCGGGCTGAATGTTTCAAGATGCGCCATCGTGGCGTAGCGCTTTTAATAGATTCGAGTCTCCAGTCGTTTTATGAAGAACGTTAACATTGAAGACTATGACATGAAATGTTTTCTTTCATGTGCTCACAGAAAACCAGCAGCTAAGCTCATGGGGTAGTACATTGCCGTTTTAGCTCGAAGTAAAAATAGCTGAGCCGCTGAACAGCTTTAACAAATACATAAATTATCAGGAAATAGACCTTATAAGGAAACTGATTACTTTGCAAAGCTGAATACCACACTGACAATTGTTTACTAAAATCTGAAACGTTTCTGAAACCAGTGCCTTTATAAACAGCCTCTTTGGCCAAGATTTTTACTTTTTTCCCTCTAAAAGGAGTTTAACATCAGTATCAATATGATAATTTCACCATTTTTACCAGTGTAAGTGGAATGTGCAGCAATATCCTAATAGAGGTGTTCGGTGATATCGTGTTCAGTTTTACACGAGGCGTGACAGAGCACTACAACCCAGAAGAACCTGAATTCACGGCAGAGTCTTTTGGTTACGATCCTCTACAAAGCACAGGTCGAGAATGGTATTATCTTCCTGTTTATTAGCTTATTTATCAAGAATATAGCGACAGGGAAATCACAAGTTTAAACTATCCAGTGGCTAACAGTCTTAATGTAAGGGTTATAGACGCGTGTTCGCCAGAGAAGAACGAAGAAACACAGGAAGACCAGCAAAATGAAGATAGAGCCATGGCTTGGAAGCGACTCAGACCATCTGCTCTTCGTACAGTTTGTAAATCAATGTACATTGGAGCTTTGATTTCCCTTTTAATTTACCGCTACCATGGTAGGCACTATATAGCTGTTGCTCTCGTATCTTTGTTGTAAAACTAAACTCCTCTGCGAACTGAACTCAAGGAAATCAATTCCAGTTCAGGTTCAGTGGACGCGAACAATTTCCAATGTCGTTTTTGAATTCTCTAACTACTTTTGGTTCTTTGCAAGTATACTGCTTCTTTTCCGCCCATATCAGTTAATGGGAGTGAAAACAAAATTGATCTTGGTTTTTTGCTTGGGATATTGTTTGCATTCAGTTTATCGTGTGGCTCAACTGGTGTTAGGAATATCTCATTCCAAGTTAAATTCTTTACAAGACCTTCCACTCAACGTTTTGCTTTTGGTCAGCGTATTGTGGCAAGTCTATCTTCTAACGAAACACCTCTGTACAAGGTCAAGAAAACAACAGATAACTTTGTTCTTACAAATGACATTGATCGGCTGTTTTTATTTTATTATTGTTATTATTGCAGTATTTTTCTTTATCCATCCTTTAGCAAGGCAAACGAAGAAGGCAAACTGCTAATTGCAGTCTCTCTCTCCCCTTATTGGGGTCGCTCTCAAACCTATGTCACGAGTCGGTATGCAGCGGTACTCAGAACCTAAGCCATCCGGGATATTCCTATGTCTTATTGGCACCACTGTATTTTGGCACAGCTATTATGTTTCGAGTTTTACAAGCGGATCTTGTCAGTTTGCCACATGTCACCATTCTTGGAATTATCCATGGTTTTGCAGAAGTCATAGAACGAAGTACCATGGTTGTGATTGATCACATTTTTCATCGGATTTGCAAAAGAACATCAGTACCTTGGGGAAGTTTTCGTACTCCTCGCTGTGAGAGACTAATAGCTGATATCGCTATCATGAGTATGTTGTTTGAATCAACTGCCATTGTGTCTGTTAACGGCTTCTCGTATTTGTATCAGTTTATTTACTTCGAAACAGATTCTCTTTTAACGTTACTGCCGTCTTTTACCATCAGGACTTCAGTTCAGCTGGTGATTGAGTGGTTTTTCACCAGCGTGTCTCTAGCGATCGAGACTCATTATCAAAACATGGCTGTCATGGCTGTTTGGCGAAGACGATGGAAGAGACACATCTTGGTAGCTGTTGTGAACACAGTGCCGATAGCTTTATGGACAAGTGGTACTATGTTATTGAATGCACGTTTGCTTTATAACGAAACCGTGCTTGATCAGCCCTGCAAATTACACCCCTCTGTAA
Organism: Oculina patagonica; assembly: GCF_052425735.1. Taxonomy (NCBI): domain Eukaryota; kingdom Metazoa; phylum Cnidaria; class Anthozoa; order Scleractinia; family Oculinidae; genus Oculina; species Oculina patagonica. Next base: position 18,075,595 of record NC_135769.1, read on the forward strand.
CAGACAACAGACCCAGTGGAGCTCGACCCAGTGGATTATTTTCCCCTACCCAGTGAAAAATTTATTCTCCCCGGTACCCAGCGAAAATTTTGATTTTACCCGCCCATTTTTGTGCTTCCCCAGTGACTGTGCGTTGTGACTTATGTCGAATAAACTTATTTTAGAAACGAGCCCAAATAAGCCGACCCAGTGGGAAATAGCCAACCCAGTGACTTTTTTCAGATTCCACTGGGTCTCTTACAGAGGGGTGTCAAATTGCCATTTACTTGAGTATAGAAAAGCGTTGTTCGCTTTCTATCTTACAATTCATTGGCACTGACTAAAAACCAGAAACACCGGAATACCCCTAGCATGACCCCTAGCAAATAGCAAACCCTAAGCTAACACTGGCCACTGAGCAATGACCGCAGTAACCATGCACGTAACCCAAAACTAACCTTGCTTTTGCGTGTCCGGACATGTTCCCTGTCGGTTTGCGCGGGTTTAAGTACGTGGTTAATCACTAGTTGCATGCACCTTTGTGGTATGTGGATGAAACCACAGGCCATGTTTATTCAAATTATAGCTGTTTAGAAGTGGTACTGTTGATTCTGTTGTATTATTAGGAAAAGAGAGCACGCAAAATATGAGACAATATTACATTTAGAATGGATACGCGCGTGGAGGAGGTTGGGGGAGTGGGGTGGGACGCGAGTCGCACATGTACAGGACGAAGAAGAGTTATCAAATTTTGGACGGATTTCAAGACGTTGACTGAGTAGAAGATCCCAGAAGATCCCACGAAGGAGAGTGATCAAATTTTGGCCTGATTTCAAGACGTTGACTGGGAAGAAGATCCCACAATAACAAGAAAATAAAGCAATATAAAAAGGATTAATAAAAGATTCTCCCAGGGGAGAGTTAGGACAAAGAAGATGTACAAGATTCAGTTCTATTAAACTTGTAAGTCTATGGATAAAATGTGTGCCCTTAAGGAGAATTCTCATATATAGTGCTGTTCATATATAGTGCTGTTTGTTTTTCAGTTTTTGTAAAATTAACTTTTGATTTTTTCCCTCCTGAAATTGGACACTCTTGTAATCGATACGGTTAAAGAGCAATAATACGTGCAATAATAATAAGTCGAAAAACATATATTCATTGATTCTTTAATGATGGCATCCTATAAAGAAACCCAGAGGATCACTTCATGTTTCTCTGCCTCACTGACCAAGTAAACGAACTGGCAAATATTAAAAAAAATTGATGGGTTGACAGTATTAAACCAGTTTAGGGTGCATTTTTTCTGGTAATACCGGGAAAGCCATTGAGCTCATTCAGTTATCGAATTCTGTTAGTTAATTTTACTACTAACTGCTACCAACCATCATAGGTTTGGTCCACTTCAAAATGATGTAAAAGCAAACGACTGGGAAAGAAAGGAAGTTTTACACGTTTCAGCGAAATTGCAAAAAAATGTCTGTTAATGGCTACGGTTAACAGGTCGAACTCTGAGAGCCTTTCTCTGCTACATTTAAATAAGGAAGCCGTGGAATCGTGCCATGGGGGCGAATATCTGTATCTTTTTTTAAGCGATGGCGTGACATCGCTTTATGCCATCGCACGATCGGTTAGGCTCGATTTCCGCCGTATTCTTGGGTCCGGTCTTCGTTCCTCCCCGAGAGGGGGATGACCGCGGGCTCATTTTCCCGAAAAAGCGGCTGGAAATCGAGCCTAACGATCGGTTCGTTTTGTCTGTTTGGCCCGATCGAACAGAAATCAAGTTTACTTAACAAGAAATCGCCGCGTAAAACACAAAAGCAAAATACTTCTGTGCAGTTAAAATGGAAAACTACAATGTATGAACGAAAGAGACTTATTATATATGATGGAATCTATTAGATTGAGTAGACAGAAATTCTAATTCTTAAAACACAAGGGCCGCTGTGAGCAAGAGACCGTTTGACCTTAAAAGCTTGCTCGCGCGTATCGTTGTCTTTATCCGTGATATCACACTGCAGTATACAATCTTTGTTAGACAACATAGGGAAATCTAAATAAAAATATAAAATAAAGTATTACTTTTTCAATTGAGCAAATCTACGAAGAAAATGTATTATTTGCATCCTTGGTCTGTGAATTCATAACAACTGCATTTATTTGAATTCCATTAGATCCTCGGACTATACTATTTATACAATCACTAACATTGCTTCTTATGTTAAAAAAATGTAAGATGCAGTTGGATAACAGTCTTTTCGACACACAAGGTGTCAGCTACTATTATTTACTTTAAGTTTTCCTCAAAATTTGTAAGACCCCTCGTGAAACGCCATCGCTTCTGCATGCATCGCGTGCCAGTTATTTACAAAGGTCTGTATCTTTGATATAGTGATATAAGTGTTGACAGAAGTACATAATCTAGAAGTCCACATCTAGCATTGGGGGCGTGCTATCGGATTTGCGTGTGTGCTATTTTTAGAACATCCTTGGGGGACACGCGCGAGACGCGCGAGAAAATCAGTGTGTGTGACCTGCCAACAAACATTCACCAGAAAAAAATTAAAACTAAAAAAAAAATTCAAAAAATACTCCAAATAAAGGGGAAGCATCGATCTAATTTTATGAGATCTGTGATGGAAAAACATCCGATGATAACCAGAGATGGAAAAAGTTGCTTTCCGTTTCATCTAGTGATCTCTGATTAATATTACACAGGCAAATTATGCGCGCTCGAAGGGGAACAAAAACCAAAGAAAACGAAACCTTTGGTAGAATAAAATATTTAGTTTTTGGTTAAAGCAAGTATGTTTCGCTTTGCTGAACGTCTTTACATCAACAAAATAATATTGTCTTGCTCCTGAGCTACAAAAACAACCACGACTTGAAGCTCGTTTGGAATACTCGTTTTCTGAATTTCGATATTAAAACTGCTAACTGAAAATTGTTTGGAAACATTTTCGAAAAGCGAGCGATACAACAATTGAAAACACATTACTTTCATTGGCCATTATTTTTAACTCTAGCGTTTTGAAAGTCGTATTACTCTTAAATTTTGATTTTAATTTATAACCGTCTGACAGTGTTGAAATTTGAAGTTTGTAGGCAAGTGAAAAGGCAACCGGTCGCCGGTTTCCATTAGAGAGCTCCCAAAACAAACATGCGGAATATTTGTATTTTAACGAGAGAGTTATGAACGTAAGTACCTTAATCTTTCATATGGAAAGTATAAAGTTTCGTCGTATTTAAGCTAATTACTCAACAACAAATAGAAAATTTATAATTTTTTATCGGCGCCAACTAACTGTATACTTTGAGGTAAGCTTATATTGGAAAAGATGAATGAAAACATGATCGTTCAGTGAATTTAACTCGCATTTTCATTTATTTATAAACAGCTACATTACCTTAAATAAAAGTTCTCAGATTTACTTCTCGAAAAGAACCTCCATTTTCCGAATTCGAAAGGCGGGCGGCATGCGTTTCTAAAATGCAGTACTCGGGCTTCCCTTGCAATTGTTTGAGTTCAGGTCTAGAAATATTGTGCTTTCACCGCTCTGCACGCATAAGGACTCCAAATTAAAGACACCTTTAGAACCACAGAAATAGTCACCACAATTTTTCTTTCTCTTGTGTAGCCGTCCTGTCCTTTGACTTTGAAAAAGGGGATCGTGAAGAGAAAGTTGTTGTCACACGCATGGATCCCGGCTGGTTTCGCACTTTCAGTGCACGGTACTGCTTATAGTCGTCGCGCTCGATTTTAACCACTTCAGGGACAGCCGCACTTTTCTACAATAGCAATAAACCTTACCAAGATGTAAAAAGGCATCTCCAATATGTAATTAATAGCCGTCTTTTTCTCTTGAGTTCCATTCATCGAAGTGTCTTACATTTTGAAATTGAGCCGGTCGAAGCAGTCAGTTTCTTTACGCTCGCTGCCAACTCTATACCTGACTCCAAAACACAACACATTCTACTGGATGCTCCAGTGTTTTTAGTGACTTCAATGCTGTAATCATGACAGAAGAGGAGACCAGTGATTGTATCGGTAGGTTTAAATCCTAACTAAATGCACATTTTGATAAACAACAACTTGAAGTAAGAAATTTCGTGGTGCCGTTCGCTTGTTTTCAGCAGTTAGGCTCTTCTGCTCAACTTCAATAATTTGTTCAACCAATCAAAGGCGCGCTGTAAAAAATACTTTTATGCGATTGGTTACTAGTTCGCGCCAAAAGCCGTCTACGTAAGTTTCGCGCGTCTCGCGCGCGAAGCCTGTAAATAGCACACACGCAAATCCATAGCACAAGACCCAACCAGAGATGTGGACTTCTAGATTATGTACTTCTGGTGTTGATGTGGATGATCGATAATATGGATCGGGTTTGAAGCTTATATTTTCTTTATAGATTTTGACAGCTGTGATTAGTTATGATCTTTGTTTTGTCTGTTTTCCACTCGTCTTTTTAATACAAGAGATTGTGGCAGGATGTAACTCTTAAGATTCACGTCAATAAGGTAGCATGCCTTGATTAGCTTCTCAATACAATATATTCTCAAGTGCGGAGTTATATTGTTGTCCACCGCTCACAGGTTCTACGCTGTCTGTTTTTAATTTCCATGGTTTTCATTTCTGCTCTCGTATCTTTCAGAATTGTAACAGAGCTAAAGCAATCTTGACACTGTCTTTAAAGTCTTTTAGAATGCTACATTGTTTGCTACTGCACCCAGAAGTAATACCGCTCACCTTATTTAATTTTAGAATTTTAGTATTGCATGCCGTCAAGAAAGTACTTTATCCTCTCTAATTACCATGTTATATTCCCCAGCATAATTGAGGGCATAATTAAAAATAGCTGCAGTTTAGCATAATTTAGAGCGCAATAGTCCATTTGCATAAGCATACTGTGTCAAGCTGTGCCACCAAGTGTGCTAAATTTGCGAATTCGTAAGATTAAGACGTGGGAACTGAACTCGAAAAAAGTTTTCCAGTTTTATTAGCCAGCTCCACTCGAAACGCGTGGAATTGAGACTTGCGTCAGGGACGAAAATGCTTTTGAAACACTCTCTTGTTCCCAAGAAACAATATTTGCATCGGAAATTAAACTACAGCCCGCGTGGCAGCTCTTCTTTCTCTGCTTCGGCGGCTTAATTCCCCATATCTCCGTGCTAGTCCCCCCCCCCCCCCCCCCCCCGAATCTTCCCTTCTCTCTTTCTCCTGCTAGGTTAAACTGGAAAACATTTGCTTACTCGACGATATATCCCAGTTTAGTAGTATTTAAGATTCATTGATTCGAAATGACTATTTCGGTTTAGAATTTATCATTCCTGTTCTAGCAACAGTGACGCATGAATGACCTATTAAACCAAACCTTTGTTATGGTTATGTTAGAGACCGATACTCCCCACCCCTACCCTGAAGAAAGTTTTCCCTCTTCACACTTCCTATAAATTGCATCACAAATCACGGGACACGTATTTTTTCCGCCTAAAATCGCGTGTAAAATTTTTGTTGAAAATGAATCGAGGAGGAAAGGTCTTTACCCGATTTGCTGTGCTGCTTGTTTTTGCCTGCTTCTTGTATCCAAGTTTGCTGTACAAGTCAATATCGCACATTGTGCGAGAGACAGATTTAGCACATCATCGTTCCACTCGAGAGGCGAGATCGGTCGAGCTTGAACGAAACGAAACCATTAGGCAGCAAGTTGATTCAACTCCCGCGCCGCCACAGAACTGTGTTAAACCCTCTATAGACGACTTTCCAGATGATTTTATGACTCAGTACCAGCGACAGAAGCAAGGAGGTGTCGTTATTCATTTTCTTTTGGCCATTTACATGTTCGGTGCGTTGGCCTTGGTGTGTGACGATTACTTCGTTCCTTCGCTAGAACAGATTACCAAAAAGCTACACATGCATTCAGATGTTGCTGGTGCAACTTTCATGGCCGCTGGTAGCTCTGCCCCCGAACTGTTCACCTCGATTATCGGCGTTTTTATTACAAAGAGCGACATTGGACTAGGAACTATCGTGGGGTCTGCGGTATTTAATATTCTATTTATCGTCGCGATATGCGGTTTGTTCGCCGGGTCGGTGCTTCGACTGACGCCTTGGCCTCTGTTGCGTGACTGTACGTGTTACCTGTTGAGTATCGCGGCCCTGATCGCGATCACTTACGACAAAAAAGTTTACTGGTACGAGGCTGTTGTGCTAGTGACCATGTACCTGCTGTATGTGGCTATCATGTACTGTAACACAAGCCTTGAAGGTTGCTTTGAGAGACTAGTGGGATATTACAAAGAGCCGGACACTGATATTGAAAGAAATAGTACAGAGGACGATGAAGAGAAATCCCTCCTAAAGAGCGACGATGAAGATAGCGAAGAAAGGTTAAATCCTTCGGGCGCAGGAGAAGAAGTTCAAATTATCGACCAAAATGACGATTCGCCATTTTCAGTGCCCCAGGGGCTCGTTTCACGAGTACTGTGGATACTTGCGTTACCAATCACGTGCTTGTTTTATGTGACAATTCCTGACTGCCGCCGTGACAGATGGGAGAAGTGGTATCTTGTGTCATTCTTTGTATCAGTGGTGTGGATTGCGTTACTCTCTTATGTTTTAGTTTGGATGGTGTCAATCATAGGCTTTACACTTGGAATCCCAGACGTCATCATGGGCCTTACATTCCTGGCGGCAGGGAGTAGCGTGCCTGATGGGATATCTAGCCTGATTGTCGCACGACAAGGAGATGGTGACATGGCTGTATCCAACACAGTAGGCAGTAATGTTTTTGACATTTTACTGTGCCTTGGACTGCCTTGGTTACTAAAGACTACAGCAGTGGACCTCGGCGGCTATGTTGTGGTCCTAAGCGGCAGCATAATTTACACATCAATTTCTCTCTTTGGTACTGTGTTTGTGACCATACTTCTGGTTATGATAAACAAATGGTACTTAAATAAGTGCACTGGAATGGCATTTCTTGTTCTTTACTTAGCCTTCATTACAGTCGCAACTCTTTTTGAGCTTAATTTGTTTGGGGATTACAACCTCCCAACATGTAAGACATAGCACGGAAGTGGCTAATTAAATTTAGACATGGACCATGTAACTTCTGCTATCCCCAGTAGGATGCCAAGTCTCCCAGATATAGAAGAAACAAAATTGCATACCTGACTGTACTATGGAGATTTTGAATTATTTGATGTATGGCCTTAGATAATCTTTATTTAAAAACACGGTCAAATTCATCAGTCCCCTTGAAAATAACTGAGCTTTCCAAAATTAGACCCTCTCCCCCCCCCCCCCTCCTCCCCAATTGCAATAAACCCTCCCAATTATATTAGCCCATGTGCTTATATTTAGACTAACCTCTTAAAAATAGAAACAACTTTCTTGTAATGTTCATTTAACGACTATGGAACTTGTTAAGTTATCCATTGTTACATTTATAGAGTTTTGCCATAGCCAGGGTATTTTATATTGGATCTTATAGGATGCTGAATAGGATCTTACACATGATTTATGGGGTACTTTCAGGATCCAATAGGATCTTACTCAGGTGCCTGTGCAGAATTTTACCAGGAGAGGGGGGGGGGGGGTATATTTCAAATTTACAAAATTATCTTCAAATCAAAAAAACTCAAAATAATAGTTTTTTTGGTTGGATAGAAAAACACTAAAATAAAGCAAGAGAGGAAAATAGAGGGTTAGGACTAGGATGATTAAGATGGTTTGCAAACAACCCACTTGCAACAGTAAGGCTACATTTTTCAAGATTTTCTAGCTGTTACATATTTCCTCTAAAAATGCATTAATGAGTGATTCCTGAAAATGTCCATATTCCCCCCGCAGAAGGGATCGGAAATTCCTGGGGGTGGGAGGGGTCTCAAAGGCCAAAAACTTAAAGGAAATGTATGGCATGAAGCTTAATTGGAATTTTCAGAGGGGTCAGGGGTCTCAGGAAAAATCCCTCCCATGGGGGAGGTATGGATATTATAAGGAACATATTAGTGATACTGTAGAAAATAGAAAAAAATTGAAAGTGAAAAAAATTGGGCTCTTTACATCTTTACAATACCATAGCTGATAAGTTGAATGGGCTATATGTGTTACAAATCCAGTTTAGTGGTCAGAGTGGAGAATTTCAAGCCAAACTTCTTGACCAATCAGACATACGGCCTCCCACATCTGATATTAGCACCCCGCATTACTCAGGGGTGGGCTACAGGTAAAATTAACCCTTACTTTAACACTATAGCCCTATCCCCAACCCAAATACTACCATATCTATACAGTTTAACCCTAATCCTTGCTACCGGCAAACCCTATTAATCTAGTTATCCATAATCTATTGTCTGTTACCTGCCAGTTTAAAACATACTGGCTACAAAATTTTGGCATGTGGATTTTGTCGGGAAACTGTGTTCTTTTTTCTAGGTTTTGCTTCAAATGGCTAGGTGTGCATGGGTCTTAATTACTCTGAATTAAATGGATTTATTTTACAAAAAATTTTTTTAGTAGTGAAATAAATTGGAAATGCAATTAATGATATAAAATTAATAAAGAAAACGTAATATATATGGCAAGGTTTACTTATTTTAAAGTAATAAACAAAGGTCTGTAAATTAATATATGAGTGCATATTTTTTTATTAAAGTACATGTATAATTTAAACATGGATAGTCTGATTTGATATGACAACTTATGACCTACCTACTGTATAAATGTGCAATGCATCCTCAGTTTAGGGCATCTAGTAAATACTCATCATATTATAAGGTGAAACCTCTGATTACACAATTAATTAAGGCAGGTAATATTAAATTCTCATTTATGCACAATTTCATGCGACAGCCCCTGAGGTTTCAACTCACTATTTACTGAGTTCATTTAAGAAAACACCTGGGTATGCAGGTGGAGTTGACACCTGCCATTAAACTTTCAGCCTTTATGTACTGTATCCCCCTTGATCTCATGCCATAGATAATTCAGTTTTCTAATCAGAATACAGGAAGAGCCGTTGTATATTCGACTGTATTCAACTTTGTTCCAACCGTTCCCATAGTGCGCTGCGACTGTATTTACCTCGACGAAATTTAGTAAGCGTATTTTCTATGGCAATTGGTATAAAATAGTTACACAACACTTTCTCGTGGTATACTATGGAATATCCCACTTGTCACTTATATTTTCTTGGCATACACATTCGCCTAAAAGGGTCGTATGTTTACCGAGAAAATACAAGTTACTCGTGGGATATTCCATAGTATACCACTCAAAGCGTTGCATAACTAGTATGTATCCCCCTTGATCTAATGCAGATACTTCAGTTTTCTAAAGCAGACAGTAAGAGGAGTACCTGGGCATGTCTGAATACAAATGACTGCTGGCTTAACTTTGTTTCCAAAGTCGGGATTTCACCTGGGAGGAAATCAGACTCCTTTTATAATTCACAGTACCAATTTCTAGTCTTGGGTAGAGACAGCATTGTTAGAGAAAAATGCCTTGTTAAAAGTACAACACAGCTCAGGGCCCCCACCCACAGCTCAAACCCAGACCATTTCATCCAGAGTCTAGGGCAATAGGGTGTAGTAGGGGGCTGGTACCTAATATTTGCTTACTACTTTTATTTTAGCCCCAGGTTTATTATAGGGTGGGTTGGGGTAGAGGTGGATCTTAGCAAATATTTAACTTTTGCTACAATTATCAACAATTTTCACACCTTACCTAGTGTTGTACAGAATGCTTTTCCTCGCTTTTTTTTCTCAAATGTTACCTAGTGTTATTGTCCTTATTTTCTATTCTAATGTGTTTTTTTCTTCTGGTAGATCAAGGGCTGTAGATTCTGGGCCCACCCCTCGCAGTATCTATGAGGCCACCACACCATGCATGCACACACCAAATAGGAACTACCTATAATAAAACTATTTTGGCCTCAATATCATTACAGGTATACCTGTGTGATTCAATACATATAAATGTGACGTTACTGAAACCAGTTAAACAGAATACCATCCTGTTCACGATAATTTTTTTGTCCCGTTTAGGATTTGGCATCCCAATTTGACCAACAGTTTATAAGTGTACTGAAGTAAGAAGAGTGCTCTACCTTCTGCTACAGATCCCATGACAGCTAGTACAAAGAATTCGAAAGATCATAAAATAAGTGGACCTACTTACTGTAAAGTTGTCTTTGTTCCTTTGTGATCGTCGAAGCATAAATAAGGCATGATTAGGTCATTTCTGGGCTGCCTCTGGTCATGTTTAGTCTCTGCAAGTCTCGTGTAAAAACTTCCATACGAAAATACGTATTTACTGAAAAAGGTTCAAAGGGGAACTCAGCGGCCTGGATGCTAAGCTGACCGGCGCGCAAACACTTCCCTCCAAAACTGCCCCTCGTGAACGTCTCAAATGATTCCTCCACTTTCAACTTTCGTTTCAAGCCAAGAGATCTAGATAAAACAGTTAGGCCCGGTTCAGACGCCGATCTTTTCATGAGACGAACCTAATTCCTTGAATTAAGTACATGAAAAGATCGGCGTCTGAATCAAATTAGAACGGCTATTTCAATTTGGAACGGCTCACCCGTTCTTCCCGCCTGGCTTGGCCGAGAATTTCGCCTGTGGAACGCTTTTGGAACGGCTTTGATTCAGACGCCGTACTTTTCATGTGCCGATCCTAATTCATAAATTATTATAATGTATTTTGACAAACTTTGATTGGTTTTATTGGAACTGTATAAGGAACGGCCTCGGAACGGCCAAAAAGTACGGCGTCTGAATCAAGAGGCGTACTTTTGTCAATTTGGGTCTGTCCAAATTCGAATTGAGTTCGGCTCATGAAAAGTACGGCGTCTGAACCGGGACTTACAATTTAATAATAATAATTTAATAATTGTAACCCAGCAAAAATCCTAGACAACAGTCTGTTTTGACGAAAAATTGGCTTTGTCTTAACCTCCCCCTCCCCACCCCCAATGCAATAATGATTTCTATCCATCCAAGCGTGCAGCAAAATTGCAACCCTGTTTTTTATTCGTTTGTTTTTTGTTTGTTTTTTGTTTGAGGGGTGATAGGTTCGGAGAATTGAACTATGGTTTCTCAACTCTAACTGTTTTGTCACCAGGCACCAACAGCCCTTTATTTAAAGTGTCCCAAGGACTTTTGTCCAAATTCTAGACTGTCAGCTTATAATTTGGTTTGTCACTGACTATTAAAGCCCGGGCCAAACGAGGATGAGCGTTGATGAGAGTTGACTCTCATAAGAGTTTTCGTCAACTATCATCAACTATCACCAACTTGGACCAAACGAGGACGAGAGTTCGTCAACTGGCTCTCATCCACTCTTATGAAAAATTTGAACGCGTTCAAAGACGATGAGAGTGCAGAAGCGTCGATGAGAGTGCATTAGAGTTCCATGCCAAACGAAAGAGAGACTTTGAACTCTCATCAACTTTCATTCTCGTTTGGCCCGGGCTTTACTGGGGAGGTGTCTGTTAAGACCGCTTAAGGAAGGTGTCAGTTGGTGAAGGTTCCACTTTTCTAGTACAGAAGGTGTTTGTAGAAACCGTCACTGATGGTCCAAGGAGACGACGAACATTCTTGTAACAACCTTGTTCCATCGAGTCTAGTTTCTTCGCAGCCTTTTTTCAGCCTCGCGTCACTTGCTACGTTAGACTTCTTATTTCCTCTAAATCCCAGGAGGAAACTCAGTTAAGGAGTCTTCACAATGTATCTTGATATTTTTTAGGGTAGGGGCCGGGCCAAATGACTGAGCAACGCAAAACCTGATTATTAATTCTTAAACATTTTTTAGGGTTGATCTGCTCCAGATATTTTCACAAAACGGCCCTCTTACACAAAAGCATAAATCATGAAAGCGTTAATTCGAGCTCTAATGTTTTCCCTCGTTCGTTTGTAGAGTTCGTTAACGGAAAATCGGATCGGCTCCTTTCCACAGGTTTTACTGAAATGATAGAAATTCTCCATAACGTCTGGCCCTTTTAGTCCAAATTTCGTCTTGTGGAATTCTCTTAGTAAAACAGTTCGTGACTTGATATTTGGCATATTTGCTATTTGGTCGTTGAATTTTCCAAATCTGTTAGGAACAGGAAAAGTTTACTTTTTATCACAGTGGCTCTTGATCCGAGGATAGAAAGGTGACCAGAGAAATATTAGGCGTACAATTTCAAATAAGGAACATTTGAATGAGATATCACATAGGCCCATCTTTCAGACGAGGATTTTTCATATTCTTAACCCTTAATATGCTAAGTCCGGATTATTCCGGGATTTGGAGCAAAGGCCATTCAACCACTTATGACGTCACCAATTTACACGTCAGCAGATTTTTGAGACGTGCAACTTATCATAGAGTTTTGATAGATCTTTCCACAGGACTGTCCGTCTTGACTATTGACTGCATTCTGACAGAGCTAATCGAAAAAACGTGATCAGTTTTTGGTGTAAAATTGGTGCTAAAACAGGCCAATATACCCAGACTTGATCATGCTCTCCTTTTCAGGGTTTTCCATTGATTAAGATGAAATCTTTTCAGGCCAGTAGAAGGGGTGCACAGAGAAATTTAGGACCGTAGAGCCAAGGAAATCGATTAACGGTTAAAAAAAGCCTGTTTTTGGAGAAATTTCAGCATATTAAGGGTTAAGGGGTAAGGTAGGTCTTCAGTTTTTTTTATTTCCTTTAATTTCGTAAGTTATCTTCATCCATTGCTTTTGATGATATCTATATTTTTTTACCAGTCATTAAGAACTCCATCGCTTAACTATGTGTCATATTGGTGACGTCATTGGTTGCAGCTACTTCAGTGATGTTCTTGTAATTGTGCGTAGTTGGACATTTTTAACGGCTTTTAATATAGACTCTCATTTTTCCTGACTTATTCAGCTGTTCAGTTTCCTGTGTTATCTTTTATAATAGGGTAGAAGAGTGACACTGGGAACGAGCTGTAAATTTTTGAGAATAAATTAAAAACCTGACCATAATCTCGTTTACATTTTGTATTCCCAATTTAAAGAGTACATCATGCAGGTGTAATTAACTCCGATCCGTTCAACACCAGATGTAGTCTGATGTGTCAGCCGCGGGGAACACGGCTAGCTGACACTTCAGACTACACCAGACGCTTTTTAATAAAAAAGAGCAAATAACTTTCACTTCTGGTAAACAAATCATTTTGGTAGTCAGGGAAACCCGAGAATACCCGTAGACATTTAATATTATATTTATTATGCATACAAGGTTATATTTACTGTTATTCGAGATAGCTCCTCGTCATTTTATACGAATCGCGGAGGAGAACAGTCTTGTACTGGATTTGACCAAGTCCTAGTTGGCGAAGGTATGAATTTTAACTTATAAATATTTTAGCAAACCTAGAAAGTGATAATGGAAAATGGCTGTGCAGTTGATAGAATTTTTAATTTGCGCTTTTCCGGTGCGTTTACTGTTGTTTTAAAAAGGCGTTTTGAACGGTAGCGATATCTTAGTGCATGGGTTTGCTAAAAATTACTAAAACTGTAAATGTTCAATTGCTTAGTTGTAATAAGAAAAGCATGTGTTAAACAAAAGAAATAGCTATCCATCGATAAAACATTCAGTTCAGACCGGTGGCCGAGTCAGCGCAATGCTTACTTTATACTGATCTTTCCCTTTCCCTAGATATTTTTAATCCGGTTTTCAGAAACGCTTTTTAGTCACGCCTTCAGTAAGACAAGACTAGTATGTTGGCTTAGATATTGTAAGGTAGTTTAAGAGACAGAGAAAATTGCCCCGCCAAAGTCGAGCCTTTGTGATGTTCTTTTGAACTGATTAAATTATTGGAAGACAGTGAACTGATAAGACTAATATATTAAAAGAGTCAAAGCGGACACTAAGCCTTATGTCCACCATTTTGTGTTTCACTCAGGTAAATATTGATAACAGTATTTGCTGAAAATGTCAAAGAAATATTGCTAATCGTGACTGGCTTTTTGTACCACCCAAGTTTTGCGGATCTCTGTAGTGAAATTCTGCTTGCCTCTTTCCTTTGCTGTACACGTGTTGGGAGATGAGGTGGCATTCAGCATCTGATAATAGGAGAAAGACTGAATGGTCTCTTAATGGCGTTTCTGCTATTGACTTTCAAATTAGTGCTAATCTGTTTCATTCTGTTCTGTATTTTAATAATTTATGCATTTACTTACTTTCGTCTCGTTACTTTTTTGCGTGCGTGATCGCGATGTGTGTTCAGAATACTAGTAAGCGACATAAGCTCTCTTGATGAACATATCGTGGTCATAGAGCAAGTGTCGAGAAAATATAGTGTTTAAATAAAAAGAGAAGTATTGACTATGATTTCGGGTTTTTAACTCAGAAATAATGAACTCCTGTCAAAGAAAAGTGAGTACATTAATATCGAACCGAAAATAGGCTAGGAATATAAAAGAATACACTGAAAGTTCAGCGTTAAACCGTTAGTCACGGATGAGCATTTTGCTTTATACCGGTAACTCCCGAACTAGAAAAAGTACAGAAGACTCAAAATATTTTATGCCATCAATGTCAGACGTAATTTTTGTCTTAGACCTCTTTAGACAGATAGAAAAGTTTGAAACTAGTTTTCGTGACTTTTTACAAACACGCCTTCCCTGGGCTGTGATTTCAAGCTCTTACATTCTCAAAACAAAGCACTGTATTGACACGAAAAAGTATGATAGATCAATAACTAAAATGAGTCGAAAAAGAACAGATTTTTAGGGACAGTTTCAGGAAGGTGGTTTAGATTTGAGAATTTTTAAGACGGCATGTGAAAACAATCCATGTTTTATTAAAAATTAAGCTACAAAAGATAATCGCCACTATTTAGAGCTAAAAAGGTAAAGATGTCCATAATATTCGCTTTTGATTAAAATAGCTATTTGCAAGGCTTAAAAATTGTTGAACGTTTTCGATTTAAACTAATTACCCCGATGATGACTAAGATGTAAGTTGAAGCCTTGTGAACAGTTATTTTAAATCTACGTTTAGTTCCTAGTCAGAGAAAAATCAAGGCACTACTTTATTTCGTATATTTTGTGCCTTTCTTATATATAGGCTCCTGTATATACATATAAACCTTTTTCTGCGTTAAATTTGCTTTCAGAACACAAATGCCTTTGTTTTTAGTAATGCATCACCATGGTCTCTAGAAATTGTAATCAATTTGAATGAACGATGATCTTACCAGTACATTTTACTTACTCGAACAATATTCAAATATTCGCCGTTATCAAGATGTTTTTACACCGCGAAAATTTGTTCATGATTTCGTGAAAAATGAAAGTCACTTTTTTATTACAAGTAATATTAAACAAGTTCGCGAATTGAAGTGTCGCGAAATGTCTCCCGTCGAAATTAATCGCGACGTTAAAGGGTCAGGAAAATTAAAAGTGATATTTGCGCAATAACAAAACTAAAGCTTTTGATCTCTTTTAATTTCGCCTTACTATTTCTTAGATAGCTTAAAGCCCTAAAAAAATTCTGAGAAAAATTCATCTTCATGGCATTGTTTCTAGTAAAACCACATGTTCAGTCCTGTATATTTTAATAGAGGACCCCCATTTTCGGAAACCTTGAGATTAACCTTCCCACTGCGGATTCAACTTCGGAAGAGACCGTCGAAATCCGAAAGTAATTCGTACATGTTCGGGAACCTTTTCGAAACCTTGAGATACTTCCCATTGACTGAACTTCGGAAGAGACCGTCGAAATCCGAAAGTAATCGGTACGTGTTCGGGAACCTTTTCGAAACCCTTAGATACTTCCCATTGATTTAACTTCGGAAGAGTCCGTCGAAATTCGAAAGCAATCGGTTCATGTTCGGGAACCTTTCGAAACCTTGAGGTGCTTCCCATTGATTGAACTTCGGGAGAGACCGTCGAAATCCGAGAGCAATCGGCAGTTCGTAAGAGACCGTCGAAATCCGAAAGCAATCGGCAGTTCGTAAGAGACCGTCGAAATCCGAAAGCAATCGGTAGTTCGGAAGTGACCGTCGAAATCCGGAAGCAATTGGTACATGTTCGGGAACCTTTTCGGGACCTTGAGTTTCCTTCCCGGTTCAACTTCGCCGGGAACTTCGGAAAAGATCGTCGAAATCCGAAAGCAATCGGTACATGTTCGGGAACCTTTTTAAAAACAGACGTTAAAACAAAAGCATACCAAGACACCAAACAGTGACAACAGGTGGCGTTCAGTGATCCATTCATTGAGAAATCAAGGGATTATTCATAAGACCTTACATCGGATGTCAATGTTGCTTTGTTCTTCGCTTCGGAGAATAATTCCACAGCCGTTTGTAATACAACGATTCGCCGAACGATCGCTGCACGGATCACAACACATCGGGACTAAAACGTATAAACTTTTAGCCGACGTATGAGTAACCCACAAAGGTAGTGGCTTGGTCTTTTCGCCGTCGTTCAATTTTTTTCCGTTTTTGTAATTGTTCGTAATTTGGGTAAAAGTGATTCATTTTCTACCGTGTTTAGCCCCTTCTTTAAAGCCCAATCGTTGTGACTCTTAAACATTTGTGTTTTAAAGCTTTTCACGCCGCCCGTGATTGAAGAAATGATGAGGACTTGCTAACAGCACGTGGCTCGTGGGACGGACGCGTGGTAAACTTCCATTACCAGTTTTGTTTACAAAAGCACATGGCTGGTCACATGGCAGGCTAATTTTGCTGATACTGAACGTTACAGGATGAAGGAATGCTTTTTCTCGAGGAGTCTTCTACCAATAGTAAGAATTATGGTGTTAAATAGATTAATTATACCGTCTTCAGTTGCGTAGGTAATAAAAATGCAATTTCTCCTTATTATATTAATAACTTTTCAAGCAGACAGGTAATGAGAAAAAGGAAAATCATCAGCTATAAAACAATGTTTTCACGAGACACCAGATTCTTAGAACGAATTTTAAAAAGAATATGTGGCAATCCTGAAAGATAATAATTATATTGATCTTTGCAGTCAAAAATGTGTTGACTGTAGATTTTTTAAAAAACTGCTAGAGCGAGTGTGTGCATAATTTCAAAAACGTTTGAAACAGATCTACAATGTTTAAAAAGAAAACAACTGAATTTTCGACTTCCTTCTGTGGACTGCTTCAGAGAAATGACTCCGCAAGAGCAACAGAATGCAATTACCACGCAAGCTGAAATGTTATTGTTAGTAGTCCCCTAGGGAGGCAACCAGTGTCCCTTAAACCCTTGGGAACGTTGCGCTTTCATTAACAGAGTTTTTGTCCAGGAATAAGTTCAATGGCTCTAGAAATAACCTTTTTCCTTTCTGCAAATTGCTTCGTACACAATGCCTTTCAACTGTTCTTTTGTTGGCCGATCACTAGGTTTTTTTAAACATTACCCGAATGTTTTCAGTGGTTAAAAAAACCGTCTTGATGTCTTTAAACCAGAAACCAAAAGAAGTTGGAAGTCTCGGGGGGCCGAACACAGGCCTGGAACAAATAGGAAGTTGGCTTTAATAGCCGAGTCAACATTCCCATTTAGCTCCGATTTGTTTCAGGCCTGTGTTCGGGCCCCCGAGACATACAACTCCTTTAGCTTTCTCCGACGGATTTAAAATGGCATGTTTCGAAACCATTGGCCACGACATACATTTCATGCGAACATTCTGAAAACAGGCGTGAATAACAAGGACAAAAAGTTATTTCTAGAGTCATTGCAGTCATTCATGGACAGAAACTCTGTTAATGGAAGAGCACTCTTCCCAAGGGTTTATACGACACTGGTTGCCTCCCTAAAGGGCAACGAACAATTACGTCTTAGCTTGCATATTTGCATTCTCTTGCAGAGTCATTTCTCTCGAGCACACCGCAGAAAGCAGTCGATAATCGAGGTGTTTTCTTTTTTAAAATTTGAGATCTGTTTTAAACTTTTTTGAATGAAGGTTTTTTGTTCCTGCCTTTTACGTACGCGTCCACTTTCTTTTGATATTTTTTGTTAATTTCACTTCAGTAAAATGATTTTCGATATGATACGATATTTTTTTCCATAATTTTGTTATTTTGGTTTATTTGTACTTCGATTTTATTTTCATTTTTTAGCAGTGGGGTCTCCTCACTGCTAGATGTAAAAAGCACATTAATTAAGTTATTACTATTTATTTTCCCGTTGCAGAAACAGCTCTTTTTCATTTTGCTGTGCCTAGCCGTGACGTCAGTGATATTTCTTTACCGAAATCCAGAGTGGGGCCTTGAATCTATCATAATTCTACGGCAGAAATATGATGTGTCTACCATTGGTGAGTTCATTCTCGTCCACAGAGCCGATTGTCCCTTTTAAATAGCCGGCTGAGCATGGGGCACGAGGAACAAGTGTTCCGGCTAGGAGGGACAAGCGGCGCTGGGGACGAGAATATAATGAGCTGTGTTCGAACAAGAGCACTACCTCTTTTCCGTCCGTCAAGCGTGCGCAAAAAAAGCGATAGATCGAAAAAATAGCCTTGCGAAATTTGGGGCGAGACGGCGATTTTGCCCGGCTATTTCGCCTCCTTTCGTTTTTTTTTTTTTGTCACTTTATGCTCAATGGACTAAATTTCTTAAGATCTTTTCTCGTTGAATAGCGCATAAGCTCGGTTTCTAATGCTTGTTGCATTGGACTCCGGATTGAGAGGAGTATAAATGTGTACAAGTAAATATTGCAGCACCCGCTGGAGGTAACCTGCGATAGACTAGTATCCTATCCGGGTGGGGGCAGCAATACTCCCAGCGTAGCCTCTCCATGCTAACCAGGAGATTAGCACTGGCACCGAAACGCCATCGGGCTCCTGATACCTTGGATTCGAAAAAACTTCAGTCTCAACCTTCTTGTTTTCATTCTCGCCCCCATATCCCTTTCTTTTTTCTTGCGGCTGGGCCTTGGCGGGATTTGGGTTTTTTTTTTTTTTTTTTTTTTTTTTCCCCCCCCTTTTTTTCCGACTTGTTTTATGATTGGGATGCATAATCCCAATCATAAAACAAGTATATGGTCAGTGTGCTGGACACCGAATCCAGCGGCCCACGTTCAAGCTCTAGCCGGGGTCATTGTATTGTGTTCTTGGGCAAGACACTTTACTTTCACTTCACTTTTCCCTAATCACCCAGAAATATAAATAGGTATACTAGCGAATTGTTAGAGAAACCTGACATAATGCTGGGGAGTTACCTGCAATGGACTAGCATCCCATCCAGGGGGAGTAGCAACACTCCTAGCCGCTTCATGCTACAGAATTCAGAATTAAGCGCCGAGACTAATTTATGAAACGAAACAGTTTTTTAAGCCGATCTGTTTTTTTACAACCCAATTTTTCGGTGACTTTACTGTTCATCTTTATGAGACAGTTAGGCCACCGAAAATTGAGGTTGTAAAAAACAGATCGCCTTAAAAACCGTTTCATTTCAAATGTCTTATACCGATCGCAAAGACTGGTTCAAGCTATAATTTACTTGGGCTTAATACTTGTCGGGTTTTTTTCTTGACGATTAAGTTTTAATGTGCGGGTAAGGTTTCTTTCAAAGCAAAAACTATTGACAAACGATTTCCTTCTTATGTAGCTTTTCCGTTAATTATGCCCGCTTCTTCCGTTATAGATAAAAAGACACTACTGGAAACATATCCTGAACACTTGTTGGTTCATGGAGCCCACGACATGACCGAGGCAGCGGTATCACTCACCAAACACAGAGCTATTGAGCTGGAGGAAAGGCTTCGTACATTATCCGACGAGGACAGACATTCAAACCCAAGAGAATTGACCTCGGAGCCCGCTCAAACTTCATCGACTTTTATAGACTATCATCAGTGCTCATATGAAGGCTTAAAATCTACAGAAAAATTCCCATTGACTAATATGAGCTGTGTGCCGTACAAGAAAACGGAAAAAGATTGTAACGAGGCGTTTAAGTACTTCGGAGAGTATAACCTGACGTCCGAGCCGCCTCAATGCACAAAGCCAGCGAGTCGACCGATCTGTACTTTTCTCACCGAGTCACGGTTCAGTGCCGCAGACAAAGTATCGGTGACATGTTGGAGAGATGTTTGCTCCAAATCATCGCCGATTTTCCTGGGCTGTCTTGATCCGGAATTTGGGATTTTGGACGAAGAAAAGAACTGGCTTCAATTCCAGAGTGTTGGTGAATTGGAGTTGGAGTTACCCGGGATAGTTTCGCAAAATTCAATCTACGGTTTTAATTCTTGTTTACTCAAGTGCAAAATGGGGAGGACGAAAGTCAAACAAGCGCTCATTTTCCCGCCAATTTTAAAACGCGCGGCAACGAAAACCCCGCGAAAGAAAATAAATGTGAATATCGTTCTCGAGGATTCCGTTTCAAGGTCCCATTTTTACCGGTCCATGCCGCGGTCGGCCCGGTCCCTACGCGATATTTACAGAGATTCTAGTTTCCAGGCAACCGTTCTCGATTTTGAGCTCGTTCAAAGTTATGCGGCGTACACTCTTCTAAACGCCCAATTCATGATGGCGGGAAAATCATTGATAGACAACAGCAGCAATGGTAAATCACCAAAACGAACAAACGGCGTCAATGTACTCACTGAAAGTTTCAAACGTTTTGGTTACCAGACATTTATGCACGAAGACCTATGCTGGTACGATGAGTGGGGAAGTTTCTTCTCACCTAATTACAAGAAAAAGTTGAAGCCCTTCACGGAGGAATTTAAACGCGTCTTTGAGAGCTTTAAACAAGCGACTAATCCGTATGTGGATAATAAAGGTCTAACTTTGCTCTCCTGTGATATCTTAAAGGAACTCGGCACTACGAATCCTTTCGGGGGAAAACACAAAAACAGTCATTGCTGGGACGGAAGATCGATGAGCGAATATCTTCTGTTTTACGTGAGACGATTTCTCTCACTAGTCGATCGAAACCCGGAAGTTGCGCCAGCACTAGTTTACACGCACATCAACACTGGGCACGAAACTTCTGGAAAACGCATTCGAAGTGACGATATAATTTTGTCCAAGTTCCTTGAAGAAATGGCTAGAAGCGAAAACACGCTAAGCATTGTTCTTTCGGATCACGGCGGCAAGACAACAGATTACGCGATCGAAACGTATCCAGGCAGTTTGGAAGTGTATAGTCCGATGTTGTTTATGATAATTCCGCACAAAGTTGCAGAGCGGCTTGGCAAGGATCAAATGAATGCGCTCATATTAAACCAGAAACGCTTAGTCACAGTTTCGGACTTGCATCATACACTAACAACAATTGCAGCGCTAACAGACAGTGAAGATACGATTGTTGAGGCCAGCGGCTTGCTTCAACCCATTTCACCGACGCGCACATGCGCAGATATAGAGGGTCTTTCTACTGAGGCCATGTGTCGATGCGAGGGCTGGCAAAAGCTTCTGAGTCCTCAATCACTGGATGTGATGTGGCTAGCGGAGTTTGCCCTCGGGCAAATCAACAATGTGATACAGGCTCAATACTTGCAGGGGGTGGGTAAAACGAAAGCAAAACGCAATAGCGGATACGGCCATTGCGCTAGATACGTTGGAAAAGCCATCGAGCGTCCGAGACAAGAACTCGTTGGCAAGCACTACATTACCACGTTAGTTTTAGTTGTTAAACCAGCTTACGGCGTGAAATCGGAAGAACGATTCGAAGTTCAACTAAATCACTCAAGCGTTCATGAACATGGTGTCAAGTTGATAAAATATACGCGACTAAGCTTCTACAGCAAATATAAAAGTTGCGTCGACAAACAAGTGGACATCCAGCTTTGCGCATGCACGGTTCACCATTCAAATAGACACGTGAAGCGTGGAGGATCGTCCGTGGAAGATCTGATTCGCGCGCGTCATTTTGTAGATTACGGGATGAGAACCACCACGCGCTTTCTCGAATCCAAATGTCTGATGGTAACAATCCGATATTTGAAAAGGCTCGTTTTTTCCAAGAAGCAAACCCGCTTAATGAGCATCGAAGTTGCGAATGTGTGTAAGGACAATACATTGCGAGTCAAACTTGGAGGTATTCACAAGATCACGCGGTTCTCTCGCCCACTTCCCGTGTCTCTAGTCGTTAAACCAAGGACCATACAGTTCGTACTTACAGCTCTCAATGGCTGGAAGTACGGATTATTTAAGCCTGTTTTTGTGCACGCTCCGTACAGTAAAAGAAACATTACGTGACATGCAGAAGCGTGACAAGTCACTTTTGACATTATCATTGTGTTACCTGCAAGTTCCTTTGGAAGTGCGCGCAACCCCTTCTGGATGTATCTAAACAATCCGAAAAAAGGACCCGCTAGGACAAACTTTCCATGCGTCTCAAGTTCGTCCTGCAGCAGGAAAATGTTCAAAATGGAATCAGAGCCAAAAACACAGGGTAGGGAACAAGAGGAACACCGAATGCACCTACTAAGCTTTTAAGTTGATAACTCGTGTTGATCATGAGACGTTTTAATTACTCTGTGACTTGTTCCTCCTATCCATACAATCATACGTTCCCTAATAATATAAATTAGTGAAAATGTTAAAAGTTCAACTGAGGCCTTACACTACTGTGTTAAAAAGTTTTAAAGTTTTTTAAAGTTTTTTTAAAGTTTTAACAGTTTTAAAGTTTTTTAAAACTTTTTAACACTTTTTAACACAGTAGTGTAAGGCCTCAGTTGAACTTTTAACATTTTTATTGAATATGCTACTGAAGGACAACATCTAAAGATTATATAAATTAATGAGAAAAGACATTTAAATGTTGGTGTTCTCTCACAGTGAGTTATGCTCATCTTTAAGAAGGTAAAAACAATTGAAACAGAGAAACCAAAACCTTCAGTACCTAGCAAACTTCACTTTAACTTTATCTAATTTTAAGCTTTGATATTTTGTTTATTTATCTATTTTAAGAATTTGACTGTTTTTAAATTCATGAACATATTTTCCTTTTTTGTAAGCAATTTGTTGGGTTTCTCCAATAAAAGTATTTTTATTATTATTATTATTATTATTATTATTAGTAGTAGTAGTAGTAGTAGTAGTAGTAGTAGTAGTAGCAGCAGCAGCAGCAGCAGCAGCAGCAGCAGCAGCAGCAGCAGCAGCAGCAGCAGCAGCAGCAGCAGCAGCAGCAGCAGCAGCAGCAGCAGTAGTAGTAGTAGTAGTAGTAGTAGTAGTAGTAGTAGTGGTAGTAGTAGTAGTAGCAGTAGTAGTAGTAGTAGTAGTAGCAGCAGCAGCAGCAGCAGCAGCAGCAGCAGCAGCAGCAGCAGCAGCAGCAGCAGCAGCAGTAGCAGTAGTAGTAGTAGTAGTAGTAGTAGTAGTAGTAGTAGTAGTAGTAGTAGTAGTAGTAGTAGTAGTAGTAGTAGTAGTAGTAGTAGTAGTAGTAGTAGTAGTAGTAGTAGTAGTAGTAGTAGTAGTAGTAGTAGTAATTTAGATGTTTTATTCTTGTTTTAGTTTATTTCAACATTTAATAAGATACAAATCTTTAGAATTTTTTTAATTGAATATTCCCTGAAATACATTGGAGCTTTAAACAGATGTACTATGAAGATTGTAGTAAATGGGTAAAAGATCTTCTACAAGCCAAATTCTGGCTTCTTGCTATAATAAAAACATTTTAAACACAGAGTAAGTGTCCCTTCTTCTCTGCTGTCCAAGACACAACAGGAATAAAATGGAACAATATGAAGTGACCGCAGCGACAAACTTCTGGGAATGCCTCTCTAACAGGCTCTTTCAAAAGCAATACGACAAAGCGGATCGTGTGGAAGAGCTGGGAACAAGTGCGAATCGCAAACAGTTATGAGCTCATTCTCGTCCCCATAGCCCTTTTCGTTTCTCTTAGCCGGCGGAGCCTTGGTACGAGTAACGAAGGGCTCTTGGGATATAGGATTTTTGAGATAATTCGAATTTTTTTATTGGCTGTTTGAAACAGTTCTTTTGAACTGCATCATGACTGCATACATGAAGTCCGCAAGTCCTAGAATCTAGGACTGGAAATCCACTGTCTCCAGAGCCCTTCGTTTTTCGTGTCAACACCCCGCCGGCTAAGAGAAACGATAAGGGCTACAGGGACGAGAATGTCATGAGCTGAAAGCGAACGACTGAAAACGAAGCAGTAGACTGAGTCGCAGACAGGCGACTTCTGTTCCAGTCTCTTATATTGTTGGAAACGTTTGAAATAAACGTGCGAACGACAGCCTGGAACAAGTTGAGCACAGCAAATATTAACCTCAATAAAACTTGTCATATACTTAAATTACTGAATATCTTAACCCCTCTATACTTAAAATACCAGCCTTTTGTACTTTTCCCCGTAGCTCATTGTTCCGATCTAATATTTTTTAGCATGCCCGTTATGTCGATGTTTCATTGTATTTATCACATTGCTTAATCAATGCAATCGACCCTCTTGTTACGTTAGTATGTTTGTTTAAAATTCTGTCTAGCAATATATTAGGAACAGGATATAAATCCTCAGTTTTCTTTTCAATAAGTTTATCCAGTACTTTGAGCTTGGAGACTCGGTCTCGTAGACCTTCCCATTTCTTGACTCCCCTTCTCGCCACACTTATCAAAATGAGGTAAGCTAAGCCGCCAATGATAGTTACCGACCCTCCTCCGGCAAAAACTCCGAGCACAATAGGAATTATCTCGGCGTTATAAGTTCTCCATGCTATTACTCCGCCGAGTATCATTCCAAGGAGTATGGCGGCGATCAGAGCTTTTGTTGCGTGATTTACAATTTGTTCTTTCATTTTTTTGCTGTAGTTGTACTGCCTTTCAACTATGCCTGGATCCACTTCAACGGCACCTACTAGGTCTGTGTGCCTGAAAAAATTGGAAAAGTAGATTATTCAAATGCATAAAGGGGCAGTGTCGCCAAGATTTAATGCTACTTTAAAATCCAATGAAGGTGTTGGTATCAGTTGGAAATCCACTAACTAGTAGTGGCTTGGCCTTGCTAAAACAGACGGCGCAAGTCACAAAACTTGTTAATAATTAGTTTGGTTACAATGAAGTGGCCGAAAACTTTCAAGTTTGACAGTATTAATTGAACGAAACCCACAAAAAAACCATTGATTTCGTTTTGTACGTCTTGGAGAATGGATTTATTCGCTGTTTTCACCGTTCCCATAATACATCTTGTTTACCCCCTAAAAATTTTTGCATAAGCATTGTTTTCAATTCCTCTTGGGATTTACAATGACGTACAATCGTCCCAATTTTGGGGGGTAAACAAGATGTATTATAGGATCGTGAAAAAAGCGAATGCCTTTCTTTTATTGTTGAAGGGTTATTTTGTTGAACAGTGAGTGCACTCTCACAGTTTACACAAAAACTTATAATACTTTACCTATAATATAATATATACTAGTTATGCAACGCTTTCGAGTGGTATACTATGGAATATCCCACGAGTCACTTGTATTTTCCCGGTATACACACGAGCCTTTAGGTGAGTGTGTATACGAAGAAAATACAAGTGACAAGTGGGATATTCCATAGTATACCACGAGAAAGTGTTGTGTAACTATTTTATACCATGCCATAGAAAATACGCTCACTAAATTTCATCGAGAATAAGATCGCAGCGCACGATGGGAAGGTTGGGTTGAATACCGTCGAATATACAACGGCTTTCCTGTATTCTGATTGGCTGTATTTTCTATGGCATGGTATAAAACATAATATAATATAATATAACATAACATAACATAACATAACATAACATAACATAACATAACATAACATAACATAACATAACATAACATAACATAACATAGTAACATAACATAATATAATATAATATAATATAATATAATATAATATAATATAATATAATATAATATAATATAATATAATATAATATAATATAATATAATATAATATAATCAATATGCATAATAGGTTTGAAGAGTAGGACCTTGAGGTTAAATCCTATGTAGAGGTTCCTTGCAAAAACAAAATAGGTTTCTTAACAGATACAAACCGAAAGTGAGTGTTTTTATCTTTTAAAAGAGAGAGGGAGGAAGAGAGGTAAAAGGAACTGGCGAGGAATTTAAAAAAAAGAGAATTCAGGACTGAGCCCGCCATAGACCAGTGTTCCGCGGGAGTTGATGTTGCTAAGTAGCATGACACATGGCGATAAATTCACCATGACATCATTTCTTCCCAGTCTTCAATCACCTTTTAGGAACAATAAGTAGGGACTGGGAACGAGTATGACTTTGTTGTAAATATTAGAGCAGTTTTCAATTGAGTGTCGTAAAACCAAAACGAAAGTAATCACTCTAGCCAATCACAAAGAACACAGACAATCCAGTAAACCAATCAAAACTCGAAGCAAATACATGAAGCCGGCACGAAGCGCGGGAGAACGTGCGCAAGCGAGTCACGATTGCTTTTGGTTTTTCTTCTGATTGGCTGAGAAAGTGGCGCGAGAGTTTTAAACCAATCACTGAGCGTAGTAATGCAAAACCAATGCAAACCCGAATTACTTTCGACACTCAAGTGAAAACCGCTCTAATAAATATTAACGAAAACTTCAAGAACAAATTTTGGTTGTTGTTGTTGTTGTCGTCGTCATTATGCACATGTAGTTATCACAGTCTCTGGTGGTAAACAAGCATATTATTTGAATAGGAGAATTATTCACTTTGACACGACTACAATTTTTGACAAATTAGGACTTAGGATAACATGTTGTTTCCTTTTAATCCTCATTGGGTCTACAGGTGGAAAAGAACTGAACAGTAGTAGTACCTGTAGCCTTGCTAATTGATTTCCCGAGTACTAATAAAGTTTAACACATGGCGAATGTGAATCGAACTTTTTGCAGCTATGAAGGGCTACTGAAGATTAGTTTAAAAGAGATCAAGTTAAACACCTTACGTATTTAGCTTTACTAATAAGAGCGAACCAACAACCTTTGCATTATTCGATCGCTTTTCTTTGCAGGTGATTTTGAAGGTTCTTACATCCTTTCCAAGTTGTTACTTTGAATCATAGCGATTATATTCTCCTACCATATGCTAAAATTATATGCTTTCAACTGCTCAAAAGATTTCTTGCAAGAATTTTTCCTAATTAAAAAAATTCAAGGCATGTGCAGGGTTGTGTTTGCAGTGAAATTTTTTACTTTAAATTTTGTATTTTTTAACTCTTTTTGGCTGATTTCCATTCATTTGCCTGTGTTCGAATTAGAATTAACTTTGCGTTCCACAAATCTGTTTCAAAACAACTTAAGGCTCTCATTCGCTGGCCCGAAGAACTCAAACCGAACCCAAAACTCGCGAAGTTGAAACAACGGTCACACCACCCAAGAACAATGGTTGTTATGATACAACCTGCAGTATTTGCAATTGTTTACCTACCTTGTATAAAGTTTTTCATGCTCCATTTTAAGCTGTGAGGCTCGCTCCTTGATTGAGTCAAATTCGCTTTCTTCAGGTTCATTTTCTCGAAACTGGCTAAAATATTCCACCGTTTCTTTTATTTTTGACCGTGTTTCAGTTTCCAGTGTTGTCCATTTTTCATTCATTTCCTCGATGTCTGCTTCGACGGCATCAAACGACATGTCTTCTTTATGTTCCAGGTCTGTAAGTGCTTGATATCCACTTGTAAAACATTCCATCATTTTATTGCAGATCTCCGCCATCTTGCACTGGATATCTGTGAATTAAGAGCACCAGTTTGAAATAAATATATTTAACACGTATTTTAAGAGTAAGCAACTCGCGTTATAAATATTTACGCGAAACTTAAGCGTAACGTGAAACTGAAACAAAGCTTTAGGGACTACGTAACGAGCTGACCGATGTAGCGTTTGAAGTTCTTTATTTACAATCGTCTGTATTTGGTTGAACCGTCGCCTATCCCAACTTCCTTGTCCCGGTTTCTTATATTTTCCCCTCTTTGCATTTTCCTTCTTCAGTTAATTACTATTTTGTGGTCGTACGTCGCTTAAAATAACAAAATATATTGCCAGGAACATGTAGTTCCTTTTAGGTCTTTACCAAGTGTTTTACACAAACGTTGCGCGAATTAAAATGAACGTATTTTTTCTGTTTCCAGCTAACTGAAGACGTTGCTTTGATAGAAAGCCCCAGTATCTCCCTCTACACATAACCTGTAATTTATACATAGAAGATTGAATGCAGATGCCCATCGTTGGGCTATGTTCTTAGAATGAACTCCAATCGGTCATCTAGTCAATGTGCAAACCGGCCACGCATAATGCACTCACGTAGGTTTTGAAGGCAAAAGTTAAGTAGGCCGTCCACACAATAAAGCGTAAAAAAGGCGGTAGAGAAAATTGAGGTGGACTGAAAGTCTCGGGAGATCAAGCAGCTCTTGACGCCAGGCGAAAAAAAAACATTTCACAAGTGAAGCAAACGTGTTGTCTGTTAAGGGTCCACAAACGATATAATTGAAAACCGTGGAGGAGTATGATTGAAACTGGCATATACCTTTCCACAGTCCTTCATGAGCATAATCAAAAGCGTCGGTATAGAAAATTGCTGAATAGAAAATCACTTGAAAAGAATAATGTCACCACCTGTTTTGGTGTTAATTTTGGTAAATATGATGCAACGATCATCAAACAAATGAAAACGAGCTTTGTTAGCTGGGAATATTTTGATTAAAATGGCTCATATGCATCTAGAAAAAGGTAAGCTCTAAAACACACACTCGATCGATCGCACTTCCAGTAATAATTTTCCCCTGATAACAAAACAGAGGATGGTTTTATTTCTGACACGGCTCTAAAAAGTTCTTTTCTCTTCATAACCCTACTCGGCCCCAAGATAACCCTTGCTGGTCCAAAGATCGAAATATTTATTCTCCAAAGTGAGTGCCTTATTTTTTTACGTTTGCTCAGAGGATTTTTACGTTGAACACGGTTTTTTCTTTATTCTGGCCACCTGCCTGCTTGACAATGCGATCAGGTAATGTCGTCGTTGATATTAGCCGTTAATCACTTGTAAAAAATGAAGAATTGTTTTATGATTCCATCGTCTAAGACCGAGGGGCAGTTAGTGATAAGCTAGGGAAAGTCATTTAAAACAATGAGAAAAAAAATTGGTGAAAAGAACGCTCTCCTTTCCCCTCGATTTTTCTTTCCAATTGTATGAAGTTGTATGAAGGGAGTTGAATGTCGCTGCCTCTTGTTAGTGGCTATTGGGCGATCGTTTAGTTTGTCTACATCTGTTTATAGAGCAGCTATGGTCAAGAAAATAGCAAAATGGATTTTTTCATAAAATTCGTATGGTAATAGAAACTGATATTTTAATCACATGTTGTATTGATATATAATTTTAAAAGTGGTATTATTTTTAACTAATTTTTTAACACATCCAAACGTGTTTGTTTAAACAGTGTTGTGTACTACTTTATTTGTCTTCTCTCAGCTGTGTACCTTATTGCGCACAAAGAAGGAATAGATTTCCCTCAAAACAGTCTACAATGAAAACGGTTTTGGTGATTAAGTCTTTTGCTAACGAGTAGGCAAATTGTATTGACTTGTTTAAAAGAAATTTGGTCTTTCCTCAATAATAAAAACTACGGATAGTTCGGGTTTTTTTTTTTTTTCAATGTACAGAACTCTTTTATGATTCCAGCAGTGTAATGACAATCAAACCTTTTAACGCTAAAGTCGATCGTCAGGCAACAGAATGGTCTTGAACACGTATGCATGAATATCCGCGACCAAAGGGATAATATACAGAGATCATGTAGAAACTAACCTTTTAAAACTACTTTAAAGTGCGTTTATAAAGAAGTTAAGACAATTTTACTTCTAATCTACATTGTACAGCGGTTTCTGCCTTGCATCGATTACGTTAACTACATTTCTCCTCCCTCTTTTCGTAATTATTGAGGAGACTTAATAAATATTCAGCACAGAAATTTACAATAATTACCAGATGAAGGAATCCTAGCATGTAATTCTCACAATGATTCGTGTAAAAAAAAATTCAAGTTAGCGCCGTTGATAAGTACCTGAACTGATAACCTGAAATGTCAGTCGTCTGGCATGCAGTCCCTCAATTTGCCCGGGCTTTGTGCCGTGCGAGGGCCGGAAGATACCTGTGTGTACGTATATTCGTACCCTTGTTATCGCAACCAAAGTTTGCGCCGGGAACGGGCTTGAACGCTTTACGAACTTTTATATTCGAACGTCCTATAGTTACGCAGTAACGAAACACACTTTTAATTAGTCTCAACCGAAACTGAACCCACTAGCGATTCGGCCCTCAAGAATAAGCATGTAAGTTGCACACAAAGGAGAAGGAACATTTCGTTGCTGTTTTATTGGATGACACTTCGCTGTGCAAATTATTATTTCAGAAAATTGACGTGAAACTTAAGAGCCTGCATGAAAATTCGTTTTATCCAAGTTATGTTTATTACGTACGAATAAGCTATTTGTCCGTCTCCGAGCATGCATGCGTTCGTTTTATCGCGGATTCATAGCCGCGGTATAACCCGGCTAAACCAATAAACGTTAACATGTACGAGTCGACATAGCTAATCGATCAGCTTCCTTGTTTGAAAGTGGGAACCCCTTATATTACCATGAAGGGCTAATTTTGCATCAAATAAGTCTAACATTCGAGTCTTAAACAAATAAGACTTCAGAAGTTTCTTTCTTCGTATTTAAATTTAACTACGAGGTAAAAATAAGGTCCTTACCTTGCTGCGATATTTGAATGCTCAATTTTAAGGCAGCCAACTTTAAGTTAAATTTTTATCAGAATTTCTGAACGGGAGCGGCGTCAGAGATAGCCCAACTACATTTCAATGACTCTAAACAATTCGGTGAATTAAAAAAGTGCTTCGTGCATTCTAATTACATGTCTTCATTCCCGTAAGAAAGCAGGAATACCATAGAAACACAACAAAATCAATCAATTTGCGAATAGACAGGATCTAAAGTGACAAAATATAAATCGATTGCATAATTTTTTTTTAATCACTTGTAAAAAAAAAAAAAAAAAAAAAGAGGTTTTATATTGTAGTAGTTTAAAAGCATTTACAGGGTTACTTAATAAGTTTTACAATGAAAACTGTTGTCAACAAATACCCCGAAAAAAGAAAAATACAAACCAAAACGCATAAAGTAAGAAAAATTTAAAATTACGTATTATTTTGAAAGTGATCGTAGATTTGGCAACCGAATAATAAAATTTTTTTTCGAAGCTTCTGCGCGTACTTTCGGCAGATGTAACAGATTAGCTTGCCTACATCTCTATATTGAAAGAGTTAGAGAAAAAAATGCAGCACTTAACTACTAATACATCAAAGAGTTCTTGTTCTTATGCACTTTTACAGAATAAATAAAATCGAAGGTGACTTATAGAAAAACTAGTTTTCTTCACAAAAGTGTTTGGCAATGAGATCCACTGAGTTAAATCCAGTTGGATCAGCCAATTTAGCAGTTATTTCTTCTGCACAAAATGTTTTATTTGTGTGATAACGAAACTCCGGCCTTTCGCTTAAAATTATTTCCTTGTCAACCTCTGCTATGGCCAGCGGTGTTAACCTATCTCTGTTACCAGCTGCATTAAATCTTTCCTGCATTCTCTCCCATAAGTCACGTGTCTTCTGGTCAGCGGTTTTCAAGTCAACATCTTCAGTCCTCACTTTTTCATTTTCTCCGATGGCCGTGCTCACGGGGCCTGGTTCGAGTAGCGTGCACCTGTTTTCGAACGAAAACAATGAAGATACGAGATCTGATTCAGATTTAAACACAAATATTTATGGGTTAACGGCTCTGGGTATAAAACAAATTGTTCATAAAAACGGCACAGAAAGTTCTAAAAAAATTAAACCAAGCATGAAAAATGTCCTTAGTACAGAGACGAATTTTGTAGCTGGTGTGGCGGGGCGCGAGCGGCCGGGCCGCGAGTTTCGGCGAGCAAAGCGAGCGGCTGAGTCAGCGAGCGATGCGAGCTAGCGAGCAAAAGTTTCGTTTCTTTTGCTCGCGGCTCGCTTCGCTCTTCGAAACTCGCAGGCTACGAATTTCGCAATAATAAAATGTGCAGCCGCCATCATTTTCCGTGCAGTGGATTCCTTAACGTTATAGTTTTTTTTGGCTTTTTGATCTTCTAGCTTTGCCTTATGTTAAACTGCCGAAGTGTAGGTACCAGAGATTCCGTAAGCCCATCGACAGCGAACTTTGACGCACTGTAGATCTCAAAGAATGGAGCACCGATAACTCCAAAGGCGCTGCCATTGTTGATGATGTGTCCACTTTGCCTCGCTTTCATGCTCGGCAGGACGGCCTTGATCAATCGGAGGGTGCCAAAGAAGTTGATATCAAATGTTTCCTTTGCCAAGTCCATTGAAACGCAGTCAAAAATCGTAAAAGGGACACGCCAGCATTGTTAACTGCAAAACAAATTTGTTTACGGTTTGATAACAGGAAATGGGAGTAAATCAGATTTACAGACAGTGTAAAGACGTGATTGAGCTAATAAAACTACTCAGATTCACACAATTAGGCTGTAAATATTCCTATCTTTTGTGGCAAAATAAAACGATGGTTGTTGTGGTTGCTGTTGTTGTTGTTGTTGTATACATGAACTCATCACTTTGTAGAAGCGGGGGAAAATCACAACATATACAGATAGAGAACTATGGCAGAAGCTTGTCGTAGTGACTGTCTCCTCTCCACACGCTTCGCATGGATTTTTGCTGTTAACAAAGCCGAGCTCTAAGCGCGAGCGACTGGTGACGAGCGCGAAACAGAAGGGACTCGGGAGGGACAAGTCCCAAGACCATATTTTATACCGTCGGAATTCGATTTCACTTCATGCTTTTTGTTCTTCGTTTTTTTCTATAGCTCTAAAAACGGATTTAAATTTTCGTTTTTGTTTCTTGTTTTCGTATCGAATTTGGAAAACGAAACTTCGTTTTCGTTTTTTCTTTTTGGCCAAAAGCATTGAAACTGATCATGACAATCTTTGTTTAGGCGGGAATATTAAACAAACAAAAATGGCGGCGTTAGAAGATGTTTTTGATAAAGACTTTGTCTGCCGGTTTCTTATCGAACAGAAACGCTCTTATGAAGACCCCTTATGAAGAGCTTGTCACTAAAATCAAGAGTCGATATCAGAATCTGTAGATTACGAAAGGTTAAGAGGTTTTGTAATCAACAAGGAATCTGAAAAAGAATGCCGGTTTGAGATGGAGTGCTCGATATCGCAGTACAAGCCGCCGTATCAGAGGTAAGGATGTGTTCCAAAATTACAATTACAGTCATGAATACTTATGTGGGTATAACTGCAATTTACGTCTTCTTATGACAGTATATTTTTAAAGGCTGCAAACATTTTTCCGTGCGCTGTGAACAGTTCATGTTGTGATCGCTTTGTTACACAAAGCGCTGAAGCTGTTCACAGCGCACGGGAAAATGTTTGCAACCTTTAAAAATATACTGTCATTAGAAGAAGTAAATTGCAGTTATACCTAATCGAAGAAACGTTGACCCTGGGAAAAGCATAAACCATGAACGATGTGACCCAATGGTGTTCTGGGTAGACAGCATTGGTAAGCTTAGTAATATTATTTCTATTGGTAATCAAGACATTTTATTTCTTTGAGAACCTTTGGAGCATGATTTATGTAACCTGTCTAATTACCATGCTTATTCTGTCAAAGAGAACAATTATTTTTTTCCAATTTCCCATTCAACATTTGGGTCGCATCGTTCATGGTTTATGGTTTTCATGGGTCAACGATTCTTCAAACAGGTATATACCCACATAAGTATTCATAACTTTGGAACACATCCTCTCCCCTGATACGGCGGCTTGTACTGCGATATCGAGCACCCCATCCGAAACCGGCATTCTTTTCCAGATTCCTTGTTGATTACAAAACCTCTTAAAGATGAATTACAGTCCGTACTGCGCAGCTCATCGGAAGTTCTTGAACGAAGCGAACTGTAATGGCGGACTAAAAAACTTCATGTATGCTGTCACCGAAGTGTAACGTTTCAACGAATTCAAAACAAAAACGTAAACAAACCCCGAGTCTGCGCAGTACGGACTGGAAATCAGCTTTAACCTTTCGTAATCTACAGATTCTGATATCGAGTCTTGATTTCAGTGACAAGCTTTTCATAAGTATAGTAAAAACCTGCGAGTAAGACCTACATTTTCCCAAGTTAGCCGAAACAGGTTCATACATAAATGGTAATTAACACAAATTTAGCTTAGTTAGGTTCTTATTTTCTAAAGAAAAATTTACATTGTTATTCATAGCTTTTTCAGTGGTATTCAGCCTTTTCGTTTTATGAAATTTGCATACCATTCATGTTTTGTGATTGTATCAATAATAATATTTTATGATTTTCAACATTAGCATTTACATTGCAGTTTGAGTGATAAGATTCATAGGTGTCTCCAGAGAGCATCTTCGACTTTTCTTAGCTTATTTCCCTAAAAGTAAACACTTAAATCGAGTTTAGAAAATAGGAACCTATTTCCAAATTTTAGGCTAAAGAGGTTCTTATAGAGAGAGCTAAAGGGGTATCCAAGGGGCGGGTATCCAACTGGCAAAGGTTACAATGACTGTAATTGGAGTTACATTGGAGAAACCGGTAGATGTCTACAGACGCGAAGAAAAGAACACATCAGAAACGTTAAACATTGTAACAAAGGATCGAACATTTCAAACCATGCATGGATGAATGACCATCAAATTGATTTCAAAAATGCAAGAATCATCGACAAAGGAGACTATCGCGTGCGAAAAACTCTTGAGTCATGGCACTGTCATGACAACTGAAGCGGACAACAATGCTAGGTCATTACCTCCACAATATTCTATTCTTTTAAAATAGTTCTCTTTTATTATCAAATTCCCACTATTTTTCTTGTCACCTTTTTACGCATTTTTATTCTGTAATTTTTTCACACATTTTTACCCTATATATTTATTCATTCACGCCATTTTTATCATTCGTTAAAGGCTGCAGTTTGGCAGCCGAAAGCTTATATTTTAACAAATTTTTAACTAGAGAACGTTTCAAAAATATTTAACTTACTTAATTATTATTCAACTTTCTATGCTTTGATAATCATTCAACTGAAAATGGCAGAAGTTCTGTCGAAACATGTTTTATCAAACGTAAAAAATTGTCGCTTTTCTTAAAATACATTTTAATTTCATTTTTCTACGTAATTGAAAATCGGTTGGTACTAAGGTACACGGATTCGGTTGCCCGGTCAGAACCACACTGGTCGAAAGACAATGTCGAAAGATGGATGACGAAAGTAAGCCGCGATGCACTTAACAATGAAAGCGGTTACAAGTTTAGTAACTTTTATCTTTATGGTGCTTTACTGCAACGGTTAGCAAAGGATGGTCCTTTTGCCGAATATTTCATAATTTCAGTATCCTCCGTCTGCATTCCCACCCCGAGTCTTCAGTTTTCATTTTCTCATGTCTTCCTTTTACCCACAGTCTGCAGATGCAGTCCGCAGTCTGCGTTTTACACTGACCGATCAATTATAAAAGATACTCACACAGCACATAAATCCTTCCTTCAGTGTCCAGCACTTCTTTCACAGCTTTCTCAACTGATTCGTCACTTGTCACGTCCATTGGCTTGACAACCAACGTATCTTCAAGATTTTCCTTTCCTTCTTCCTCCAGTTGTCCTTTTTTAGCCTGGTTTCTCATGGTGGCGTAAACCTTGAAGCGTTTCTGATCATCTTGAGCAAGCAAAACTGCAGTAGCGAGTCCCATACCACTGGAACAGCCCGAGATCAGCACGACTTGGGGAGCCATGATAATTAATTGGGTGTTAAGTTCACTGGCAGAAGTTCATGTTTAGCGGAGCAGGTCACCGGTTCGACCTAGCCTCGCTCTCACCTCGACTCGGCCTCGATCTCGCCCGTGGGTCTTCGTGGGTCGTATCGCCTGGAAGAATCGTCGCCACGTTCGCTTGCTCTCTCGCCGTGTTTTTAGTCGTTTGGTCCGCAAAGTTTCGCTCTCCCCCTTCCTATATCTATTAACGTATCTTAGTACACTTATCATCAATTTATATGTACTTACCGAATTGCAACTTTACGAGATATTCGACCGGGAGGCTCCGCGCATTTCTTTGATTTTGACCAATCTAACACTGTACGTTAATAGATATAGAGGCATTTTTGCAAACGACTAAAAACACGGCGAGAGAGGCGCCAGTGATCTGGTGGGGCGATGACTAACAGTTACTTACGGGCGAGACCGAGTCGAGTCGAGGCGAGAGCGAGGCTAGGTCGAATCGGTGACCTTGCTCCGTTAAACATGTCCGCGAATTTAACACCCAACTAATTCAGTCGCTGATCTCGGGGCTGGTATGGGACTCGCTGCAGTTTTGCTTGCTCAAGACGATCAGAAACGCTCTCGGGTCTACGCCACCATGGTGAACCAGGCTAAAAGGACAACTGGAGGAAGAAGGAAAGGAAAATCTTGAAGATTCATCACTTGTCACGTCCATCGGCTTGACAACCAACGTATCTTCAAGATTTTCCTTTCCTTCTTCCTCCAGTTGTTCTTTTTTAGCCTGGTTTCTCATGGTGGCGTAAACCTTGAAGCGTTTCTGATCATCTTGAGCAAGCAAAACTGCAGTAGCGAGTCCAATACCACTGGAACAGCCCGAGATCAGCACGATTTGGGGAGCCATGATAATTAATTGGGTGTTGAGTTCACTAGCAGAAGTTCATGTTTAGCGGAGCAGGTCACCGGTTCGACCTAGCCTCGCTCTCACCTCGACTCGGCCTCGATCTCGCCCGTGGGTCTTCGTGGGTCGTATCGCCTGGAAGAATCGTCGCCACGTTCGCTTGCTCTCTCGCCGTGTTTTTAGTCGTTTGGTCCGCAAAGTTTCGCTCTCCCCCTTCCTATATCTATTAACGTATAAAGCTTAGTGTTGTTTTAAATCGGTCAAAATATCAAAGAAATAGGAATTTTTTTAATCATGCGCAGGCACCCATATTTTTATCCAGTCATGAATATCTCGTAAAGTTGTCGATGTTAGTCGTTGCAATTCGTGCATACGCTTTAAATAAATGCATAATGATGAGCCAAAGGTGTCCCCAAAACTAATCAATAGCTCCTATGCATGTTTACGTAAGACTGGCTCGTTACACCAACCAAGCCTCGCTTTCAAATGCAAACTTGTAAATATTATCCGTAACGAATTACCAAAGCAGCAAAGATGAAAAGAATACCCACGTGAAAACGGCACGAAGGTCGCTTAGGGTGAGTATAATTCGCGTAAACGAGGCTTGGTGGTGAATTTTCAGCATATAACGTAATCATACATAAGGCCTTTTACATAATCCAATGTCGCCAGAGCCCTTTGTACAGGCTTTGTTTCTCGTACCAAGGCTTCGCCGGCTAAGAGGAGCGAAAAGGGCTCTGGGGACGAGAATAACATCATCCATGGCTTGACACAAGATGTTTTCGCCAGGTCTCGCCAGATGCAAGTCTGCAACTGCAACGATATTCAGAGGTAAGGGTAGGGTATTAACTTTTTGTATTTTTTTTTTTTCAGTTTTAAAGAAGAAAGCATCAACTGGTACATAATAAACGAAGGGCCCATCATCTTTCATGGACCTTCCTTTTAAAGAAGCTAGAAGGATAGAACACGGGCGATCCAAGCGATCATGTTCGCCCCAACGCCGCAGACCTTATAATTAGCGATCGTCTGTGTAATGCTTAAGAAATAGAAAACATGTTCCGTGTTTCTATCGAGTTTGTAGAAACTCAGCTGTATTCTATTGGAAATCCGCGAATCTGATTGGTTCTCCCACTGTTTTCATTCGCCGAAGAAACAGTCACGCGCGCGAGTAGCTCTTAGCGGTAAATTCTGATTTTGTCTCAAAGTGCACAAATTGTAGGTTTTGGACTGCAATCAGAGTCACTAACATGACACGCCCGTCATGAGCGAGCACTCGGCGCGCCCGTGACAGCAAGAAAACTCGGCCGAGTCAATGTAAAAGAAACAGAGTGAGTTTGGGAGAACGAGAAATGCTGTGGGAACACGAGTCGATAGACGAGTGTTCCACAGCTGCGAGTTCTCCCAACTTCACGAGTGTTTCTAACTCGAAGAAACACGGGAAACATGTCATTCAGAAAACAGCACAGTAAAAACGCACATCAAAGTAATTTTAGCGCTCATAACATCAAAACGTAGATTCTCTTCACCTCGCGGTTTTACGTCATGAACATAATCAGCCAATCATAGTAAGGGAGTCGATGAACAGAAATAATCAACTGTTCAACATTTGATTCAGGCTAAAATTCACCATTTTTTTGGCCAAACAAACAAAGAAAAAGGCCCCCAAGTTACGATTATGAGAAATAACTAAGCCGATGGTTTAACTGAAGTCCAGCACTGGAAGGAGTCAAGATGTGGATTCGCTCATGAACTAACCGAATGGTTTGACGACCGATGTGCGAGAGCGACCGAACCTTGGAGGGAAGGTGCACTTAAAGAAGTTTGACCGGCGAAACTTGTCGTTGAGGAGTGTGAGCGAAGTGCTGCAAAGCCAGAATGGAGTGAAGGCGCCAATCAACTTGAAAGGTCAGCCGCTCGATATTCTCACAACTTTGATGTGTAGCGGGCTCTGTACTTACTCGCTTGTTTCGTGTGCAATTTTGTCTTACCTGGTTTTGTCAGCTGTGACTTATTGGGACAATTCTTAGTTGTTTTTTTGCATTGCTATTTCAGCGCCGGAAATTGATTGCCGTGTCTACGACAACTGTCTGTGTCTCCATCGAGTTATAGAAACACAATTTTTAACCAATCAGCGCACGTATTTACTTTGTGCTATTTTCTAAATTCATATAACCGCCCCCAGGCCCATGCCCATCGCAAGAAAACTTTTTGAACTGACAGGGGCGATTATATGACAACCAGGCTTTAGTTCACGGACAACCGTCCTACTACTTTTTTTGCTTGCAGTTATTGACCAGTTTGTTTAGACTTTCAAACAAGGGAAAGAGGGTTGTCAAGTAAACCTTTGAGAGCGGAACCACAACCACAGAAATTTTGACACCTTTTTGTTTATCAGTAGCTCCGTAGTCTTTTCATCTAAAATGGTTCATATATGCATGGGCACACCCAAAAGTAATCGTTATTATTATCAATACACGCGGCCAAATTGACAACTGCCCTTACTATTGAAACCACACGCTTTGCGGGCCGCAAATGACTCCTAGCGTGCCGTTACTACATTTGACGGCCCTGCAGCTGATTGGTTCTCGGTTCATCATCCGATTAGTTTCAATCAATCAGCGTCGCGAACGGTCGAGCTAATTTAGCTAAAGCAGTTGCAGGAATTTCACGCCGAAGCTCAATCGTGAATAAACTCATTGCTTAATTATTATTTTCAGAGATACTTTAGCTAGCTCTTTTATACTACAACTACACAATAAGACATAGGCCTTAGTAGTTTCGTGTAAAATTTTCATTGCCACTAAGTACTTGTGATAATGAAAATGTTAACTTCATTTAATGCGTTGGTCATCTGGATGTTATTTGTGGGGGGGATCGGTCGGTACCCGGAATAGAAGTAACCTTGTTCAGTTCCAAAGTAAAGCTAAAAGGGGGAAGTCTGCGGTGTAGTTACCGCTTAGTTTTGTGCATGGCGCAGTGATATACGTGTGTTACAGTGATCAAATGATAAATTGTTCACGTTCATTTGCGAGTGCATGAACGTGTTTTTGGTTATCCAATGTACCGGCCACCATGTTCTAAAGATAAAGCAGTCTGTTAGTTTTGTTCCTCGTGCAATACGTAAATGTATTTGTAACCAGTGGAAATTTTTAAATTGTTCGACTGTTTGCCAGCGCAAACACAAACATAAATTATTACAGTGTTCTACATAAAATATAAACCAGTTTTAGATTTAGTTTTGTTTTTATGTAACGCTTTTTACACGTAAGTGCATATGACCAAAAAGGAATATAAATTGCGAGTGCAAAAACTTGTTTGAATTTCTTTTTTTTCCATAATCCGACCCATATTTTATGGACTATTTTATGGTAAATAGACTATTTTATGGTAAATCAGTTTGTTTACCCTTAAATTTAATTCGTTTGTGCGTAACCAATGGTAGTTGGGAATTTTTATATTACTCAAACATGCTGGCAAGTGCACAGGCAACATCTGCACCCCTCCCCCCACAAGCAAAAGAAACTTGTTTTGCCTGTTTGCGTGCGCATGCGAAACAAGAACTCGTGGAATCGTGTGTACACGTGATAAACACAGTAAGGGCAGAAACCCATAAGGTTTAAAACGTGTAACTCTCTATGATTCCTATTTTACAAAGCGTAATTTCAACTAGGCAAAACTGAATATTCAAACGCTGTGAACGCGCGTTACACGTTTCAACCCCTTACGAGTTTCTGGTAAGGGTTAATGTGAGTTCAGTTGGCGTTAAAGTAAAGAAAGTGAAGAAGATACTGGACATTTATTACATAACACGTTTGTTACCTAAATAAAACACGAAAATTTTCATCACTTGAAACAAACTTTTAATTTTCGTTATGTTGAAAAGTACGCCTCCTAAACTCCCTGCAGAGAAGCTGATAACAACTATCACCTAGCCATCTAGTTATAAAAATTCAACTTAACTGGATAACTTTTGCTTAACTGACCGCCACATTGCAGCACTAAAACAACGAGTGAGCAGGTTTCAGCAAGAAACGGTCAGATATAAATACACTACGCAAAAGGAATTATTACGAAGATATACTGAGAAGCGTTAAAAACCAACTCGCAGTTGAACACAGATCATGAAATAAGTACATGTAAGTAGCACGGCTGCGCAATATAAAAGATCATTATTTGCAGGGACAAGACCCGCTTTGAAGTATACGTATAACGCCTAAAAACTCGACGAAATCCTAGCTTTTTGATCTGGAACGAGATCTTGTCGGTGACTGTTTGGGTGATTTAGTTGGAGGAGTCTTCCTTTTTGGAGACGCAGATCGAGAGCGGGATCTAGATCGGCGAGATGAGGACTTGTGCTTCGTGCGAGATTTGGATCTTGACCGTGATCTTGAACGAGACCGTGAACGTGACCGGCTCCTGTAAAACACAGTGTAAGTTAGTAAAACTCGATTGGGTTTTCAACATGCTTGTGGTACGGTTACCACCTATAGGTGATAAAGTACCACTCAAAAGTAAGTTACCACCTCTCATCTCGTTTCTCGCGAGACGAGTCTCATATCGAGAGACGAGACACTCGTATCGCGTGACGTGGAGTTTCGTCTCGTCTCGAGAAACGAGAGTCTCGTTTCGCAAGAATTAACGAAGCGGAAATCTCTGGAGTAAATTACAAGCAATTATCTTTCGAGAAAACGATTAATCTTTCGCGAGAGTTTTCACCGTTTAGTCAACTAAAGTTCGAAGATTTTGTCTTCTTGGAACTTCCCACCTCGAATCAAGCTCAACCTTTCTTAATTTCTTCAAAAATCCACGACTACAGTTGAATCCCGATAACTCGAACTTTCAAGGGAAATCGAAAAAGGTTCGCCGGTTATCGGTGAATCGAGTTGACGCGAAAGAAAATGACCAGGAGGGGAATCGAAAAAGGTTCAAGTTATCAGGGGATAGAGTTTATTGAGAATATGAACAGGAGGGGAATTGAAAAAGGTTCCAGTTAGCGGGAGATTCGTGTTAAAAACTGACAAAGTTTGTAACTGTTTTACATATGAATGAAATTAAAAGTCTCACCTTCTTTTCCTTCTTCTCTCTCTGCTGCGGCTCCTACTTCGACTTCGGCGGCGACGGCTCCTTCAAAGCAAAACAAAACGTAAGACGAAAGGGAAAGAATAATTTTGAAAGCAGCAACTTGTCGGTAAAAATAATTACCAAGAAATTTCTAGATGAAGCGCTTCCACTGACCTTTCTTTTTCCCTTTCTCGTTCCCTTTCTTTCATTCTTTTCTCTCGTTCACGTCTCTCCTGTTCTCGTTCCTTTTCCCGCTCTTCACGTCGACGCAGGCGCTCCATTTCTCTTTCAGAGCGCTTTTTAGCCACTCCGTCCTAAAAACAACCAAATAAACCACACTCGTAGATGAACATGCACTGAAATGCAATAACCCTTTACCCAAAGGTAGACACCCCACTACTTTAAAATTAATACATAGAGCTGTACAAACCCAATGCCCATGTACATGCAGATCATGTATGGTTTAAAAAAATTTCGCAACTTTCAGGGAGGGGGGGGGGGGGGGGGTTCTTCCGGTAACGAAAACGTGTGCCAAGTGTAGGTGTAGTTCGATCCCTGTTAATAATATTAAAATGTTTTGAACACATGTACTGTAGTTATGAAAAGGAGAAATCTTGTTCAAAAGAATTTATGTCACATCAATTAAACGGTGACATCATACATAAAATGCATTTGTAT
This sequence comes from Oculina patagonica, assembly GCF_052425735.1. Lineage (NCBI taxonomy): Eukaryota > Metazoa > Cnidaria > Anthozoa > Scleractinia > Oculinidae > Oculina > Oculina patagonica. The sequence continues at coordinate 18,117,976 of NC_135769.1, forward strand.
TTTTGAGTAAAGTGCTCTGTTTCACAATACCTGCAGCTCTTTCAATCTGTCACGAATTTTGATGAAGCCCATGTGAAGTTTTCCTCCAAAATGATCAGCCAATCTGGTTGGATAGAAGGATATAAAGAAAATGATCAGCAAAGAGAAACTCTCACGGCCAGAATTACAAAAAAGTTCCAGTAAGGGGAATTACTACTGCTGTCTTGTATTGTGTTGATATTTTAGCCCCTTTATAAATTAAACTGGGTTCCTACCTTTTTAATCTGAAAATTTCAAGGACATTTTTAAGACTTTCCAAGACTAACTTTTATCAATTTTTAAAGGACATATTCCTCGCAAATCTGTGTTTTACGAGTAAAAACAATAATTTTAAATGGAAATGCCAGAGATACATTGTAAGCTTACATTTTGGAACCTTTTTTAACTAATTATGTGAATCAATAAAGACAAAAACAAATTTCGAGGACTTTAATTCCTTTGCAACAACGTTAAAAGCCTTGAATAGAGCGTTTTCCATGACGTCATGGCGGCCATATTGGTGTTCCAAAACAATGAAACGGCGGCCATGTTGGTGTACCAAGCCAATCCTGTGGGATTTGAAATCTTTTCTTATGTAAACACTTCCTTTTGTTCCAATAAATTTGCATAGATGTCGGCCACGTAAGAGAAAACGCTCTATTTTGCTTTCAATTATTCAAGGCCTTTCCAGGTGCCTTCGAACCCAGTTGTCAAACTCATTAATAATTCATCAATTTAAAACAAAGAAAATCATAGCCATAAAGGAGGTTTTGATACCCGGTCTTAATTAGCATAAATTTTTACGATTTTATTTCTCTGATTACTTCGTAGTTTTTGTTTTAATTGAGAAGATATATCAAACACTCTTCATCAGCTATCCAAACACCTCTAATTTTGCCAAAAATACTCTGCTGCACATCACATTTTCAACTCCCTTCTTGGTGTTTGGATATCCCGATGAAACACCATCTCTTGTGTTTGATATATTACTTCAACGATACATGTACAGTATTAAAGGTTTATGAATTCACCTGCGGTCATTGTCGTACAAGCTGAGGTATGCAGCACACACTTCACAAACTCTCAACTTTTGCTGCTGAAGTGAGGAGGATGGCAGGGTCTCACGATATATGTCCTGCAGGTAAATAAACACAACGGTAACCCATCAATTGGTTTAATCAGGGCACAAAAAATGTCTCACATAACAGCACAAAATCACAATTTTGCCTACACTACCCAGAGAAACATACACAACAGTGTAGATACAGTGACCTGTAGGTCAGCACGGAGCCAGTTTATTGCAAACCTGCCAACAACTAAGCAGAATACGCTTAACAACAATGCTCTCCACAACAAAAGATCAAGTTCCTACAGAAAATGTGTACGACACCGCCAGATACGAAAACCCAAAACCACTTAGTGGAAAAAAGGAAACGTATATATAGAACTGTTTACCCTCAGAATACCCTCATGACAATAGATCATACACTAAGCTAATCATTTGAACTGTGGAGCTTGAATGAAACAAGTAGCATTTCTCTCTTTACCTCTGCTATTCTTTTCTTTTGTTTCAAGTCTTCCACCTCCTTCATGAGTTCTATTGACTCCTCAACTTTGCCCTCGGCTCCTGCCAAAATATGTAAACAACAAATTGAGAATGGTCGACTGCACTATTCAGAAACATACAAAGTCAACTGATAGAAGTGTTTCATGCTACCATTATCTAAGTGGGACCAACATTTCAGGAAACAAGAAGTTTATTTCAACAGGTTCAAAAAGGTAACAACTGCAGGCTGTCATTGCTTTCATTCTGTCTTTTTTTCAGGGTCCATTGATGGTCTAGTCATTGTTCATTTTGATAGACAGCAGTATAAGACAAAATCGTTAGTTAGGTTTAAGATTTACAGTTTGCATGTTATTGAATGGTGTGGTAATGCATTATTGAGAATATACTTGAAGACAAAGGAAATGATGATCTTTTTTAAATTTGTTTTCCTCTTATATTAGCTTTGCAATGACCCATGCAATTTTATTAGCATATTCTTTCTTTTTTTCTTTTTTCATTTGGAAGGAAATGAAAAAATAAATGCGTTTTGCCACATACCCACACTCTCTGCTTCAGCAAGCTTTTTCCCAATCTGTTCACCTAGGTCATGAACTGCTTGGGCCTGGGGAAGAAATAACCTTGATTTACAGCACATCACTGAGGCTTACCATGGTCTTACCAATATAAATTTATGTGTGCAGTTAAAATTATTGTTTGGCCTTTCACTCACAGATAGAAAGTTTAAAAATGACTCATTAAACATTTAGGGGGGATTTCACCTGCAAAGAACAGTTTTATGCTTAACTAGTGATCTTGGTTTTTCATATAATGCAATTTATATGCATGATAGACAATATACACCAGCCCCACCCTGTAAATAAAATAGCCACATACTTAAGCCATCAATGGCACCTTCCTTGATAACTTATTAAAAACCCTACATAATTATATTATTTTCATGTCAAAGGTTGGAGCTGTCTGTTGTTCTCACGTTTTACATGTATAACGTGGGACTGTTGCTTATATCTTAAACTACAGTACAGTCAACTCTCGCCTGCGGACCCCTTGCGGCCTTTTGCGGAACCCCGGGAAAAAAACCCCGGCGTGTATTGCCCTTTCTAATCACCTCGCAGTCACGTCTGTTCAGTGAAAAAATAATACATTCAAAAGCTTTTACATTAAGTAGTATCCCGATTTCTCAAACCTCCAGAAAAAATGAAAATTGCTTCAAGAAATCGAGAGGTTCAGGAAATCGTGGGTAAAATAATTGAAGAGCTCCGGGAAAGAACGGCCCCTGGAATTTCTGGCTAATTCGAACATTATCAAAACAGCTCCAAATTGCGCATGCAGGTTTGTTTATGTGTGCTTAACACTGTCCTGTGTTTCATTTCGCTGGTCTTTGTCTTTCGTTCGTTTTCAAACAATAACACATGCACAAGACAAGGTTTTTTTGCTGGCGGCATCTTTAAGACTTTTCTTTCACAGATGATAAACAAAGGAAACCTTTTGTTCCTCAAAACAATGAAACCAGCTAAAGTTTTGGGATTACAGGCCTAGCCCTAATTAACGCGAAAGCTTAACCCTAGCGAAAAAAGCTTAACCCCAACCCCAAGGGTTTGGGTTAAGGTTTGACGCTAGGGTTTCATTTCAAATTTAGGGTTAAAAAGCTATACCCAAGGATAAGGGTTAGGGTTAGCGTTTCAAGCGGCTAGCTTTCACTGCAGTCTGCTTGCGGTTAGCTGCTTTTTGTTGTTTCGGGCAAGACTATTTTAATCTGTTACCTTTTAGCTGTAATTTGAGGTGAAAGTGAAATAAAGACTGATTGCTGGGTGATAGACTGATTGATTGAATACGTTTGCTCGTGTTTTCACTTTATACTAGTTTTGCTTTCAGTTAAGTGCCGCCAGCTTGCTCTCACTTCACGAACTGGTAGTTTATTTTCCCAAGAAATGCGCCATTTTTGTTCTCTGTACTTGAAACCCTAACATGTGACTTAAGATGTCACAATAAAATAGTGAGTCCCAGTCCCTCGCTGCTACCGCCTGGGAGCAAATTAGTAGTGGTCAGCAAAGTTGGTTTGTGAAACGCTGTTTTTACATCCCGGGCGACTGTAATAAAGTTCCTCGAGGCAAGATTTGCACACGCGATGCGTGGAAAAATGTCTAGTGCTGGATTACTGTGGAGAATGAAAGCTACAAAATCTTTTTCTTTTTGCATATGTTATTTTTCGAAAACGAATGAAAGACCAGCGAAATGAAACACAGGACAGTGTTTAGCACACGTAAACAAACCTACAAGCGCAATTTGGAGCTGTTTTAATAATGTTCGATTTAGCCACAAATTCCAGGGGCCGTTCTTCCCCGGAGCTCTTCAATTTGTAGTATTCAAGGGAGACAAATTGATTCGAGAAATTAGGAGTTTCAAGAAACTGAGGGTTCAAGAAATCCGGATTCTATTATATTTTCATACTCATCACTCAACATGAACATGAAAACAGCTGTCACACAGTCACAAAAGAGAGTAGAATCAATAGAGTACAATTTTATATATTTTGTTGTTAAAATATATGTACATTGAACATGGGTAACTAAGAAACAAACCTCTGGAACTAGGTCATGGTCATCTTGTGTCTCCTCAAGCCTTTTCTTTGCTATTTGAATTTTTCTATCACAGTCCTTGATGAAAGACTGAAGATGTTCCATTTGCTAACAAAACAAAATTATAAAAGATACATGTACATGTGAGCAAAATGATGTTTAGCTCACTTTCAAATAATATAAAAGCTTGAAAAAATGTGCCATTGTAAGTGAAAATGTAGAATGTAACCAAAACAATGTTGATACTCAGTCTAAATGGATGAAGCATTCTGTTTAAAATTAAAAAAACTTTCAATGAAGCCAGAAGCCAAAATACATGTACACATGTGCATGTGTATATGTATACCGGTAAATTCTTTTTTATCGCCATGTTTGCTTGTACTCCTTTACACCACTGTACAGTTTGTAAGCTCCAATACTTAAACTAGAGGTAAAATCACATACTTACATCTATATCATAACCAAAGTCCCTCTTCTGAGATGCAATCTCAAAGTCTGCTTTCAGGGCAGGATCATGAATCTTGTTACATGGACCAAGGTCCATTTTCTGCAACAAAAACAGGTTAGCAAATACATAAAAAAAGCAAGTGTCTTTAGAAATACTCACGTACAATGTAGAGTATGAAAAAGAAATATTGTTTTACAGTAAAAAGCTTCACTTAGAAATGGCTTTTCGCACAGTTTTAACTTACAGTTTTGAAGATCCACTGTTCTTCATTGAAATGCATGAAAGGGATACAACAAGACTTAATCAGGGAAGCTACTAAAAGAAACAATCCTTTTATACAGTATCTAATATAAAGGCTGATAAGGTGTCTTCAAAAATTGACGATAAAAAGTGCTTGCACTAAACATGCAATAAATATAAAAAAAATTATCTTTGTAACCTGACACCATGATAGTTTTGCATTTAAATCGCGAGCTGCCCAGATACATTTTTGCATTCCAACAAGTCTGATGTTTTTATGTAGTACCAAAAATCAAAATAATTCTTGAATCAGTTGACATGAAAATACAATGAAAACAAGGCAAGGATGTCAATACAATGTACATACTACAAGGTGCAACACAAATCGCACCTGATACAAGTAGTTCAGGGTTATTGTTTTGCATTCTAGACCTAAAAGATTTGAGCCCTCACTAGCTAATCATACACTTTTTAACAGTGCTATCAGTTGAGTCACACTTTCAAAATCCAGCTCTGATCAAACGCAGGTTTCTGCATTGAAGTTACCTACTCTTTCGAGAGGTTAGATATTACAACACTAGTACAATTGTACACTCTCTGGAAACTTATAATCAATTAAAACAAGCTGCTCACTGTATTATTGAAGAGTTCATGAGGGCAGAGACCCATGAGGAAGCTCTTACACACTCGGTCATCAGAAAACTTGATTACATCTTCAGGTCTGGCACCTAAAGGGAAGCAAAGAACAGACAGAAATAGAAAATTAATATCAGCCAAATTGCAGTTTGAATACAAAACTTTTTAATGATATTTTCTGGTTTTGAAATTATTGAACAATAAAAATGCTAAAATACTGTTCACTGAATATCCTCCATTTAAACCAAATGAGTTTTGCTTAAAATGCGTGATATGTTAATGTAAGACCTTCAGAAAAACCTGTATAGCCAAACGTAACTTATGTGTAAGTATTGTACATCTTTGTACATGTTACCAACTGTCAAAAACTGACAAAAATCACAACTGGGAACATCAGGTTAAATGGATGAAAAATCATTGGGTAATCTTGGTTCTTTTCACATTACATTGGTCAATTTTCTTAAGAAAACTGGATGTTAACTTCCTTGCAGTTAATGCAGTTTTTTGCAGCTCCTACTTTTGCAACAAGTATGAGGCATTATGAAAGGAAGTTTAGCAAGATGAAATGAAGAGGGGGCGGCCTTCATGTACATGTATCTATTAGGTATTAAATGGAGGATTTCTCTAATATCTGATACCCAAGAGAAGTTTAAATCTACATGACTTTTGTATAATCATCACAGGCTAAACACAACAAGTCAACACACTGGAAAATTGGTTTTGGGTTCTGTGAAAGCCAAGTTCATTTTATAAACAGGTATCACTCCTTCAATTTATTTCTGACAGAAAATCCACAATCTTGCTACATGTAGACATCAGTAAAAAGTGTGGTTACTGATTCAATAAAACATAATGACATTTTTTATGGACTTTGATACTTGGCTGAAGGCTTAACTCCTTGCCAGCTACCTGCCGATGGAAACCTCCAACTGGCAGCCTCATTGTTTAATATTCAGACTTAAGATTCAAAAGCAGTTCTATTTGCACAGTCACAAATCACAAATACAGTGTTCAAGAGATTGTGTAGCCTTCCCACCACCATAACACAATAAAATTGATCTGTCCCTACTTACGTCACCCTACTTACGCATCCAATGTCTTGCTCACACTACATGTACATGGCTATCAGTGAGCCTTGTTTGAAAAAGCATTCAATATCTGGTATTAATGGGGAACTCCCGCAATGCAGTATACAAGAAATTTATAAAACATATTGTATGTGCTGTTGGCCCACTATTTATCCAGCTAAACAAGAAAGCTCCTTAATATATATCACAAAACCTGCTTAAAAGAGGTCCTTGGGAAATGTTTTCAAAGATGGTAAAAAGAATGGGGCTTACGTATAAAGGTAACAGTTTCACGTGAAACATGTATATTTTGCACCTCCGAACAACTTTGCTGCAGCAAAACAAATGCAGTTTCCATAATACAGATGCCCGATAAGCAGCTGTTTGCAATAAGCTTATTTTCAAACATGGACATAACATTTGTTTCTCATGCATTGTTATCAAATATAATTTTCATATTTTTATGTCAGTTTTAAACCAATAGCAAAATGACAACATAGGCCTGCTGTTGCAAAGCCTTTCAGATGGTAGAAGCGAGTTAATTTTTATTTTTCATGGAAAGCTTTTCTCGAATAAACTTGTAGTTTTCATTTCCTGCTACATGAATATGGATAATAATCCATTTATCATAGAAATGTATTTGAACTTGCAGGAAATAAAACGTAAGATCGCAGAACATTTAAACAAGGCTGAGGTCCCTATCCCAAACGGGTTTATAAACAGGTGTTGTACACTATTTTGAAATGTAAAAGAACATTCTCTACATGCATAAGAGTTCAGGCAGTCAGGGCACGGGCTAGCAATGAGATTTCGAATAGTTAAAAAACATGTGAAAGACAAAAACTCACTCCACTTGATTGAGCTAGCGTCGACATCACAACTGAGTTTTCTATTTAGTCAGTATACAAAAAATAACCCAATAAGAATTGAAGAAGCTAGACGCACAGTACAAACGTGCTAAAATGTATTTTCAAAAATTATTCAATCAAGGCGTAGCGAGCTAGTTTTACTTTCGCATCGCATATTTTGTACTCACCATCCCTCTGAGTTCCCATTAGCTCGTCCAACATCTTTTTCATTTGTTCTTGGGCTGTCATTTCGTCTGAAGGCTGCCAAAATTGGCAGAAAACGCTGCTGCTGATTCACGTCTCCCAAACGCTTTCACAAACAAAATGGCGCACTCCAGCAGCTCGTGACGATCACAAGGCATTCTGGGAGTCACCCAGTGCATTCTGGGATTGGTTGCCACCGAGCGGAACAGGAAGTGGCGACTGGCGAGAAACGGATTGTTGTTTGTGTTTTGTTTGTTTGTTTATTCGTTTCTTTTTGTTGTTGTTGTTGTTTATTTGTCTTTTCTTCACTTGATTTCCGAAGTATTGCTAGCCTCCGGAAAAACTATCTAGCTACTAACTGGTCGGCCAGGGAATGGCATAGCAAGAATACGGCACAAGTTGCGACGGGACTCGCTACTCGTCCATTTTCCACTCGCGAGCCTGCAATTCCCTCCCAATATTTATTCTCACTCGTGCCCTTGCTCACATTATGCAGAGCTCCCTTTCTCGAGGCCCCATTAGGGGTTTTAGGGATACGGGAAATTTGGGGAGAAAATTATAGGGATACGGGATATTTCAGGGAAAAATTATAGGGATATGGGATATTACGGGATTGTGGGATATCGAACTAATGGGAATTAATGGGAAACGAGATATTTAGGCCAAAAATTAAAGGGATACGGGATACTCGGAACCCCCCTAATGGGCCCCTTTCTCCTTTTCTTCGTGATTCTCTTTTTTCCTCCGTAGAGTCCATCTTGCAGTCAAGTGGATTGCTATGAGTTTCCGTTGGGTAGGTTAAATAAACTGAGAAGTCTCCTCCCCATCTAACCGAAATTAAAACAAGCTAATTATTTTTGGCGTGTTGGATTCCTCCTGAGCCTCTATAGACTGCGAGTAGTCTTTAGTAGCTAACGTTGATTCCGGTCGAGCGTAGCATGCGCGCATTTCAGGAACTAAAACCGACAGCTACATTCAACAAGACAGTTTTTATCCATGTTTTGAAACTTGGAAACACCTTTTTTGTTACATTTTATTTTCGAGTTTCGATACCCTTTCGTTCTAATTTCCGTTGGCAAAACCTGAAACGATACCGATTTGGACAACATTAGAAATGGCATGTATACAAAACAAGCAAAAAGACATTTGTATTTTACAGCAAGCAAAATTATAGCAGCTTTCGTAAGCTTGTAATTCTACTGGTCCTCCAGTGTAGCAGCTGCTATTGTTTTGGGTAGGGCTTTCCACAAGTTGCTCGGCAATTTTGGCACTTTTCGTGTTGCGAGCAACTTTTCCCCTTCGAGCAATTCCCAGAGCAAGTGATTTTGAGTAATTTCCATACCGAAGATCTCCGAGTTTATCCGAGTGTTGTTCAAAGGCAATACGACGTTTCCGAAGATACGGTGCCGGATTTCGAGGACATCGAGACGTTCAAAGCTCATTCCGCCATTTCACTCGTTCAAACATGACGTCATTGATTCTTCCGATTTTCTCAGTTAGGAAATCCTGTATTTAAAATTTTCCCCTTAATATTTATTTAGATACCTGCTGTAAAATGCATAAAACTGCCTAGAAATCTACCCTAAAAAGGAAATGAACATATATTAGAGAAATCTCTTGATAGAAGAGCGTTTTGGAGTTTTTAGAGCAACTTCGAGCACTTTATTATCAGAAGCAACTTTTTGGATTTTTGGAGCAACTTTTGAGCAACTTTTTGAGAAATTACGGGCAATTTTTGGGAAATCTCGAGCAACTTGTGGAAAGCCCTAGTTTTGGGGGCTACGGGCATTGATCGTTTTGTTCGTTCTATTGTCTTCATGAAGGGTATCGAGACTTTCATGTAAACTTTGCGAAAGCTGCTAGCCGAACAGTGACATACCCTTCAAATGATAGTTTTCTTTTTATGAACTTGTTTAATATACTTTCCTCTGTCATGGAACAAATATCTTTCTCCAAACCCGCATTACACTTAACCAGTAACATGTGGCTCATCATAAAATAACTTTTTGGTAGAATGCAAATAATCTAGTTGTGTAGCAGCTCTCATAAGCTTGTATTTCTACTGCCGTCTGGTCCTCTAGTGTAGCAGTTGCTATTGTTTCTGGGCTACTGGGGACATTGTTCCTGTTGTTTTTTCTTCTGTTCTCCTGATGGGGTAGAGAGCGATTCAAGTAAGACCTTACGAGAGCTGCTACCGACCCAAATAATCCGCGTAGTGTGGGAATCGGATATCTTAAATTGAATTTTATTCGGGGAGTTGGCACAAACAATTAAAGGAGAGGATAAGTCATTGAGTTTAAGAGTAGCCTGTTCCAGGCGTTCGGTTAGTTGGGAAGCGGCGCGAGGAACGGCCAGCGAAAAAATGGGGAGAGTTTCCCTCGCCCGTTCTCCTCCCCGCCCCCCCCCCCCCTCCCCTCCCCATTTTCTCGCTCGCCGTTTTTCGCGCTCCCCAACTAACCGATCGCCTAGAACAGGCTAGTTTAAGAGCTATAAAATTAAAAAAGGCCAAAAAGGTCAGTAATCAGAAAAAATTTCTCTTATTGGTACATTTGTTTGTTGTTTTCTCTATAAGTACAGTTGAACCTCTGAGAAAAAAACCGCAAAGACAGTGACGAAAGTCCATAATGAAATGAGTTATAATGACCAATAATAAACAATTCAGCCCACATTTACAAGTAAAACCACCCCATTTGTCCACGACAGTGAGTTGCACCTCAAATGGTGCAAACCACACAAGGAAGTCTCTCGGTTTCAACATACGGTGGGCAGGAGAATGTCTCGCAGCTGGCAAAAAGCCCTCGGACATACGTGGCATCTTGAAGGAGTCCCCTGGACTCCCGGTCGATGCAGATGACATCCTTGTGGTCCTTCCGGTTGGATTGTACCGCCAAGTAGCCGTCATATTCCCGGTGCCATCCCCGGTAGCACTCCTTACGCGCCGGCAACATGATTTGCACACTGCGTTTCCTGACCAGACACAGCACGCAAGACAAGTAGAAGTAGGTACCGTGTAGCGTGCTTCGTGTCTGGTCCTGCATCAGAGCATCGCGGTTCGCCTGCGACACGTTGCCCAGCGGAGTACTCGGATCCACCTGGCCAAAGTACCAGGGCTGGTTAGGGACACACATGAAAGGGGATCCACCTGTACGGGCTTTCTCGTGCTGTGTGCCCGCAGCTTGACCTGATGGACCGAATAAAAAGAAAGACAGTTATATTCCGTTTTAAGAGTCAGTGAGTCCTGATGCTGGCAAGGAACGCTGTCTACCTAAAGGTAGTCGTCTACACACAAAAGTTCTATTTTCTCATCAGATCGTCGAGAGCAGGAGTTTAAGTCTGCGTTCGAGCCTAGCTAGTAGCCCATCAGGCCAGAGCTTATCCCGGTTGCAGTACCATGAAGCGGCAAGGAGTATTTCTACTCCCCCATGGAAGGATGGAAGTGATGCTAGTCCTTCGCAGGGTTACCACCAGAAGGACATTCTCCAGTATCCGTTAATACACCTGGGTGGAGAGAGGCACTATGAGAGTAAAGTGTCTTGCCCAAGAACACAACACAGTGACCCCGGCCAGGGCTATTACCCGGACCGTTCGATCCGGAGTCCATAATAGCCAGTAGGCCACCGCGCCTCCCATGTCGAAAGCGGAAACGAAATGGAAATCGCGTCAGTGGATTTAGGGAGCGCGAACGCAAAGGGGGAGGAGGAGGGGGTACAAAAAGAAACTCGTGTTTAATTCTCGCAACATGTTGTTGCAACTTGCAACACGGGAGCTAATTTACGCAATAGCGCTTTTTAACTTGCAATGCAACAAATCACTTCCAAGTTGAATGGAAAATTAAAACGAATTAATCGGAAGGGACGTCATACCGTCTTTTAATTACCTGAATAAACTATCGTAGCACCTCCCACGGGGCATGTGGTTCTCCCCCATCGGATATAGGTGAGTCCTCCCCCACCGTCTCCGGATTGATCTCTGTCGGTTTGCTGGTTCGACGCAGCCTCGAAGCAAGATTTCTCAACACGCCGGCCCCTCTCCGTGACATAGCAAGTAGCCTCGCCAGCCTCTCCTTTGTCCCCCTTTATTCCCGCCCTACCGGTGATTCCTGGCTCCCCGTTTTCCCCCGGTATTCCGGCAGCTCCTCTGCTTCCCTTCAGCCCCGATAAACCACGATCACCTGAAGAAGGGCACAGAAAATATACATTATGTTTAACGATGGACAAGCGAATTTCTGAGGCCCGCTTGTGTCAAGATATTGACGGTCAAATGCTTAAATAGCGTGACATTTGAATCAGTGCGTCATACGAGAGTCACGCAACACGACAAACTCTTGCATTAACTGTCATTGTCAGAGAAAACCAGGCAATGCCAAAGATGGGGGTCAGCCGAGACCTAATATTTTCAGCATTAAAACCTATCAGATATGATTACGATTGGTGGCATTAAATAATTTTCAGCCTTTCAAACCTGAGAGACCACCCCCTAGTTTTTGCACATAAGTGCCAAAATCCTCATAAAACGGCCACATTCAGGTAAGGAAACAATCTCCTGCATTCGTGCAATTTCTCAAGGTAAATTAATGTTATTGATAGAAACAACTTTTCAGTTAACTGTATTACCATATTTTTAAACTAGGTAGGTAGCTTGTGCCTTGCCAAGAGATTTCGGGGATTCAATTAATTTTTCAAAAGTGCGGTTTATTTTTATTAAAAGCCATTTATAACAGTCCATACCCTTTAATCAAAAAAAGAAAAGGCAGCCTCCACGTTAGCCCGCCCGTCCCGACACAATTAGAGACAGAGAGAGACATTCCAAAGAAAGGCAAATATAAAAGGGTAGAAACGCCCCCTGACAGCAGAAGCACCCCGACCAGAAAAGAGAAAAAGAGCAGCCGACGACAAAACGGAAGCCCCGCACCCCGGAAGAAAGAAGGAAGCCCCCACAGACCCAGCCAAGGATGGCGAGGCCGCGGCAAAAAAGCCTCCAAGAAGCGAAGAAAAAGAAAAAGGAGTGGAGCCCCGACGTCCCCCCCGAGAATGAAAAGGCGGGCGGGACCCCCCCCCCCCCCAGGACCAAAAAACCAGACAACCCCCGAGGGCGACAAGAGCCCCCTCCGCCGGCCCCCCCCCCCCCCCCGAGCACCAAGCTCCCAGCGGAAGACAAAAGGGGGACCACTCATTAAAAATATATTTAAGGGAGAGGATGTAAAGCAAATGGAGAGAAAAAAATAAACCACCGTTTTCCCCTTGGCACCAGAATTAGAACAAAATTTAGTGCAGAAAGAAGGGTTTACTAGAGGCTTGAGGAAAGGAGGCCACCATGTTAATTGATAGGTTTATGTGATTTAGGTCAATCGGTGACCCCCATTGGCATGCCTGGTTTTCTCTGACAATGACAGTTAAGAACCTTAAAGTCTGCATTATTAGCAATCCTTTAGCAATCTCTCTGGTACTTTTAAGCGTAGGCTTCTCTGTTGCTGTTATTTTGGTCGTCACGCAAGGCCTGTATGACGACCCAAACAACGGTCCGATAATGAGACTATGAACTGATAAGATCGACTGAGTAAACACTTAAGTCAAAGTTAACAGAGTTAAGCCCTGACACGGCCACTATATGAGGTTTGAAGAGGGATGAGTGAGTATATTTAACAACTATTCATCGAAGTAGAGGTGGCTAGTGGTGGGTAGTTACCACACCGCTCAGGAAAATATCCACCACTGGCCACTGGCACTGAGGCGAACAGTTGTTTAAGTATATACTAAAACAGTGAAATAAAATAATCCAACCAGAATGATTTTTTTAACTCGTTTATTCCTGTCAACGATTACAATTTTCGCGCGCGAGTTTCTCGAAGGTAAATAGCAAGGCATATCCGGAGTTTGAGTAGCCAATCAGGGCACGCCAACAACGCAATATACTGTTTTAGTATATACTAGTCACATTTATTACTTGAATCAATTCCTATTCTTCAGGAGGGGGAGCACAATCAAATCGTTTTTGAACAATTCTAGAAGCTAAAATACTCAACCGGGTCATCGATATTATTAAAGAACAGTACTCAACAAATGACAGAAATTCTTTACGACCTGAGTTTAAAGAAGGTTTCAATACGAGATATAAATAATTTTCTTTTCTTCCACTGTTAAGACAACATGTAATGATTTGAATGTTTATGTTCTCCTTACTGACTGCTTTATTTCTATATTATCATCACTTGACTACGTAAGAATCTGACACCAATACAATGAGAAATCAGCTGATGATCAACGCACCTTTTTGACCAGCTTCGCCTCTCTCTCCTTTAAAACCTCTCTCTCCCCGATGCCCAGGGAGACCATTTACACCCGGGGGTCCGGGGGCTCCTGCCGCTCCGGGATGGCCATCTTTCCCCTGGGGTCCATCTCTGCCGGGGTGTCCCATCGGACCATCCATTCCCGGCCTCCCATCACTACCATCTCTGCCTGACATTCCTGGATTACCCGGAGGACCGCGCGGTGCTAACTGAGATTGTTTCTTGGTGTAGGTGTCCTGCAAGTATTGAGTTCTGCAAGAAAATTTAGAGAGAGACCATTTTAGGAGCTATGTCACGACATTTCAAAATAATAGCTTTCTATGTAGAAAGACAGCAAATAAGTATTAATAAACAGAAAATAAGGAAGGATGGTTTATACCGAGAAACATTTAATAAGTCAGATTGCAAACGCCGACAAACTTTAAACCCTTTTGTATACTGAACTTGTGAGATCCCTACCCCTAACCCTTTATATACCTACAGTTTGAAAAAAGGAACCCATTTCGGGCGGAGCCTCTCTCAGTGTATTGTCCACTAAAATGTGTTCCCCCCGGGGGGAGGCTGAATCTAACTTCAGCAACACACATATGACATACGCATGTGTTCAGGGCAGCGCACAGACTCCTGTACTACGTCCATCTTTCTTAACAGAGTCAATAGTACTTAGGAATCGTTAAATTCCTTTCTGATTGTGATAGAAAAGGTGAAGAAGACAAGGCTAACGGCAAAACGTCCCTGCTTGCATGTAATCTTTGCACGCATGGTGCACGAGACATTGAGCGGCGGGAAAGAGCGGCCTCTAAATATTAGGCAGTGGAAAAACCACTGCGTTGATTACTAAATTTGAGCCTAAGTCGGGTCCCAGACGACGGGGACACGCCCGACGCCCAGACGCCGACAGCCGACGAATCCCCGACGCTGGGAGGACGGGGACAACTGGAGAACGGGAGCGTTTCTATATGAAAACCAGGCTTTATGCTGGATTTCCACTGACGCGTAATTTTTTTACGTGCGTTTACGTGCGTGAAAACATTTAGACACAATGTATGAACGACTTGCGTAAACGTTTACGCAAGTCGTTCATACATTGTCTATTTTTTTTCACGCACGTAAAAAATTACGCGTCAGTGGAAATCCACCTTTAGTCTCCTCTGCAACGTTATTTCAGTTATTGGACCGTCACGCAACGCTTCTCCCGAAAAAAGCTTTGTGTGACGATCCACGTGACGGTTGTTTCAAGTGGCTCGTCACGCATTCTTTCGGGAACTTTATTTCTCCTCAGGTCCCCTCTCCCTCTGAGTAGAGAAATTTATTTTTTTAAACCGAGATTAATTAAAATCAGGCCGAGCAGATGTAAGGTTATCTATGTAGGTATACCATTCTTTATAGTAATACCACATAAATAAATCATTTCCGGAAAGGCCACTCAAAATTGTTGAGTGATTTGACAAACCAATAGAAATGCGAACTCAAATGCATTTTTCGTGCGAAACAAATGTTTTTGTGACTCGAGTTTTATCAAAGAGTGCTTATAAACCTTACCTGCCCTCGACCACGATCATTTGCTGTTGTAGCCGTAAAATGGCGTTGTGCAGATATCCTCCAAAAGCGGTATTCCCGTTGTTTTGTCCTTGAGTCTGTGTTGACTGCCTGCGTTTTCTCACTTTGCGTTCCTCAGCCGTTTGCTCAACAGTTCCGCTATCATCTTTTCGCGTCTTTACAATAGTTTTCTCCTCTGTTGCAGCTTTGATCGTCACCCTCGCCATATCTGCCGTTCTATTGCGTCCTTCCTCTGGTTTTCCATTCTGAGGGCAGCTGCACTGTGCGTACGGCGAGGAGAGAAAGAAAACGTGGACGAGGCAAGCTACAGAAACGAAGATGGCTATAAAACTGATGCCTGTAGCAAAGGCAACCCCGCTAAAGCCTTCTTTTTCCGAACCAGCCATCTTTTGAAGTGCGCTAACCGATTTCTAAACGAATCGCTTTAGCAACACTTCGCCCGCAATTTACAATCTACACAGCAGAACTGTGCGGAGGCCAGGTTTGTTTTCCTCAAGTCAAACAAAGCACCTTTCACTTCAACACGTCTTTTGAAACCTAATGCGCTAGGGCAGGGGTCAAAACCCACGTAAAATAGAAGCGAAACTCTATCTAGAGAAAGTGTTAGAAATCCCCAGGAATGAGTGTCAAAATTTCTGTTTATGAAGAAATTTGTTTTTAGTAGAGAGAATTGGGTTTGCTCTATAGGACTCTGTATCTCAATGACAAAAGCATCTGTAGAGCCGACACTGCAAGTGTCGTGATGAAGTCAACAGCACAGGGATAAGTGTCGACACCTTCATCGCGGTCAAACGTCTCAGGCAGGTTTTCTTTCCAAAGTGTTATTACGAGCAAGGATAGATAAAAATAGTTGCCGAGTGAAAGCATAATCCCATTTCCTCAGGTAAACTAGCCTGCGTCGCAGACGAACAAAACCCCGGAAAACAGTGTTTTTACTTTTTAAATGTATCGCATCCGAACCAAAGGTGCTTTGACCCCGGGGGGGGGGGGGTACTCCCATATGTGGCCTATATAGGTATGTGCCGCCCGATAGGGTATGGTTTTTGAGGTTCTCGGTCCTTAAATAGGGTATCATTTTTGCTCCTTTTGGCAATGAGTTCCCGGTGTGATCCTTAGATAGGGTACCTAAATTCTATAAGCTAAAATAAACGCCCGGCTAAACCAAAAAAGGTATTTTAAAACTGAATTTACTGTTCAGTTATTAGTAAAGCGATTTTATAGAGATTTGTGTGTTGCCGTGCGCGGTTAGCCGTTATTTGGGTCGTCATGGAACGCTTCTCCTCCCCTTGAATAGGGTGTCATTTTTCGGTTTTGGGCCTTTAAAAGGGTATCAATTTTCGCTTTCTTTATCCTTAAATAGGGTCAGGGTTTAAGAACCTTGGCGGCACACCCCTATCCGAAATTTATGGGAGTACCCCCCCCCCCCCCAGGGCTTTGACAAATGGCGCCGACAAGTCCGCTTATCGCTATCTTCAAACACGTAGAACTTTTTTAGTAAAGCTCCAAAAAACTAAGTAAATTTTTTAGTATTTTTTGCATATTTCTGTCGTTTGACCGCGGTGGAGTCGACACGGGATTACAGCTAAAAGCACTTGACTCTCTCTCCTCTCCCCCATCCCCTTCAGAACTTTTGTCAGTATTTGTTTCCGATCAGTTTGCCGTTTATTGTTTGATATTTAGATACCCTGTGGCAGACTCAAAGCATACCGCGAGCCGCCTTTGGCGAAATCACGTCAAATATCCATTTGTCCCGCAGGGCATAAATCGAGAAGGGCACCTTCGTTTCTGACTTCTTGCTCCTGCTTTCCACTATTCACTTGTAGATAATTGGACGTTAGTAGCCAAGGAATCCGAAGAAAACATGAGAAGTCGTCACAGTTGCTGTAATGGGGGGAAGGGGTGGGGGGGGGGGGGCTAAGAACAGTGGAATAAGGGCTTGATGGAAAGAGTGACCTAGAACGGGAGTTAGAGTAAAAAGAAATTTAATATATGGGGAATGAGACAAACTGTTCATATCCCTATATTTTATCGTATTTTTCTTCGATCCGTTGAAGGTGGAAAAAGAATTGAGAGAAAACTGTACGCCAGCGCAAAACGGGAGGCGCGAGGGGACGAGAGGCTCGCTCCCCGCCCCAATGCAACTCCTCGTCTTTCGCGCTCAACGTCTTGCTTCGCTCGTTGTTTACCGTTGGAAATAAAGAGCCCGTGAACAGCCCGGGTGAACAGTCTACGAATACGATAAACGGAAGGGTTGGTAACTGAGTAAAGGAAATGAGGACTGCTGCATTAATTACTCATGTTTTTACAAAGAGTTTTATTTATCTTATTTCTTCTGTGTATTAGATAGCTATTGACACAATTTTCTACGGTAGCCTTAAGGTGGCTGGTAACGGTTTCCAGCAAATTCCAGCTCTTATACTTTCATGAACAAACAAGTGGAGGGGAACAAGCGCAAAACGAAAGGTGGCTGGTGGTTTCTAGGACTTTCCAGCTCTTATACTTTGACGGGTCAGTACTACAGATCTTTATCAGTTGATGCTACAATAATAGCATAAAATTAATGCCCAATGATTGGTGAATATGTTGTGATTATTACTTTTTGCAAAGTTAAAAAAATGCTACCAAGCGGTTTCAGAGCCACCTTAAAAATATGAAAATTTAAGGTGGCTCTGAAACCGCTTCGTAGAATTTTTTTGAACTTTGAAAAAAGGTGCAACTTAACATGCTGATCAATGTTCAATAATAAAAAATGGGGGTCATGGCGTCATGATTATAATCACAACATATTCACCAATCATTGGGCATTAATTTCATACCATTATTGTAGCATCAACTGATAAAGATTTATAGTACTGACCCGTCAAAGTATAAGAGCTGGAAAGTCCTAGAAACCGTTACCAGCCACCTTAATTCGTTTTTGCAGCTTGATATGAATTATTATAAAGCCCCCTCCTATAAGTCGATCTTGTTATGTTATTAACAAGTGAAAAACCGGAGAGATAAAATATTATGTTGAGTAAAACGCTCGACTGCGGGTAAGTAGAGTACAAATAACGCGCAAAACGAGTACATAGAAAGAAGCTAAAATAAATTATATACGTCTAAAGAACCTGCTGCCAGTCAAGCACCCTTGGCTTCCGTATGAGTCCTGATATACTTCTGCAAGACATTTTCTAATGTATTTATATTTCTGTTTATTTCTTTAACCTCTTTGGTTCGGTTAAAGTTCGAGAAAATGAACTATAGAAGTCTTCCTGTGGAGCATCTAGTGATGAGCGGTCTGGCATAATTCTTCCTTTACTTCTTCCTGGTTCATAAAGGTACAGGTACAACATCTGTGAGACCCATCACCATAGGTGATGATGGGCTAAGCTGAGTCTCCTGCATTCCAAAATTGACACCTAAGAACAACAAAAAGTAATGGGATTGTCCCAGTTTTTCCTACTGTTCGGTTTTATAGTTTGAATGGCTTCCCTGGGATCTCAAACCCGGTTTAAAGAGACAGTGTCGCATAATTTAGTGCTACTTGATTGAAAATGCAATGAAGGTCTTGGTATTAACCAGAAGCCACTAACAAGCTGGTACTCTCTTGGCTGGTTTGGCTCGCTACGGACGGATATGGAAGTAGTGGTCTAAAACTTTGAAAACGTCTGGCAGACGTTTTCAAATTCGACAGTTCCTACTTGGAAAAAAAATCACTTGTAAACCGTTAATTCCATTTATTCACACCTTTTAGACGGATTTATGCCTTTCTTTGTTGTTTTAAGTTTATTTTGCTGATCACTGAGTGCACCCTCATAATTCTATCATAGTTAATTAACACCACAACTGGGTATAAGAAGAGCTAAGAATTCCAGTGATGCTGCCCCTTTAATTAAGGACTTTTTCATTGCATCAACAACGAAACTCTCTTGGTATCACTACAGAAATGCCATGTTTTTTTGGTTTTTGGTTCATAAATACTGCGATTTTAGCCCAGAGGGGGTACTCGGGATTTTAAGTTACGGGGATGATCGAAGGATTTTTTTGGGTTCGAAATTTTTTATTCCGGGATTTTTGGGGTAAGGAAATTTAGCGAGTATTTTTTGATTGAAGTAGGGATGTTTTGGGGTATTTAAAACAATCTGAAGATTTGTGGTAGTGCTTTGGCTGCATAGTTCTGCGAATAAAGTACAAACAAACGTGTTTTGCTATTGATTTTTGAGGGGTCAGTTTTCGATCTAGGGATTTTTTTGGGTTATGTTGGAAGCCCTAGGGATTTTTTTAGGTCTTGATTTTTGCCCCCATTCGATCATCCCCGTCATTTGAAATCTCGAGTACCCTCCCTGGGGATTTTAGGAAGTAGATGGCGAGCATAACTGGCGGCACTTTCAGGGGGCTTCGTGGATTTTTGAGCGAGTGAAACTCATGCGCGCGTGGGACAGATGCACGCGAGCAGCTCGCTTCGCCTCGAGTTTCCGCGCACGACAGCCTCGTTCCACGAGACTGTCAAAAATGATTCGAAGAAAGAACATTTTGAAGTGGTTTTGCTGTTTTCTTACTTTCAATACAGTGACTAAGCTAGATAGTTGTAGAGAGTTATCACAGTAAGCTTGAAACGGAGGAGATACTTCACTCACTTGAAGACCCCAATTTCTTTTGCTTCCTCTTTTTCCTGTAGTACTTGACTGTAAACACTGCAAACACAGCTATTCCGAACATTGTCAGGAATCCGATGAAAAAGGCTATGATGATCAATACTTCCGCCTTCATAAAAACTCCATTTGGAACACTTGCAACGATTTCTGATGCTTCAGAACTCGACGGCAGTTTGAATCCAAAAATTGAAACAGGCGTGGTCATCAGGGTAGTCAATGGAGTCGTTGGAGTTACTGCAACTGTTTTAAAAAGAAAGTAGAAATTCAAGCCTTGTTTAGATTCGATTTTGTGACATCCGGAATAACCAAGTATTGACCTCAGATTGAACCTTACTATTATTCCGGCTTCATCACAAAAATCACAATTTATATAAAAAAAAAAGACATCCATCCACTTGCAACGAAGTACACCAATTGAATATAAATTCATTTTGTAAGATTCGCGATAGACTGCAAAACTCGCAATTTTTCTTCCAAAACTGACCAAAATAAGCGCGAAATGACCTAAAATATTTTTGCGCGCGGCGTATTATGCTACATTGGGTAAAATCGCAAAACTAATGAATGTTTTTATGGTTTCGGCAAAATTGTAAGCGCAATCGACAAAGGCATATGCGTTTGGCCAATTTCTCGTTCGTATAGCTAAATTTTGAAAAGCAAAAATAAGAAAAAGGGAGACTTTTCACTGTCTGTAGATTCGAAACAACTCGCGTGCGACAGGATCGTCTGCCCTCAGTAGCCAATTATACTGTCAAATATTTCACGCGCGTTGCCTTGGAATCCCGATTTGTTTTTAACCTTCGTTTTCTCGATTGTAACCTCCAGATAACTCGAGCCAAAAGTCGTTTCCCTTCGCACAGTCACACGCTGCAATTTCATCTCCGGCCCGATTTTTCGAATCAAATTTCGAGAAATCGTAGATCCTCCATCGTCAAATAAGCAGAGACATGACGCAATCTAGAGGTCATTTTAGGGTGTAATCATACGATACATGTATTTAGAAACTGCTTGATAAGCACAAGTTTAGAATTCAGCCGCGTTAAGGTAATTTTCCCTTCTAATTTGTCCAAACCTATCCGATTACTCAGTTAGTCAACAGTGATTCCTTCGAGAAATTTTATAAAGAACTGGTCTGATTTTTTCCCCAAAAATTATCACACCCTGGAAGAAAACGAATTACTGTAAAGGTTTTAGCTAGGGCTAGGATTATGTCACGTAAAAAAGGTTAAATTCTATTGCTAACGGGCACCACAAGAACTATGATCACATACCTAAAATTAAACGCTAGAGGTCTTCAATGTGCTGATTTGCAAAATAAAAAGGAGATTTCCTTTTCGTATCTTTGGATCATCGTAGGCTCGTAAAATCGCCATAATATTGCAGAGGAAACTCAAATATGTTGATAAACAAATCTTAACTCACCTGTACAGCATACGTCGCAGTTACTGTAGTGGGACTGTTCTATGCAAATACTACAGTTGAAGTAGTCGAACACGCTCTCTTCATAAAACTTATTGCCATCTTTACATGGAGGTGGTCGTGGATCTCCTCTTTGAATTGATGACAAGAAAATGATAGCTGATAAACTGAGGGTCCGCAATAACGAATTCATACTCTCACAACACTGGAAAAAAAAACTTGTTGCGCCAGCAATTTTACTGCTAGTGAACTGTGGACTTCGTGTTATAAGTTGTAGGTGTAGTATCAAAAAATTAGTTATCGGGGAGTCCCCTGTTGCTAATTTAGTCTATGAGAACAACGCAACATCAATTATGTTAACCAATCACAGAAAACCTTGACATGTCAAAAGTCTCGACATGACAATTAACTAGACACAAACAACAACAATACTAGCTACATAAAGCAACATCTTGTTCTTCTTCCTCTTGGGCGTGACGGAATATTCGAATTCCTGACCCTTGTTTAGAGAGCGCATTACTAAGTTTCCTTTTGGGTTCCTCGCGCACTGTTTCACAAGAAACGTTGCGTGACAACATAAAACGGCTTTGCCAAAGACTGTTCTCTCCGGGGACACAAAAACCCAAACAGTGTCTTCGTTGGCCGCCATATTCTGAGAGAAAAATGCATATGTATAGCAAAAGGAATTGAAGTGAAAGGGGAGGACGTCCTGTCGAATTTGCTTGACATTTTCATTTCTTTTCTCTACACCTTGTTAACAATCTCAACGAGTCCGGTATTTGTTCCTCCCCGAGAAGAGACTTTCAGCAGGGGTGGAGCGCGGGCTCATTTTCCCGAAAAGGGCTGGAAATCGAGCCTACTTTCAGCCTCTCTCCTCTGCAGAGGCTCCTGGGCACCTCATACCCCTCATAGGAATATTGGTGGGGAGAATACGCTCAGCAAACGTGAGCAAAGTGAGTGCATGCGCATGAAAACGAAGTGAGCGCAATGGATCTCTCTTCTTTTGCGCCTGCTCTCAACTTATGATCACGCGCAGTAATATAACGACTCCTCACTTCTTAAAATGCACTTAGCTGACACTAAGTAACTTTACAAAAACGTTTATACGGCTTACAAGGGGTTTTGTCACTGAACAAGTTAATTGTTAAACCAACGAATGCTACAAGGAAAGTAGTAACTCAGCTTTATTTTTTAAAGTTTTTTTTTCACATAAAATTTTCTCCACCGGCAATCCAGCATATGGTTCACTATAAAAGGGGCGTATTTTTTTCTTTTTTTCTTTTTTTTTACAATGTATCAAATAAATTATCCTTTCATAAATAATCAATATAATAGTGTAATAAATCACAATTAATTTTGAAATACTGAAGAAAAAACCGTATCTCAGGGCGTTTTCCATTTTGAAGGTAAAATGGGCCTTTCCCACGAGATTTTCCCACTGAAATCCGCCACGAAAATGTATAATATTTATGTATTGACTGATTTGACAGGAAAAATTTGGCTAACAACGGAATTCTGTTCTCGGGTCTGGCCGGCCAGTTCTGACAAAAGGAAAGCGCCCTTAGCATACTTAGCCTGCAACTGAATACTACGTGAGCGATAAGAGGAGGCTGTATTCGCAACCTTAAGTATACTCAGAAGAACTGGAAATCTCTAACGACTTTTACCTTCCAAACGAGCGTGCGGCGCTTTCAAAGGTCAGCGACAGAAGTAGCAAAGGGTCTGGTAAAAGCCCATGCACACGGTGCAACCAAGAGAAACATCAGGCGTAATTTGCCCGGGGTCCCCCCCCCCCCGAGAATGTTGGCCACACTGATTCGACCAACCTACTCTGACAGAAGTTTTCGTTAGAAGCGATATCATGAAAAACGAAAACAGATTTTCCCAAGAACAGCAATTTCAACTGCTGCAGCGACAAACCCACAAAACTACAACTGTCCCAGTAACAATCTTATGAAACGACTTCCTCGTGGAACGTCGATTTACGCAAGTTTCACGCATTAAAAATTAGCTGCCTTGTGCCAGCTAGCTACAGCCGTCAGCCTAGTGCCCAGTTGTTTCCTTGTTGGTCAGTCAAATTGGCGCGAAATTTATTGCGTCAACGATTGACTCAGCGAAAACGCGTTCTCTCTCGCCGACACGTGACCCGTTCCCATAATCATTACGTGTACTGCACGTGTGCCTGCGAGAGGAAGAAACGCCAATGCTTTAGGCTGCAAATACGATAAGTGTAAACAACAGACTGCAGACAAAACTCAATTCTAAACAAATACTAAGGAAACCTCATACATTAACGTTAACCTTAATATCAACCCCCAGACTAACTCTATCTGTAATAAACTAACGGTTAAAGGAGCAATGTCACGAGATTTTAAGTCATTTTTCTGGTTTCATCCAAATTGAAGAAAACCTCAAAATAATAGTTTTGTAATGTAGAAAAACAACAGAGGAGTAGCAAAAATGCGAAAATAACCAAGGATGGTTTCGACTGACGAAAATTAGTTCAGATTTCAAACGATAAACTTGAAAAAAACTTGCCAGTTTTTCAAGATGTGTTGTCCGTGACGTAGCTTCTTTAAGCTAAAAACTAATTGTAGTCTGTAGTCTGCATTATGCCTGTGCTTGTGTTTACGCAGTGAAAATTAGCCTTAACAATAAATTAATGTCATATTTGAATGGACTGCGCACTGTTCGTGGCATTATCGATTGCAGTCGTCATATCACCAGCATTTGTCTGGGCTGTTGCCTCATGTTTAACCTCCACCATCATGACTTCCGTTACCACCGCTGACCGCTGAGAATCGCTGGTGTCCTCGTGCGCCTCGACAATGCGTCCGAGAAAAGCTCTGATAACGATAAGCAAGAGAACCACTAAAGAAGCGACAATGAACACACCAATAATGGAAACTACGAGTATGTTTGGTAGAGACGTCTCATCTTTTGAGGGGACGGGTTTCTCTTTCTTCGCGCCGGGGGAGTCTACCGCTTGAGGATGAGTGGTCAACGTACTCACGTTCTTTGTATTGCCTCCTTCACCTGTTAAGAAAGATTACGTTGAAAAAATAATTTGGTCACTTAGTTGTGTTATTCTCAAGAGAAACTAAGGGGGACCCTTAAGGGGTTTTAGCTGGTCATGTATAGGTAGTGCTCCTAACTACCCATGGCCACAGGGGAACGATGTTTTTCTGGGACTGTTTTGGTGTCCATCTACTAATTTTTAACTTCAAATTCTAATTTTTGAGTCTTTAATAGTTCCTATTTCTCTACATTTTACAAAACCTTTGAGAAAAAACTTTATCCTCAAAAACATCCCTAATAATAACACAAAAATTTTAAAACACCCCAAAACATAGATTTATGAGATGAGCAGAGAGTTTTGCACAGCTTGAAATGTGAAAGAGATATTTTCAAAAAACGCATGTAAAGCGGCAGAAAAAGAACTTTATGTTAATAAGTCCCGCCTTTATGAGACTGCTTGAAATGTGAATGAGATATAACCACTAAACTCATGTTAAGCGGCGCAAAAATGGGGCGTGTTTAAAACACGAAATGGCGAAATAGGAAAGGCGAAATGGCGAAATGGCGAAATGATCATGAAAGATAAGAGCCAAATTAAGTTAAATGATATTACCGTTCCACTGAAATCTGCATCTGTTACATGAATTATTCTGTGTAAACTGTAACGACAAGAAAATAAATCCCGACGAGGACTTAGCATAAGCTTAATAAGTAATACTCACAAATTTTAACGTTTTTAATACTGGAACGAACTACAACCAATCGTTCCAATCACTAATTCTCCGTCACGGACATTATAAATCCAGTCTCTCCTTGTTAACAAATAGCTCCTTGCCTAGGATATTTTTAATCAAAAAGGCGGCCATTAAGCTTACTTTTTGGCATCGAAAGAAAACGATTTGTTTGTCTCACGTCAGGAGGAGCATGACAGAAGGATTCGTCTGAGCAGTTTTTCTTTTTCCATGTAATATCTAACCTTTTTTCGAATTGGACTTTCACGTCCTTATCCTTTTACATCGAAGTTATAACTTCGTTTTCTGTTTTACAGGAGGGTCCTGAAGGGGTAAAATGGGAACTGGGATTTGCCTATTTTGACTGGGATTTGCTTATATTTTCAGTGGGAAAATGGGATTTAGGTTACTGGGACTGGGATTCAGAAACAAAAAATGGGAATGGGAAGCGTGTCAGTACATGACTAAACCAGCATATTTTGCGCTCTATAATGTAATGTTCTTAAAGTCCGGCACTGAATAGTTAAAACGCTGAAAACTCTGAAACAAAACGACCGCACTGCAAGAGTGTCTATCAAGTCTTGATCAATTTTGGTGTAAGTGATGAAGTTACTCAGCGGAACAGCTATGACTGAGGATCAGCACAAATGGAATATTTAAAAGAAGTGACAGCAAGTTGTTGTCAGCCAGGGTAGTGGTAGGTATGGGATAAAAACTTGATAGCTTTAGTTACAAAAAAGCTACAAAACATTTCTGTTATTCTCTACAAGACAAACGATAATAACTAGCAGAACATGATTTTGGGTAGTCCAGTCCTTGAACTATCCCTTCTGCGACCCAGGTGCGAAAAGAAAGTCCAGGATAGCTTGCATGTGCATGCTTTTAAAAAACAAACCAATGAAAACGACAGAGACGTGTGGCGTTTCTTACATGTAATGTGTGCATTAGGGTAAAAATAGTTCGCTAAAATGAAAAATTCATTTATGCGACTAAAGCGCGCGATCTGCAAGACAAAATATTGTAACCTTTGTCTAAAGCCGTAATTAAAAGAATAGGTACAAAATCCACAAATACTAAATTATTGAATTTATCATCTGTGCGCGTGCGTGTCCAAAGGTGCTGTGGAATGTGGTTTGGTTCCCCACCCCCTTTTTTGTAAGGGGGGGGGGGGGAAGACAGATTTCAGTCCAAGTTACTCTGGACTCGCTCTTCCTGCACCTGGTTCAATCCCTATATAGGGCACCGAAAGGAAAATTTAAGGAAGTGTACTACATTTAGGACAATAAAAAACAACACAGATATAATGCGCTTGAGACCAGATTTTCCACACACTGGGAATTTCACTGCTGAGACTGGGATTTAGACAAAAAATAGGCTGGGAAATGGGATTTGGGCAAAATTTGGGCTGGGAAATGGGATTTGGTACCCCCCCCCCCCTTCAGGACCCTCTTACAGCCGTGGAACGAAGACGCCAACAAGGCTAGACAGCAGCGTTTAGGCACGCCGCCTTACGTGCTTCAGTGAAATTTATCATTTTTGTTCGTATATAAACGGCGACTTTGCTTTTCTCACTTTAGAACAACTGTAATTATTTGTATGCCCCTTATTATTTTCTTATATATATTTCCTTGTCCTTACGTTGTACACAGGCAACAGATGTGGATTTCACTGGAACGGGTAAGATCATTTAACTTAATTTGGCTCTTATCTTTTATATCATTTCGCCATTTCGTATTTCGTCATTACGCCATTTCGCCTATTTCGCCTTTCGTGTTTTAAACACGCCCGCAAAAATGTATGGCATTCATATTTAGGTAATTTTCGAGAAAATTCAAGATGTAACCGACATCAAACTAATAGATGTCAATAAATTCACGAGTTCAAGCCGACTGCCAGAGTTATGAATGAGAACAGCAATTTTGACATTTTAGAACGAAAACAAGCTTAGTACCAAAACGAAGCTATGCCTCGTGCGCGTCAAAGAAAATGCGTCCCACATGGAAGGAAAAGATCTTTTCACCTCTTATATGAAGCTTTCGCACAATTATTCCTGTCGAAGCTCCTTTGGGCGGGTGGACCGGTAAGGGTGGGTCTCGACTCTGCGCCCTTTAATTCTACCTCATGACGGGATAGGGGGGAGCAGAGACGGGGAGCATTTTGCTCCAATGATTTTTTTATTTTTAGTCATTGTTATATAACATGTTAATACGCACGTTTATCTGCCACTGTAAATCGGCATTGTATAAAATATATATAAAAAAGAAATTTAAGAATACATTTTCTTTGCATGCACAGACAGTGGTGTCTCCAGGCAGTCCAGGCGTCTCTGCGGATGTTTTTAGACCCTTCCCGCGCGGCTCCCTCGCGTGATTCTTTTCACGGCTCACTGCGCTCACACCTTCGTGACCTTGAATTAATGAAAATGCTC
This sequence comes from Oculina patagonica, assembly GCF_052425735.1. Lineage (NCBI taxonomy): Eukaryota > Metazoa > Cnidaria > Anthozoa > Scleractinia > Oculinidae > Oculina > Oculina patagonica. The sequence goes on from NC_135769.1 coordinate 18,145,659, forward strand.
TCATACCCCAGGTCCCATACCCCCGGGCATACCAAAATTCATTATTGTTCCTCCGCTAAAAATATGTGGATAAATATGGGCTTACTACGTGCTCGACTGGCGAGCGCTTCAGTTTGGCGTGACCGGTATTCCGGTATTATTAGTTCTTTGGCATACCGTTGCGTGTAAATGAAATTTACACAGGCGTGCGCGTCAAAACTCTATCACGAAAATCTACCATGAATAATTTTCTTATCAGAGTCAAATTAGGTATATTTGTTTTCAAGAACATATAAAGGAATACCATTCCTATCTGCTGTTAGAAAAGCGATGAAAAATATTCTTTGCTTTTCCTACGCGCGCAAAGCAAAATGCTTTGTTTACACAGTGATTTACTACCTGTTGCTGTTATTGTTTGAAAATGGATTCCGTTGAAAAATTTTCGTCGTGATCATCAACTGTAAATATTTTTTTTTTTTCAGATCGCGCTCCAACTATATTTATCCAAATGTGCTTTCGATGGCCAGTAGAAATCAACAAGCTGATTAAGCTTAGATTACGCTGGGACTGATAGGACAGTGTATGCAAATTAGTTGAGTTGTTATTTTTATTATGCATAAAATCACGAAATCACAAAACAGCATTGATTTTAAAAAAAGCGATGTCTTGTTCCCTAATCTTGATCGTGAACTGGGAATGTAAACGACAATCACCTACAGAGAATTTCTCAGAAATTCCCATCTTCGCACAATATGTCTAGTTTCCTTGTTTAGTTTTTTTCGGGGGCAGAAAAAAAGACAACATTCCAAGTATTTGGGTGAGATAATTCCATTACAGACAAACCGTTTAAAATAAGAGCAATGATTCAACATCCCGGATCCTCACAAATTTATATCGTTAACATAGTTTATGACCGTCTACAGGACAGTTAAACAAGAATTTATGTGCTAAATACAGGAGGCCTATGGGAGGATGAAAATAAAATATCCCAATCAGGACGCAAAGTTTAAAAATAATCATACCTTGAACTTCTGTCTCCGATTGACAACACGAAAAACAATCCTGAACTTCGGATTTGCATTCACTGCAAGGAAGATACTCCTGCTTCGATCTGTCGAAAAATTTTCCTTGCTCGCAAAGGTTGGCAACTCCGCCGTCAGATCTGCCGACAAAAACCAACAGCAAACAGGCATTTATGCATAAACCGAGCAGTGGAAACTTCAACTTCATTTTCGTGTACAGAACGAAGTCACTTTGAGAGTGTGATGTTTCGAGGAGCAGTTACAGTCGATCAGGGGTGAAGTGCCGCGAGTTTCCTGGATGACACATAAAGGGAATTTGACGATGGTGACCGCAATTCCGCCAGTGCTTTTGGCACGCACCATATACATCGTACGATCGTCTCAGGTGCCGCCTGTGACGTCATATTATCATGCAAGAATGGTGAAATTATGTAAATTTAATTAACTTCTATTCGCTAATTCTCAAGTCTAACGAACTTTAAAGAACCGTCATTGTATCTAAATCAATCGCAACACTTGGGTTGTTTTGCCCGATAAATTAATTGCATGAGCAAGATTTGTTTGGCTATAAATTTTTCCGTGTTAATTACCGGAAGTAGAACATAGTTAATTCAATTCCCAGTCACGATCGCGCCCAGCCTCCTACGCAGACGGCTGGGAGGAATGCGTGATGAGCGCAAAGAACGCCTCTGTGAGGGTAGTCTCCTTCGCAGCCGCTTTTGGGACGCACGCAACGGGGGAAGCGGCTGCGAAGGAGACTACTGTAAGGGAGACTGGATCACGCCTTGTTCCCCTTTTGTATCCATTCAGTATACGTTGGAGGAGAGGTGTGGGGGAAGACGCATCCCTGAAGTCTTCTGTTTTCTATAGGGAGCCATCATTTGTATCAGGAGTGGTGATGAACAAAATATGCAAGAGGAAAAATAAAATCTTCACCATATCGATATACGATTTCCAGTTGAGTACGCGCGAACAAAGTTTGTGGGTTTCAACATAAAGTTTTAATTTTTTTGTTATTTTTTTTCTTCCCTACCATCGAGACTCCTTTTGCAGACAACGTCAGTGTTATGAGTTTTTAAAAATTAAATTTAAAAATTCCTCCTCTCTGCCAGTAACTTGTTACATTTCGTTTCCTTTACATGACATACTATCTCTTTTTTTGGCCAGGTTACTAAGTCATTAAGTAAGGACACGAGGAGGCGAAAATCGTACAATTTATTTTTTGTCCCTTTTTTGCCAAATTTAAGCTTATTTGTGATGTTCAAGGTCGAGAAAGGGGAGGTTAGTTTTTTCTACTTTTAAAATGTGATGTGTTCTTTTATGTTTTAGACTGCAGCTCATAAAATTCAAGAACGTGGAAATAATTATGGCTATGTCGCCATTTTGGAGAAATTCTACTTTATAAAAGTGTTCCTAACTGTTTTTTTTGTGGATCTGTTTCAGAAGGACGTGCAAAGTGGAGGTCATTACGGAGGAGAGTACGAGCCTCCTATCCACGACAAGGGAGGTAAGAAACGCAACTATTTAGCACCTATTACTGGCTTACCTGTGCCCCGCGTATCCAATCGAACAAAATCGAACCAAAAATCAATCGAACCCAATCGAACACCAATCGTTCGATTGGGTTCGGTAATCGAACAAAATCGAACAGCTATTTTGCTGTGAGTTCGATTTTCGAACCAATCGAACACAATCGAACTCAATCTGATTCAATTTTGTTCGGAATCCGTCTCTTTATGGTGAATCACACTGGACTAATCAGGGGGACGGTGCTCCGCACAAACTGTCCGCAATAGGAACAAAAAGGAGTTTAGTAATGGACGTTTGACTGAGTACGATTGTCAACTGTTTGGTAATCGAACATTCGATTTTGTTCAATTGTCGACTGTTCGTTAATCGAACGTTCAATTTTGTTCGATTAACCAAATTTTAATGTGAGTTCGATTGTGTTCGATTACCGAACCCAATCCAACGATTGGTGTTAGATTGGGTTGGATTACCGAACATTCGATTGGATACGCCGGGCCTGTGAAACAGAGCTTCACTTCTCTTTCTGCTTGGGGGAAGAGGAAAGGGAACCTCTACTCGTAGCCGCTCAATCCTTTGATCAGTCGCCGTCCGCAGCCAGGGATGAAATAAAATAAAACGCTGGTTTTTGACATTTTTTTTTACTAGCTTGATACTTCGGGCCATTCCATATATCCACCCCCTTCCCTTCCTTCCAACATGTACTTCAGACAAATGGGAGTTTAGTACAAATAAAAATGTATTACTCACCTCACAATTAGAATGAAAAATCTTGGTTGTTATAGGTAGGTTGCTGTTGGTGGAGGTTCAAATGTACAGTTATTATAGTTATTACATAAATACTATTTACCACCTGATGTCTAGATCCAGGGAGGGGGAGGAGGTTAGAGAACTCTCATATAAAAAGTACAGGGATGCTTATTGAAAAATTTGAATTAAACCCCTAAAGAAGACCAATCTGGACATCGCTCAAGATGTTCTGTTTCCTCAAAGAGACCATGTTTCATACCTAGCCTGATAAGTCTAGAACATCAATACAAGGTGACAGTGTTTATTATTTCTTCCTGTTCAACCCTCGACGAGACCCTGATGGCTAAAAGCACTGGCGTTCTGTCCTGAAAAATCTCAGTAAGACAAGAATTCTTCATTTACACCCCAAAGTGAGACAACAAGCATCCCTGCCCCTTTCATATGGGAGTCCTTCCCCCATCCTAGGTCTCGATAAACACTGAGACATGAACAGTTGAATCCTATTAATTTATTTTAATTTAATTTAATTTAATTAAGTATCCATGTTAAGCAGATTAAAAGAAAAATAATTAATACTGAGTCTGGTGGGATATTTCTGCTGTTATTTCTTAAGTATTTTGTTTCACGTGTAGGAAGGATTAAAATTAACTGTTTGATTCATGTGTAGGTCAGATGTACAGCATGGATCATGGTGTAGAACCTCAAACTTATGGATACAATGTACCAGAAGAAATCAAAAGATTTATTCATTTCTTTCACCAGCATGTCACTGAGCAGGTAACTGCACTGTACTTACAACTTTATTGGAACTGATCTGATAATGATATACACAGGTTTTTTCATTTAGACCTGAATGTTCTCAGTGTTTTATATTCTCAAAGCAAACATTGATTTCTCATAAAGCTAAGGCTGTAGGCCTAATGCACAAGGTTCAGGATTTTGCCTATCAGTCTGATCAGTCCATGAGCTTGGTGGTTTCAGAATTTGTGTGTTGTGAGATCATATTTATTTAATTATTTCAATATCTTTTTCTGGTGGTGGTGTTTGGCCCACGGTGTCAAATGGTGGTACTTATAGCATAGTAGTGGAGGTGCTTGGATTAGGATTCACTTAGAGTGACCTAGGCTACAAATGTTTATTTTTTGCTAAAAGGACATATGTCTGACTAAGTCACCATTTTGGATGTTCCACAAACAAAACAAAAATGTGGTCGGACATGACATTAGGTTGAACTTTATTTTTTTATTCAAAATTGTCACAACATAATTCAAGAGAATTATATCTGCTTCAAGAGAAGCAGCTTATAACCAAATTATGATCTTGCTCAAGGTACATTTACATTTAGTGGTGGGTCCTGTCTGTGTACAATAGTTTTTACCATTTCCCTCATTGAGGTTAGGCCCTAATAACAATAAAAAATATAGAAATACAAGAGTTAAAGGTTTTTTTTTTTTGAGTGTTATAAATCTGCGAGCCAGCGAGCCAGTGCGAGCCAGCGAGCCATGCGAGCCACGGTGCGAGCCATGCGAGCCACGCGATCATGCGAGCCACGCGAGTCATGCGAGTCACGCGAGTCATGCGAGTCACGCGAGTCATGCGAGCCACAGTATAAATGTTAAGAATTTTTATTTCTTACATTTACATTTTCCAAGTAAAAAGACAAATATAAACATGAAAAAAGGATCGGAATCGAACTGTTCACGGTCCTTGATTATTCCGTGCCACCATCTTGCCTCCTAAACGCGAGAGAAAACTGGGGAGAGTGCAAAATTACCGAGAGTAGGGGTGCACGTTACTAATAGCATGGAGGTGGAGGAGCTAATTCCCCCCCCCCCCCCCCACCAATACTTACGAGAATCTTGCACTCTCTCTAGTTTTTGCTCGCGTTTAGGAACCAAGATAACGGCCTGTAGAACTCAACAATCGATCTCATCTCTACGGCTTGTTTCATTCTCGCAGAATGAAAAAAGTTGTCTTGAACTTGAATAAATTTTATCGAATTGTTTTCAATAATTTTGGTAGATATTGAGCGATTTTAATAGAAAAAAATTCTTAAAATAAAGAAAAAAGTACAAGGAAAACATCGCCCATATTCAGCGATCACGAGTATTTCATATTTCGCTCGCCAACAGCGAAACAGAGACGACCCTGGGAGCGAGGTACCGTGGTACCGTTTATATTCGTACCCAGCACCCAGCATCAACTCTGTTTACAAGATGGCGGCTAGGCAGTTTACAGCGAAATTCGCAGTTAAAACTCCAGATACGGGATGTTTTCTGGTGGAATAATCGACCAATGGAAGAAAAATGGAATTACTCACAAATGGCTCACAGACATGGCTCGCATGACTCGCATGGCTCGTACCGTGGCTCACGTGGCTCGTTGGCTCGCAGATTTGGCTAGACCCATAAAAAATCATAGAAATACAAGATTTAACATAATCTTTTAACATCTTTTAACATTTTTTTTATCCTTTTATTGTCTTTCAGAACCTTTATGAAATACAACAAATCTATGAAACAAAGTAAGTAGAGCAGTTTTTACTCTAACTGTAGAAAATACATGTGCTGATAAATATCCATGTCATTATAAGCAGTGAGTTATTTGATAAATGGTATGAGAGGCATAGTGGCCTAATAGTTAGCGCACCAGACTCCAGATTGAACAATCCAGGTTCGAGCCCTGAACAGGGTCACTGTGTTGTGTTCTTGGGCAAGACACTTCAGAGCTGTGCTCTAGCAGAACCCAGGTGCCAGTGGTATGGGCCACTTGACTCTTGGCTTCCTTTTTTTATTTCAAAACCAGTGTACTTTTCTTTTTTTTTTTTTCAATATATTTATGCATTTGTAATCTGAAACAAGAGAAAATAAAAAATTTGAAGCAAAAGCAAATTTTAACCATAACATACATGTATAATTGTCACTTTGATCAAGTTCAAGTGATTGAAATTGCATTTTTAGAATATGTATGATCAGAAATTTAAAGGTTAAAGGACCTTGTGATTTTTGTTATCCTAGTTTCAACAGGTTAACTGAGAGATATTTTGAAAAATCTCCTTGGCCTGATGCAGATTATGTTGCGTCACTTGTGGACGGAGGTAAGTTTTTAAAATTAATGTGATATAGTAAAATGTGATGTACACTGTATGTCGCAAAGTTAACCATGAAATAAATGTCATTGGTGGGTCAATAAGTAAGTAGAGAACAGCTCCCAAATGACAATCAGAGGGACAATTAATCCGACAGTCGGCGGACGTGGATTGGCCTTATGTTACACTTAAATAGAGCGAAAATATGCTACGGGTGATAACTTCAGTGTTACATCTGCTTAAAAACTTATTGACAGCCCTGAGCGATACTAAATGTTTGAAACATGAATCCTTGCTGATTTCACATTGAATGATGTTGGCCATGATGGCGTTCAATCAATGGTTTTTTGTTTGGGTGTTTTTTGTCACTAGATCAGTATTTTAGCCAGGACATGTTTGAATAAATAAAAAAAAGCCAATTTACATGATTTATAGCTGGTTGAAAACAAGAATGTTTGTTTTCTTTCAGATCAAGTGTTCTTGATTCTCTACAAAGAGTTGTACTACAGACACATCTACAATAAACTCAAGGTAACATATCAACACAATGTAGTGTTAAAACAAATTGAAACAGTTACTACTATTTGCATCCATCTTTGAAGCGTGACAAATTTGTAGTTTTACTATTAAAACCACAACGGTTTTGTCTATTTACATGTGACTTTTGATCAATGAAACGTTTGCGGTAAGGCTGCGACATTGACAATGTTTTGGTGCCATATGATCATCTATGTTTTCTTCACAAGCTATCAATATTTCAAAGATTTGCCAGCTCACTCTGATGAAAGTCTGCTCAGAAAATTTTTATTGCAATGGAGAGGAGAAAAGTTGACAAGTTTGGAAAGAATTATTGTCTAGGAGTCACTTTAGAGCGATTTTCAATGCTTGATTCATTTGTTCAAAGTGACACATAACCAGACATAACCAAACGGTCAAAACGTTTTGATTTAGTAAAACTACATGTATGTGCTAAATTTGCCATGCTTCATGGATGAAAGCAAATGGTAGTACATGTATATTGAGAAAGACAAATATGCACATACTTAGACTTTTAGACTTAGATTTTATAATTAGATTTTTATTTATTCATTTATCCATTAATTTATATATTTTTTTATTTTTTTTTTTTTTTTATTTTTTTGTTTTTTTTTTTTTTTTTTTTTTTTTTTTTAATTTTTTTAAATTTTTTTATATTTTTTATATTTTTTTTTTTTTTTTTTTTTTTTTTTTTTTTTTTTTTTTTTTTTTTTTTTTTTTTTTTTTTTTTTTTTATTTTTTTATTTAATTTTTTTTTTTTTTTATTTTTTTTTTACGGGTGTTGGGTTATTTTTTTTTTTTTTTTTTTTTTTTTTTTTTTTTTTTTTTTTTTTTTTTTTTTTTTTTTTTTTTTTTTTATTATTTTTGAAAGTATGCTTAATGTTATGTTGTTTGCTTTGCAGCCAACACTGGAACATCGCTTTGAGTCTTACTTCAACTACTGTGATCTTTTCAACTACATTTTGAGTAAGTTTAGTTAGAGTTCATTCACTTATAACTTAGGAATTTCAAGTCTTTGCTGCAGCAATCAACTTAGTAAAGGATAAATTTCTCTTCTCTAAATGAAGCATGTTTTTTTTTTTTCAGACACAGATGAACCTGTTCCTCTTAGTTTGCCCAATCAGTGGTTGTGGGACATCATTGATGAGTTTATTTACCAGGTGGGTAGTCATTAAATTCATATTTAATTTTTATCTCCAATAGTAGATTCCACGGACATTACGTATTTTTGTGTTTTTTGATTTGATGTCAGTGGATATGTTGCAGTTAATTGTTGATCTCAGTTAATTTCTAATTTAAACTAGTTAGTTTTTTTGTACTAGGTTAATAAGTAGAAAAAGTAAAACACCTACCCCCCCTTTGCTGTCCATACTCCCCTGCCATCCTTACTAACCCCCCCCCTTTGATGTCCATACTCCCCTACCATCCTTACTAACCCTCCCCTACTACAGTCGAACCTCGATTTAACGAACCTCTATATAGCGAAGTCCTCGATATAACGAATGATATTCTTCGCCCCAGTAATAGTAAAATATTTGGAAAAGAACCTCTATATAAAAAAACCTCGTTATAGCGAACATATTTTGCCATTCCCTTGGTCATTCATCATATCGAGGTTCCACTGTATCTGTTATTATCCCCCTCCCCTAAGTACTATCATCTTTTTTTTTTTCTTTTTACTAACCTGCACTGGAGTTGAACTCTTAACCTCTGGATTTGCTGTCTAACCCCTTATCCACTTTGTCATGAAGAATACGTTGGTTGAACCACTATTTTTTAATATACATGACTCCAACCCTAACCTTAACCCTATTATTTACCTAGTACAAAAAAATCAACTCAAATCAAATCAAACTAACCAGTTAAAATAAAAAATTAACTGCAACATATACTTGTTCTATTTCAGTTCCAAGCATTCAGTCAGTATCGATCAAAGTTGCTAAAGAAAGGAGAAGATGAAGTAGGGACACTGAGGGCAAACCAAAAGGTATGGCCTGGAACGCAAACTGTGATCTGGATTTTTTTTTTTAGTGGAACATTGTGTGTGTGTGTGTGTGGAGGGGGGGGGGGGGGGGTTGTTAAGGGGAGCTCATTACTGGAGGGCTTGCATAAACCAGGAAGAATATAACAGTGGCAGTATATAAGGACCCCTTCCCCTCCACCCCACAGCGGGGCGTGGGGTGGCCCCCAGCATCCTGCAGTTGCGCCGGAAGGGATACGCCGCATGGATGGAATGATCATCATCACCAAGGTCCCAGCGAACCTCCCGACACCAAGGAAAGAGAACCGCACAAGGCGGGGGTACCGGCGCGCGATTCCAGGACCGCAAGGCCCACCGCGCAAGCGGGGGAGACGGGGGGCGGACCGCTGTGTGCCTCCGCCCTTACTCTGATGCCTGAAAATCTTTGGCACCCCCTTTTATGAGCACCTCTGGATCCAAATCAAATTCAGTACAGTCAGGAGTTAAAAAGGTATTGCCCTAATGATGAATCATAAATTAATCTGAGTCATTTTCTTTTTCAGATCTGGAATGTTCACAGTGTTCTTAATGTGCTCTATTCTTTAGTGGACAAGTCCCAGATTAATCGTCAGGTTTGTCTCAGTGATTATTTACAACAACAACAACAACAACAGTGGCAGCAGAAATAAAAATGACAATAACAGCAACTACAATGTGGGTTAAGGTCATTGCCCCAAAATGGAACTAAACATAGATTTTCAACCAAACTTTGCCTACTAGTTGATTACCTCAAAGGGGAATTAAAATTTGAATAAAAAAGTGGGGTCCCCACATTCGTTTAAGAGCAGGAAGACCTTGTATATTCCATATAATTCATTAATAATTCCCGTTCAAGTACTAGCAAAGTGCACGTTTCCAGTGATAATTTATTTTTCAAACGTAGAACATTGATCTGTTTTCATTTTACAGAAAGAATTTGATCGCTACTTTCAAGAAGAAAGCTATGATTTATTTCTCTCGCAGACTAAGCTGCATAGAAAAAAGGCACCATTTTGTTTATGTGGGCTAATTCCGCGTACAATTCTGTGCAGTAAGGATGTGCAATGCAATACAGGGCAATGACCTTAAGCGAATTCTCCCAACTAGACTGTGGAGATGAGGATGAGAAATTTGTTATTGATCGGAGTGTTTTTTTTTTTTCTTATAGCTTGAGGTGTATAACCAAGGTGGAGACCCTGATACAGTAGCTGGTGAGTTTGGAATTCATCCTCTCTACAAGATGCTGGGTTACTTCAGTCTGATCGGCCTGCTGAGACTGCACTCTCTGCTTGGTGATTACTTCCAAGCAATCAAGGTCCTGGAGAATGTTGAACTGAACAAGAAGGTAATTGCAGTGTGACTACTACAACCAAGGGCCACCCAAGCAAACTCTAGTTGCAAATAAATCAATAGCATTTCGGTGTTCGGAGGTGACACACCCGGGACCAAAGAAGAACGGACCGCCTGGCGAGGAGGGGGGAAGGGAAGGGGCACACGGCGCCGCGTAAAATGATAAAAATGGTCACAAATTTTTGGGGTGATGTCATTGTTTTTGTGGTGTGTAGCTTGCTAAGATTGGTAATTTGTTGGAAATCTATCTGAGGTTTCGATTCATCAATTTGCACAGAAGTTAATTGGGTGGCCAGTTGGTGGGTGTAGGATAAATATTTAATTTATAGCAGGTTTGGAGCAAAGGGCTTCCACTACCGCCTTCCATTAGACCAAATATTTTGCTGTCCATTTCACTTGTACCCTTGCCATCCCAAAGTCCTCATATTCTTGCTAGATTGTCCTTCTTGGAGACTTCTTCGATCTGCCCTTCCTCCTGACCCTTGAGGGTTCCACTCAAGGGACAGGCAGGTGATGTTAGTGGCAGGCTTCCTCATAGTGTGTCACAGAAGCCTTGGATTTGCTGAAAAACTTTTTTCTTGCAGTCTCACAGTTCTTAATATTTAACACTTTGCCATCCCTTAAAGGACCCAGTCAGCCTCGCCACTGCCCCGAAATGAATTGCAATCATCGCGGAGTGGCCGAGCATATCCAGTCACTGTCACAGAGACAGCTCCACAAAAAAATGCCGAAACGAGAAAACATAAACAAAGGCGTGGCGACTAGGGTTCTTTAAAGGGCAAAAAGGCACTATTCACTGCTTTGTTATAACTCCTATTTTGAATTTAAGCATTTTGTATTTGTGGCTCATTGGACAGGTGTGTTATCTTCTTTCAGAGTCTTTACTCAAGAGTTCCAGCCTGCCAAATCACAACCTACTACTATGTTGGATTTGCATATCTTATGATGAAGAGATACCAGGTAATAAGGGCCCTGTGTGACAATTGAGCTGTTTTTTTTTTCAATTGAGTGTCATTAAATGAAAACCAAACCCAAAGTAATCAATCACAAAAGACGCAAACAATGAGTGATTCAATCAAAACTCAAAAAAAATAAATTTTGAAAGAATGATGTGGGGGAAAAATTATTTTTTTTTTTTTTTTTTTTTTTTGAAAAAAGTGGGGTATTTTTTTAAAAAAAAAATAATTTTTTTTTTTTTTTTTAAAATTTTTTTTTTTGGGGGTTTTTTTTTTTTTTCCCCTTTTTTTTTCTTTTTTTCTTTTTTTTTTTTTTTTTTTTCTAATAATAAAAAATAGATTTCAATTGAATTTGATGTTCAGAGTTCGTACTGTGTTATATGTCTCTGTTTCTTACCTAATCAGTGTTTAATTTTCTTATTCTAGGATGCAATTCGCAGTTTCTCCAATATTTTGCTGTACATTCAGAGGACCAAAAATATGTTTCAAACCAAGTCTTACCAGTATGAACAGGTGAGAGATGCTACTAAAATGATTCCTCTTTCCTGACAATAAAGAAAAGTACTAGCTGAGTTTTTTGACATGGAAGGAAGGGGTAGGGGTAGTTGCAAAGATAATAAGATCAATGTACCAAAGTGTTCTTCAGAAAGTCCCAAGGAGTGACCAAATGTACAATGTAGAACTACAAGGAGAATGCTCTTGAAAAAATCTTTTCAAATTGCGATTAACAACAACCATGTGTTTAAGAAGTGAAGTGCGCATTTTAATAGGGGAGGAGTGGGGTTATTAGGTAAGTAAGGTGTGATTGAGGAAGGACAGTGATTCAGGGTGAATAATGAAGAGTTGATTTGGCAAGATTCTTGATTTTACATGAGTCTTTGATTTTCTGTCTCAGATAATGAAGAAAAACGACCAGATGTACTCACTTTTGGCCATTTGTTTGACATTATGTCCACAGGTAGGCATATGATACATGATCAAAACAGGACACTTTAATCCCAATTTTCTCAAACCTCCGAGAAAAGCAATTTTTGGTTTGAGTTGTCAGGAGGTTCGAGAAATCAGAGTTCTATCGTATTTCCCCTGCTGCAGTGATGCTTAGGGGCTCTCTGTGTATATCAGGGCTCATATGGGTCCTGGCAAACCAGTCCTGGAAAGTTCTGGAAATCATTTAAACTCAAGTAACACTAGAATTGTCAGAACTAACATAATCAAGAAATGTATGGCAGACAGTAAGGAGAAATAATATTGAGATTTTGGGAGTGAAAGAGTTATTGTGAATTTTGGAGTCCGTGGAAAAATGTCCTTGTGAAAAGGGGTACCAACCCTGGAATAATGCATGCATAGAAAACATTTTTTTAATTTAAGTAAAGGAATTCTTTGTTGCAGCAAGCCTTTTTTTTTTCATTTGCAAAATTCAAAACAATCTGAGCTAAACTGGAGAACTTGAGCCATGCATTGCCAAGTTTGTCTATGGCGTAATCCATTTCCAGACCCTCGTCCCGAGACCGCCAGCCGCGGCCACCGAAACAGAGCACAGCGTGTGGCGGGGGCGCAGGAGGAGACACACACGAAACCAAGAGACACGGAGACGGCGACCCCCGGCCAGGCCGAGACCCGACAGATCCGGCTTGAGGGAGAGGTCGCATTTCCATCCTCGCCATCATTAGTCATCCTTACATCCTAATTGGTTCCTGTCAATTGTCGAAAACTGTAAGTTTTTACATTACAAAATCAAACCATTTCTGTTTTCATTGTAGCGAATTGATGAAAATGTCCACTCACAGCTTCGTGAGAAGTCTGGAGAAAGAATGCAGAGACTGCAGCGTGGGTATGTTTAATCGGTCTTCTCTTTTATATGGTGAACAGTTTAAACAGGGTGCTTGTTAAGATAAAGAAAGTAGCTTGAGGTCAGGCACTCACCCTTTCACTTCTTTATCTTTTCGCACCGAGCACACACACTGAACCCATTTACTGCATTCTGATTACAGACACAATTAAATGTCAATTTAACGCCATTTAAGTCATTTTGGACATCAGGTATCAGGTATCAGTCGTTTAAAAACATCACGGATAGCGAAAAAAGGGGGTGACCCCCCCCCCCCCCCCCCCCCACACACACACACACACACACACTTTTCCCCACCCTTGATTTTATTGTCCTGGAAAAGCACTTCTCTTTATTTTTAGTATAACTGAAGCAAATGGTTTGTAGTTGCTTATGAAAATAATTTAAACTTGTTTCTCTTCACAGCGATGTACAGACATTCGAGGAGTCCTTTTCGTATGCCTGTCCAAAATTCGTATCTCCAGTGCCTCCAAACTTTGATGCTCCACCAGCCAATTTTAATAGGGTGAGTGGATTTATTGTTTCTTATGTGAAGAGTTTTATGAGTCAAACTGATCAACTCTAAGAAGGAACTGATATTGAATTTGAATCAACAAAAGGTATTGGCAAATAAATGATGATGATGATGATGATGATGATGATGATGATGATGATTGGTGTTTAGCGCAGGCTTCAAAATGTTGTTACTTCTCGCCAAGTCTGCAACACAAATATGCTGTATCTGACAGGGTTGCCACAGGTCAGGAAATGGTCAGGGAAAAAAAAATTCTTAAAGGTCAGGGAAAAGTCAGGGAATTTTATTTTGAGTCAGGGGAAACTGTCATTGAAGAAAAGTCAGGAAAAATTGAAATTATATCACGGCTGATGTAATACCATTGAAGGCTGGAAGAAATATTTCAGGTTGGTGTGTTCTCAGCGATGTTTTTTCTCTTGGAAATGTACGTTGGAGGCGGCAACTATATCTGACATTTTGGTCGGGGAAATTTGATTTTTATCAGGGAGAAGTCAGGGAATTTTGAAAATTGAATCCTGTGGCGACCATGTCTGATGTTTTTGTAGGTTTTTTTTTACATTTTCGCTTCTTTATTCTTCAGGAACCGTTCAATCTCCAGCTGAAGGTTTTTATGAATGAAGTGTCACAGCAATCACTTATACCAGTCATAAGAAGGTAAAAGAACTCTGTATGCATAATTCTTCTTTTTGTAGAAATTTTTGTTAATCTCATCAACTGTGTTGTGTCGGGTAACAGCTCTCGCAAAGTCTTACATAAATGTCTCGCTACCTTTCCCGAGAACAATAGTCAGAACAAACAACAGGAACAATGCCTCTAGCCCCCAAAACAATATCAACTGCTACACTAGAGGGCCTGTAGAATTACGATACTTTTTGGTATTTTCTCTATCATTTGAAGTGTGCCTGACTATTATTTTACTTCGTTTTCAGCTATTTAAAACTGTACACTACAATGCCCATTGCAAAGCTGGCTGCTTTTCTAGACATGGTGAGTAAAAGAGCAATGATTTTCTGTGTTGTAGCAAGCTTTTGCATTTAGTTTGTTCCTCAAATGGTAGAGCCGTTCTGAGACGAACCAACCAAGAAACCCGGCCGACAAAACACACAGACACCAGGAACCCACGACGAGCGGGGGCGCAGCGTGAGGGGAGGCCAAAAGGGCGCGAGAAAGCCAATCCAGCGAGAGCACCAAGCAAACGCTTTCCGACCTCAAGTGAAAACCGCTCTATAGGGTGAGAAACAATTATATTTCTGCCTTGGTTTTTTTGGTAGTCTAAACAATATTGTTGGACAGTGTTTCAGTGAAAATCTCTAGCCTTCAGATTAGATTTCAGATTTTATTATTTCACACTATTGAGGGATATTTTTCAGTACACACACTATTTACAGAAAATTCATTAATTAAAATAAGGAAAATAGCCAAAATAAAATGTGCTCAATGACCAAAGAAGCATATGCTATTGTGTTGGTCACTGACACGCTAAAAAAAAAACAGACAAGACACATCAATAACAGGAAACAATAGAAAAAAGGAAGTAAAATTTTAACAACAAAAGTATGCAAAATAAACAAGTTAAAGGAATAAATCATAATAAAGCTATTTACAGAATACAGAGAAATTTATATGCTGAGGAGTAATATTGGGTATTTAAAAGGTATAGTTTATATTGCTTATAAAAGGAAGTGTAAGGCAGTTTTTTTAAAATCTGTTGGAATAGTTTCCCAAAGTTTTGATGTATTAAACAAAAGAGAAAGTAGAGCTCCCATAGTTATTATTTGCTCTTGGTCTATGAAAGTTCAAGTTAGCAGCAAATCTGGTATTGTGGGTATGAACTTCAGAGGCATGAGTAAGGGTTCTATGCTATATTGTTGGAATGTTTGTTGAGTCATTAAAAATTTTATGAGTAAATAGAGCCACTTTAAATTTGTACACATTTTCAAATTTGAGAATTCCTAAAAGATTGTAATATGGTGTAGACTTTTCTCTGCTATAAGCAAAGAATATGCTTCGGACACATTTAGCTCACATTTGATTGCTTGACAACAAAAATGTATCATTCGTGAGTCAACTCGTTCACAATCGTTTTGTGCAGCAGGGAACATCACTACGCAGTCTATCAGAAGCAACTTTGTTGCACTACTTCAAGACTACAGTTAGACTTTTAAATTTACCGCTTATTTTCTGCGGACTGTAGAACAGGCTACATTCTCAGAGTCTAAACAGAATACCACGAGCCACAGACGGCGAGGCGGGACAACAAGAGAAGAGGGGGGACCCCGAGCCCGGGAGGGGTGAAAAGAAAGGATTGTCGTTATCTTTGTATTTCTTACAGGACGAAAATCAATTCAGGACTCAACTGCTCTGCTTCAAGGTAAATGTACAGTACTTCCTAAACTGAAATCTGATTGAGTCAAGTGTTGTAGGACTTCTTAATTTGAGGCTAACATATCCTGGTCGTGTACGTTGCTTAGCGAAAACAAGACTGTTTATAATGTAACGTAGCCTTCCAAGCAGGAGTGAAACACGATCCCCCCTAAGAACGACTGCGTGGGAGGCTAAATGGACTAAATGTAATGAGCGTTCCTTCGATTCTCACTGTCATTTTTTTGGTATGGGAATCAAGTAAATGTGCAACTGTCAGACAGGGTTAAATCAGCAGGGTTCCCAGGATAAGGAACGTCCTGAGATGTGATCAGGGAGGGATAGTGGACTTGTCGGGAGAATGGGTGTACTTGCGGGCAGTGTCATCGGTGATGGAGTGTGGGTGACCGATGTTACTTTTTTTTTTTTCGTGTCCCCGTTCGTAGCTTGGCTAGCTGGACAGACCTTGTTCTTTTTTTTTTTTTTTTTTTTATTATTATTATTATTATTATTATTATTATTATTATTATTATTATTATTATTATTATTATTATTTTTAAAAAAAATTGCGTCCTACACAACAGCTGTTTTCTAATGATTGTCATAGAACCAAACACCCGAGAAATCAGATCTGGCCAATCATAACAAACGCACGTAACACAGTGAACCAATCAGAACTCAAAGCAAAACACATGCAACTGACGCTCAGCGCGGGAAAATGCGCGTGAACCAAGCCACGATTGGTCTGGGTTTGCTCCTGATTGGCTAAAAAAAAGCAAGTTTGTTCTGATTGGCTAGATCTTGTTGCATGCGTTTCTTTAAACTAAACTACAGACAATCACATGATTGCCTTCTACAGGTAAACAAAAACCACTTTTGTCACATCTTGTTTTGTTAACCCTTGTCGCTTCGTCTTCTCAGCATAAACAGAGGAACCTTGTGTGGACTAAAGGAACAGATGCTCTTGAAGGAGAACTTCAGTCTTCATCTGAAGTGGACTTCTACATTGACCAGGTAACGCACCACGTTAAATCGTCCTCTGTGTAAATCGCTTGTAGTTTCAAAAAATGAATGTTCGCATTTAAAGTAATCAGCCTTTGGTTAACATAACTAGCCCTCCACCGCTCTCTTTCTCTTATCAAATTCATGAAGTGACCTCAGAATGGGTTTCATTTAAAATTTAAGGGATTTGCTTTGGATTTACATTTGCTGAGCTTGACAATGGCTTTGAGAAGCTGGTGCAACGTTTCTAGACCAATCCGACCACTCAAAGAGGAGTTGTGCCCTCCTTAACCAATCAGACGTAACCATGCTTTGGTTTGCGCTACAGTTCCGCGCTTTCTGACAGTGTGTGACGTTCCTAATTACCCTGGTACTGTTTAACAATTAGACTACAAGCCCGAGTTTTCTATGAGCAAAAAGTCTACGAGGTGCAGCCGAGTTGACTATCGCTCATAGAAAACGATACCTAAACCGCGCGTCGAAGGACTTTGAAGAAAGTCTAAGAAAACGAGGGCGAGCAGTCTAATTGTTTTAGTAAAAACTCTAAAGGATTGCAGTCCGAAACCTACAATGCGCGCGTGCGACTGTTTTCTATTCGCCGGAGAAACAATCAGATTCGCGGATTTCCAATAGAAAACAGCTGAGTTTCTACTAATGTACCATGGTCATAAGTAAATTAGCTCTAAAACGACCGATTAACTTAGTTTTATACTCTCACGAAGTATCAGTTCTCATGTTCTTTTCCCCTCATTTCAGGACATGATTCACATCGCTGATACAAAAGTTGAACGGCGGTATGGAGATTTCTTCATTCGACAGGTTCACAAGTTTGATGAGGTAAGACGAATTGATCCCTAAGTGATAATACGAGTAGCAATGGAAAGTCACAGCCGAAAAAATTGTTAGGCTGTAAATTTTGTTGGCTGTGGATCAGGACAAGTCGTGTTGCTTCTCCCTCTCTGCGGAAAATCCCGAACACCGATAATCCTTAGAGAGGGCATTATGAGGAAATTAACATACAATTCTGCATCCTATTCACTCTTTGTCTTTGTCTTTCCCTATACTAGACAAGATACCGAAAATCCCTACCCTATCCAAGACTTGCATTTTTTTAAGAACTGTATCATGAAATAATGAATACATATGAAATCATACATTCAAACTGCGGATGAAGAATAAATGAAGCGAAGACCCTCGCAGTTATGAACACAACTGAAGCAGTTGTGAAAATAAATCGGTATCGCAGAGGGCTGCACCGGTATCGCAGAGATCAGGGTTCGGGTCCCGGCAAGCCTGATTTTTCAGGTTTATTTTCACAACTGCTTAAGTTGTGTTCATTACTGCGAGGATCTTCTCTTCATTTATTTGTATCACTATCAGTGTCTTAATGGAAAACCATCTCAACAACGATGGCCCAATGATTTTATTTACGTTTAGGAAAGCCTCTTTCTCTTGCGAGTTTATATTCTTATTCTGGACTTAATTCGTCATACCATCGATCAGTTTCCTGGCAAATGCTATCCTATTCCAGACCAAAACTCTCTTATTTCTATACCCTATCCCAGACGTTTAAAACTGCTTGAAAACAATACCTTTCGCAACGGCACATACCGATATTAAGTATAGCTCATATATGGGAGTGTCCCCCCGGGTCTTAATTAAATCATGCGTTCGTTTCCGTCTCATGCTTCTCATTTTCACGCTCATTCCGGTGTACGCGATGCGCAGACAAATTTTGCTGCGCTCTCAAGAGGCATTCACGCGATCATGTGCAAGCTTAAGGTCTTTAAGACGTGGTGACAACACAACTCTTCCATCGTCTGACGTGCCACTTTGTGTTACTTTTGCAGGTGACCAAAAGTATCCAGGCAGTGCAGTGACAACTCTCAGTGCCACAGGACTGCGTGCTACACAGGATAACAAACCGACAGAATTTTTGCTTTCAAGAAAACAAGAAATATTCCGGATACTTAACCCTGGCCTCCAATTCTTTACACCTTCTTCTCCGATGTAGTTGTTCTTTAGGAAAGTTTTCCTCAACTCAACCTTTTGTCTAACCTTGTTGTTATAGATGGCCAGCAACTTTAACATTGAAGTAAACAAGCTAGGACATTTCTGCTCTTCTTTTTAGGAATCCATTGTAAAATATTTCCTAAAACTAGACAGCTACTGAAAGATGTTCGAACACAAACTCGTACACTTAGCTCAACGTAGCTCGAGTCTTTTACCAGCTCTTACGAGTTACCAAGACGTTAGACGTTATGAAATTATTTCCCAGTGGAAATGTTTCATTTTGGATTCCCACAGCAATTTTGACGTTTGTACGTACCCACCCTTCCTAAGTGCATTTTCTGCAAATGTCTTCCAAGAGTCACCTCATCGACAGGCGAAAACCGTGAAAACGTCAATTCGCTGTAATTAAAATCTGGATTCTCCTGATAGTAGACATGAGATGAGAAACAGGAAAATTATCAACTGCGAAACACTGAACCGATGTACAAGAAAATTCAAATGTAACATTAAAGAAGAATGTGCAAGTATTGAGCGTTTTGTTTTTTCTTTATTAAATATTTCAAACATAACTGATAACAAAACCAAGGGAAAGCTAATAGCATAAACGTACAGTTATGCAAATGTAAAAGGCAACACCTACAAAAAAATCAGCCAAAGAAAAAGATATGCTTTGTGAATATTTGGTTATTTGTTAAAATCCCGGGGGGGCCCCGGGGTTAAAATGTTCGCTGCTTTCTCATAGTTATGAAGTAGTTCTAAGTTCACTGTATAGTGCAGCTGCTGGTTCAAGTTCCTGATCTTGCCTTAGCGCGTTTAAAAGAGTACTCAATCGCGAGACGGCCGCGCGATTTCTTCCTCGCGTGGCCCCTCGTGCGTTTCCCATACGCGTGCTCGAAACCGCTCGAAACTACAACGCCTGCTACGCAGACTAGGTTGCCTTGGTTACCACGCTGACACTCGGCAGTTTCTTGTCGCAGTTTTTCTTCAGGGCTTCAGCGTTTGACTTGAGAGATTTAATAAAAGATTCGTCGTGCTCTCCCTCGTCACACAGCCGATCCATTGTGGAAATTACATTACCAAGTGCCAAAATATTTTCATCACTCGCCTTCTTGACCTCGGGAATTGTTTTCTTGACTTTTTCAACTTCTTCCTTCAACACGTCTGAATTGATAAAGAGTTTGCTGTCGTCCAAAGCTTGACGCAATTCTTCCTTGATGTAAGTGAGCAGACCCCGTGCAATGTTCTTTACAAGGCTGCTTACTCCCTCTAATTCTTTCTCGATGACTTTCTCGAAATCAGCGCTGCTTTCTTTCTTGCTCACTTCAATTTCACGCAGTTCGTTTATCACGATTTCTAGAGCTTTAAACATGCCTTCTGATTGAACGTAATCTTTCAGCGCTTCCATAGTGTCTCGTGCGATACCTGCTTGCTCCTTGCACTCGCTGAATTCCTCTTGTGTCGCAGCATTGCTCATATCCTTGAGAGAATTCAAATAGAACACAAGATTGTGTCGCATTGTTCGGCCAAATATATTAATCTTTGATGCCTCATCTTTAGGGTCCTTTGCGATGTCAAAAACATTTTTCGATAGACTCGCGAGCGATAGTTTCAATCCCTCATAACTTTCAAAGAGGGTGTCCAATGCGTTTGATAACTGCTTGATAGGTTCTTGGTGCTCTGAAGACGCCATTTGGCTCAGTTTGACTAACTTTGTTTCAAGTAAGCAAATGACTAGAGTGGACTTGAAAATGTCAAGTTGCACTTTACAAAATTTGGCTTCGCACTTGATAACGAAGTATGTTACTTGAGGTACAAGCCGTCAATCATCTTCAGAATCGTGACAACGCTGCACGCCCCCTTCATTTGGCTTCCATTTCCTATTGGTCAAATGCGTTCGTAAGTGTGGCGTAGACCATACTTCGCGCGCGTGGCATACTTCGGCTTCTTTGAACTACGAAAGACACGAAAGTTTCCATGGTCACCAAGTAATAATAATAATAATAATAATAATAATAATAATAATAATAAGTAAAGTTCAAGTAAGTATGATTTACCCCTTCACATTCAAAGTAGGTTCCAAGTGCACGTAGACTATACTTACGAGCTCTAGTGTGAAGCCAAGTAATTACTCCGTAAAGAGACCCTTGAGAGTTGTTTGTAAACAGAACATTTACCTTATTTGAGATGTTTAGTAAAGGCCACTCCATGTGCTAATGATCCATCTACTATTAGTGGATTTAGCAGAGATACCCAAGAGACTAGCCTTTCTTTTGTTTTAAAGGACGTGAACAGAACTTTGTTGGGCAAAATATTTAATTGTCGTTATTAGCAGTTAAAAACTTATGGCGCCATCCAGATGGTTTCGGCCAGTCGTAGTGCAACTATTGCGCAGAGGCACGTTGTGCTATGCAGATACTATTAAACACGAGGCAGTGATTTCAGTGGCAATACGACAAAGAATTCGGAAGTAAAGATAATTTTGAAAGAGGTAACACGAAACGGTTAATAAAAAGAATAAAGGAGAACGATTCATGGACTATAGGATAAGCGCCAACATTATCACAGTTCGCAAGAAGTTTTTATCAAAGACCGAGAGTCACGGCCCAGCCGTAAGTTGTTGTTGTTGCTGCTTTTCTTTCTTTGCCGTGGCATTTAAGCGTAAAATAGGACGCTTTCATTTCAATTGACAAGAAAATTAAAGCAAAGGCTTGTGTACGTTCTCTTGTGATCAAATCTGGTCTCCTGGGAAATTCCACTAATAGAAGATGATTAGCATATGGAGTGGCCTAATGCGAAACATTAATTCTATTAGACCTTACTATAGGAAATTAACGCTTCATGAGATTAAAGCGAATTTCAAAAATTTCATTATTAATTTCCATTATTTTGGTCTCAATTTCCTGATGCAGTCCAGACGTTCTATTCTCCTTGTAAAGAGCATTGAATATTTTATCAGGGTGGAAATCTACCGGTATCACTGAAACTGTATACCGTGCGAATACTCCAACCGGGGCAGTTGGAACAAAGTTAACCAATCACAACGTTACAAAGGATAGCGACATTTTTTTAGCAACGGACCAACGGCATTCAACGCAAACAATAAATTTGCAAAAAAATTTAAACGTTCCCATGATAAACGAACGTATACTGCATTAGTTCTGCATGGAAGCGGTTTTGCAACAAAAAAAAAACAAGAAATCAGATCTGGCCAATCACAACAAGCGCCAGTAATGCAGTGAACCAGTCAGAACCCATACAGATTCAACCTATTCAAAGCGCGGGAAAACGTGCAACCGACGCTGAGCGCGGGAAAATGCGCGCGAGCCAAGTCATGATTGGTGCTGATTGGGTTTGCTCCTGATTGGCTGAAGAAAAAGCAAATTTATTCTGATTGGCTAGATCTTGTTGCATGCGTTTCCTTTAAATTATTAAAATGAAATTTTGGCGACTCCTTAATTTAGCGAATTTAGCGATTGTTCAAAAAATCGCTAAATTAAAATTTCGCTTAATACGGATTTTCATGAAATTTTGGACTTATGTTCCAAATTTTACGAAAAATCGCTAAATTTAAGAGTCGCTAAATACGGATTTTTCCAAATCGTTAAATTAACGTGTCGCCAAAATTACAGAGCACAGGTACAGAGCAAGCACATGATCGCCTTTTACAGGTAAACGAAAACCACTTTTGTCATATCTTGTTTTGTTAACCCTTGTCGCTTCGTCTTCTCAGCATAAACAGAGGAACCTTGTGTGGACTAAAGGAACAGATGCTCTTGAAGGAGAACTTCAGTCTTCATCTGAAGTGGACTTCTACATTGACCAGGTAACGCACCACGTTAAATTGTCCTCTGTGTAAATCGCTTGTAGCTTCAAAAAATGAATGCTCGCATTTTTAAAATCAGCCTTTCGTTAGCAGAACTAGTCCTCCGCCGCTTTCCGCTCTTTCTCTTATCAAATTCATGCATGAAGTGACCTCAGAATGGGTTTCATTTAAAACTAAAGTGATTTGCTTTGGATTTACATTTGCTAGGTTCGACAATTCCTTTAAAAAACTGGTGCAAGGTATCTTGTCAAATTCAACCAATCAAAGAGGAGTTGTTTTCTTCTTAACCAATCAGACGCAACCATGCTTTGGTTTGCGCTACATTTTCCCGCGCTTTGTTACACTGTTGCAGTATTCCTATATACCCTGGTGTTACTGTACCATGGTCATTAGTAAAATAGCTCGATGACAAACCGATAAACTTACTTTTCAAAGTATCACAGTTCTCATGTCTATTTGCTTTCATTTCAGGACATGATTCACATCGCTGATATAGAAGTTGAACGGCGATATGGAGATTTCTTCATTCGACAGGTTCACAAGTTTGACGAGGTGAAACGAATTGATCCTTAAAAGATAATACGAGTAGAAAGTCACCGTCGAAAAAAAAAATTATGAGCCTCTCACTTTCTTGGCTGTGGATCAGGACAAGTCGTGTTGCTTCTCCCTCTCTGCGATCTTCTGCGGAAAATCCCGGACTCCGATAAGCCTTAAAGGGGGGGGGGGGGGATTATTCTTGGTTTTCACGTGACGTCATCAAAATTCTAAAATCCAAAATCGCAAGACCCCTGAGTTTTTATCCTTCACTGCCTAATAGACTTTCTTAATATATATCTTGTTGAGGGTTTTTAGCTCGATAGCATTCGCCATCTTTGAAAAAGAGCATTTTGAATTTCGGAGTTTCACGCCACACGAGATCAAAGATGGCCGCCAGAAGGCTGTCACGTTTTGTTAAAAAAAATGCCTTATTCTGCAATTTGTAACAATCTGAACAGTTGAGGTTTAGAGAGAAGTGTTTATGTGAATGTTAACTTGTTCATGAGGGTGATCCGACCGCTTTTTGTAGCAGTATTTAATGCCAGATGTTTTCATTGATTTCCGGCCGCCATGTTGGAGCCCAACTGCTTGGGCTCCAACATGGCGGTTCCATACTGTGCTCTCTAAATTTGCGAAAAACAATTTGACGGAAAAACTCGAGTACGGAATAACGAACAGACCTGAAACTTGGACAAGTAGTTTATATAATAGTTTTCTACAACTTGTATTATTCTTGATTTTTTTTACTCAATAGTTTTGGATTTATTTTTACGCGGCGTGACAGTGAAAACCACCTATACGATTCTGTACCCTATTCACTCTTTGACTTTCCGGGGTTGTGGTCGTAAAGAAATTTTAAGAGCGTAGGAAATTGGCCTGATCGCCCGTTATGAAGGGAAAAAAGGTTCTCCCACATTTCCGTCTCTGGGGACATTGAACTTGGCTCAAAGATAGACAAAACTCGCTGCTTTCAGTAGGGTCAGTCATTTAGATTTATATGCTGACTGAATTTAGCTGGCGAATACAGCCGCCTCTCATTCGCTCCCGTTACTACGTGAGCGAATGAGAGGCGGCTGTATTCGCAGGCCAGACTGAATTAAGAAAGAGAAGTTTGGCGGGAATTGCACAGTAACTGCGCACGCGCGCTGCGTTTGACCGCTGTGTGTGTAAACATATGGGCGGGGGTCGCACGTGCGCCAGCGGGTTTTGGGACGCGCGTGATTACACGCAATTTCCTAGCGCACCAGGGCAGGAGCCCCATCACAATGCGCGCCTAAGAATGCTACATTATTTGAGACCAGGGGAATGACTGTTGTGGCCAAAAACAGGACTTGGAGTTAACACTAAATTGCTGCGAGTTATACTCGTGTCCACAGCTTAACGTTAGAGTGCTTTCTTTACCACCGGCGCTTTTTGTCTGGAAATTTTATTTTATTGACAAGTTCGTAAAATCTGTCATGGAGGTGGGGGGGAGGCATGTCCCATACCGTCTTCCCCCTTGGTTTGAGAAACAGGAAGCGTAGCAGTTGGCGCGGCAACTTAGAGGGAAGCGGGGATATCTCTCCCCCCTCCCCCCCCCAAAAAAAAATAAATATATAAATAAAAGTCTAGATTCTCCGAGATTCTACTTCCTGAATTCTGAAAGCATCTGTGCGAAAAAGTGTATGCTTCAAATGACAGATTATAAATTTCTAAAACCAAAGAGGGGCCATCCACCCAAAACCGCCTATGTTGGTTGTCGCGCCTGTTACTACTCCTGTTTCTCACTTTCCTGCCTCCGGCCCCAGTTTACTGGAGGCATCAGTACATATTTATGTCCACTACAGTAATGTTTCTCTTAACCAGAGACGGAGGCGCTAAATTAAAATTCCGCTAAATACCGAATTTCATGAAATTTTGGAAAAATAAGTGACTTATGTTCCAAACTTTACAAAAATTGCTAAATTTAAGTGTCGCTTAATACGGATTTTTCAAACTCGCTAAATTAACGAGTCGCCAAAATTCCATGTAATAAGGTACAGAGCAAGCACATGATTGCCTTCCACGGGTAAATTAAAACCACTTTTGTCATATCTCGTTTTGTTAACCCTTGTCGCTTCGTCTTCTCAGCATTAACAGAGGAACCTTGTGTGGACTAAAGGAACAGATGCTCTTGAAGGAGAACTTCAGTCTTTATCTGAAGTGGACTTCTACATTGACCAGGTAAAGCACCACGTAAATAAATCGCTTGTAGCTTAAAAAAAATGAATGCTCGCATTTTTAAAAATCATCTGCCTTTCGTTAGAATAGCTTGTCCTCCACCGCTTTTTGCTCTTTTTCTTATCAAATGAACTCAGATCTGTTTTCTTTAAATATAAGTAATATTTGCTTTGGATCTATATTTATTTTCTGAGAAAGACAATAACTTTAATAAACTGGTGCAGCGTGTCTGGATCAGTCCGACCAATCAGCGAGAGGACAAAGACATCATTTCGGTGGACGCGATGCGCACACAAATTTTGCTGCGTTCTCAAGAGGTACTACGTAATCACATGCAAGCTTAAGGTCTTTGAGACGTGGTGGCAACACAACTCTTCCATCTTATGACATGCCACTTTGCGTTACTCCTTCAGGTGACCAAAAGTATCCAGGCAATGCAGTGACAATTCTTAGTGCCACAGGACCGCGTGTTGCACAGGACCACCAGCCGACAGAATTTGTGCTTTCAAGAAAAAAAAAAGTAATATTCCTAATAACTAACATCCATTTTTCACCCTCTTCTCCGATGTAGTTGATATTTTAGGTAGCTTCCCTCACTCATCTCGTTAAGAACCCTAGAAAATTTCTCCTCGTCTTTTCAGGAGTCCATTGGAAAATAGGTGGTTTTCACTGTCACGCCGCGTAAAAATAAATCCAAAACTATTGAGTAAAAAAAATCAAGAATAATACAAGTTGTAGAAAACTATTATATAAACTACTTGTCCAAGTTTCAGGTCTGTTCGTTATTCCGTACTCGAGTTTTTCCGTCAAATTGTTTTTCGCAAATTTAGAGAGCACAGTATGGAACCGCCATGTTGGAGCCCAAGCAGTTGGGCTCCAACATGGCGGCCGGAAATCAATGAAAACATCTGGCATTAAATACTGCTACAAAAAGCGGTCGGATCACCCTCATGAACAAGTTAACATTCACATAAACACTTCTCTCTAAACCTCAACTGTTCAGATTGTTACAAATTGCAGAATAAGGCATTTTTTTTAACAAAACGTGACAGCCTTCTGGCGGCCATCTTTGATCTCGTGTGGCGTGAAACTCCGAAATTCAAAATGCTCTTTTTCAAAGATGGCGAATGCTATCGAGCTAAAAACCCTCAACAAGATATATATTAAGAAAGTCTATTAGGCAGTGAAGGATAAAAACTCAGGGGTCTTGCGATTTTGGATTTTAGAATTTTGATGACGTCACGTGAAAACCAAGAATACTTCCTGAAACTAGACAGCTGCTGAACCATGTTTAATTTCGCTACAAAACTCATGCACTTAGTTGAACTAAGCTCGAATCTTTTGCCAACTTTAACGAGGTGCCAAGATGTCAGCCTACAGGACACTATATCCCAGTGGAAATGTTTCATTTTTGATTGAGTTTTGACGTTTGTACCCACCCTTCTTTAGTATATTTTAGTCAGCTGTGATCAAAATCTGAATTCTCCTGACAATATTAATAATAGAATCAAGAAAATCGTCAACCGCGAGACACTGCCTCGATGTACAAGGGAATTCCCAAATGTAGCCAATGACATTTAACTTACAGTTACGCTAGCCTGTGAATAGGCTCTCGCTCGCGTTCGCAGCTCGCTTCGCTCGCGTAACTCTACTTGAGAGCCTGTTCGCAGGCTACAGTTACGCAAATCAGTGTAAGGCAATAAATACTACAACAATTTCAGAAAAAGTTAAACAACTGCTAAAAGATAAGCTTTGTGAATGTTTGGTATTTTCTCTTGACATGTATATTGTTCGCTGCTTATGAGAAAACGGCTAAAAAAACCGTGCAAGGGAAGCCACTGTGAAAAATAAAATAAGAAATTTTTTTTAAAAACCTTGCACAATCAAAAGGTGGAAAAATGTATTTTGCCTAGTAAAATTGCACACCCCCCTCCCCCTCTCAAAAAAAATAATGGTCTGTCCCTAAGTTCACTGTATAGTGCAGCTGCTGTCATCTGAAGTACTTTCACTTTTGTTTTCATGCTTGATTGCCTCCACCTGAACTGCCTCGGTTACCACGCTGACACTCGGCAGTTTCTCGTCGCAGTTTTTCTTCAGGGCTTCAGCGTTTGACTTGAGAGATTTAATAAAAGATTTGTCGTGCTCTCCCTCGTCACACAGCCGATCCATTGTGGAAATTATATTACCAAGTGTCAAAATATTTAAATCACTCGCTTTCTTGACCTCGGGAATTGTTTTCTTGACTTTTTCAACTTCTTTCTTCAACACGTCTGCATTGATAAAGAGTTTGCTGTCGTCCAAAGCTTGATGCAGTTCTTCTTTGATGTAAGCGAGCAATCCCCGTGAGATGTTCTTTACAAGGCTGCTTACTCCCTCTAATTCTTTCTCGATGACTTTCTCGAAATCAGCGCTGCTTTTTTTCTTGCTCTGTTCAATCTCACGAAGATGGTTTATCACGATTTCTAAAGCTTTAAACATGCCTTCTGCTTGGACGTGATCCTTTAGCGCTTCCATGGTGTCTTTTGCGATGCTTGCTTGCTCCTTGCACTCGCTGAATTCCTCTTGTGTTACAGCATTGCTCATATCCTTGAGAGAATCCAAATAGAACTTAAGATTGTTTTTCGTTGTTAGGCCGAATATGTTAATCTTTGACGCCTCTTCTTTAGGGTCCTTTGCAATGTTAAAAACATTTTTCGATAGACTCGCGAGCGATAGTTTCAATCCATCATAACTTTCAAAGAGGGTGTCTAAAGCGTTTGATAGCTGTTTGAAAGGTTCTTGGTTCTCTGGGGACGCCTTTTTCGCCTTTTGGCTCAGCTTTATACGTTTTACCTTCGACATTTCAACATGTGCAATGCAGTACAAGCTAATACAGTATGCAAATCATCATCTCCAATTTCTTTTGTTGATTTGAATAGGATTAAATAACTCCGTAAAGGGACCCTTGAGATTTTTTTCTGTGAACAGAACATTTACCTTATAAAGGAAATTAACGCTTCATAAAATAAACACGAATTAGTCGCATTAATTTTTGTTAACGTTTATTTCTGCGACCTTCTCGAGGCAGACGTTCTTTTTTTACTGCGGTCAGATTATGAGTTTCTTATGTCAGAAATAGTGGGAGGCGCGGTGGCCTAATGGTTAGCGCGCTCGACTCCGAGTCGAACGGCCCGGGTTCGAGGCTTGGCCGGGGCGCTGCGTTGTGTTCTTGGGCAAGACACTTTGCTCTCACAGTGCCTCTCTCCACCCAGGTGTACAAATGGGTACCGGCAAATTTACTGCTGGGGGGTAACCCTGCGATGGACTAGCATCCCATCCAGGGGGTAGTAGCAATACTCCTAGTCGCTTAATGCTACGGAAACCGGGATAAGCTCCGGCTGTATGGGCCTCATGGCTCGGAGACAGACTTTACCTTACCTTTACCTATGTCAGAAATGCCAAAAAACTTGGTTCACCGACATCGTTTCAGAGATAAAGCGTGTGGAAAACAACTCTAATTTTGAAAAAATGGCGCCCGTAATTTAGCATGGTTTACAGGGATTATAGTTTAATATATCGAACGATCTTTAGTCACATTTTGTAGAAGTGGGTCCGCTGCGTAAATAATCTAGCGTTCCCATCTTTTTTCTAAGACAAACCCTGGAAAAGGCATTTGAAACCGTCGTACGGCAAAACAAAAACCGGCCACTTGTAAAAAGTATTTTGGTGCTGATACTTTTTTTTTGAAATTATTGTCCTTGGAACAAGGTTGCTAGTAGACTCATGTCCACAGCTGAACGTTAGAGAGCTTTAATCATTTGATTTCTGTACCAGAGGCGTAGTTTTCAGTGTCGTAACCAGGTATATTTTTTCATCGCTGATCCCAAATTTTAGGTCTAAGTTTTGATTCCTGATCCCCAAAATGTGGCAACATTTGATCCCTGATTCCATTCTGATCCCATCTGATTGGCCGATCCGGATCCGATGACCATGACTTGTGACCCGGGATCCCGGGTCCATGATCCCGATCCCGAGGCTGTGATCCCATATACCGTAAATGATCTAATAAACGCCCACTCTCAAATAAACGCCTCTTATCTAATAAACGCCTCCCCTGAAGGGTTAAGTTTGTATTAGACGCCCCCCTCTTATAAAGGCCCCGTGTCTAATAGACGCCCCCTCGAAGAATCACCTTAAAAAACCAAGGAAATGCTCATAGAATAAAATCACGTAATATAGTTAGTTTCTTGCTTCACTCCGACATCGAAGAGACCAACTACGCTCGAAACTACGCCAACGTGATTGACTCCGATGACGATGAAAACGTCGATATTGAACTTGAACGACATCTTTAGGTTTTGTATTAGCGCAGAATACCCAAAAACTCTGTTTTGTATCTTACTCCACTAGCAAACTACGCATCCAATTTGTTTTGTTGACGTTATTACTATTTAATTGAAATAAACGCCTCTCTCTTGTAAACGCCTCATATCTATTTAACGCCTCCCCTAGGAGTCCAAAAATTTAATAGACGCCCTGGGCGTTTATTAGATCATTTACGGTACCTGGTTACTAGCCTGAGTTTTGTTTTTTCGTCAGGGTAAATAATCTTAATAATCTGTTAGCCGGGGTAGTTGACGAAGAAACAATAGCAAAAAAACTGGCTTTAATTTGGGCTTGTGGTACCCTGAGAGCAAGAAGTTTTTCTTGCGCGGTTGTGATACTGTAGCCGGCAAATTAAGAAGGCAAAGCTAACGGATCGTTTAACTTCTGTTTTCGCTTCGAAAAGAAGCGAGAGGTTGGGGTTCGGGAGCCGAGCCTTTCTTGCGCGACAAAAGCAGAGTGTAGTGCTTTTTAGCATTTTTTTCTATCTGCGAATCTTCCTATTTCAGAAAGGAAAACTCATAGTTTTATCCAGCATACGGCCAGTTTCCATTTGATCTAATAAAAACTGCAAATTGTTTATTAATTTGGAAAAAAAGAGTAATCTTGTTTCTTCTATTTAAACAGGTGTTCTTCACTTCCGGTTTACAGTTAACTCATTTCTGAATAAATTTATGCTACGGAATTGGTCAAATTGGTGTTTATGTTTTAATTTCTGTCCTGGTTCCTTCAGACGCGAAAAGAGACAACGCAATGGCGGAGAAAGTTTTAACTTTATATTTAATAACAACTTTTTTTTTATAAGACCAGCGGTGCAATTTTTAAATGGTAATAATAAACTCATTGTGATTATTACATGTAAACAATGCATGACAATGAGATGAATGCGTGACTGGTCACAAAGTCGATCGCTTAGAAACGGGACAAGGAAATGGAGAAAGAATACAGATTTGTTTGAGAAGAAGGATTTCTTCAGTTTCTCCGGTGGTCTATACTATCTTCTGCAGCAAATTGTAAGTAAAAAAATATTATCTTCTAGGATATTTATGTTTTAAATCATATTGTTTATGCTGTCATATATTCCTGTTGTTTCAAGTCATGCGTATTTTAATTAGTTTCAGTTTTTAGCTGAAACTGATAGGTAATGCATTTTTATTTGTTCAGTTTTCGAGTATCTTACATTCTCTTTTACAAGGCCACCACAGTTCTTTTGATCAAGCAGTCTATCCCGAGAAATAATGGCGGAATGGAGTACTATACCCATTCAAGATAATCAACAACAACTCCTCGACAAGATTTGCCATCCGTGGACGTGGCGGATTGCCAATGGTTTTATGGCAGTGTTCTTTTCTTTAGCTGCTTATGTTCAGGCGAGTGTATACTTTGTTTATAAAATACGAAACAAGGAATTTGTTCCGATTACCGTTATCCGTTACTGAATCAAAGAAGTTCGGTCTCATTATGATTCCTTTTAATATTGATTAAATAGCACCTTGGTAATGATGAGGACGGATCGAAGAATTTAAATAAACTACCGAATGCGACAAAGGCGAGTCGCGCTCACGATTAACGTACAAATATATTTTATATTTATTGTAAATGTTAAGTGTATGGCTGGATTGAGATAGGCAATTGGCATGAAGAATATTATCATGAGTAGACCATTTATGTTTCGGATGAGCGATGCGTCAACAGCTCATGAGTTGAGGGGGTCGAGGTGGGGAGGGAACAGAGCTTCATGTAAGATACGAAAGGGGTTGGAAAATTTTCGATCCTTTGGAGTTTAAATTCTTTGAATAAACATGGGGGAGGTATGTTCTGTCTCCCTTCCCAGTAAAAGAAATGGTTAATTAAAAAAATGGTGAGAGCATTGCAAGGATTATTATTACAAGAGGGTTTAATTTGCCAGGGACCACGCAGGAAGAATTTGAGTGGGGGGGGGGGGGGGGGGGGCTTAAATTTGAACGCGGAAGCGTGAGCCAACTAGAAGGGGGGGGGGGTCCAGGGGCATGCTTCTCCCGGGAAGATTTGGATTTCAATTTCTCTTAGATACCGGGAAATTTTTTGTGAAAGTATCGCTTAAAACGACAAAACGTTGCGATAGAGAGACGTTGCTTGACAAAACATTCGATAAAACTACTGACCCTTAAACCTTACATCAAGACACAAACCTTTCTCACCATGTTGAAGTGAAACAGGCCTCTTTTTATGAGAAGTCCACTCACCCTTAAAAAGCCAGTTTTTAATAAAGCGCATGGTCCAGTAGTAGCCTAACATTTTTCGAGTCTCTATTTCGGTAATAGTATAAACTTCTATTACTTTCGTCCTTTACAAACTAAATCAGAGGCCCATGACTGAATTGATAATATGGCGTCCAGGAACAAAATATTTTCAGCAATTTTTCATTTGTTTTTTAATTAATATAATTTTTTTCATGTTATTGTAAAAAAGTGGGGTGGGGGGGGGGGCTAAAGGTTCCCTAGCCCCTCCCTCTCCGTGGTCCCTGTTGGTACCTATTGCTATTGCAAACTAATTTCCAATACTCTCATTTTTCTCTTAAACAGATAAATGACCCTGATCCTGTAATATGGATGGTATGTTAATTGTTGATGTCATCATCATCATTATTATTTCAACAAAATAGTAATAATAAACAAGTCGTTTTTAAAATCATTTCTTTATTCACTTTTTTGCAAATATTTACAGACAAACTTCTGTGAGGGAGGCATGTTTTTTTCCGTAACAACGCACATTTGTTAAAACATAAATTTTTATTTGTAGCATCTATAACTTGGATAAATTTACATGCACAACATTATCTTCTTTCCCCTCCCCATTAGTTATTTTATACAGAATGTGAAGAACTTTTGCACTGTTTAAATTTTGCAGTTGGTCTACACCATGCCATGTCTACTGTGTGTTGCTCTAGCCATTAATTCATCATTACAGGGTAAAAAAAAAACTTTTATTAACCCTCTTACTAATAAGAACCAAGGTTGATAATTTTCTTGTTTTTCCTTGTCTTGCTGTGTTAATATAATTTACTGTGTTTCTTTAAGAAATCAGACATGGCAACTTTAATTTACATGGTCTTTTTATACTGAAATTTCTCAGATTTTTTATAAATATTTCTCAAATTGAAGTGGTTTACTTATTGAATAAGCCCTTACTTTAGCCAAATAGGAACCTTTCTATGACTCCAAGTAGATTTAACAATATTTTTCCATGAGTGCTTGTTGGATATAAAATGGTAGATAGCCAACGACGCGCATAGTGTCGAGTTGGCTATATCTATCTCATATCCAACAAGTGCAAGTGAAATAATGTTTTATTATAAACACCTAAAGAAATGCATTATTTGAGCTCCCCAGCTGTTCTTGTTGACAAATATGGGCTACCATATTTGTGGTCAATGGTATATGAGCTCATATTCCATTGCCTGTTACCCAATCAAAACTCAGGAATTTCACTATACCATTGCTGGTTTTTAATAAATGTTGTTATTTTTAGTTAAAGTGTTGTATATTGCCAATCAATCAATTAACGTCTTCCATAAAGTGTAGTGCTTATACATATTTTCAATATATTTCATTTTGAAGATCACTTCTTGTGGAAGTTGACAGCTGTCACTCATGTTGGTGTGTGCATTCTGGGTGTGTTTTACTCACTGAGTATCTTAATAACAACTGAGATTGGTTCTAAAAACCCACTGGATTACGAAGAAGGAAGGTGAGCACTGTCTTGTCTTGAGGCTTATGACTAGTGGCTTATAAATGATGATGATGATGATGATTGGCACTGCTTGTCATATTTCTATCTCTCTCTTAGGTGTTTCAAAATGTGATGAAACTCGTCTATAAATTGAAGATTTCAAACGTTACATAAGTTGCAATAATATGTCATAATTCCTTAATGAAAATGATTCAAGTTTAGTCTGTAAAATTTTGGAATGATGCGGTATATATAAGCTTATTTTAAATGTGGTGAAACTATACGTGAACATTTTTTTCTTTTACAGGGAAATTGTAGGGCTTTTGATTATTATAGCCTGGTTGGGACTTTGCTGGCTGATCAGACATAAAAGGTAAAATAATAATAATAACAATCTTTTATTAGGAAAGCTCAAATTAAGGGTAAGGAGGCAAAAAATAAATATATATTATATAAATAAAAATATAAAAAAAAATATAAATAAGAAAAAAAAAAAAAAAAAAAAAAAAAAAAAAAAAAAAAAAAAAAAAAAAATAAAACTGAAAAAATTTCAATTAGAGTATAATACATGGTACAACACAAGAGTAAATCTGTTTTCCAAGTCAAATTCAAGCCTGGGTCAATTGCCCAATCACTGCTGGTTGCTCATTTATAGCACTCTGGTTAGGCCAGAGACATGTAGGGCTGACTCGTGAATGGTCAGCTCTGAAATGATATACTCCCGGGGGGGGGGGGGGCAACTTACAAAAAAATAATAAATAAGAGTTGGTGCGATGTCTAATTGGACTTTGCTAACTTTAAAGATGAAAATGAAAATGTAGGGTAAAACATGACTCTCACACTTGGACTTGCCTTGGGCTCAGATTTGATGAGGTCAACTCTAATGAACTCTACCACACTAGAGTTTGTATCATCCATAGATTTTTACATTGGAATAACATTATTTTAGCTTATGTTATACTAACAGAGTGAAAGGATAAAGTCTTGACGCCAAATTTCCCTTTAATATAGATAGTGACACCTATCACTAATTAAGCTAAAAGCAATAAAATTTAATGTTTTTACTTTTCAGCTCTTGTGAAACAACTGTTTATCATTGGACTGTCATACTAGCTGTTTCAGTCATCCCATTTGTTCTATGGGGTTACTACTTAACCACATGGGATATATCTTCACTACAAAGCCACTGCAAAGACATCATCTCAAGACACCTGTATAAAGCAGAAATATAGAAAAAAATGTTATGGATACGCTGTGAAAACATCGATCATCTTAAGACACCTGTATAAAGCTGAGATATAGAAAAAAAAAAAAGTAATATTATGAATATACATGAGTTAAGACATCATCGTTCTAAAGATGCCTGCATAATGCAGAGATATAGAGAAAAACAATATTATGAATATGCAGGGAAGACATCATCTCAAGATGGCTGCATAAAGTAAAGATATAGGAAGAATATGCAGTGAAGACATTGTCTCAAGATGCCTGAGTGTATAAAGCAGAGATATATTATAGGAAAAAATAATAATATGAATATGCAGTTCATAACACAATTCAATAATTAAGACGGATTCCGCTGAAAGTTCGAGCAATGAGTGCGAGAATTAAGTACCAAAAATCTACTCATTGCACGGCAACATTTTGTGTACTATTTAAATTTTATTTATAAAAAATTATATCTAGTTACATATCTAATTATGCATGTGTCACTGGCTTCCTCCTGGGGTTAATTCCAGGCTGATCAAATGGATCACAAAGTGGATGAAGCAATCTTTATGGTTTCCCAAGGTAAATCTTATGGGGAAAGTCCCCTCTACAATCCTTCTTTATTCCCAGTTACAAAGTAACAAATCCCCCTTCCCATATCCTTTAAGTGTCGAACAAAAATTATTAATAATAATTATTAATATTTTTCCCTTTCCCAGGGGTCAGGTTTCCATACAATCCCTCTGTACTCCACCTGAACATATCCCTGTGGTTGGCCTAGGGAATCCCAGGCGCAAAAATCAAATCATCTTGGTATGCATATGAGTGGCTTCCTCTAGGCTGACCAAGGGAATGTGTAGGGAGTGAGCAGACATAATTTTCCCCCAGGGGTAAGGGAATTTTTTTAAACAAATTATTTTAATTTTTATTGACATTATTTACATGACATACATTTATAAGGAAATCTTACAAAACAAATTACCTTAGGTCATGCTTAAAATTCGCCTTAATTTTTGTTAATGTTAACTTCTGCACCGTCAATTAAGTGGAGCGTTAATTTCCGCGACCTTAATTTCCATTACTTTGGCCTCACTTTTTCGATACAGTCCTGGCATTCTTATCTCCTAGGAAAAAGCGTTACTTATTACTTCAGGGTGGACAATCGAAGCGCTCAGATTCCTTTGCTTAACCCATATGTGTGGTTTCCGTCTCGGAAAGTGTTGAAATAAACTTGTTCCTGTTCTCTCGTCAAGTGTTTTTCTTTGTGTACATCGCGTTAATTTCCTTCATTTTGAAATGTTACCCTCTCTTTCGCATTAATTTCCTTTATTGGGAAGTAATATTTCCTTCGATTTGCGTTAATTTAAGTTGCGTTAATTTCAAATACCTTTATTTACACAAGCATTAATTTCCTATAATAAGGTACCCCATAAATCATAGTTCCATTTGCATGATGAAGTTATCACTAAGTGATGCAGCCATGGTTGTGGCTTACATGTGGATTGGAATCTTGTATCGCATCCACATCCCTTCCTTATCCTGGGAGCTTCAAAGAAAGTCTTGAATTAACCGTCACACATGGGTGAAATACATGTATCCACACTCTCTAAACAGGATGGGTAAATGACCACCCAATTCAAGTACCCATTTAGAAACAAACCCTCCTCCGACTTCCCACCTCGACATACCTTGTAAGTTATAAAAATTTATTAGTAAAACAACATAATCATTTACATTATTTATTAATACATGTATGTATTTGTCATTCCCTATTGAACCTAATATACTCTAATTACCGGTATATTGAAAAATTATAAGTTATGATAATTGATTATCTAGAGTGATTTCTATCTAATGTAATCTACTATCTACAAAAAAAATAATTCAAGCATATAGAACATTGAGTTGTGAGGGGAGACTGATCTAAATTTGAATTAAATTTGTGCTGTTAGTTCTACAGCCTTCTTTATATATCTGTAAATAGTCTTTCAAAAGTTCCAATACTTACCAGACTATTCTCCAATGCAAATATCCAAAATATTTCATGAAATTCTCAGCAACTCTTTCCGATTCTTGCACTTTACACCATAGCCCGCGATTTACGATTTTGTGACAGCGGAAATTCGTTTGCTCATGCGCGCTAAATAGAAACACAAGACTTGCGAGAGGAGGAATCGTGGAAGTATAGGATTGTTTTCTGCCTTTTTTCCTGGTATTTGCCTCTGTCTGCAAAGATGCAACGAGTTTTTACCAGAAAGGTAAGGTTTGCTGAATTTATACCCGGTAAAAATAAGACAAAACAGTGTGAAAATACTGAATTAGGACGTTGAACAAACCGTGATCTAATATATATACCTGTCTCATCAGCACTGGTATTAACGACTGTTGAAGTACAGATATATTGTATTGAACATAGTTTTAGAATAAGACACAAGAATTACACGCAAAATACTTGTTCGTACACGTCTTTTCGTAGTCTGAAACGTATTAAAAAGGATAAAATGCCTTAAAAAACTTGCCTCCGCTAAAAAAGCTTTCATGTATCACGTGTGTTGATCTTTCTCTTTCCCTGTCAAAGTAAAGACATATTGTACAGTATGCGATTTCCTTGTAGATTTATATTCTTCAAAAGTCGTGTTTGAATCAGTTTGCATACCTTAGACTTCGAATAACTTGATGATTGAACACTTCACAGTTCACAAGCTTACATGTATATTGAATTTTCTCAGTACCCTCCCCCTTGTAAATCTGTACATCAGAAGGTCACAGCCACCTTTCAATTTGATATAAAATAATAAGAACCCCATATTTTTAATTTTTTTATGATGCTCATAGTTGTGTTACATTGACTTTGTAATCAAAGTGACCATTTGATGTGAAATGTGTAGTTCCAGAAAATTTCCATACTCTCCCCACAGAAGGGATTGGAAAATCCTGGTGGGGGGCACGGTGGGGGGGGGGGGGGGACCAAGAAATTTATGAGAAATGTATGAAGTTTAATATTGGAATTTCCAGAGTGGTGGGAGGTTCTTAAAAAACCCCTTCTGTGGGCTAGGTATGGATATTTTATGGAACTACACAGTGTGAAAAATTAGTTAATAGCCGATTCCCTCTATAGTGCGTGCCTGCAGGGAATCACGGTAGTTGTATTCATCAAATCATGCGCGAGACTCGGCAACAATGCGCGTTGCTGAGTCTCGCGCATGGTTTGATGAATACAACTACCGTGATTCCCTGCAGGTGCGCGCTATAGAGGGAATCGGCTATTAGGAAGTCTAAATGGTGACCATCTTAGCTGCTACATGTATTGTATTAGAAACACAACCCTCTCCAATTGGAGTGCTTGTTGTTTTGTCAGACTAAAATGGTAACGTAGTCAGACATAAATTATGACCTTTCAAGGAGAACAATTATTTGCAGCCTTGATATAGCTCTACACACGAAGAATAGCAGAAGCTTATCCCAAGTGTGTCCAGTTTAGAGTGAGGTTACTGACGCATACAGTTCATTCCATGTTGTTTTACATGCACTGAATAAATGTATGAAAACTTAATTAGCATGTCAAAACCACATAGCTAGGGAAGATTCCCTTACTAATTTGGAGACACAAAATAAAAAAGATACTAAAAGTGACAATTAAATTACATGCATGTTTTTTTCATCTTCATTTCAGGCTGTGTTTTCTGTCCGTGCAGCAGTTTATCATGGCAGACTCTTCACTACCTCATATGTGGCTGCTCAAAAGGTAATTTCTGGCCTGTGCATTAATTACAGTCAATTTCACAGTACTTTACTGTGCCGCGTTGCGAAGTTCCTTGGAAAATTGGGAGCTACTGTACATTACAAAGTAGCCAATTACGTTGCAAGCTAGACAATCAAATTGTGAACTTCGGAACAAACTTCCCAACTTTGGCACGACTGAACTTCCCAAGTTTGCAAGTTGAGAAGGAACAAGACATGTTAGAAGGGACTTTTTCTTTCCTTTTTTAAGCGATGACGTCAGGAAATCGCTTATTGTCATCGCAAGACCGACCCGATCTTTTTGTCTGTTTCGGTCGAACAGAAATCAAGTTAACTTGATAACAAGAAATCGCCGCGTAGAACACAAAAGCAAAATACTCCCGTGCAGTTAGAATGGGACACTACACTGTATAAACGAAAGAGACTAATTACATATGATGGGATCTATTAGAATTAGTAGACAGAAATTTCTAACTCTTATAATAATAAGGGCCGCGGTGGGCAAGAGACCACTTGACCTTTCTGACAGCTTAAAAGCTAGCTCCCGCATATCGTATGTCGTTTATAGGAAGTCACACACTACAATATAACGCAATCTACTGTTGTTCAATTGAGCAAATCTACGAAGAAATGTATTATTAACTTTGCATCCTTGGCCTGTGAATTTATAACTACCATTAATTCTGTATTTATTTGAATTCCATCATATCCTTACTATGCTATTGAGACAATCGCCAATATTGCTTCTTAGGTTTATTAAAAATTACACTGCAATTGGATAACAGTCTTTATCACGCCCTCAATTATGTTAAACTCTTTGTGAAACGTCATCGCTTCTGCATGCATTGCATGCCGTTTATTTGCTTTGTACACACACCCCAGAAATTCCAGTTTAGCTTTATATCGCTAAGACCCCATTCCATTTGGACTTTCCAGTGACCCTCTGTGGGGTGGATATGGATATTTTCTGGAAACACAAATTTTATTTGACCTTTGGCCTTGCACCATATAATATTAAAATATCCTGTATTAAACACATGTACCATGACTTTCCTTTCCTTGCTTAGGTGGCATTGAGCAAATTTGAACCAGACAAGTATTTGAACTACCAACACTTAGAAGACAATTTGAGAATAGTCCGCGATAGGTAAGTCAGCCTTGAAAATGGAAACGAGAGCATACTGGTAATTTAGATGCTCAGGGAGGATAGCAAAAAATGCTGGCCATTGTACTTACACAGTCTGTTAAATTATCTTGTAGAATAATTCTGTACTTAGACTTTTTTTCATGCTGAGTGCACAAGCTGTTTTCATTCCTTATTGTAATCTCTGTCATTTAAGTAACAAATTTTACAAATTAGAGAGTAACAACATTGATTATTATATAATAATTAAAATATTCATTTCTATCAGGACCTTCAATTGATAAGATTTTTTAAAGGTATGTGGCTGTCCTTGTGCAGCACCATTGGAAAGCTGGAGTGTCTCTCCTTTATAGTGAGCTTCAGGAATTTTAGCTGGTGATACATGTACACACCCCCTAGAGCTCTTGCGAGTACAGGGTTTTATTGAAGTCCCTAAATCATTGTTTTATTGAAACAGGGGGTGGGAGGGGGGGGGGGGGGGGTGAGCACTATAGAACTTAATTAGGCCATTTTACATGTAGTTGTAGATTTATAATTTATATTTTTACGTTGTTTTTTGTTTGGTTGTTTCTTTCTGGTATATATTTATATATTGGTATTATTATTTGTAACTTAGTAAGAGGAACCTACTGTAAAGCACTTTTAAGTAAAGTAGGTATCCTCAACAAAGATTTATTAATAATAATTACCGGTATATGGTAGTACAATTTAGTGCATTGTGTGTAGTTTGGCTTCATCAAAAGTAAAGCACTGCACTGGTGACCTTTTGTTTGAACTTTTGGTTCATTCCCAGTGGTCTCCTTTAGTTCAAAGGAATTTAAGAGGTCAAAGGGAAATATAGAGGGCTTGATACAGTAACTAGTTGACTTACAGTCCTTTTCATTTCAAGTAGATAGTTCACAGCCTTTAACCCTGTCACTATCTATTTGAATTGAAAAGGTCTGCACATAAATCAATGTTGTCTTAGTTTAATTCTTCAAACTGTGAGAAACCTTAAGTAAATCGAAATGTATATTGTGGCTTACAGTTCTTTTCTTTTGCAAGTAGATAGTCACAGCCTTTAACCCTGTCACTATCTACTTGGATTGAAAAGGTCTGCACATAAATCAATGTTGTCTTAGTTTAATTCTTCAAACTGTGAGAAACCTTAAATAAATCGAAATGTATTTTGTGGTTTCAGTTCTTTTCTTTTGCAAGTAGATAGTCACAGCCTTTAACCCTGTCACTATCTACTTGAATTGAAAAGGTCTGCACATAAATCAATGTTGTCTTAGTTTAATTCTTCAAACTGTGATATTTGTACTTCCTTTTAGATTTTAATACTTTTTTATTTCCCATTTTTGTTTCCCATTTTTAACCTTAGTAAGTAGTATTTTAATTCTTGTCCTAGTTTTTAATCTTAGTTAGCATACAACATAGGTTTTGTCTTTTTATTGTATTTTAGATTTTAATGTATTTTAATGTTTAACATTTATTTTCTCAGAGGACCCTCCTGAAAACCACCCCCTAGGTGATTTGAGGCCTCCTCTTAGAATATTATTTATTATTATTATTATTATTATTATTATTATTATTATTATTATTATTATTAAACCTTAAATTGTTTTTAAATCGAAATGTATATTGTGGTTGTTCTGACTTTCTGTTAATTAAGCAGTTAAAACATTTTTTGCAGGCTTAATAGGCCATTGACTCTCTCTGAAAAAATTCTTTATTCTCATTTGGACGACCCAGCAAATCAGGTAGTGTAGAAGAGAGTGGTTTACATTTGAGTGTCAAACATAATTTGCAGTAATTTTGCTCTGGTTTTGTATCACCATGCTTAAAAGTGATTGGTTAAAAAACTTCTGCCACTTTTTCATCCAATTAGAAGTAAAACTTCAGGTGAATTGTATAGGGAATTGTGTATACCGTACATGTCTGTATTATGAGTCAAATTTAAAAAATTCCAAGTTATGCAACGCTGTTAAGTGATAAAAGGCTTGTGTATATACCCAGAAAATACAAGTGACAAGTGCGATATTCCTTTTAACACCATGAGAAAGTGCTGCTCTTAATGTGCAAGTTTTGAAGTACAAATACTGCAGGAAATGTAGCTTGTAATGTTCCATGTTTTTAATTGCCAGGATATACAAAGAGGTGAATCATACTTAAAGTTGAGGCCAGATCGAGTTGCTATGCAAGATGCAACCGCTCAGGTAACAATTAGAACAGTGCTTACATTTGTCTTGAAGTTCATGAAATATTCAGCTATCTGTAGTCAAAATAATAAAAGATTAGGGTCAGTTCAGATTTTTAAATGTGGAAGGCATGGTGGCTGTATGGTTTGTGTGCTAGATTCCAGATCATTAGTGCTCCACGTTCAAGCCCTGACAAGGGTAATTATTGTGCTGCGTTCTTGGGCAAGACATGTTACTCTCACAGTGCCTTACTAGAACTCCACCCAGGCCCCAGTTGTTCAAAGGGGTTATAACACTATCCACCAGATAAATTACTATCCAGTGGATAGCGAAGTAGGTTTTTATATATGACAGTTATCCACTGGATAGTGATTTATCTGGTGGAGAGCATTATCCACCCTTTGAACAACTGGACCCAAGTGTGTAAATGGTAAAGGTAAAGTCTGTGTCCGAGCCTAAGTGGCCCTCAGCCGGAGTTTCCCGTTTTTGTTAGGTGGATTTCCCCCCTGGTTTGCCCCTGTTCGGGAGAGAGGGGAGAAAATTAAAAAAACAAAACAAGCCCCCCCGCGCGGCCCCCCCCCCCAAGTGTGTAAATGGGTAACAGCTAATTTATTGTTTG
This sequence comes from Oculina patagonica, assembly GCF_052425735.1. Lineage (NCBI taxonomy): Eukaryota > Metazoa > Cnidaria > Anthozoa > Scleractinia > Oculinidae > Oculina > Oculina patagonica. Next base: position 18,188,131 of record NC_135769.1, read on the forward strand.
GGGTAACCTTGTGATGAAGTGGACTAGAATCCCATCCAGGGCTAGTTAAAATACACCTAGTCACTTCACGCTATGGACATAGGAGATAAGCACCAGCCTAGTGGGCCACTACGATTAACAAACGTTGCGTTTTTATAGCCCAGTTAAATTTATTTAGTGTCTTCACTCTGTTTATTTGATTTCAGATGGCCGTGCTTCAGTTTATCTCCAGTGGACTTCCCAAGGTGAGTGTTATAACAATGTTGCTGGTGGAACAGCCTGACAAAGTGCTGGGGTGTAATCTATGATTGACAGTTGTCTCGTCATAGAAGAAATAGATCAAACACATGAGACAGTGTTTTCTTCATATTTCAAACTCAAAGAAGAGAGTTGCTTATAGGATGGGCAGGGAGTGTTATTTTAAAAATAAAGTTTAGGTGTTTTGTAATACATGTATGATGAACCACTGTTTCAACTGTTCAGAATATATACTCAATCGTATGTGAAATTGAGGATTAAACAGAAAAAAAATCATCAAAATCTAATGATGCTGATTAACTTTAGATAACAATTTACCATTTTATTAAAACCAACATCATAGTTATGATTTTGTTGTTAACTTTTTAATTAGTTGATGTAAATGATTTCAAGAAGTGTACTTAACAAAACTTCTTGTACAGTCATGATGCAGAAACTGTATAGAGTGCTGGCACTATATTGAGCAAGCAAGGCCGTCTATTCTCTTGACAGTCATTAAATTTTGTTGTCTTTTCTGTTCACAGGTTGCTGTTCCAACAACTATTCACTGTGATCACTTGATAGAAGCGCAGTTGGGAGGTGAACAGGACTTGAAGAGAGCCAAGGAAACCCATGAGGAAGTGTACAAGTTCTTAGCTACAGCATCTGAAAAGTATGGTATTGGCTTTTGGAAACCAGGTAGTGGAATCATTCATCAAATTGTTCTGGAAAATTATGGTTTCCCTGGCGTGCTTTTGATTGGCACTGACAGTCATACACCAAATGGAGGTACGTTAAAGTCAATACAATGAATTATTTTTATGAAATGTGTGTGAAAGATTCAAAGAGCAATAGATCCTCACATTTGCAAGGATAAGCTACAAAGGATAAAACATGGTTGTTCAGAGAGATTTGAAATTTATCTTTAAGTGTCCAAATCAATATCTCATGAGTGAGCGCAGCAAACAAGTGAGATATTGATTTGAACACAAGAAGATAGATTTCATATCTCCAAGCAACCATGTATTATTTTGTTTAGTTCATAGACCTGCTAATAGCAAGTTTTTTTGATGATTTTCCAAAGATTTCTGAAGATTTTCAAAATACTGTCCGATGGTCATACGAATGTTTCCAAACATTTTCCGAACTTTTCTGGAAATTTTGGAATATTGCTAAAGATTACCGAAGATTGCAAGGAAGATCCACAGGTGTTTTGACTTAATATCCATAAACTTTGGCTCACTCACCATTGAAACATGGCAAACTTGTCAGCAAACGTGGCGAAATCGATATCTTTACAATAATGTGAAAGATATCATATCTTTTACAGCGTAAAGATATCATAATGATTTTTCTCGGCGAGAGAAATCCTAGTAATTCACTCTAGTTTATATATTAATAAATATGATTTTTTTTCATAGATTACTGTTAGGTAACACTTTATCCTAACACACTGTTTTGTTTCAAGGTGGTCTTGGTGGTCTGTGTATTGGTGTGGGTGGAGCAGATGCTGTTGATGTGATGGCAGACATACCATGGGAACTCAAGTGCCCCAAGGTATGATATCACATGTACATAGCCTAAGTAAATTTATATGATACCAAAGACTAAAAAGTAAATCACGCTTTTACCGTGCGGTAAACGCAGTTAATGGAGCATGACGACAGCCAGTCGTAGCCTATTTTCAGTTCGTCACGCAATCTAGCATTATTTGCCTATACAACAATCGATATATAGTTCATATACAAGGCCTTGTTCTTAAACAAATGTTCCCTATTTACGCAGTTTGGACAAACGCTTTCATTCTATATACTTACGTGGTTAGGTTGTCAGAATTATCAGCTACTTGGATTGGCCTTTGCGTTTGTATGCTTTATTCATGGCGAGTGCTCGCCACGTTGTGTCACTTAGTTTATAGTACAACCTTACCTATTGGTCGAACTTTGAGACACTGTCTTCTATAAAAGCAGCGGAACAATTCCCAGCCACCGCGATGCAGAAACAGCTTTTAACAATTAGTTTACCCACCCTCCCCCCAGTAGGGAATGTGTGCGGTTTTTCAATAAACTGGGGTCACTCTTTGTGGTGCGGAGTCTGCGACACTCCCCCAAGCTTTTGGCATTGCTGTGTCTTGCCACTCATTGCCCCTTCTGTCGATCCAGCCCGGCGGTGGGGGAGAAGAAGGCCCCAATACCTTGTTCGCCCACGAGTAGGGGAGGGAGGGTTTGCGCAACCCGGCGAACCTGCCACAGGGCTGTGTCCCCCCTATTACGCCATAGTTTGTTTGCGTGCCTCGTTATTGTCATGGTTGCCATTGCGTTACATTATATGGATATTTTTATCGTGCGGAATAGTGACATTAAGGTGCTGTTTACTGTCACAATCAAGATTACTTTTTTTAGAATACGGTAATGGTTTTGATTTAAATAAATGAACTTAGAGTTTGCTAAACTACTGCTAATGATGGGATCAAAAAACGCCAATGTAAACGTCTGAACCTTATATTTGTTGAACTTTTGATCCCTGGGTCTTAAATCTAACATTGTGCTTCCTGGGCTATTAACCATAACATGTTGGCTAATAATTTCCCTTCATTTGAACAGGTAATAGGAGTCAAACTGACTGGAGAGCTTAAGGGCTGGACATCACCAAAAGGTACAAAACTGCTCAATTGCTTCTCGTTTTAACTGATTGTCAATATAACTATTTCTGTCTTTGTTGTTATTGATTCCTCAGTTAATTTAAAAAAAAATATAATTCATAGATGATCCATGGTCAAGTTAGACATAAAAGGAAACAAACAACCATCCCTTGTTTGTGACTGATTTTTTACAGATGTTATCCTGAAAGTAGCTGGCATTTTAACAGTAAAAGGAGGAACTGGTGCCATTGTGGAATATTTTGGACCTGGAGTAGATTCCATTTCCTGTACAGGTACATGCCTGCCTTAAGCAGTTTAAAAAAAATGTTGATTCTTTGGTAATTCTGATAGCTTAAAAAGAGAAAGCTGGTTGGTACATTGTCATGTCTTCCAACCATGCAACTTTGTTTGTAATCAGAAGAGATCTTTATAGTTTTAAAAAAAACTAAATCAGTTGCAGAATACTTTGAAAGCTTCAATGAGATTTTACCTCTTGGCCCAGAGGTTTGAATATCAGTGGCAATTTTTAGGTCATATTGAACAAGCTTAAGTAGGGTCTGTTTTTTAAATATTCAGTACCTTGTACAGAAAGTTAGGGCAGTTGTTTAATATCTGTTGAAAAGCAGTCAAAACTGCATTCAACATAATGGTGAATGGCTGGTTAAGTGTAGAAGTACTACGGGGCTCAGAAAAAAATGAATTACAGCTTGCCCTTCTAACAGGCAACTCTCATATTTTGCTTGCCTAGAACAGCTCAATGCTTGTCTGAGATTTTTGGTCGTAAAATCATAATTTTGTTGGCAGAAGTCTTGCCTGGGCCCTTGCCTGACAGTTGGGCAAGTAAGAATAAAAAGTTATTTGCCCGAAGAGAAAAGCTATTTGTTCTAATGACTGGATGGTACCTGTCTCCAGCCCTGGTGCTAGTTTTGCCAGTAGTTTAATAGCAGACTGAAGTGTTTTGGATATACACAATAATTTAAGATAATCCTGTTCCCTTCTCATCATCATTTCAATAGGAATGGGAACAATTTGTAACATGGGTGCTGAAATTGGTGCCACAACGTCAGTGTTTCCCTACAATATGAGGATGGAGAAATACCTGAAGGCCACTGGAAGGTCACAGATTGCTGACCTTGCCAACAAACATGCTGCCTTTCTTCAGTCTGACAGTGGAGCAGATTATGATCAAGTTATTGAGATCAATCTCAGTGAGGTAGGTGCCTTTTGTCTCCCCTGTTATATATACTCAAGAGAATGTCTATCAAATGGTCATCTTTATGCTGCTTAAAAATGAGCTACCACCCTCTCACAAGATACTGGTAGTTTTATTTTACAGGCCAAGTGTCTTAGTTTTCTTTTAAAGCGAGTCACTGTGTTGTTTTTTGTGTTACAAGCCTTGTTTTAGCACCACCATTAGCACCTTTCTTTCAAAAAGCACTGCCTTTTTATTGAGTGCCTCAAATGTAGAGAGAAATAATTGGAAAATAAGTTATTTGAATGAAAACAGGCAAGAGTTCTACTAAAACAATAATTATTAGACTTTCTCCCCTGTTTTCTAAGAGGTGATAGTTGATCACTATCACCTGAAGAGCTAATTTTTGACAAGCAAATGTCTTTCAGATGTAGGTTGTTCTGAGTGATAAACTAATCATTCAAATACCCTAATTTCTAATTTTTTTTCCTTTGTGGTTTATTCACAATGACTAAGAATAGAGAAATAATCTGGATTGTCAGGAAACAATAACAATTCAATATTATTAGATTGAAGTACTTTGATCTTGCCAATAAAGACTTACAGATTTGTCGATAATGTATTTTCTCATGGTTATTTAATAAATATGAGCTTTTTTTTTCAGCTTGAACCTCATGTGAATGGTCCATTTACACCAGACTTGGCCCATCCCATCTCCAAACTGGGCTCAACAGCACAGGAGAAGGGCTGGCCAATGGACATTAGAGTTGGTGAGTAGCAGCTTATTGACTGTGTCATGTGACTCTAACCTTTTAAAACAAGGGACCATCTAATAACTACCACTCTGTTCTATAATATCTTTGTTTTGACAACTTTTGATTATAAACTGTTGCATTGTAGTCAACTTTAATATAACTTTAATAAGGATTATTTTTCAAGCTTTTTTTGTTTTGCAACTGTTAAGTTGCATGTGTTGTGGTTTAAATTTATCTTTAGTTAAAATTTTTCAAACCAGTTTGATTTTGATTTTTTATTGTCTCATATTCATCATCATAATCTGAAATGAGGAATTAAAAGAAAAATGGTTTGAAAATTTTTAAACCAAAGGTAAATTCAAACCGCAACACATACATAATTTGACAGAAAAACTCATTCTTTCTGTTTATTGATAGGTCTGATTGGCAGCTGTACCAATAGTAGTTATGAAGATATGACAAGAGCTGCAAGTATTGCAGAACAAGCTCTCAAACATGGTCTTAAGTCCAGGTAGGAGCACATCCCATCACTGAATTTTATTTTTTTACTTGGTGAAAGTGAAGTTTACAATTTGCCATTCCCTTTGCAATGGAACCCACATTATGGTGAGATTAACTTGGGTATTTTTAAAAGGAGTTTGTGGATTGGCAAATTCCTCAACTAAATAGAATATCATGCACTGTCAATATATTATTATTGGTTTATTGGTAAACCAAAACTCCATTACCACACTTGATTTGTGTGTTCAATAGTCCTTAATTAATGATTAAAATACTGATATTCATAGCAATTTACAGCTTTCAAAATGGCTTATTCAGCTTTTATCTCATAGTTCCTTGTTCAATTTAAACAAAGGAACATACAGTTTGTATTGAGGGGAAAGAAGAAATTATAATATTACAGATTGTAAATAAGGCACCCATAAATCCTTCATCTCGTTTCCCTCCCCACCTTTCTTACTAAGAGTATAAAACGGAATCCACTAGGAAGTCGAGTAATATTTATTAAAGTTGGACAAAAATCAATTTCCAGAATAATTTAAATCCTATTGCGTTATTTCCTACCCTTAATAAAAGGTAAAGATGTAAGTAATTATCCGTGATAACACCAACAACAATTTCTTATCAGAGTCTGAGAAAATGAATTTCAAAGTTCACAAGGTATGGGCAAAATCTCACGTGTAGCCATTTTGTAAATTCGTCTTAAGCGATTCAGTGGAATTCAGCGGAACTTCATAATGTGTTTTCGATGTGTGGTGTTGTTAGAAAAGATTTCTTTTGATAAGATATTTGAAGCAGTAACAAAAAAGTTTGCAATAAGGTGGAAATAATTCTGGTACAACAATTTCTTATCAGAGTCTGAGAAAATGATATTTAAAGTTCACAAGCTATGGGCAAAAGCTTACATCTTTTAAGCGATTCAGTGGAATTCAGGGGAACTTCAAAATGTGTTTTCGATGTGTGGTGTTGTTAGAAAAGATTTCTTCCGATAAGATATTTGGAGCAGTAACACAAAAGCTTGCAATCAGGTGTAAATAGTTTTGGTACATAATTTTGTCCAATAACTACTCGAAGTCCTGGCGGATTTCCTCATAATCATTAAATTTTATGTCTTATTATTGCTTCCATCGTAGGTCAATGTTCACAGTTACTCCTGGATCTGAACAAATTCGTGCAACCATTGAAAGAGATGGAATTGTAAGTAAAATTCATTATCATTATCCGAAACAAAGGAAAATAAAAATCAAACTGCCTTGTTAAACTAGTACTTCATGTCCTACCTAAAGTGCCAGAGGTTTTTCTTCAACTGTTTCCAGCTTTAGTCAAAGCTATGTCAAATCTCTGACTCTCCGACTCACTGTTAATTTGGCGTTCAAGGTCAATCCTATCCCATGCACATGAACCTATGGTTAGCATGTCCTGAACATTTTGTGTTGTTATTGTTATATCAGGCAGAGACGTTAAGAGAATTTGGAGGAACAGTGCTAGCAAATGCTTGTGGACCTTGCATTGGACAGTGGAACAGGTTTGAAGAAAGCAGTCAATTTTAATTTAATTTCATTACATGCAGTAGTCTTGTAGGTAATGCATCACACTTGAAATACATAGGTCATAAGGTCAAGTCCAGGCCTAGTCCCTGTGCTGTGTCACAGACAAAGCACGTCTCATCATACTATCTCTCCAAATAAAAAATCCATGTAATGGTCTAGCATCCCTTCCGGTGGGGATAAGAAATACTCCAAGAAGCGTATATGCTATGGAAGCCAGGAACCTCCTGCAAGATAGCTCAACACTTTGGCCCAATGCAGACTTTGATTACATAGTGGAGTGTTGGGCTCTGAAAAGGACTTTGTGTTCACTTTTAATTAATATTTTGGTTACTGCGTGAACCACAATGCTGTTTTCTGCTTGTACATGGAAGCATACCTAGCGGTGTTTACCAACCTTCTTTTATTTCCTAAACATTCACGTTTTGAGTATAAAAACATCTATAGGATTAGGTGTTTGTGTTGTTTTATGTTCAATCTAGGTCATCTTTACAATATCTTTGTTTTGTGTTTGCAGACAAGATGTCAAGAAGGGAGAAGATAACACAATAGTGACATCGTACAACCGAAATTTCACAGGACGTAATGATGCTAACCCTGCAACTCATGCTTTTGTCACTTCACCAGAGGTAAGAAACACTTAAGCGTAGTATGTCTAGCAAAGGCTTGATATACTGTCGTTAGGTAGCTACATGTACTAAGTGTGTGATACCATAGTTACATGTTAGTGGGTTTGTAGGTGGGTGGGTAGGTGTAATTAACGGGGCAAAATTAGGACGTATCAGAAAAATTGGGCCGAGCTTGAAATTAGAGGCGATTTGTTGAAATTCGTAGTTACTTTCATGAAGCGTGGTAATTTCCTATTATAAGGTAGGTAGGGAGGGAGGGAGGGAGGGAAAGAAGTAGGATTAGTTAGTGATAGGTAGCTAGATGGTTGTTGGAAGTCAGTCAGTAGAGCAGTAGGTAGGAAGGTAGGTGGGGTAGGTAGGTAGGGGGCTGGTAGGGGCAGGTAGACAGGCAGTAGGGGGAGGGAGGGAGGGGATTTAAGGTAGCTTTTAAACTGGGTAGCTCTTTCAGATTAAGTATTATTGAATTAACAAAAAAATGCATCAGTTTGTTGTATTGATCTGCAGATGGTGACAGCACTGTCCATAGCTGGTGACCTGAGTTTTAACCCTGAAACTGACTCATTAACTGGCACAAATGGTATGACATACATACACACATAGAGTTTCCTCAATCCCCAATTGCAACATTTAAATATGTCGCTCTAAAAATGAAGTTGATGTTACTGTCTTCTTTTGAATTTTTGTAGGTGAAACATTCAAACTTGAAAGTCCTTATGGTGATGAACTGCCAGACAAGGTAAACATCTCCTTAGTGAGAGCGTTTATGGAGGTTGTGAAACCAAAAGCAAAGTATCTCTGTTCTGGCCAATCACAAAGGACACAAAATTCCGTGAACCAGTCAAAACTCAAAGCAGATACATGCAGCTTACTTGAACTAAGGGAAAACTTTTGCAAACAAGTCATGATTGGTTTTGGGTGCAAGTTTTTAAAACCAATTACAATGGGTAGTAATGCAAATTCAAAGCAAACGCAAATTACTTTCAACAGTCGAGTGAAAATCGTTCTTACAGTCTTCTTGTGTGTAATTTACCTAGCACCCAATATGGTGAGCGCGGATAGGGTGATCAACTTGTTTACTCTAATGGCCTGAAAAGCTAAGTTTATGATGTTATTTGAAGGAGAAAATAAGTGCTGATCTTGAAACTTTGTACTTGCAGGGCTTTGATCCCGGCGAGGACACATACCAGGTTAGTTTTAAACTTGCTCTGCGATGTTGGATTTCGAGAACCAAGTCTTCTACGTTATTGATTGACCGGGTTTTGCACAGCCACTTTTTGTCTCACGTTTGAAGTTACTGTTTCTGCTGTTTCTTTATCATCATTATTTTTCCTTAACATTTCACGGAAAGAAGAGGGACTGTTTACAGTCTATAAATGAATGACATTGTAGACTTGCATCTGAAATTCAGTTGGGAAACACTATAATATTTTATTTTGCTTAGCAAACTCTGACAAAAACCACATACAAGTTAATTCGCTGTGGAAGAATTTTGTTTGAATTTACCTACTCCCCCTGAATTTGTTGAAGGAGTTGTTACATTGTTTAACAGTCGAATCTCTTCTTACGGACCCCTCCATATAACAGTGAGTTTAGCTAATCTCAGAGAAACCAGAATTTACATATCTGTCCATATTTAATACGGTGCAGGCTCTACTGTTTTTGCTGTCTCTTTACAGGCCCCACCAGCAGATGGTTCATCTGTCTCAGTGGACGTAAGTCCTCAAAGGTGAGTTGAACTTATAGTATCGAGCACCATGTTGAGTAGTTCTTGTGTTAAGAGAGATGAGTTTTCCTTTTTTTTTTGAACGGGTAAGGGATTAGACCTCGGGGTGGAGCCTCCCGGTTTTTTTTTTTTTTTTTTTTGGGGGGGGGGGGGGGGGGGAGGGTTGACGCAAATATTCTTGTAATAACATTTTAAGAGAAATTACATATTTTTCACTCCTAAAGCTTAAACAGCAATTAAACACCACTTCAGTGTGTTGTGTTTTGTTTTCCCTCAGTAACCGACTTCAACTTCTCACTCCATTTGACAAGTGGGACGGCAAGGACCTTGAGGACATGACAATTTTGATCAAGGTAATTACCAACGTAGCTACAGTTTGGATTAAAATGTCAGTGATTACACTCTAATGAATCATAAAATTGGAACTGCGAGTGAATATTTAAAGAGAAAAAGATCTTCCCAGTTATACAGCAACTTATGCAGTTGCAAAGAAAGCCTGAAGAAAAAAGGTAGGCTTAAGAGGATTCGAACCCATGACCTTCGCGATACCGGTGCAAACGCCCTATGGTCACTTGGAAATAAAGCATATCTAGCCACGTTCTGAATCTAATATGGCGGCAGCGTTGCAACCTCTATATCAGGGGCACCCAACAGACCGTTTCGGTGATATCTTTTGAAGACCTATAATCACCTACATTTTGGATAAAGCGAAAAATTGAGTTCTGTTCTTTTTTTGAGAAATGATATATATTTTGCAATAATAAAGAGATTAAGCATGACGTTTTGAACACGGTAAACGGCAAACGCAAGCTTGCCTTTCGATTCGGATATTCTTTTGTTACCTAAAATTTTATGGAATTCTAATATTAGTCCCTGCGTAAAAATAGAGCGAAAAATGCCACATTCACGACAAACAAAACTGTTACTCATTTCCGCGTACGAGCGCCAAACAGCAGACGGCAGAAGTTTTTGCTGTTTGCGGGAATAATAAACGTCATGCTTAGCCTCTCTAATTATATGCGGTATTTTTTTTACCAGGTGAAGGGCAAGTGCACAACAGACCACATCAGGTACAGTTAGATTTACTCGCAGTGACTAGTAGTCTCCAGTAATTTTCTTGTCACTCAATTATGTGTTCTCTGGCTTGCCGCGCAAAGAGTTCTCTAGCCTGCCACTGAAAGCTTATCCCTAGCCAGTCACGCAAAGCACGACTTCAGGGAAACTAAAAGATTGGAAACCGCACAAATTTTTTTGTTATTGGAATGGGGTGGGGGAGGAGGTGAAGGGGGTGGGTGTGAAACTCGCCACCCAACTTTTATGCTGTGATGAGCCAAGGAAAGTCTGCATATGACGCAAAGCAACTCATTCATTACTTTTACAGCTTACAGAGACAAGCTGCTGCAGAAATTTGAGAAAACAACTTTAAGCTGACTGAGAACTTAAAAACGTTGCTTTCCCTACTGTTTCCCTTCTTATCGAGATTAGACAAACACTTCCGTCAGTCGAAATGCAGTCTCGAGAATGGTCGGAGCCTGCGATTGTTATTATAGATGCTTAGAATAGTAACAAGATGATACATGTATTCTTAAAACGCCAAGCTGAGGAGAAATGTTTGGAAGCTCGCGCAATTTTTGATGGAATAAAGAATGGAAAACTCCCAAGATGTGGAGATGACAAAAACTAGTCTGTTTGTGCGAAAATTTGCCAAGAATCTGCTGTTTGCCTAGCTATGTTCAATACTTGATCTTGTGCTTTCTTCTGTTGATTTAGTGCTGCAGGCCCGTGGCTCAAGTACAGAGGCCATTTGGATAACATTTCTAACAACATGTTTATTGGGTGCGTATAAAATGATAGGACAATACCATTATTTGTGTTGGGGGCATTGTTTTTTCCTCAACCGTTAGCCTGGGAGGCGCGGTGGATTTTTAATGCTGTAGATGGGGTGGGTTTGGTGGGGGTGTTTTTTTGGTTTTTTCTTTTTTTTTGGGGTTTTTGGTACTGGTGGCATGTTGAACTTTCTACACGTTTCTATTCGTCGTGTGTGCGACCATCTCTCCAAAGTGACCGCGGCCATTTTTAGGGGGCTAAAGGTTCGAAATTTTCTTTTGTACTTACCACACAACCTAAGCTTTTATGATAAATGTTGTTCTTGGAGTAAAATTTATGCCTTTCTTTATTCTCCTCGCTTGTGTGTTTGATTATATACTTATCGTAAGGAGAAATAAGATGTTATTATCCGTTAATACTCAGAGCCATTAACAGTGAGAATGATAAGGCAAACGATGTCAAGAATCAGCTGACTGGAGAGTTTGGAGGAGTCCCTGACACCGCACGAGACTACAAGGTAAACAACATACAGTAGGCCCCCGAATTTCTTGAATGTCATTCACTGTCGGTACTTTACCTTACACCGTTTCAGTTACGCGGCATGTGTCCGTCATCTGGGTAACAGCCCGATCAAAATGTGAGCAGCTGATTCTTTCGCAACTCGAATTTTGATAGAATTTGTCGTCGACAAGGAATTTAAAAAGTCATTTTGAAAGCCCTTAAGCTATATACAAGCAGTGCAAGGTCATTGGCTAATTTGTGTCTGCCAAAGAAAAATTGCAGTGAACTGCAGTCAGCCGTACTTATAGCAGTGGATTGATGGTCGATGGAGGAACAGAAAACAGATAGTAAAAGGTGGAAGCGTGGTCAAAAAAATGACAATAAATCTCTACGGGCCCCTTGCTTCTTCGATCCCAACCGATAAAGACGGCTGAGATTCAAGCGGGAAAATATACTGATGACGTAACACTTCAAGGATCCGTGTACTGTTTTGATTGGTTGTTCAGAACAAACCAACCAATCAAAGACACTTCTGGAATCTGTGAACTCTCCAGGCTCTCACGCCATGTTCTCCAGTCTGCCCACTCATGACCTAGCAGCCTAGGGCACAGCCTTAGCATAGTCCTTTTACTGCACATGTTTGTTTTAACCCCTCTCCCTCAAATTATTTTATGGCAGGCAAAAGGAGTAAAGTGGGTTGCTGTCGGAGATGAGAACTACGGTGAAGGAAGCAGTAGAGAGCATGCAGCTCTTGAGCCAAGACATCTTGGAGGACGAGCAATCATTGTCAAGAGCTTTGCACGTATCCATGGTATGTTTGTTGTTGTTGCAATTGCTACTGCTGTTCTTGTTGAGCAAGAAAAGGAGAGCTTGTTTTTATGACCATGGATGGGCTCGCCCATTTCTAGGTCTGACTACGTCTTTCGTGTCCCTCTTGCTATGATAAATCTCATATATTTACACGGACAATTTTATGTGACAAATATATTTGATCGTGAGATGACACGACAAATTTGTCAGCAGACCAAAGTAAGTGCGAGAATGATCGGACAGCAGAGAACGCGTCACAGTGCCCAGTGGGAGGGGGACCACAAGGCCGAGTCAAATGCTACATAATGTGACAAGCGTCTACACGAGCAATTTTTCGTATATGACAATTTTATTAAATTGCTCGTGTAAGCTCGGCTTTAAAAAAAAAAACACTATTTCACCTTTTGAACTCAGAAATGTCGTATGCCAAAAACGAGACAGGCTAATTAAACCAATGTATTGTGTTCTTAGTTCTAACGTGATACTGAAACATTCCTTTGAGAAAAAAATCTCGTCTCACTTTATGTATTCGTAACTGAGGATCTTTTGCTGTTTCTTTTCAGAAACGAATTTGAAGAAGCAGGGTAAGTATATGGCCCAAAACTGAGCTTTTAAAACAATTTTCAGTTAACCCCTCGTGTTCTGTTGCCTATCCTTTTGCTACCAAACAGACAAGAAAAGCCTTTTCTTGTCTGTTTGGTAGCAAACTGAGTAGTGATAAGATTGTATTAGAAAACATAAATAGCTTTACAAAGCTTCATTTGGCTGGCATAGGTCAAAGGTCAAGAATAAAATTCAAGTGCCTTCCAATCCCAATAACTCCCTTTTACTGGGAAGTACACCATTCTTCAAGCAAATAGCTCATGTGTAAACAAAGACTATATAGCCAGTCACTTCGCACAAACATCTTATTTTGTTTGTTACTTTGAAAGGACTTCTGCCTCTGACGTTTGCTAATGCAGCTGACTATGACAAGGTTCAGCCTGATGACAAGCTCTCTCTGCTAGGTCTTAAAGACCTTGCACCTGGCAAGGTAAATAAATAGTCTGATTATTCTCGGCATGTTTCCATATCGCTTGACCAGGACATGCGCGAAATTGCAACTTCAACACTGGCCAAACGGAGTCGAAAGGAGAGGCCCGTTTGGAAATAAGAATTTGCGCACCGACAACGTAAGTAATAACAAGGAATAAGACACAAGTTGAAAACTTGGGACTTTGTTTGGCCAGGACTTGCGACGACTCAAGATAATCGCAGGTCGTTGGTTGCTAAAGCCTGTCCAAACGGAGGCGACAAGTGGGCGCAATTCGAACTTGCGTACAGACTTTCGTTTGGACGCCAAACGGACTCACACATTTTCTCGCTGGTGCAAGCAAGTTGTAGGAAAAAAACGCCAGTTAAGGGCCTTAGGCCTAGTCCCGCGCGGTCAAAATGTAAACGATTGACGTGTAATCAATTTGCATTAGGTGGCCAAACCGTGAAAAAGTTGCGCCAACTTGGGTCAATCAATCAATCAACTTTGTTTTACGAGGGTTGCACGTAACAGTCTTCGACTGACAAACCTGTGGCCCTCGGATTCCCGATCGATTTGGAATTTATAATTGTTGTTTTTTTTGGAGGGAGAAAAACGGAGAAAACGGAAAAAAAACCCCGGAAAAAAGAAGAAAAAAAAAAAAAAAAAAAACACATATATTATAACACGGCAGAAGAAAACCCGCGCCACAGGGGGGGGGGGGGAGCGCCCCCACCACCCCCCCCCCCCCCCCCCCCATATTTAATCCCGACTAAAGTGAAACTAAGCAATTCAACGCAGGTGCACACAAGTCCTGGCCAAACGGAGTTGTATTGGACATAAGCCTTAAAGGCTCGGTCACTGAAACGGAGTCAAAAGTGTGTTTGGATAAAGAACAATTACATGCGTGGTTACGTGGTCAGGTCAGAGTTAATGGTCAGGTGATAGAATTCTTCACCGCGAGTTATTTAGATCGATTTGTTTTTTCTCTTTTTACAGCCCGTGAAGTGCGTAGTGAAACACAAAGATGGAAGCCAAGACGAGTTCCAGCTGAATCACACTATGAATGAGTCACAGATTGAGTGGTTTAGGGCTGGCTCTGCACTCAATAGAATGGCCGAGGTGGCTGCAAAATAAGCCTTCGAAAGGACAAAAGAACTTCCGTGTTTAAGTATATTTCGTTTCTGCAGTTGTTCTGCGTCGTTAAGATTGAAAATTACAAAGTACTTGATAAGTAACGGAGGCAGAACTAACCTGAGTGGATTTCGTGAAGATTTTCCAGTGACGTGTAAAATTCTTTAGCTTTACTGAGGTTTTAACCGTGAAACCAAGTTGCAGTCAAATGTTTATTTAACAATAGACACTTTTATAGCTTCCCAGTTTGTTTGTTCGTCTCAGGAACAAACTGATTGAAAGCTTTTTAGCCGAGCAAAAATGATTTCTGTCATGTTCTAGCTTGATTTCCGAAATCGCTATTAGAGAGGACAGATTGTTAATATGGTTGAAGTTCTCTTCAGCGTTATTAAAGAAAAATTATTTGTTGGTATTTGTCATATTATTTTACCCATCTTCCTAAAAGGTTGCCCAGGATTGAAAAAATTAATTAGTATTATTTCTAAGCCCAAGGAGGGGCACCCCCTTATATAAGCTATAATAGGTATGTACCGCGCCAATGGATACGGTTTTTGAGACATAATAGCCTAAATAGGGTATAGATTTTGGCCATTTTGGTCTGAATTGGGCGAAATAGGGTATGAAAGAAATAGGGGACGTTGGAATTTTGGGCCAGGTTAAAAAGGGGTGGGGGGGGGGGGATATTTTTGTTGGTCCGAAATCAGGTACGGGTCTCAAGAAGCGTGACTCACACCCCATACAAAGTACCTCTCCCCCTACCACGCCCCGCTTGTAAGTAACAGCAACCAGTTCGTTGATAACGAAACCAATTTTAAAAACCCTCTAAGGGATACCAAAGCAATTCTCAACCCCTGGTTACACGTTTTAATCTGCACTTTACTTGCAAATTTATCCATTGCCTACTAGATTTCTATGTTCTGTAGGGACGTGAGTAGGTTAATATGAAAAAGCTGGATAGGGGAAGGATTTCGCTTGCAGACAGATCGACCTAAAGACGGGGCGTGGGAGCGGCTTATTACGGCATTTTATCAGAACGACTAGAATGTTTGAATGCATGCATAGGGGCACACAACACACGATAAACTATTGCACTGTTTCTTTTCCGGATCGTCCTAGGTCAGGAGAATAACTTACTAGTGTCAGAAACCCGTAATTGATAACTGAACCCATCTAAGTCATCTAATGGAACGGGGAGGCCTGGTAGCTTGAGTTGGGGACAATTTGTGCCTACATACAAAACGTACCAAACTGTCAAACGTCGAGTTCAACGTGCTTTGGACGACTTTTGTACGTTTTCCAGACTTCAAAGCTTTGTTTCATTATTTTGGCTTAAGAGGTTAGTATTATTTTTATTTTATAGCAACTTAACTGACGCTTGAAATCGATTTGATATTGTTTTCGACCACTTCTATGTTAACTGTAGCCGAAAACATCAAAGTTTTGTACGATCTTTGCAATCAGCTGTCCTGAAACCCCCGGGTGAAACTTTGTAATTTTTAATTTCGCTGCAGTGCATTTTCTGAATTAGCACATCAAGAGGAGTTTTACTCATCTCTCATTTGATGCATGAGCCCTCCTACATCATTGGTTTTTATGGCATAATTTCTGATTTATAAGTATTTTATTTATTTCAGCAGATCGCTGATGAGTGATTCACTCACTCCACAGACTTGTCAGACTTGTAACCAGACTTTTGATAATCCATCATCTCTAGCAGACCATGAGAGAACTCATGCCAAACTCAAACCTCACAAATGTCATTATTTTGATAAGACATTCACAACAGAGATAAATTGTAAAGAGCATGAGAGATTGCACACTGGTGTTATGTTATACAAGTGTCCTCATTGTGAGCTCAGGTTTAGAACAAGATCACGTTTTTCTGCACACAAGAGACTACACACTGAACGGCACAATTGTCCTTATTGTGATAAGACTTTTGTGATAACAGAAGCTTGGAAAAGTCATATGTTGACACACGAAGAGGAGTCAAGTCCGTACAAATGTTCCTTTTGTGAGCAATGTTTCCAACAGTTGCAAGATCTTAAGGAGCACCAAGAAACTCATAGAGGTGTTGACAGGCCTTACATTTGTCCACTGTGCAAAAAGGATTTTGAATCCAAGAAAGTTTGGAGGAAACACATTAACAATCACACTGCAAAGAAGCGTTTTAAGTGTGCACATTGTGATATGAGATTCAGAGATACATCACATCTCGCAGAGCACGAGAGAGTTCACACAGGTGCCAGGCCTTATGAGTGTTCTTACTGCGGCAAGACTTTTAAAAAGACATCAGGGTTGAAACTCCATGAAACAATACATACTGGTGTACATAATTACCCCTGTCGTCATTGTTACAAGGTATTTAGACACCCTTCTTCACGTAAACTTCATGAAACAACACATACCACTGGAGTATATGGTTATCCCTGCCATCATTGTGACAAAGTGTTTAGACATCCTTCTTCACGTAATGCTCATGTCGAAAGAATACATAATGGCGTTGCACGTTACAAATGCGACTACTGCAGCAAATACTTTGCCAGTCGTTTTAATCTTAACAGACATGTCAGGGTTCACACAGGCAACCAGCCATACAGCTGCTCTCAGTGTGACAAACGGTTTTCTGATGCAACAAATTACCACAGACACAAAGTAGTCCACAGTGCTGCAAAACCATTCAAATGCACAAAGTGTGAAAATAGCTTCAAAAGAAAATCAAGCCAGAACAGTCACAGCAAATGCAAGCATCATAAAGAAGATCAGTTTGCACCAGAACGTGATAGAACAACAAGTGTTGTAGTTGTTGCTGTACTTTAAGTAAAGGTTATAACAAGACGTCACTTGAATTCATGTTTTCTGAAAGGAATACCAGAGGATGCCTGAATAACGACAAGGGTCAAGGGGAAAAAGTTGTTATAAACAGAACAAGAACATTGCAGAGATAAAAACCTTATTTTGACAGTACTTGCCATGTGGAGGGAGGGGGGTGACCCCCAGGGGGGTACTCCGGCTTGTAAACGACGGGGATGATCGAATGGAGGCAAAACTCAGGACCCAAAAAAATCCCTTAGTCTTCCGACATTACCCAAAATAATCCCTAAACCAAAAATAACCCCCCCAAAAATCCCTTGTCAAATTACCCCTAAATTGCCAGGAGGTGTAATAACATAACACAAAAGAACGCTCGTTTTGTTCATTCCTCATACCATAAATGCGCCAAGGCACTTTGGTTTGTTTTTAATACCCAAAAAAATCCCTATCTAAATCAAGATACCCAAAAAAATACTTGCCAAATTTTCCAACCCAAAAAAATCCAGGAATCGAAAATTTCAAACCCAAAAAAATCCTTCGATCATCCCCGTCATTAACAAGCGGGAGTACCCCCCCTGGGGGGTGACCCAAAGAAGTGCACCAAAACTGTGCAATTTATATTTTCTCAAAAAGAATCCAGACTTGCCTGGGCAAGTGAGAAGTGGTATAATTTCCATCCACACAATGTGTTTAATGTCTACTGGTACCAGGTATTTATTCTATTACACTTGAAGGTGTGCCACTTAAGTTTGAGCTCCTTAACTTTTGATAACATTAGGTTTTGTGGCATTGTCAAAGTCTGTGGAAGTCTAGTGGCTACCCAGTGCTAGTTTGTCACAAGTTCATGTAATTGTTTCATTACTTTCAACTCCATTTGGCACTTGGGCCCAGGATGACAACATTTTATGACTTCATTTGATTGAGTTGGTGGCAGCTGGTTTAGAAATTGATGTTTAGTGTTCAATAAAAGTTCTCTCAAGTTCATATTTTAAATACTTGCAACTCCGCTATTTCGTCCTTGGGCTCAAGACAACAATATGTTGCACCTTTTCTTTGTTGGAATTTTAGGCACGTGGTTTAGAAAGTTATGTTGAATGTTCAATAAAAAGTTTTCTGAAAAGAGCTATAGTTTGTGCTGTCATTTTACCAGTTCATTAGTTGTTCCACAGTCTTATGTTATAACTACTTCCTGTCTTTAATAAACAGTGTGGACACACAAAACCAAAGAATAACAAAAGTTTAAAACTCTGGCCTGATCACAATTATTGGGCAATGCAGAAATCAATGTAGACACCTAAAGGCGTTCACGCAGGATGTTTAAATGGCTTCCCACAGTAACTTTTATAAAAGAGAAATGCAAACATGTGATTGACAAGGGTTTGTATACAAAAAAAAAAAACTACAAAAACTAAACAAGAGCTTTTGAAGCGAATTTTTAGTTGCATAAAACATTTTACATGATCTAAGATACAATGCTTCCATGGGAAACAAACATGTGGTTCCACAGGAAAAGAGAGACTTCCGCAATCAATCAATCAATCAATCAACATGCCGTTTGTTTGAAGGGGGAAAAAAGGAACCCTTACCTTACTAATTATATTGTAAGTAGAGTATCGTAATTAGAGTAATGTAATGTGTTGTCCCGGGGGGGGGGGGACTCCCATATTAAAGGGACGGGGATGCTCGTCGGAAATTTTGAAAAGAACCCCTAAAAGAGACCAATCCGGGCATGGCTCAAGCTATTTTAGACCCCAAAAAGATACCAAAATTCTTAAAAGAGGATTTATATTTGTAAATTTCTTCGTGTGTAACCCTAAACGAGACCATTATGCCTAAAAATATTGGCGTTTTGCCTGGAACACCCAAAGCGAGACCAAAAATCCGAAATTTACACCCCTAAGCGAGATGACGAGCATCCCCGTCACTTTCAAAAGCGAGTCCCCCCCCCCCCCCGGGTGTGTTGTATTGTAAATAGCGCCCTTGTGTAAGTAGTGTAATGAAATGCAATGGAATGTAATGTAACTTCTTGTTTTTTGTGTCTTGCAATAACAAAAAAACCCTCACCCTACTGACCCCCCTCCGGCCTCCCTACTACGTCATCCTGCATAAATATTATTGAGTCATGTTATCCACCTTCAGCCTCCCCTCCCCTCCCCTCCCCTGCACACATGCATGCTATCTCCCCCCCCCCCATCTCCCCTCTACTAGCTCACCCAAGGAGAAAAAAAAAAGATTTATTTAAGGTCGCGCAGGACCCTTGCAATCATTAGTATGTATTTATTTAAAGAGTATGCACGAACTGCCGGACGACTGAAGCCGACAACAAACGAAATATTCATGAGAATGTTTGTTTTTAAACTCTTTTGTACAAGTAATTACTAGTTATTGTTTTAAGCGTTGTGCCACGTGCGCTGGAACATAGGAAATTACCGTAAAACCCGCAGATAAGCCGCACCTTTTTTCCAAAAATTTTCGTTCGAAAGCGGGGTGCGGCTATCTGCGGGAACATCGGAAAGTTTACGTTCGAGAAGAAGACTTCCTAAAGACTCAACTTTGAATTTTGATTCGACTTTCGATTTTCTTTGATTTACTTTCAAAAAACTTTTTTCCAACATTTGAGTTGTTAAACTCAGGGTGCGGCTTATCCGCGGGTGTTTACGGTATCATAAATAGATTCACAGCTTTGAGTATATCACACGTTGTTGTAAACATTGGCTCGGAAGGTCTTCGGAAGCCTCAAAACCTTCAATTTTGTGTCCAAGTTTTCTCTGCCGATATAGAATTTCAAGAGTTGATTCGCGAGGAACATAAACTTGGTGTACTCTATTGTGTTCTGGCTAGAGCGAATTTTTAAATTTCCTTCTCAAAATGAAGATAGCATGTTTCAAAGTTTAGATTTCACATTTTTACGCTCTTAGAAGCCATTAACTTGTAGCAGTTTTTGAAATCGAAAATTTCGTTCTAGTGGGAACACAAAAGAAGTTATGATTGATCACTAAGCTAGTATAATCATTTATTAATAATTTGGTGCGCTGTGCTAGCTGAAAACTTGGACACAAAATCGCATTATCTTCAGTTAAACTTTTAAGGGCTTGTAACATCACAGACAACGGTCATCTCTCAGTAAAAGGACAATCATGATGTAATTCCATCATCCCTGAGTATCCTTATTAAATTTTATAGGAATCGATATTCAAAATGTAGCGAATTAAAGCTTTACAAGATAGCACTCCAACAAGAAATTTGACTAATGAATTTATTAATGAGCAAGGGTCCTGCGCGGACCTTAAGGAGGCTCAACGTAGTTTTTTTAGCCCTGGGGTGGTCGTTTTAAAAATGAAAACTATCTAGGAAGTTAATCAAGAATGAAGTTTGTTGTAACTTCTTGTAGTTTCCTACAATTGGCAATCGATATATTTAGCCAAATTAAAGCAAAAACTCTCTCGCTTTTAGTCAATAGTCTTTGATGGTGTAAGTATTTATATTTCATATTGAATAACTGCGTTTGAATACTACGAAACAATTTAAAAGCACCCATTTCACATTAAAATGGAATATCTCTGAAAATTTCATTCTTGATTTACTTGAAAACGCTCTTACAGATTTTTCTAAAATTCTGTCAACAGTTAGTTAATCTACTAATATTTAACATATCAAAAAATAAACACCAATTGTCAATCTAGATTTCGAGAAAATCAAGCTTGTTTGAAAACAAAAGAAAATGACAATCGTTGCTATGGTAACCTTTGTGACTAAGTTAAGTGACCAGTAAAAAATTAAACTTTGGTCATATTTGATCATTATAGTGTATTTTGCCAAAAATCGAACATTGGCTTCCTAGATAACTTTCATTTTGAAAACGACCACCCTAGGGCTAAAAAAACTACATCGAGCCTCCTTAAGGCACTTGAATTAGGGCAGCAAGGGTGCTCCCTTTCTTCTTCGGGTGTGAGGAGGCTGGTGGGAGCACAGGTAACAGGACTATGAGAGTTTGTATGGATGACTATAAGAGTTTGTATGGATTTGAAATAAAGTTGAGAAAAATATCCTTTTTACCGGTGAAAAGTATGAAACTTTAACCTACCTGGTTCACGTTTTTGTATTTAGTGCTTTAGAAAAGGATTTCGTCTTAACCGTCTGTTGCGTACAGACGCAACAGACGGAAGAGAAATCGCTCGTATGACTTTCTAAAGCACTAGAAATACAAAAACGTGCCAGGTGGTTTAAGTTTTATAACTTTTCACCGGTAAAAAGAGATATTTTTCTCAACTTTATTTCAAATCCATACAAACTCTTATAGTACATCCATACAAACTCTCATAGTACGCTTTGGTTACCTGTGGTGGGAGGGGAGCATCCGAGCTGGATGAAAGCTTTTTGGCTTTTTGTGTATTACATTTTTCAGGCATAAAGGGGGCTCTCCCCCACCACTGATATTACTCCCGGGTTTTACTGTAGTGTACTTATGTTGAGGAAATTGTACAAAAAATCGTCACATAGCTATGGGTAAATTCGTTGGCACATATACGACGTACAGGTTGAAAACGTGCGTGCGCTTGGAGTTGTGGGATAGATACAGGTCATACGGGATAAACAGTGAAAATAAAACGTCAGTTTGTTTGAGGGCTTCGTTTAGGTGTGTTTTTACTGAATTTGCAAGCCAAGGTAAGCATTTTTTATTTTGTAATAGCTTACTTAAAGTAAATATAACCAACCATTCGAAAATTTAAAATTTCTCTCTTAAAGTAACTTTAATAGCTTACTTTTGAGAGAGTTAGAGAGGCTTAACCGAAATACTGATGGAATTTATCTATAATGGTGTTTTATTTAGTCAAATCGCAGACAGATGTCTTCTTTAACGCCTAGGACAGCTTTTGGAACGACTTGATTATTAAACTTAATCGTTCGAAATTATTACAAGTTACTGCATTTCCGTCTTTGAATAGCTTTGCTCAACAGTGCAAGACATATTGCGCTGTATAAGATTAAGCTTAATTCTCGAACTTTTTTCCTTTTTGCTCTCAAGTTTGAATGCCTTGATAGTTACATTGTATTATACATACAGACTAAACATTGTGCAGTTCTAGAAAATATCCATACCCACCCATGGAAGGTCATTGGAAATTCTAAGGGCGTGGGGGGGGGGGGTTCAAAAGCCAAAACTTTTTAAGGAAAGTATGGGGCTTTACTGGTATTTTTTGGAGGGCCTTGGGTGGGAGGATTCAAACCAAAAGACCTTCCATGGGAGGGGTATGGATATTTTCTGGAACAACACATTCCGACTTTTACATCATTTACCCGGGAACATTTTTTTCAGAGTCTGCTTGTCTGCAAGTGGTTTCATATTAACCAGTTTGACCAGCTTTATTAAATAAACGCCATGCAGTGCATGCAGAAGTGATGACGTTTCACAAAGGGTGTAACATAATTGAGGGCGGGATAAAGACTGTTGTCCAATTGCAGTGTACATTTTTTAAACCTAAGAAGCAATGTTGGTGATTGTCTAAATAGCATAGTTAGGATATGATAGAATTCAAAAAATACAGAATTAACAGTAGGCAGGCAAAGGATGCAAACTTAATAATACATTTTCTTTGTAGATTTGCTCAATTGAACAACAGTAGATTGCGTTATATTATAGTGTGTGACTTTGGATAAACGACATACGATACGCGGGAGCTAGCTGTTAAGCTGCAAGAAAGGTCAAATGGTCTCTTGCCCACGGTGGCCCTTATAATTTATTATAAGAGTTAGAAATTTCTGTCTACTAATTCTAATAGATCCCATCATATGTAATTAGTCTCTTTCATTTATACATTGTAGTGTTCCATTCTAACTGCACGGGAGTATTTTGCTTTTGTGTTCTATGTGGCGATTTCTTGTTATCAAGTTAAACTTGATTTCTGTTCGACCGAAACAGACAAAAAGACAAAAAGATTGGGTCGGTTGGGCGATGGCAATAAGCGATTTCCTGACGTCATCGCTTAAAAAGATGTTCAGAACCGTCTTGGGCATAACTGCAGATTATACACCTTATTCATAAATGGCAGAACGCTCGGAAGAGTTTGGGTCAAGTACTTGAAAGCGAGGCAAGTGAGGCTTCGGCTTTGAACCAAAACAAAGAAAAGTATGGCGGATTGAAGTAGTATTTGATAATTCTTGAAATATTCGTCGGTTAGAATGCGATTCTTAGGTTTTGATGACTGCCCTTGGAATCTCTGGTTTGTCAACTGCAGATTTGGCCGTATATGGTTTCAAATTCAACACAAATTATTCACTGCCTTGTGTACGTACTGTTGTTATCCGTATTACTATAGTTTCGTTTTAATGGAAGAGTTTGTAAGCTGGCAAAAAGGCAAAGGATAGTAGATATTATAAAGACTATAGCGATTTTGCACGTCTCTGGATGTGAAAATTAAAAAAAAATTGCCAACATTGTGCGACTAGGGACAGGTTAAAAATATTTCAGTTCAGTCTATCGTTTTACAAAACTTTTATTCACTAACCTGAGCATTCAAATGTATACACAATTAAAGAATTACAAATGGATCAGTAAATATGGACAAAAAAATTAGCAAGAGGATTTGGCATCAAAGAAGTGCTTTTGCTAATTTGAGAATATTTAATATTGCAAGAATCTTACCGTCAGCTGTAAAATTTATTTCAATTAGAAAAGTCCCACTAATGTGACATAAGTGGGATGAAGTATGGTGAGAAAATACGGAATTATAGTATTTAATTTAAATTATACAAATATGAATAAATTTAAAAATCTCTTACTAGTAACTGCTCCTTTGAAAAAACCCTGGAATTTTCATTTAGTTTTGTTTAGCCTTGAATAACAATGTTTCCCTTTGCCTTTGGTAACATTGTGATTTCTTGCGATAACATTAAGTTATTTGATAATTGCTTTACATTTGTTTGTTGGGCCTCAGGCCACTTGATAAGTAGTAAATAAAATATGACGGGAGATCTGTATGGGCAGTTACAATGGCGAGCCAATAGGTGAGCCATTGTAAACGCCCATACAGATCAGATGCGAATATTTTATTCTACTTGTGAAATGAAAACAATAAATTGAATGCAAAGTATTGTTATGCGAATCAGTAGAGATCTGTATCAAAAGTTAATGAATACTAATTAGCTGAGCAGGAGTTTGTATCAAAAGTTAATTCTATTGATTGATTTGTATGGGGGTTTACAGCTGTGTACATGTGATCTGAATACTGTGCTGGGATTGGTTTGTGCCCTCATGAATTATTAATGAATTTTACAATGATAGTATCATTTTTTGATTTGCAAACATAACAGTTGCATGGTTAGGCAGACTGTATATCTCTTCATTTATAAAAGCTTGATTTACATTGTATGTAGAGTTTTGGTTGAACATGTTCGTAATCTTGGATCATTTTTGTTGCATTAACACAATTTCAATGAGAAAGATCATATTCGCATAATATTATTTATTACTGAATAATATCTTTCTTGTTGTCTTTCTTCAAGCTTAATATATGCCATCCTCAAGTTCCATACCTACAGTATATCTCACTCTTTGACAGTACCATTCCCAGTGGTGGATCCACACCTTCAGGTAAGTGGGGGGATCATCCAGTCCCTAGAATAAAGCCCGGGCCAAACGAGGATGAGAGTTCGCTCTCATGAGAATTTTCGTCAACTCTCATCGACTATCATCAACTCAGGCCAAACGAGAACTAGAGTCCGTCAAACTCTTATCGACTCTCATGAAAAATTTGAGCACGTTCAAAGTTTATGAGAGCGCATGAGAGTCAATGAGAGTGCATAAGAGTTTCATGCCAAACGAGAGTGAGAGTTTGGACTCTCATCAACTATCATCCTTGTTTGGCCCGGGCTTAAGAGGGAGGCCCACTCTTGAAAATAATTTTTTGGTCCATAAAATAAGGTGGGGGGCCAGGGGACCTGGCCCCTCCCCTAAATCTGCCACTGATTCGTAGCGGTACACAGAAAGTGTGCCACATTCAAACCTAGTTATTTAACAGGTTATATGGCCTAGCTCCCACAAGTCTCCGGCAGAAGATCGTGGGTTCAACTCCTGTTGGGATAACTCAGAATTCTTTTTCAAGAACCTTGCGTCACTGACTGAATGTAATGGGTTATTCCAGAAAGTTGATATCTTTTTCATAGTCTTTCTTCAAGCTTAAAATATACCATCATTTACTTTCATGCAATTTCTAATATACAGTTATTTATTTAAACAGAATTGCAGTGAGTCAGTCAATGCGCAAGGAGATGTACAGCTGTGCAAAGTGCAATAGGAGCTTTGCAGAGCCTGCCAGACTTGTACAGCACATCTCAGAACATGTTGCTGAAAGGTCATTCTGGTGTAATCAATGCAAAAGGAGTTTTGCAACATCTATTGAACTTGAAGTCCATGAATGTATCCACTCTGGCTTGACGCCCATAACATGCCCTCAGTGTAACAAAAGTTTTGAAACATCAGATGAAACAAACTGTCAAAGCAATGAGGAAAGTCAAAGTACAGGTGTAAAATATTACACATGCCCTCGCTGTAGTGAGACATTTCCAACTGAAACGGCGTACGAAGAGAACCCAAAAAATCACCATGTAGGGAAGCCTTTGAAATGCTCATTCTGCGATATGTGGTTTAGGTATAAATCGCAACGAGACACACATGAGAGGATACACACAAGTGAGAAGCCTTTTAAATGCACTCAATGTGACAAGGCGTATTCAATGTTGGATTCGCTTAAAAACCATGTACGGATTCATACTGGTGAGAAGCCATACCAATGTCTTCACTGTGATGCTCATTTTACACAGAAAGTAAGCCTTACACAGCACGCAAGAATACACTCGGGCGTCCTTCCCTACAGTTGCCCCAATTGTGAGAAAAAATTTAGAACAAAGGGAACTCTTAACAGGCACATCTTGACACATACAGGAGAGAAGCCTCACAAATGTTCACAGTGCGACAAACGATTTGCTGTTAAGAGAGATTTACGAAGGCATGTTGCAGTGATTCACGGTTCTAAAAAGCAAAACAAATGCAATGTAGAGAAACGTTACAAGTGTTCCTATTGTGATATGAGGTTTGGATTTACATCACAGCGAGACCAACATGAAAGAGTACACACAGGTGTCAAGCCATTCAAATGCTCGCAGTGTGAGAAGAAGTTTGCTCACAAGTCCAGTCTTACAAGCCATGTACGAATGCATACTGGTGAGAAGCCTTTTCATTGTCCTCATTGTGATGCATGTTTTGCACAAGGAACCACTCTTAAGCAGCATGTGAGAATACATGATGGGGTGTATCCCTTCAGTTGCACCTATTGTGACAAGAAGTTTAGAACAAAGGGAACTCTAAACAGGCACATCCTGACACACACAGGTGAGAAGCCTCACAAATGTTCTCAGTGCGACAAGCAGTTTGTTGATGGGAGAGATTTACAGAGTCATATTTCAGCAATTCACGATTCTAAAAAGCGAAACAAATGCAATGTAGAGAAACGTTACAAGTGCTCTTATTGTGATATGAGGTTTGGATTTACATCACAGCGAGACCAACATGAAAGAGTACACACAGGTGTCAAGCCATTCGAATGCACACAGTGCGAGAAGAAGTTTACTTACAAGTCCTCTCTTACAAGCCATTTACGAATGCATACTGGTGAGAAGCCTTATCATTGTCCTCATTGTGATGCATGTTTTACACAAGGAACCACTCTTAAGCAGCATGTGAGAATACATGATGGGGTGTATCCCTTCAGTTGCACCTATTGTGACAAGAAGTTTAGAACAAAGGGAACTCTTAACAAGCACATCCTGACACACACAGGAGAGAAGCCTCACAAATGTTCTCAGTGCGACAAACAGTTTGTTGATCAGAGAGATTTACAGAGTCATATTTCAGCAATTCACAGTAGTAAAAAACCAAATTCCACACTGAATGTACACAAAGAAGTTCATGCCAAAGAAGATCAGCCTGCTGCTGAACATAATACAATAAGTGTTGTTGTTACAGCTATACTTTGAAAGGACAGAATAATCACTCGGCACAAAAGACTGAGGTAAATTTGATGACAATTCTACTGATCTGCAAGTCTGCTAACAAAACATTCTCTAAAGAGGCAGTGCATGATTTTTTTTACAGTAATGTTAGTTCAAAACGTCCAGTGATGTGGGTCTACTTTTGTTAAGTTTTGACTCCCAAATAATTTAAGTGCCCACAGTGGTAGCAATTTTTGTTGCGACCACCTGCAGGGATGAAATAGTGGTTGTCTTCACTGAACTACAGAAGTTCTTCCATTCTATAGCCTTAACTGTTAGGTGTAACAAAGCTATAAAAGAAATAGCCTGTGTAGTTTTTAAAACTGCTGGAGTGATCTGTGGTCATAGCTTAAAATATAAAAATGGTTTAAACAGATCTAAAAATATAAAAGGATACTCTAAATTTTCGATCGCCTTCTGCGGTCTTCTTCAGAGAATGATGGATTTTGCAAGGTTCGCAGAATTCTAATTGTTCATTGCCCCCCTCGGGAGCAACTAGCCATGTGTAAACCCTTGGGAAGGGCGCTCTTTCATTTACAGCGTCAATAACGTCAATGCAACTTATTAGAATTCTGCGAACCTTGCAAAATCCATCATTCTCTGAAGAAGACCGCAGAAGGCGATCGAAAATTTAGAGTATCCTTTTATATTTTTAGATCTGTTTAAACCATTTTTATATTGTGTAGTTTTTGAGCACACATTTCCAAATACGTGCGCAAAACTACACAGATGACTGCTTTGCAGGCTATAAATGAAAAGTCTTGTCATTATTAAAATCTGTATAGGAACTGCTGATTGTAATAAAAAATAAATAAACAAATAAATAAATAATAATAATAATATAATATAAACAAGTTATAAATAAATAATAATAATATGATATAAACAAGTTTTTTGCATCTGGGCTGGGTTGTTTGAGTGCGGATTAACACTAACCCATGATTAAAAGTTGATTGAATGTTCATTTTTATTGTGTGTGTATATTTGTGGAGTTAAGATTAGTTGATGACTAAACTGGAAGACAAAAAATATAAACAGAAAACCTCACTAATATAAAACTGAAATCAAAACTTGCGCTAATTGTGCTTTGAACAACCTGGCCCTGAAGTGATAAATTCCTTTATACTTTTGACAGGGATTAATAAAGTATAAGTAAAAAAATACAAGCAAAAATATGAAATTTCTTCTGCCTGGCATTCTAAGTTTTTGAGATTATATTGGGCATCATCAAATAACCCTAATATACCCTCTCTCTAGCCTGCATGTCCCTCCCTCTCCCCCCAGGGGGGTACTTGCAGTATACATGACGGGGAGGTCCGACGTATTTTTTTGGGTTGAAAATTTACACCCTCGGTATTTTTTGGGCTCAAGAAATCTGTCATGTATTTTTTAATTCTGAAAGTCTGTTTGATTGAATAAATCAGTATCAAGGTGCTCGGTCTTGTACTTTTTGGGGTAGAAAATTTTGATGCCAGGTATTTTTTTGGGTGTAAAATTTCAGGCTCATGTATTTTTTTGGGTTTCCAATATGAAGCTCCGTCGGACCCCCCCCCCCCCCCGTCATTTATACCGCAATAACCCCCCCCCCCACCCCCCTGGGCCTCTCCCCCGTCGCCCCTCTAGGGTCCCAAAGATGCTTGGCCACTTTTGGGCAACTTTTTATCTTTCAAGCAACTTTTTTCCTTTGAGTAACTTTTTGCAATTTCTTGATCAAAGATTTCCGAAAAAAAAAGCACACCACAGAATTAAACTTCTCGACGAACAGTGTGCCGACTGCAAACGTAAGTTATCTTCTGTAATTTCGCAAGATTATTCTGACTCACTGCTTAAGGTGATTGACCATAACGTTAGTACGTTTAGAGCTAAAATTAAGGCTAGACATTGCCAAAAACTAACGGACATAGGAGCTTTCGAAACACGCGAGGACTACGTTGACAAGGATCGTTGGGTGATAAACTTGTCTGACCGTCAACTCAGTACCCACGAAACCAGAGCACTTCAAAACGGACTAAATTTCGCTACAACACCAAGATCTGTCCCAACGTCCAACTTCATAGCAAACATTGAAACGGGAATTTATAACCTTCCCCAAAGCTCTAAAGCGACTATACGTGCATCTGTGGTCAACATCTTAAAAAACAGTAAACCTGAGGCAGTTTCTAACATCTCGAAGCAACAACTTGCTGCAGTAAGAAACCTAAAACAGGATCCTTCTGTTACTATCGTTCCAGCAGATAAAGGCAGATCCGTTGTTGTTATGAACACGGTAGATTACAAAGAAAAGATAGCCACTTTGTTAAATGATACCAACACGTACGAGAAGATTACCGACAAACGCAGGAACCCCACGTCACGAGTCGAAAAGGACCTTAATCATCTGTTATCAGAAATAAAGTCCAGTCCTTGCATTCAGGACCGTGATAAAACTCAAATGGAACCCAAATTATATCACCACCTTCACAGCACTGATGCAACCCCTGCAACCTTCTATGGCCTTCCTAAGATCCACAAGGCCCACATACCTCTTCGTCCAATCACCAGCTGTATTAATGCACCAACATACAATTTGTCAAAGCATTTGGTTTCTATCTTATCCCCTCTGCTGGAGGAGAGATACTCAGTGAGAAATAGCACCGCGTTTGCCCAGAAGATAAAAAACCAAGTGATTACAGAGGATGATGTCTTGGTATCTTTCGATGTTGTTTCTCTGTTTACCTCAATCCCAGTAGAGTTGGCCCTACAAGTTACTCGCGATAGATTGGAGCGTGATACAACTCTAACGGAACGCACGAACATTTCCGTGAGCAATATCATGAGGTTGCTAGAGTTCGTTTTGAGGAACAGTTTTTTCACCTACGAGCAAGAACATTATCACCAAACATTTGGCTGCGCTATAGGTTCGCCTGTTAGTGCAACCATAGCCAATCTAGTCATGGAGTTTGTAGAAGACCGAGCGATTTCAACAGCCCCGCATCCTCTACGATGGTGGTACAGGTATGTCGACGACAGCCACGTATGCCTAAAAAAGGAGTATGTGCAAGAGTTTCATGACCACCTTAACTCTGTTAACCCGCACATACAATTCACTAGTGAGGTCGAAGGTGACGACGGCCTTTCATTTTTAGACACCACAACAACTAGAGTGAACGGGCGCATACAGGTTAACGTCTACCGAAAGCCAACGCACACTGACAAATATCTAGATTTCAACTCGCATCACCCAACTCAACACAAGAGATCAGTGGTGAATACACTCCTTGAAAGAGCGAAAAATATCCCATCAACAAGCGCAGGGAAACGCAAAGAAAAGGAGCATGTGGTTAAAGTCTTGCTGAACAATAACTATCCAATGCGGTTTATCAAGAGTTGTGATTCTCATCGCAAAGCTAATCGACGTGTCTCAGACAGCAGCGACACTCCAAATGATGCCGCAACATCGTTTGTTGTTCTACCCTACGTGAAAGGCGTAACTGAAAGAATCTCAAAAGTTCTACGCAACAACGGGGTCAAAGTTGGCTTTAAACCACTTAACACGTTACGCACACGCTTCCCCAAACCGAAGGACAAACTCACAGCATTCCAGTCTAGATGTGTAGTTTACAGAGTTAACTGCCTTGACTGCAATTTTACCTATTATGGACAAACGGACAGAGCGTTAGCTACTCGAATTAAAGAACATCAAAGAGCAGTCCGTGTTTGCGACAAAAACTCTAAGATCGCGCAACACGCGAACACGTTTGGCCATGATATGGATTTCAATCATGCAGCGGTGGTGGACAAGTCAGGCGATTACCACAAGAGGCTTTTCCTAGAAGCGTGGCATTCGCAGAGGGACCAGAATGCGGGAAATGAACACATAGACATCCCTGATGTATATAAGTCACTTACATAATGTTCATAGTCTAGCGCAGCGTTCGCGTGTATTTGTATTAGTCACTCGCACGCGCGTACAATGTGAAACCGTTAAAAAGCCGTTTTTTATGCCATGATAACAACCGAAGAAGACCGAAGATTCTCGGTCGAAACGTCTTGAGTACATTATGAGCGTTGTTTACGCTCAAGTAAGTCAGCGTCAGAATTTGTAAAGAGTATTAATGTCAACTCCTGACTGTAATTTTGGTATTTTTCGTTTAATTTCCGAAGATGTTTGAGTGTTGTTCGAAGGCTTTACTATCTTATCCCAAAAATTTCCGAACAGTTTCCGAAGATTATCGAAATTTGCCGAAGATTTCTGAGAAAATTCAGAAGATGTCATCAGTATCTTCAAGATTGTTTCAAGTGAAAGAAATTCTTGTACAGTAATTCAACAATTTTAGATATTTGAAGCAACTTTTGAAGAATTTTCGAGCATCTTTCAGCCCTACCTCTTATCTGCATGGATCCGCCCCTATTTATACTAGTTTCCAGTTCTCCTTGGATTTGAGCAAACCTCGAGGACAAAAAGTGACAACATACACGACATCTCAGTTGAAAAATCGAAAAATAACCGCGTGGAACATCAACAGAGACAGAAGCGGGAATAGCAATCTTTCTTGAGTTATATTGTTGGAAGATTTGTTGTTGTCGCAGGTAAGGCTTGTTCAGTATATAATATTTTATTTGTTATTTTTTCTCTGGAACTTCTCTTTCCATCGCTGGCCTCACCGTTGGCCGCTTTTCAATTTTATTTGCAAACATTGGCAAATCCAGCTTCAATGATTTTCTGTCTGTGGTATCTACTATGGTGCATGCCTCTTCTCTTGAACAATAATTTTAAGTTCCTTTTACTAGTTCTAGTTTTGCTTTCAAGGATTTGTGATCTTTTTTCACCCGTCGAAGACTGTAGATCTAATATTCGAAAGCTTCTAATTTTGATCTTAATTTTTTAGCCATCATTTGAACGTTTTCAAAATCTAAGGCTTAAGTTATATATTATGATTCATCCTGGCTACGGCCTCTCCATATTGCTAAGTTTAAGTTTCAGTATTCTTCTAATATTATTATCAGTATTCTTCTCTGTTATATTTTCATCACAGTTTTGGACTGTGTAACAAAGGTTTGGCAGGATGTGGAACGGGGCTTAAGAGTCTGATTACATGGCGAATTTAAGCCCGGGCTGAAATTTCAACCCAGTTTGCCGGGCTGAGATTTCAGCTCAGCCAAAATCTTCGCGAAAAGACGTTTGCGATTACATGAAGAAAGTTTCATCCCAGGCTGAAATTTCCAGCCTGGTTTTTGAAACTGGCTGGAAATCTCAGCCCGGGCAAAGGGGCTGAAGAACTTTATGTAATCGCGTTCAAATTTCAGCCCCGGCTGAAAGCGGTCGGTATAAAACGCAGACCATGCAGACTGCAGACTGCAGACGGTGCAGACCGTGCAGACTGAGTAATTTTTTTTTTCTTCTTTTTTTACATTGTGTTTCACAAAACTTTTCACGAACGGTTTCCGAAGTTCGTTTGAAATTCGCGAAGTTCGCTACGAACTTTAGGGGGAATTTCATTAAGTAGTTGTCAATCAAATTACAAACTTCGAAACGAAATTGTGAATGTCACGTGCAGCGAAGTTGAAAGGTTGAGGAGTTCGCAAGTTGAGAAGAAGTTCGTCCAGTTTCGGTTTAATTTGGTGAAATGAATCCGTTCACGGTACAAGGAAAGGCAATTTCAAGTCCAGAAAGGCAGGAAATCATCTAAAGTTGGCTTCAAGGTCAAGGATTATTTTATTTAGCTTCCAGCTTGTTGAGTTTTCTTCTACTGTCAGAGAGCGCTTTACACTGTAAACATTGGAACACTGTAAGTTATAGGTAAAACGAACTGGTCGGATATAGCAGTTTATTTGTTAAGTTCAGGTTTCTAGTTCAATTTTATAACGTAAACAAATGCTTCGGTTGGTAGTTATGCTTTGGGAATACAGGGTTTTCTTGAGAAATCCCCCAACATTTTTTACACTGTCCTTAATAATAAAATATAAGTAATTCGTAAATAAATACATATTTCAATTGTTCCAAAGCAAGTGTTGTTTATTAGTAAAAAAAATTTTAACCAAAGCTTATTTTTTTTGCAAATATAAATTATTTCAGAGGAACAGAGTTTATCACGAACAGACAGATGGCGCGACTTGCGTGTTGTGTAAACACAGAAGTATAATAACAACACGGAATTGAAAAGTTCTGATTTTCCGCAGATTTTCCAAACTGAATGATGTGTATTCAAAAAGGAAAATGTTTTTTTCTCTTTAGAAGATTTTTACGGCACACACAAACAGTATTTTTATATGTAAACTGGTTCATCTGTTGAAATTTTTTCCTTCGAAACTGCACACGGCAGAACTTGTAATCTATTTTTAGTCGGGTGTCGGGTGACATTGGGAAAACTCAGTTGTAACATTCACAAACCATTTTCAGGGCAGCCTTGCTTTTTAGTCCGTTGATGTCCTGCCTTACTAGACTTGGGATTGCTTTTTGCTGTACTGGGAACGGATTCATTTCACCAAATTCGACAAACTGGACGAACTTCTTCTCAACTTGCGAACTCCTCAACCTTTCAACTTTACTGCACGTGAAATTCACAATTTCGTTTCAAGTTCGTAATTTGATTGACAACTACTTAATGAAACTCCCCCGAAAGTTCGTAGCGAACTTCGGAAACCGTTCGTGAAAAGTTTTGTGAAACACAATGTAAAAAAAGAAGAAAAAAAAATTACTCAGTCTGCACGGTCTGCACCGTCTGCAGTCTGCAGTCTGCAGTCTGCATGGTCTGTGTTTTATACCGACCGGGCTGAAAGTGAGCTTACGGATGCACAGTGATGGTTTTCAATGAAAGAAAATAGCTGCCTCGATTAGTTTTCAGTTTTAAAAGTGTTAAACCTGGGCTGAAATTCGCTATGTAATTACAACAAAATTCCAGCCCGGCAAACCGGGCTGAAATTCGCCGTGTACTCAGGCCCTAAATCCAGGTGTAGCGTAGACAGTCCTCTCGCAAGTAGCTCGTGGCCAGTGCATGGCCACAAGCTACCTGGAGCATCTGAGAATCAGGCTATGCTGGGTGCAGGATATATACGGGCAATTTTAGGGGTGGGATACCAGATGAGATTACGTTGGGGATGCCTGGATGCATTTCTTTTTGTAGGGAGTATGCATACCTGCCAACCCTACAAAAATCTGGAGACATCCAGAAATCTTTGCATTGTACAGGGTTTTCGTTTGAGGCTGGAGGCCAGACGTATCGTCTGGTTGTTTCCCATTTCATGTCTGGTACTTTGATACCAATATTTGGGATTTATTTTTATTTTTTTCTTACTACTATATTTTTTTTTTACTTAAGCATCTCATGAACTTACTGACCAGAGGATAACAGAAACAATTCGCAATGAAAAACAACTGGAAATTCTGTTGTTGCTATTTCTCCCTCCCCCTCCCCCTACCAACTGTCCATTTTCATTCAATATATTTTTACTTTTGAAAGAGAACTTGAGTGAACTCCAGTCCTTTCTGGGAAACTGATTCCTGGGTTCCAGAAACACTGGAAACAGCGTTTCTGAGTGTTCTATTTTAAAAATTTCCTTGGGGCATAGTCCAAAGCGCATCGCGGCACCAAGAAAAATTTCAAGTCGGGTGCTTTCACAACTATGTCCGCTACTTAACAAAACTGTTGAAAACCCTGATAATTTGTAAGAATGTGATTTTCGACAAATCATGCCTGAATACCCTCTGAAAATCTCCCGAGATTTTACTTGGAAATTTGATGAAACACTAGGAGACTCCCGGGAAAACCGGGAGAGTTGGCAGATATGGAGATGTGCTATGTTTTGAAATTGATAGCGGATGTGTGATTTTAATCACATATCTCCACATATTCCAACATCTGAGTTTTAAGCAGAAATACACTTGTTTTTTTATCAGGCAGGATTGGGATGAACTCAGTGAGGTGGGGTGGCATTGAAGAACCAAAAAGGGTGGCAAAATGCTAAAGACGTTTCACTAATTGTGAAACTATTGCAGTAGTATCCCAGAATTCACAACTATCGCAATAGTATTGCAATAGCCACCGCTATTAATTTTTTTCTTCTTTTGTTGATTAATTTTACATCATTCCCATGCAGTACTTTATGGCGATCATTGTTTTATTTCTTACAACAGATGATGAGTGATTCAATCAGCCCTCAGACTGATCAGACTTTAAATAATCCATTGCATCTGGAGAGCCTTCATACCAAGTCAAAGGAACACAAATGTCCTCATTGTGATAAGACTTTTGCATATAAGTCAAAATATCAAAGACATGTAAAAATTCACCTCAGGCCATTTCAGTGTTCTCACTGTGACAAAGGATTTGCAAAGAAGGCAACTCTGGAAGAACATGAACGAGTACATACTGGTCTTAAACCTTACAACTGTTCACATTGTGATGCAAGTTTTAAAAAGTCATCTCATCTTGCGCAACACCAAAGTGTACACCTTGAAGTTTACCCATTTAGTTGCCCTCATTGTGATAAAGCATATAAGAGATCAGAAAGTTTGAGAAGGCATATCTGGATACACACAGGTGAAAAGCCATTTAAGTGTTCTTTTTGTGACAAGAGTTTCACACAGTTGTCACAACTACGAGATCATAAGCATGACAAGCATACAGGAGTCAAGCCTTATACTTGTCCTCATTGTGATAAGACGTTTGGGTCAAGGGCTGTGTACAGAAAGCATGTTAATTTTCACACTGCAGAGAAACATGTGAAATGTTCACATTGTGACATGAGGTTCGCTTATCCATCACAACGAGACCAACATGAGAGAAAACATACAGGTGTCAAGCCGTTCAAATGTGCACATTGTGACAGGAGCTTTCCATATTCATCAACTCTTACGGAACATCTACGAATACATTCTGGTGTTACGCCTTTCAAATGTCCGCAGTGTAAAAAAAGTTTTAGAAAATCATGGCAGCTAACACAACACAAGAAAATGCATGCTGATGTTAAATCCCACAGCTGTCCTCATTGTAATAAAAAATTTAGAGGTACAGCGACTTTAAAAAGGCATATCCAGTTACATTCTCAGAAGATTTACAAATGCTCTTTTTGTGACCAAAAATTTGAAAACTTGCAACGTTGTAAAGAACATGAGATCAAACATGCCAGGCATGTATGTCCATACTGCAACAAGATGTTAGGAAGTAGCTATAATCTAACACGGCATGTCAGGCAGCACACTGGCTGTAAGCCATTCAGTTGCACTCAGTGTGACAGGCAATTTGGTGATCCGACGGGACTACAGCGGCATATGGCAGTTCACACTACTGAGAAGCCGTTCAAGTGCATTACATGTGGAAAAAGCTATAAAGGGAAATCCAATCTGATCAAGCATAATAAAAATAAACACCCCACTCTTGAGCATAGTACAACAAGTGTTAATGTTGTGGCTTTGCTTTAAAGGACCCTAGTCAGCTATGCCATTGTTTTTGTTGACATACAGGATTTTCAGTATTATAATTATTTCATGCAGAGCATCTCTAAACAAAAAAGTTCGCTGTGAAACTGCTAAAGGTAATCTAAAAGGCTTTCAGTTACACATCTTGTGGCGTTGCAATTAGATTTTGCTTCACCATGCAATTTTCGTAATCTGGATGACACCAAGAATGACAGATTTCACAGATTTCAAGGTGTGGCTGACTAGGGTCCTTTAAGTGGAGGTGACTAGGTGACTAAATACCACTGAACAGTTTCCCAGTATGATGTGATTCCTTATTCTAGACAGCAGCTCTCCGATTTCTGTCTCCTATCATCCCAGACTACCATGCCCTTACCAGTGGCACATACCCAAATAGCTTATATGTACCCCTCCCCCCCCCCCCCGCCAGGTTACCAACATACATAGTTGACATCCAAAAATATTAGTAAGGTCATCTACCCTTTTAGGAGGGATGAGGACCAAAATTAAACATGAGAGGTGCATTTCTGCAGTTATACTTGTAAGTGCAAATTTATTTGAATACTCCCTCCATGAAAACAGTACAGTAGAACCCCGGTAACTCGAACTCTGAAGGGAAACGAAAAACCGTTCGAGTTAGCGGGGTTTCGAGTTATCGGGGTCAATTGAATATTTAATTTGCCAAGTTAATAATAATTATTGATAGTTTACTGATTTTTCAGCACTTCAGTATACAGCACAGTGCAAATTAAACTTATCTAATCAGAAACTCTAACACGATCATAAATTCTTAGGATAAGAGTGAGGGAATATTTTGTTGGGGGGGGGGTAAATTTGACCCAAATTTTGATCAAGGGAAACAAAATTTAATTCAAGTTAGCGGGGTTTTCGAGTTATCCGAGTTCGAGTTAACCGAGTAAAAATGACTGAAAAGTGAGTTCAAATCCAAGGGAAATGGAAGTATGTTTGAGTTAGCGGGGTTGTTCGAGTTATCCGAGTTCGAGTTACTGGGGTTCTACTGTATATCAAAGCATGTTAACTTTAAAATGTTTGAGTGATTATAGTATAATATATGCAACAAAATTTATATACCATATTAATGGACTGTGTATTTTGAACAACAGGCTCCAATTTCTATATTGCATGAAAGAACTTTTTTTTATGAACAACCAGTTACCTCGAACAAAACAACTGAGTGTTGTGTTGTTTTCAAGTACATGGGTACTGTATTTTTGACTTGACTAATTAAGCTTAATTACAAGCTGTGAGATAATAAATAATGCTGCCTTTGAATGAACTCATTTTCTGGTTACAACAGCCAAACCACCTCGCACTTGTGCTTTCTTGCGTCATCCCCATCCAAGTGGTATCTGGTCATCTTGTAACCAGGGATTCTCGAGGTATTCATTCTCACACCAACCAACTCGCCAATAAGCGAAGGAGTGAAAACCCTAAATATTTCTTGTTCTTTAAGCGTGAGGAGGTGACTTCGCTCTGCGGCAAGTTGGTTGGTGGCGAGACTCCCTGGTGGCGAGGTGACCGGCATTCATCCAATCTTCTTGGAACTGTCTTAATTTTCATAGCAACCACATGCACACTTGCAGGGCCCCACTGAAAACCACCTTTTTGTGACGTGGGCTCCCTGCTAAAATATCTTTATTATTATAAAGAAATAACAAAATTAGCTGGACCCTGGGCTGGTCTTTTTTAATATGTAACAAGCTTCAAAACCCAGCATGTTTGTTATATTCTAATTACACAAATAAAATTATTAAAATGGAGATTCTTTTAAAAAAGGATTCTATAGACTGTCCACAGCCCTCTATTTTTTTGTAGTTTTTCGATCGACTAGCGCACGGCGAGAAGGGCAAGAACTGGACCCCGGGGGGGGGGGACTCCCATATGAAACGGACGGGGATGCTCGTCGGAAATTTTGAAAAGAACCCCTAAAAGAGACCAATCTGGGTGTGGCTCAAGCCTTTCTTGACCCCTAAAAGATACCAAAAAACTAAGAATGGAGTTTACCGTAGTTATTCGGTTATAAGGCGCACTCGGTTATAAGACGCACCCCAAACTTGGCAACATTGTTATGCTAAGTTTACAAACTGAAAATTCTCCAAAAACACTCGGTTATAAGACGCACCATGAGTTGGAGAGTTGAAAAGATGTAGTGATCAATTTAAGGACAGTTTTTTCTTACAAAATTTGAATGTTTGAATGTTGTTCATACTCCTTGGCACAATCGTCCAGTAAAAAGCTAACATTTCCTGCTAAAAAAGACGTAAATCCACTTGAGCAAAACATCTTTCCATCGTTCATGCTTCGAACTTAGCTGCTTAGTAACCTGGCAGATGTGTAGTTTCCAGTGACCACTGAGTTTGTTGCTTGGTTACCAAGCTCTCAAGCACGCTTCGGATCGCTTCGTACTTTGTTTATCGAGTGGTTTTGAAAGATTCTCAAGCTTTTTTGGTGTTTTCCTTGTCTTCTAAAGTCATTTTCCACTTTCCACGCTTAGAAAGGTTTGTTTCAAATGAGAATGCTTGATTTTCTTTGTCTAATTTGAACAAAATGCTGGCATATACAGGTGTTACTGAAACTCGTTTTATATACGCGATAATAAACTTTGCGTTTAAAGTTAATGTTTCTTATATCTTTAATACTGTAAAAGACAATAACCCTCTTGTTTTAACTGTAAGTTTCGGTAAAATGGCGGTCATAAGATTTTGTTGGGCGAAAATACTCGGCTATAAGACGCACCCCAATTTTGGCATGAACTTCCCACAGAAAAACAGATTTTTCTCGAAAAAACCGTGCGCCTTATAACCGAATAACTACGGTATATTTGTATATTTCTTCGTGTGTAACCCTAAACGAGACCATTATGGCTAAAAATATTGGTGTTCCGGGCATTTATTCCCGGAACACCCTAAGCGAGACCAAAAGTCCGAAATTTACACCCCTAAGCGAGACGACGAGCATCCCCGTCACTTTCATATGCGATTCCCCCCCCCCCCCCCGGGAACTGGACGCCAGCGCAAAATGGAAGAAATTCTATGACCTGTACTAAACTTCCCCCATTATTTGCGATCTTTTTTTTACGTATTTGAGCTATTGTGGCATTGCATGGTTTACCCAAATGTGCGACAAAACGACTTCTTAGAGAAATGTGTTTGCGCGTCTCGTTCCGATTCCTAAACGCAGGACACCACATTCCCGATTTTCCTTTCCCGGTCACGTGATAGACCAATCAGTTGATGGTGAAGCAACCTCGTCCCCAGGGCCTTCTCGGTAAATGGCAGTCGTTACGAGATGACCCTGGCCAAGGCTGATATAACGGCATCGCAGAGTGGTCTATTCTAACCTCAATCCTGATTGGTTCATGTAATCCAAAACAAATATGGCGGAGGGGTCGATTTTTCTTGGAATTTAAGCCATTTACAGCTGGAAAGGTAAGTCTTTTCCAATATATTTATAATTCTCAAGATTCAAATAATTCGGTAGAAGTAGAAGCGTTAAATTCACTTCATTGCGAACTTTTCGCTTTGCTGTTTTGACTGTTTTATAACTTAATATTCCTGCCGAAAGTAGAACCTAGTACTGTCGGAAAGTAACATTCAAGATGAAAGAGTCATTTCGACACCGGGCTGCAGCTATGTACGAGATGCAAATCTAAAACGTAAAGGAATTTCTGCCCGTCGTAGACATAGTTGGACCTAAAGTGCTCGTGTTCTTTTTCGGAGGAAATTCGATTTCAATTTGTCGCGTTCGAACACATATCATCACCCATTCACTGTCTGCGTTCTTCCGAATATGATATTGGTGCTTTCTAAGGGTCTGTTCTCATTATGAATTTATTTATACCACTCCTTTTTTGTAGGTCCTTATACAAGTGGTGGACGTGTTTTAAATCATGCTCAAGTAGTGCTGGAGAAAATAGGTGACCAAAGGAGATAAATTAAGCGTGTTAATAAGAGATCTATTAAAATATTAATTAATTAATGTGAAGGATAAAAAAACTTTGGTCAATTTAATTTCTTTAAAAAATTAAAGTTGTATCGTGTACTGTTCTCAGAATATGTTGTCTCAGACTTGCTTGCTTTCCCTTTTACAGTTACCTCATGATCAGTAAAGGCTGATTGCAAACATGACAGACAGAGTATATTGAAATTTAAAACAATTTGTAACAAAATATTTCTGATGAAACTTGAGGTATTTGAAAATGTGATCAAACACTTAAATGAGACTAAAAAAGAGAACAATCAGGAAAATAAAACTACAAAATATGTTCTTTGTGAGGTCATTTACCTATCTCACTGTCATAGTTTTGATTTGTCTTAAGGTTCCCTAAATGGATATTTTATAAGGAAAACCTTATCAGTGTACTGTTTTAACGTGGCTCATTGCACATCAAAACCTGAAAGCATTGTACTGTGGAAATGTTTGGGAAGTCATGTGTCACTTGGATGATGAAGCCCAGCCCTGTTTGCCCCAGCAGGGGTACTTAGGGTTTCAAGTGATGGGGATGATAGAAGGATTTTTTTGGGTTTGACAGTTTCGGTTCCGGGATTTTTTTGGGTAGGAAAATTTGTAAGTATTTTTTTTTAATAAAAATAAGGGAATTTTTGGGTATTAAATACGAACTAAAGATGTGTGGTAGTGCTTTGGCTGCATAGTTCTGCAAATAAAGTACAAACTAAAGTACTTTTCTGTTGATTTTTGGGGGTTAATTTTTGGTCCAGGGATTTTTTTGGGCTTCTGTGGGAAGCCCTAGGGATTTTTTGGGGTCTTGATTTTTGCGCTCATTCGATCATCCCCATCACTTGAAATCCTGAGTACCCCCTGGGCTGTTTGCAGCCTTTAAAGCCTATGCTAGATAAGATGCAAAACATTTCTTCCTTTCACAAGATTTGCTATTTTCCAAAAACTTTGCTGTGGCAGTGCATTGCTTTAACAGTTCATGCTTTTTTTAATTTCAAGTATTATTTTCTAATCTTTTTCATGCCAGAAATAGCTACTTAAGGCCAAAATGGCTCTGATTTCTTTACCCTATCCCAGACAAAATTGGTTAAAACCCCTCCTCCACATACAGCAATACGCGCCGATGTAGAGCTTCAAATTAGATATTATGTACCACCTTCACTCTCTTGTGATAAAACAGGCAGCATTTTTTTTAAACTAACAGAACATGATCATCATAAAATTAATATTTACAAGGCTGAAAAGTGATTAAAGTCCACAGATGCCATCTACGCAAAAATCCATTTCACTCTCTTGAGTGATTAATTATTTGCACAGCACAATCTTTTTACAAGTATGGGATCACTGGAGGCCAAATGATCCAACAATGGCATTCAGAACTAACAAGTCTATTCTTATGTTTTAGAGCTCTTTTCATGGGGATAAACAGTGTCTGTGTGGACAGTCTCACAAATTTTAAAGATGACTGTTTTGAGTCAAAACAATTTTTTTGCTCCTGTTTAAAGAGTGTAGCTGGGGGTTGAGGCATGGGGCGCCCTTGACATCCCTCTGTGAGACAATTTAAGAAGCGAGCGTAAATTGTTTTTAGGTATTTTAAAACAGGAATTTTCTACACAATGCCATTTTGGAATTTATGACATCAATGTATTGCCCATTTGTTTCACGCAAAGAATGCATGCTTCCTAACAATACAGTGGAAACACACTGATGTCAAAAAGTCCAAAATGGCAACATGTGGGAAATGTAAAAGTGATCATCTTTTAGCATTTTGTATTCTGATAAAATGTTAAATCATCCTTCTCCTGTAAAATTTGTGATTTAGACATCATTTCAACAAAGTGAAATTGGCCTCAACTAAGGTAAGCTTCAAACATGTATAAATTTGAGTTTAAGCTTTCAGGGGGAGCGATTGCAGAATACCCGGTCACTTCATTTACATGTGTCCGAATGCTTTAAAGAATGAGGCATAACACAACAGGCACTTTGTTATTCAATGAGATGCAAAAGAGTGGCCGGGTGTATGGCCATAATATGGATATGGATATTTCATAATTTCAGTTACAACTTCACCTTATGTAAAAGTTTGTAGAACAGAGTGAACTTGGTCATATAAAAGCAAAAATGTTTGAGTTTAGTTAAAGCTTTTAGGGTCAAGGTTATGTGTATCACTGTTATAAGTTAGAATGAATTATAAAGCAGAAAAATTTGCCACCGAAATCGATTGATATGTTGATCATACATTTGTAGGGTATTAAGCACACATTTTGCCTCTTTACCTATAAGCAGCTAAGTTTTAGTTTCTCTTGCACTCAATCAAAATACAGAAAGTAAATATATTAAGACTTAAATAACAGTACATAGACTACATAAGCTTACAGACTGTGTAACATTTAATTTTTTTTACTTTCCGTACCTTCCCGATTCTCATACCTCACGGTCTACATTCGAACACCTGGCGAAAATAACAGGGTTTTCAAAACAAGCGGGCAGCCGCCGGAGTTCCACCAGCTACTTGATTTTTGTCACCAGTTTAATGGTCGTAGCAATCAGCTTGTAAGAAACAAGCTTGGCTTGTCACAGTCGCCTACTCTTCCAGTTGCTGACGCCTACTTCAACATTTTGAAATCCCTGAAATAATATCTATGCTTTACGAAGTAATCACTGCCTCCTGCATGAAGTTTACGCCCTCAAACGCCGTCGAAGAGTCAATTCGAATTCAAACTGGACCGCCATTTTGTTTTGGCTTCTCTGAAAAGTCACGTGACAAAAATCTCCAAGATTTTTGGAGATTTTGTACCACGTGACCCAGCCTTTGCCAGGGTCTTCTCTCGACGAGCCGCCATTTTGAAAACTCGTCGCCGAGAAGGCCCTGGGGACAAGGTTGCGTCCGCATCAGGCCCAGAACGCCAAGCGAACCGTGCACGTCAGTCCCACAACACCAAGCGAACCGTGCACGACCAAGGACGAGGACGCCTGGGGACGAGGCAGCCATGTTGTGGAATTCTTCGAGTAGTTCGAAGGGCAGTTTTACTTTGTCTTTTGAAAAAGGTAAGATTGTAATATTTAATTTAAGACTAGGAATACGCAGAATGCTCAACTGTGCTACTTGTAGAGTGTTGATGCGCGGAAAGATTCGCTATTCGTCTGATCTATATATAACTTAAACATCTTCGACTGGAGCTTGACGTGAACACGCGCGGTTTTACCGGTGTTTGACATATATTTGCAGACTACAGACCACTGCATTATCAAGAGCTAATCGTAACGCGGCTAACTGGAGGAGTTGTCTGTAGAAACATGAGTTAATCACATTGATGAGCCACCTGGCTGCCATGGCTCCCATTTATCCCGGGGTACCTAATCAACTGCTAATCAAACACCAGTCGTTCGATTGGGCTCGGTAATCGAATATAGTCAAACTCAGAATAAAATTTGGTCAATTGAACACAATCAAATGTTTGATTGCCAAGGCCTTCCAGGGGGTTTTGGCGACAGGTGACATTGCTCCAAAATAGAGGCCCTGTCAGGGGGGGGATCCAATTTGTCCCTTGTCTAAAATTAAAAATGTCCCGTGTCGCTGTTTTATCGCACTTTCTGTCGC
This sequence comes from Oculina patagonica, assembly GCF_052425735.1. Classification (NCBI taxonomy): domain Eukaryota; kingdom Metazoa; phylum Cnidaria; class Anthozoa; order Scleractinia; family Oculinidae; genus Oculina; species Oculina patagonica. The sequence goes on from NC_135769.1 coordinate 18,232,456, forward strand.
TGTCTGTAGTTGAATTCAAGGAAAATTGCTTGTCCTTGTCGGAATTTAAGTTTTTTTTGAAAAGGGTGGTCGTTTGTCGCGTTTTTATTTTATGTGCTGTCGCTATTTTTTGGGCCATCTCGCTTGTCAGAATTAACCCTGGCAGGGCCTCAAAATAGCTAGCAACAATCTTGTTCCAGAGCAGTGGGAAACTAAAATGTTGTCTGAGTCATGCGGGGGGGGGGGGGGGGTCTCATGTGGCGAAAACTATTTTTTATTTTTAGTAATAGTGGGCTTTGCTATTATGTTGCGACAATCTTGTTCCAGAGCAGTAAGAGCACCAACAGCTGACAGAAACTAGCACTGAAAGGGGGTATATTTGCAACAGCGACAACATTCCCCTCACCAAATAGGCGACAGGTGGGTTGGAAATGAGCGATAAAAGGACATTAGAAACCCCCTTGGAACATTAACTGCCCTAAGCAGTTGACAGGTTATTTAATGAAACGATCGCAGAGACATTGTCGATCTTTTAGAGATCCAACACTATTAGATCTACCACAAGTTAATACCAAATGTGGACAGACCTCGTTTAGGTTTTCGGCTGCGAGTGCCTGGAACAAACTGCCAAGAGAGATTTGCGAGCTCGCAACACTTACACAATTTAAAGGCAAAACATACAGTCATCTCATGAACATGGACAGTGCAAATCACACGTGTACAATTTAAATTTTAATTTTTGTATATATATTCACAGTTTTTTAGATTTGTAATTTTAAATTTTATGCTAGTAATTTTTTATGCTTTTAAATTTTATGCTTTGTAAATTTTATGCTTTTATACTGGTCACCGATTGATACCAGTCAATCTCCTTGATTGACTGACCGGTTTTCCAGGATAAATAAAGTTATTATTATTATTATTAAGGTTGACACTCATACTCAATCAAACATTCAATAATTTACCGAACTCCTGTTTGCATGGGTGTGTGATTTACTTACTTTCAGGCATCAAGAGGCAGGCGCGTAGGAGGGGGGTTCGAGGGGTTCGAACGAACCCCCTTTGGAGGTCAATAATGGAGGACCGAAAACACAAACTATTGATTTTCAGCTTTTAGCAAATAGTGGGGGAATGGAAAACAAACTTTGAGAGTTGCAGCTTTTAAATTACCCTGCACGAAAACGCTAAAAGTATTAAATTGTTAGGAGAATGGATCTTAGTGCCCTAGTATTATATGTAGTCAAAATAATCCCATTGCTGAAAAAGTATTTCCTTAACAGGCGTCCGGGATTTGATAAATGGAGTATCAATAAACAAAATGCGGGGATTACAATTTCGGGGGACCCAAGTGATACGTGCATTCATAGTTAGTACTTACTATGGTGTATTTAGTGCATATTGACGATTTGACGCCGCTTTTAGTACATTGAAGGTGGAGCCGGGGTGGGGACTTAACCTTTGCAGCACACGTCAAGCTTTTGTAAAACGTTTAGTGTACTAAGCCGGTATGTATGTATGAATGTATCAAGTTAACAAAACGCTGGAAATATTGTTGTTATGACTAAAAATACCTGTTATTTTAGACTCCATCGAGTTTGAAATATTGACGTACACAATGCTGAAAATAGCATTTCCGGGCCCCTAGATTCAAAATATTCTGGGGGGACATGCCCCCAGATCCCCCTAGAGGCGCGCGCCTTCGGCGCTCGTATTAAATAACCCCCCTTAATAAATATTCCTGTCAATACGAACACCCTTACAAAAACTTCAGCTACGTGCCTGAGAGGTGCATTCAAACAAAATCAAATCAGATTAAGTTTGATTGCATTCCATGTTGCTTTGATTTGTTCGATAATCAAACTCACAGCAAATTAGATTTTTAGTTTTGTTCCATTACTGAACCCAATGGAAAGATTAATGTTCAACTGAGTTCAACAATTGAATTTTGGTTTGATTTTGTTCGATTAGATACCTCGGGATTTGTACACCAGTACAATATTATGCTGCACGTCAAGGTACAAAAACTATGCAGATTACAGACTGGTTACAAAATGCAGGCTTAGAACAAAACTGTTTTTCATCTACTACTAGCTAATGCATGAATCGTTTCATTTTATAACTTACCGGTGCCAGTTGTCACACAATCACCTTTCTGAGGTCACCTTCCACAAAAATTTGCATAATTTATTGGGGAATATTCTTGGCCCATTTCTGGAAATATATTTTCTAAACCAAGTGCAAGGATAAATTCATTTTGTAAGCATGATTTAAAGCCTTTGTAGTCTAACTCGAACGAACTTCCATTTCCCTTGGATTTGACCCCCACTTTTCAGTCATTATTACTCGGTTAACTCGAACTCGGATAACTCGAAAACCCCGCTAACTCGAACTAAATTTTGTTTCCCTTGAACAAAATTTGGGTCAAATTAACCCCGGTAACTCGAATTCCGATTCTTGCAACTTGGCACGGTTGTCCGTTGATTTGAGCAACAAACAGATCACGTATTTGACAGCCATTTTCCACTCTTATCATAAGAATATATGGTCTTGTTAGAGTTTCTGACAAGATAAGTTTAATTTGCACTGTACCATATACTGAAGTGCTGAAGAATCGGTTAACTATCAATTATTAACTTGGCAAATTAAATATGCAATCGACCCTGATAACTCGAAACCCCGCTAACTCCAACGGTTTTTCGTTTCCCTTCAGAGTTCGAGTTACCGGGGTTCTACTGTACGTCATATTTGTCAGACAACGTTTAACATGAGCAATCATGAAAATGAGCTGGTCACAAATGAATTTTATTTTATTTTATGGCCACAGCTCTTAAAACTGTTTTTAATAGAACAAATTAAACCCTTCTTCAGTTAAGTTACAAATAAGGCTTTACCTTAAAAATATAAATATGGTTTAAACAGATCTAAAAATATAAAAAGGATACTCTAAATTTTAGATCGCCTTCTGCGGTCTTCAGAGAATGATGGATTTTGCAAAGTTTGCAGAATTAATAGTTGCATTGACGTTATTGTTCGTTGCCCCCGGGGGTGTAACCCTTGGGAAGGGCGCTCTTTTGTTTTACCTCACTAACTGTTGCAATCAAACACCATAAAAATAAAATACACAAAACTTTTATTTTCAGCAAGAAGTCATCATGTTTCTGATGTATTCAAATGAATTTTCTGTAAATTTATATCTGTAAACTGAAGCAAACATGTTTCTGATGTATTCAAATGAATTTTCTGTAAATTTTTATATGAGTAAACTGTTCAGTTTTATCCGGTTGACAAATGCAGAAGACTGGAAGAGAGAAACCTATGAAGGCTTAAAGTCATCCGTAACATTTCCAGAAATGTTCGTTCTGCCATTGCCTGTCAAAAATAAACTAACGAACAAAACACAACCTTTTTTTCATTTTTATCATGGCTTCTTTTCAAACAGTTTTACTCTGTTTTTTTGCAGATCATCTTTCAGTCTTGCATCTACCAATGCAATTTCTGTTGGCATAAGCAGTAAAAACATACCCTGGCCTGACAGACATCCTTAGTTTGAAGCTAGTTTGAGAAGTGGTTTCAATCCAAGGCAACTGACCACTGGTAAATACACCTGACAACCTGTACAAGAGAGTAGCCTTGCAAGTGTTCTTACTGTAACAAGGAGTTTATAGGATCTTCAGCTTTCACAGTACCTAAAACTCACATACTAGAGAGCCTTGAGGTTTACTGCTATTTCCATTATGGCATCGCATGAAAGGGACCATACATGTACTGATGTTTGCCCCCACTGTAACAAGACATTCAGTTTCCCTGAAGAACTGGAACTGCATATACAATCGCACGCTGTTAATAAGCCCTACAAATGTCCTCACTGCAATAAGTCTTTTAAATCAGCAGCACATTGCAGGGTTCACATAAGAGTACATACTGGAGAAAAGCCTTACAAGTGTTCTCGCTGTGACAAGTGTTTTACAGTAGCTTCTAACCTCAAACGACATGAGAGGACTCATACTGGAGAAAAACCCTACAAGTGTCCTGACTGTGACAAAAGTTTTTGTGACTTTTCTCATTTGAAATCGCATAGATATGTTCATTCTAACGAGGGTACCCAACATAGGAAACATGTCTGCCCCCATTGTACCAAGAGCTACAGATTCTCAGGACCACTAGCAGTGCACATACGAACACACACTGGCGAGAGGCCCTATAAATGTCCTCACTGTGATAAGTGTTTTAAATCAATGCAATGCTGCAAAATACATGTAAGAATTCATACTGGAGAAAGGCCTTACAAGTGTTCCCACTGTGACAAGAGTTTTATTACATCTTCTGATCTGGAAGTACACAAAAGGGCTTATACTGGACGAAAACCTTACAAATGCTCTGACTGTGACAAACGTTTTACAACTGCTTCACATATGGCATGGCATCGAAGAAAGCATAATACTACTGATAAGAGTACCCAAAGAACGAGTATTTGTCCCCACTGTGCCAAGAATTGCAGATGCCCTTCAGAACTTGCAGTACATATACGAACACACACTGATGAGAGACCGTATAAATGTCCTCACTGTGATAACTGTTATATATCAGTAGAGGCTCGCAGAAAACACATAAAGAGAAGTCATACAAAAAGAGATGAAGAGAAGTCATACAAGTGTCCTTACTGCAACGAGAGTTTTAGTTCGTATTCAGCTCGGGATGCACACAAAAGATCACTGCATAAAGAGGTATATATGCCTTCCGATGATGGCTCGTACAAATGTAGTCACTGTGACAAGACATTTAAAACATCATCAGGTCGCTCAAAACATGAGTTACAAATACACACCCCAAAGGAGAAAGCTGATCATCAATGTCCTTGGTGTGAGAAGCATTTTGCACTTCCTTCACTCCTGGCAACGCACAAAAGAAGTCACACTGGCGAGAGACCTTACAAATGTACTCACTGTGACAAGAGGTTTATGACACCATCACATTGCAAGCAGCATATTCGATTGCACACAAAGCAGAATTTTCACGATTGTCCGCACTGTGAGAAAAGCTTTATATTTGCTTATCTTCTGGCAGATCATTTGAATGTTCACTCTGGCGAGAGACCATACAAATGTACTCACTGTGACATGAGGTTTATGTCACCAGCAGTTTGCAAGCAGCACATACGAATACACACAGGCGAGAATGCTCACCACTGTCCTTACTGTGAAAAGTGGTTTACATGTGCTTCACGTCTGGCAGTTCATTTAGAGATGCACACTATTGTGAAGCCTTACCAATGTCCTCAATGTAATAAGTATTTTGCACGTAAAAACAGTCTTACAGCACACGAAAGAATCCACAGTGATGAAGCGCCTTGTGCTTCACGTCTAACAGATCATTTAAAGGTACACTCAGGTGTGAAGCCTTACCAATGCCCTCAATGTAGTAAGTGTTTTACACATGAAAACAGTCTCGCTGCGCACAAAACAATCCACAGTGGTGTAAGTCCCTACAAGTGTCCTTTTTGTGACTTAAGATTTAACTACGCTGGCAAACTTACACAACATAAAAGAATGCACTTTGACACTGAAGAAATTTCCGCTTCATAATGAAGACTGACAAATACAAGGAAACCTTGTCAAATGTGATCTCCGTTAACAATATTTTTCTCAAGCATTGTTTGATAGTAATCTTAGGCCCTGTTTACAAGGAGGTTGGTTAACCCTATTGCAAAGGTAAACCTAGCAAGAGGGTTAAAGATAGCCTGGTTTACAAGCAAAAATTTTCAAGTAGGGTAACCCTACAGCTGGGACAACTTCGCTTCAGTTAAGATTGTAAATAAAGCAAGGCAACCGATAACATAACATAACAACATAACATAACATAACATAACATAACATAACAACACTTTATTTAACCTGGAATTTTGATATAGCTAAGATAAGCTAGTTTTTTCGAGAAACAAGTCAAATATATATTTAAAAAAATAAAAATAAATAAGTAAAATAAAAATAACAATATCATTATCTCAGTTAACTTCTTACACATTAAAACAATAATAAACTTAATGCTGAAGCCAACTTTCACTTTTTTATTGCGGTTTCCTTTCCTGTAAAATCAGATTTCAATTTCTAAGCTCGGTAAAATCCCGAACACTATTGTGTTTTAAAAAAAAAAGTTAGGGTAATCCTAGCACTCGGCTAGGGTAACCCTAGCAGGCTTGTAAACTCATTGTTGAAAAAAAGAAGAAATGTGCGAGTGCTACAGTAATCTTCTTACTAGGGTAAACCTAGCACTAGGGTTGCCCTGCCTCGTAAACAGGCCCTTAAGCGGCCTTCACATGACAAACTATTGGCCAACTCGTATTGGCAAACTCGAGTTGGTGTGTGTGAATGACGCAACAACGGCAAACAAGTTGGCCAATTATTGGCGACAAAATAGAACTTGTCTCTATTCTCACCAACAGTTTGCCAACTTGTTTGCCAACTGTTGTTGTGTCGTTCACACACACCAACTTGAGTTTGCCAACATGAGTTTGCCAACTTTAGTTTGTCGTGCGAGAGCCGCTTTATTTAATGTCATCAAAATACACTCAGTGTGGGAAAACTTGAGTGATTTAGCAAGTCTTTAAATACAAAACTCAAACCTTACCCTGCTCAAAATTATTTAATGGAACAGCTGGTGAGAAGCTTTTTTAAAATTGCCATGTCTGTAACAAGCAATTCAGTAACAGGTAACAGGTTGTACAAAAGGCCATTTCTGAGTTACCCTTTGCCTCTGTTTCAAAACGAGTCTACGTGCAAAACCATTCAAATGAAAATGAGTTTGATTTGCATGAAAATAGACCTGTAGGTGAAACTCATTTTCATATGAATGGTTTCGCACATAGACTCGTTTTGAAACCGAGGCAAGAGTAACTCGGAAATGGCCTAGTCACTCACTAGTGAAAAAAGCCTTAGAGGACATGGAGGACATGATTGTATCCACTGTGATTAGACTTAATAATAATAATAATAATAATAATAATAATAATAATAATAATAATAATAATAATAACAATAATAATAATTACGAATTTGTTGTGCGCAAATTCCATACGTAAATGTTCAAATGCGCATTACAAAAAAAAAATGAACGTTACACGCTAAAAGTTAAAATTACAGCTTAAAAACTAAAATTCTTAAAAACTAAGTTATAGGTTAAAAATTACAAGCGTTAAAGTACAATTTATACCTAACTAAAATCTAAAATTCTAAGAAATTACAATTCTAATCGGATTTTAATAAAAACGCTTTGGAAAACAAATATGTTTTAAGTTTGCCTTTAAAATCGGTAACAGTGTTCACAGATCTGATGGCTAAAGGAAGAGCGTTCCAAAGTTTTGGGTCAGCATATGTAAAGGAGCGATCACCCAGTGTTGCCTTGGATAACGGCTTTGGATAACTAAGGAGAAGGCTGTCATTAGAGCTTCTAAGGTCATACCCTTGTAAGAAAGGTTAAAAGCATAGAAAACTTATCCTGGTATACATGTAAACCACACACAAAAACTATTGGATGGCAATAGTGGACATTACAAATGGCAAAAGAAATTATTTAGAAGATACGCGTTTAAAGGAAACCTCCATTGTTAAAACAAATTGTCATTGATGTTGCAAATGTTGTTTTAACTGAAATGTTGAAATAAGTTTTAATAACAGTAAAAGTGAGTCCGCTATGCGAACATGTGTGGACTTTTATTTGAATAAAAGTTGACATTATGAATTAATCAATGAGTTACTGTAGCAGTCAACAACTTCAAGTCTCGAATCGAGTTATTCGAGATACAAGGCGAAAAAACAAAGAACTTATCAATCAATTTATTTTTTACAAGACTGTTGGAAGAACAAAGTGTACTATTACTTGTCTACTACGCTTCAAGAAACACACGTTACCATTGCCGCTTGGGATGTCACGCAATGTGAAGGAGCGTGGTGTGATCCTTTGTCACGTCGTTCACGACAAATGCCTTTTTTTCATGCAAATAAAAACCTAAAATCCTACAAGAACAGCAGTTATTAGACCAAAAGCCTTTCCTTACCGCTAGCAAGATAGGATACTATTTTCATTAAAAAAAGAAATGTTGCGTGGAGCACGTGAACTGTCTCGCATTGCTTACACAACCATTACTTTTTGTGTAAAGCTTGTGTAAACAACTCATCGAAAAACTTATTTTCTTTCAATGAGTTCTTTTTTTAACCTTTTTGGAATAAGAACGTTTAATAAGCTTTCACAAATAATTTCTTAGTAGCATGCGTAGAAAGGCGGAGAAATATATTTTTCTGTTCACGAAATATTCACTTGGAGTCGGTGTTTTGAGAGGCGGCGAAAGATGGTTTTTGGACCGACAATTAAATTATTTTGTCGCACGGTTTGGATATATGCATACTCTACGGTTCGATGTTATTTTTATTCTTTTCATGAGAATATGTTAGTTCAGTTCTGAATTCGACATCGGTCTTTTGTTAAATACAGTGGAACCTCGATTTAACGAACCTCTATATAACGAAGTCCTCGATATAACGAACCGTATTCTTCCAGCCCGGCCAAAATTACAGTAAAATGTATGGAACAGAACCTCGATATAACGAACCTCGATATAACGAAATCCTCGTTATAACGAACACAATCCGGAGGCCCAAACGTAAAATATCCCTCGATATAATGAATTATAGTTAACTCGCGACAAAAGATGAATGTAGAACAGACCAAAAAGGATGAAAATACTTTAACCCTGTAACAGGAGAACAACTTCAAGACATATGTCGATACCTATGTGGATATAAGACATTAAAGTACAAATGTCATTTTTGACAGTCGTTCAGATCAGTGAATGCTGGGTAGTGAAATGTAACAGCGTGGAAAACAATTATTAACTATACCTCGATATAACGAAAATTTCGGTTGTTTTTCTGCAAACTCGTTATATCGAGGTTTTCGATATAACGAACCCTCGATATAACAAACAAATTTTCCCAGTCCCTTGGCACTTCGTTAAATCGAGGTTTCACTGTATACTACTTGAGAGAAATGGAGCAGGTGAATTATATCCCGGAGTCCAAGACAAGTAAAACAACATGATCAGCGAACTTGTTTTGATACAACTAGTTGTGCAGTCATTGTACTGCTGAAAGAGATAAATAACCAGACATTTGATTCGTTTTAATATGCGAATCAAAAATGCTCAAGCCGCACAGAAAAACAAACACTGCGGAAAGTGAGTCAAAAGTGTGAAAAAAAAAGAAACGTGACCTACGACCGCAGTTGTTCAGCTCATTAGATATGCAGATTTCAACCGTCGCGATTGTTATTTCACTTTTCATCTACGCCACCGCTGCCTTTGAAGTTGTTCCTTGATCCTTGTTGTTATTTTCCAGCCACCACACGCTCTTCGAAAAATGTGTCAAAAAAGGCTTCTAGATTCAAGAATAAAGTGCGACTTACTCGATACTGATCGAATTTCTGGGTTTACTGCCTTAAGCTTGGCTGCCCATCTCACCGAAACTTCGGATTCTCCGATCACTGTCGAAAACTTCCGAAAGCACTAACCCGAGTTATCACGGAAAGTGACCCCCAATCGGAAAAAATTGCATCCCCACAATGTGTAGACTTTAAAGTCCACACAAAAACTGGTTCAAGTTTTAAAACATTTAAGTGTAAGGAAAATTGGGCATGGATAGCAGCCATTTTTGCCTCCGTGTCATGTTATATGGGGGCTATGTGGGCAGTTTGTCAGTTTGTCATTCTTTGCGTCGCCAATGTAAGGATTCTCTGTAAGTTTCTTTGCATGTCCCGTGTAATATAGGTATTCTGGGAGTGCAATATAAGCACTCCAATTATTTACGCAACAATAACACTTAAGTTTTGTAACAATTACATTAGTAGTTTAAAAGCTGATTTTAACACTCAAGTGCAGCATGTCAACACCTTTTTATATTTATCTTCTGTTCTATTAGTAACGGTCTAAACCTCACACTAATTTTTTTTTTTTTTACGATCGATCACTTCAGGAATTCTTATGCACTATTTCTAGCTTGGGTATATATATAGCCCTAGATTTTAAATTCTCAATAAACTGAAGATGGCATGAGTCATGCCGAAACATGTCTTTATTTAGTTGTTTCGCGTTTTTGAAAATAGTTATGGTGCCGAATGTAATGGAGCTGATGAATTAAAAGTGTGGTGTTTTATGTTTCATGTTTATTTGCCTTTTTTACTTTCAGTGAGACGTTGAAGCACCAGTTGTGTTCCTTACGCCTTTCTTTACAACCGTTACATTATTCTTTTGTTCGTTTGTAACATGATACTCTTGTTTTTCTTGCAAAATGAACTGTAAAATGATACTTTTGTTGTTGTTTTTTGGCAAACACGGCGAGATCAATGGTAGTTACTTTGCTTTCAAATAATTAAACCGATTCTAACAGATAACATCAATTAATCCAAAGAATGGTTTTTCAGTTATTAAAAAGTTAAGTCACTTTTCCTAAGAAAACAGCCCTGCCAAACCAAGAATTATTTTAGATGAACCGCTGTGACGCCCTGTTGGCGCCACGAAGTCTACAAGAGGCCAACCGCAGCCGGGGGAAAGCATGCGACGTTAAGCTTACATACCAAGATCCCAAACAAGTTCATGCGACTTGTCCCTCCAGCAAGTCCGGGAGACATGTCCTACCCACTGCGAAAAAAAACTAGTCCCGCAGAGCGAAACCTGGTCCCTGCGAACTTTCCCGTGAATTTAAACTCGTTAAAATTAGGTTCGAACACCCGAGGGAACACGTCCCTGCGACTAGCTAGTTTCTCATGAAAAATCTTCAAGGGACTAGTCGCGGGGACTTCCGACCAGGCGCCCCTCAATATACGTCATATCGTCAGACTTATTCTATTTCTTAACTCTCGGACGTACAGGCAAATTCATATAATAATCCTGCTGTGGTACAAGGAGGGGGGGGAGGGGATGATTGAACCCCTCACCCCCAAGGTTTTCGTTCTATTAATGCGCAATGAAATTGTTTTTCACTGAGTAAAAAGCTCTTACCTTGCTTTAAATATTTGATGGATTATAAGAGTTCATAGAGCATGGACACAAATATGGTCGCTGTGCGCACCAGCGAGAACAGCCGGGAAGCTCAAATATTGCAATCTTTGGGTAACAAATACAACAACAACTTTATTTGTATAAATTAAAATTAAATTTACAAAAATTAGCAGTAATAAAATAAAAATGAGTACATGGCTGCCCGAAATAATATAGGCGTTTTACAAGTCCGCGTTTTACTAGTCCAGTCCAGTCTACAAGTTAAAGACACATCAAGACCACCCCACTGTGAATTGCCATAGCACAGACAAAATTATAGTCAATATCTTATGTGTTTTTAAGAGAATTACATAAGAACCAAGGCATGTCTTGTCTTGCTTTACATTGACATGCAATAATTTGGAAATACTAAGCTCGTAACAGTTTAAGACAGAATCCATCAGGAATTTGAGTAACATTAATTTTAGTTACGCAAAAATTGAGCACCAGAATAATTTAAATCCTTGTGTTCTTTCATACCTTGTTAAAGGCTTGACATGTGATAACACCAACATAACACCAACAACAGTTCTTTATCAGTGGGGATTGAAGAAAAAAATGGAAACATCATCACACAGTTGACCCCCATGCAAAAACACTCCAGGATGTCACGGGACTGTTTGGTGTCCGTCTGCCAATTTCTAACTTCAAATTCCAATGTTAAATTCACATTAAATTTTCAATATTTCTTAGTTGTCTAAATTTTACTAATTCTTTTAAAAAAAACTATCACCTGCCAAACATCCCCAAAAATCACTCAAAAAATTACAAAATACCGAAATACATAGATACATGGGATGAGTGAAGTTTCCTTGGATTCCTTGAAACACCAACAAGATATTTCCTTTTAAGGTGGCTGATAATGGGTTTCAGTATTTCCCAGTCCTTATACTTTGGTTCAGGACTAAAAGCCTTCAGCAATTGTAATGGTATGAAACAAATGTTCAATCATTCATCAACAAGTTGTGATCATTTTCTTGACAATAGTAGTTCCCCGGTAAACAGTTGTAGTACTGTCCCATCAAAGTGCAATGCCTGGAAAATACCGAAAAGCACACGACCTTCAGGTGAAACCGCACCTTACAGTATTACCAATACACTGCACTTTGCTAAGTCTTAAAACTTTACATTGTCTAGTCGTCTACTTCAATCGTTTATTTGTATTTTGTGAGATACATTTATAAATTGAAACCATCATGTCATTAAGTAATAATGCAATCTCGACAACGTTCTAGATATTATATTATGCACACTAATACAGCTCATGCAAGCCCTGTGACTTACACAAACACAGTCGGACTGAGTGCTACTTAAGTAACTGCTTTGTGGTTTCTGCTGTACTGAACCCTGCCTTTCAAGGCAAAGCGCCCGATTTTAAGCTTCTCAAGCTTCTCAATGTTCTTGTTGTTGGGTAATGCATGCGGCTCACGTCACAGGTTTGAGAGGTCTTAATTTTTTTTAATTTCACAAAAGAAATAAATCAAAAGGCGCACTGCACAAGTTAACAGAAGTGTATTTTCACTGAGTATTCGGGCCCGATCTGACCCATGTTGATACCGGGTACATATACTGTTACTATTAAATATATTTTTGTGATCTTTACCTCCTGGACTGTTCGCTTTTCTCGGAATATGCGCGTTTGATGTTATGGCTCCGTTTTTTTATTTATTAGGCTTCCCCTAGGGCTCATAAGCCTCCTTGGTAAAACGTTTACCTGTTTACTGGCAGGGTAATTTTGAAAGTATGACGGTTGTGATTGGTAAATTTCGATCCATGTGGTTTCTGCTTTGCAAGATTCATTGGCTGTCACTATAATTATGATTGACAACAACAAAAATGCATTTTGTTGGGTTTTTGAATCTCAGAGTTCGCGTGTATTAAATAGAAAGGCGCAAGCCGCGTGAACATGAACTGCCAATCATAGAGCGCACAATCGTTCAAACATTTTATAGTTTTAAATATTAACTCGCCAGCGCAAACATTGGTGAGAATTTACCGCCATTTATTTGTCGACTCAGGTCGAGATGATTTTTACCTCTAAGATAAAACCAAACGCCTCCCATATAGGCTCATGGTAGTTTTGATTCAAAAGATCGCATATTACTGAATTTGATGTAAATGTTTTCTACAACTTATTTCAATGTTTCCATCACAGCAATATTTCCAACATTTTTTAAATACAAATTTGTTTTAACGATGCCGGAGACACTATTTCCATCCTCCGACAGGTTATGCCCATGGTTTACATATGAAGCACGATTATTTTTAACCTTTGTTCAATGAAGGATACACTTGACTTAGGTTACTGAATTGTCTGTTAAATCTTTTTACTAGCTGCTGAATGAAATGATTTTACTTGTAAGCGGGATAAATCGTTAGTTTTTCATTTTAAGACCTGCTAAATCTTTCAAGTTTTCCCACACTGAGTATGTCAATGACAACATTGCATATCAAGCAATGCTTGGACAAAAATATTAATGAAAATCATGTTTGACCTGCGGTGCGACGTTTCCATTCATTTGACGGCGGAAATTTCTAGGGTGCAAAAGTGCATTCTTTTATGTTGTGTAAGTTTGCCAGTCGAATTAAATCGTGATTCACAAAAAGGACACTTGTAGGGACTTGCATCATCACTCTGGATTCTTTTGCAACAATAATACTTCTTGTGCATTGTGAGAGCGCTTTTACGTGCAAAACACTTACTGCATTGAGGACACTGGAACGGCTTCACACCTGTGTGTACCTTTAAATGATCTGTCAGACGTGAAGCACTTATAAACCACTTCTTACAGTGAGGGCAGTGGTGACAATTCTCCCCTGTATGTATTTGTATGTGCTGTTTACAAACTGATTTTGTCATAAACCTCTTGTCGCAGTGAGTACATTTGTACGGTCTCTCGTCAGAATGTACGTCATTCAAATGGTCTTCCAGAAGATTATGGAATGAAAAGCTCTTTTCACAGTGCGGACACTTGTGAAAATTCTGCCTCGTGTAGGGCATTGCATCATCTCTGTGGATTGTGTAGGGCCTTGCATCATCACTGTGGATTCTTTTGCAATTGTGGTCTGTGAGAGCGTTTTTACGTGCAAAACACTTATTGCATTGAGAACATTGGTAAGGCTTCGTGTGAACCTTTAAATGATCTGCCAGTCGTGAAGCTTTTATAAACCACTTCGTACAGTGAGGGCAGTGGTGAGCATTCTCGCCTGTGTGTATTTGTATGTGCTGTTTACAAACTGATTTTGACATAAACCTCTTGTCACAGTGAGTACATTTGTACGGCCTCTCGCCAGAGTGTACATTCAAATGATCTGCCAGAAGATTAGGGAATATAAAGTTCTTTTCACAGTGCGGACACTGGTGAAAATTCTGCCTCGTGTGTAATCGTATGTGGCTCTTGCAAGCTGGTTGCGTCATAAACCTCATGTCACAGTGAGAACACTTGTATGGTCTCTCGCCAGTGTGTGTTCGTATGTGCGCTGCAAGATCTGAAGGGTATCTGCATTTTTTGGCACAGTGAGTACATTTGTAAGAACCATCTTTAGAACGCATATATACCTCTTTGTGCAGTGTTCTTTTATGTGCTTCCTGATCAGAATACGAACCAAAACTCTCGTTGCAGTAAGGGCACTTGTATGACTTCTCTTCGTCTCTTTTTGTATGACTTTTCTTTATGTGATTTCTACGAGTTTCTTCTGATATATAACGTTTATCACAGTGAGGACACTTGTAGGGCCTCTCTCCAGTGTGTGTGCGCATGTGCACTGCTAGTTGATAAGGGAATCTGAAGCTCTTGGTACAATGGGGGCAAATATTTGTTCTTTGGGTACTCTTATCAGTTGTTGTATGCAGTCGTCGATGCCATGCCATTTGTGAAGCAGTTGTAAAGCTTTTGTTGCAGTCACAACATTTGTAAGGCTTCCGTCCAGTGTAAGTCCTTTTGTGTACTTCCAGACCAGAAGAAGTACTAAAACTCTTGTCACAGTGGGAACACTTGTAAGGCCTCTCTCCAGTATGGATTCTTACGTGTACTTTGCAGTGTTGCAATAATGTAAAACACTTATCACAGTGAGGACATTTGTAGGGTCTCTCACCAGTGTGTGTTCGTATGTGCGCTGCTAGCTTATAAGGGAATCTGTAGCTCTTAGTACAATGGGGGCAGACATGTTTACTATGTTGGGTACCCTCATTGGAATGAACATTTCTATGCGATTTCAAAAGAGAAAGGTCATGAAAGCTTTTGTCACAGTCAGGACACTTGTAGGGTTTTTCTCCAGTGTGTGTCCTCTCATGTCGTTTGAGGTTAGAAGCTACTGTAAAACTTTTGTCACAGTGAGAACACTTGTAAGGCTTCTCTCCAGTATGAATCATCGTATGTCGTTTGAGGTGAGAAGCTACTGTAAAACACTTGTCACAGTGAGAACACTTGTAAGGCTTTTCTCCAGTATGTGTCATGTTATGTCGTTTGAGGTGAGAAGCTACTGTAAAACACTTGTCACAGTGAGAACACTTGTAAGGCTTCTCTCCAGTATGTGTCATCTTATGTCGTTTGAGGTGAGAAGCCACTGTAAAACACTTGTCACAGCGAGAACACTTGTAAGGCTTTTCTCCAGTATGTATTCTGATGTGGGTAATCCTTTGACCTCCTGCTGATTTATGTGTTCGTATATGCAGTTCAAGTTCTTCAGGAAAACTGTAAGTCTTGGTACAGTGGGGGCAAACATGCTTTCCTTGGATATTCTCATCAGTACATGTATGGTCCCTCTCATGCGATGTCATAATGGAAACAGCAGTAAACCTCCAGAACTCTCTAGTGTGTGACTTTTTGTGTACTTTGAAAGCTAAAGATGCTATAAAATCCTCTTGTTACAGTAAGAACACTTGCAAGGCTACTCTTCAGTACAGGTTGTCAGGTGTATTTACCTAGTTTCTTTAGGTTTGCTTTAGAATTTGCATTGGTAGATGTAAGACTGAAAAAATGATCTGCAAAAAAAGCAAAAAAGTTAAAGTAAGTAACGGCAATCTCAATTCAATTCAATATATCAATATTTTTAGTAGTATGCATGATATATATATATGGATTCAGAAAGTTTCCCCATTTTAACACAGAAAACCAATAGACAATGAAATGTTTAAGCTCTAGGTTGCAGTTGACTGCTTTAGAGATTTATATCGAAATTTGATTTAAAATTTAAAATGATGTACCACATACAACCTGTTTTTTAAGTCTTTATTTTAACAGGGTAACTCCACAAGCTCAACAGATAAAACTGTTTTAATAGAAGTCACGATAAAAAATAAAAAAGAACACTAAAATATTTCTTACAAATCCTACATTTTTATTGGCCAGGGTAAAGTCAAGCTATCAGAAAGTTGTAAGAAAACTGTCAAAAATAAAAACTTTGTATAATCTGCCACACTGTAACCAAAAACTCTTCAGTCGAAAGATGAGATGAAAAATGTCACTTTTTGCATTTTGATCTTAAAGTAGAACCCCAGTAACTCGAACTTGGATAACTCGAACAACCCCGCTAACTCGAACTAACTTCCATTTCTCTTGGACCCACTTTTCAGTCATTTTTACTCGGTTAACTCAAAACCCCCGCAAACTCTGTTGAAGCCTCAAATGTAATAAATGTCCTTAAATGTAATAAAGGTCCTGAGTGTAATAACTTTTGGTCCTAAATGTAATAAAGGTCCCAAGTGTAATAACTTTTGGTCCTAAATGTAATAAAAAAGGTCCTAAGTGTAATAACTTTCGGTCCTAAATGTAATAAAGGTATTAGAGGTTCAAGACAAGCTTAACATAAAATCATGCTCGGTGCTTTTCTATACATTTTTTTTTTCAGTTTTAAACCTGTTATTTTCAGTTTTAAACCTGTTATTTCTATTTTGTCATGAAGCAAACAACTAAATCACGTGACAACCTACATCCACGCGATCGATCACTTGACACTAGAGTACAATTTTTTACCCGATTTTTAGGAAGTTTTCGATTGTTTGAACCGATGTGTTTTATGTAGTCTCCTTCGCAGTCGCTTTTTTATGTTAACTTTCGTTAAATTGAATTTCAAAAAGACTATTGAAGCAACAAACATGATAGTTTTACTTTTCGTGCAAACGTAAGAGACTTGTGTTTTCTTTTAAACCGCTGTGACACTTCCAAGTTCAATTAAATTAAACTACGGTTTTACTGGCGGCACACGTCTACAAGAATTCTGCGGCATTAACACGCAGACGACGTCAGGCTTAAGAAACCAAATTGGTCTAAACACATCCCTGTTATGTTAACTTTCCGTAAATTGTATTTCGGTTTGACTTTAAAACAGTAAACCTGATACTTTTCCCTTCTTTGCAAACAAATGTAACATGATATTATTGTTTTCTCTTAAATGTATGTAACATGATACATTTAGTTTTAGCAAACACGGCAGCATCGATGATAGTTATTTTGCTTTAATTAATATAACCAATTCTAACACAATTATTATCTATTAATACATGAAATGGTTTTTCAGATAATGAGATGTTAGGTCACCTTTTCTAAGAAATCAGCATTCCAATATCAAGAATTTTTTGCACATCAACCGCTGTGATATCCACAAGTTTAATTAAATTTACTTGCAGTTTTAAGTTGGCGTCACAGAGTCTACGAGAATCTTTCTGCAGGAAGAAAACGCAACGTTTGTGAGAGTCCCAGTATATAACATAGACTCATCTGAGCATACATTTAGCACAAAGTGTTTTGTTACACAAGGAGAGCATATCGCTTTCTGAAACAGATATAAACCTTTGCGCGCTTTATATGAAAAGTAATGTTGGTAAACTTCCCGTTTAACCAAGGATAGAAGATCAGGGACCCCCCCCCCACTCAGGAATAATTAATTATTGATATTAATTAATTAATTATTTACTTAATTTATTGACTATTGAAAGTTTACACCTTTAGCGTTAGGGCGTTAGGGGCTTAGTGGTTTGCGGGCGACAAGCCCACACAGCCATCACAATAGTGCATTCTGCACTCTGAGGATTTTGTGAGGATTTTGAGTTTGCTTGTTATACTCTCGCCACTTTTTATTTAAAATTATTTGTTTCTATGGTTTTGCTATTTACATGTTAAAAAGGAAATTTAATTTATTAATTTTTTTTTTTTTTTTTTTTTTTTTTTGAATAATTATAGTTCTCGTTACTCCTGTTAATTCACGATTTCTCGATACGTAGACGTCGCATTTTAATTCTTTATATGCCCTGACAGTCAATATAAACTGTAAGTTGCTAAAACCCATATGAGCGAGCACCTAACAAGACTGCTTATATTATTAAACTACTTCTGTTGTAACCTATTAGCGTCTGTTGCCGTAGGCCCATGTCCAATAAGACATGCAAAATAAAATAGATTTTGGCACATTCTTTAAGGCAAGTGGGAACTGGTTGTTAAAGTACATCATAATCTGGATCCCTAAGACACATTTTTACCTCCTTGCTTTTGTATAGAGAAGCACCATGCATGATTTCATCTTAAGTCAAACCTTTATTACACTTAGGACCTTTATAAATAAATATGAGAAACATGGCGGTCAGCAAAGTTGGTTTGTGAAATGCTGTTTTTACATCCCGGACGACTGTAATAATTCGCATGAAATATTTTCCCAAATTGTCTGTTTCCTCTTGCACACAATTCAACGATTAATTTCATTTCAAAGCTCGGAATATAAAAGTACAATTTACCATGTAAATGAACTATGATTTAAACAATCTTTGATTGTTTGTGTTATTTATAACAATTCAATAGGGCTACTCGAAATTGCGACCGATGCGGTCGCATTTGCAACTGATATTTTTCCTTTGGCGACTAAAACTTTCTTTGCAGTCGCAAGTTTGGAATTAATATTTTATAGTGCGAGGTAATACACTGCCTCATTTTCCAGTATGAAGCCATTGAAAATGTTCTTCTCTAGCTGCTTGTTATTTTAATAATCGCTGGGAAACACAACGTGAAATCTATATCTTTCGATGAGAACAATCCGGAAGTGACATTATAAGATTTTTGCAAAACTTAAAGTTCCAAAATGGAGACCACAAGACCTTTGTTGATTAGGAAAACAAAACAGGCCAATGGACCTATAATCCACCTCGAGCACTGAAAACAACTGTGCCATTTGCATAGTTTGAAGCCAAAAGACAAATACATGGAGCCAGACATGAGCCAGACGCTTGCATCATTCATTCATTCATTGAACAAAAACTAACTTTGAAAACTTAGACATTAAATAGAACTGCAGTCAGCAATTGATTTTTCAATTAAACTGAAACAGAGTTTCATCCACGAAAATACAACTTTCGTAAATAGAGTCCGCGAAAGAATTTTGTTTTCACCATTCATGAACATGAAACACAAGACAGTGTGGAGTCAAATTACATTTCACACAAAATTTGCATAATTTTGAACTTCCCAAAAAGATGCAGACGAGTCAATAAAATGTAAACTTGCTTTTAATTAATAATAATTGAATTCAGATCTGATTGCTATTTTCCATGTATTAACTATTTGAAAACGGTTTTCATTCATGGAAACAAAACAGTTTTTCATTCAACTGCTTGCAGTATTTATGGACGTGAAATTATTCGCTTAATCAAATTGCATTCTGCACAAAATGTTTCCCAGTCATAAGAGCAAGAGAAAATAGATTTGAAAAAATAAGAACTGTTGATAAAGAAAATTTTAAAACTTTTTTTTTGTACCGTATGGTTCCGACCTGAGGTAAGTAACATCGTAAAGTAACGAGCAATTCATTCAATCAGGAAAAAAATAGAGTTCTGACGACAATCCAAATTCCACAGTCAACAGTGTCGTTACTTTTGGTAAAAATTAATTTACTTAGGGAATGTTATTTCTTAAGGTGGGAGGTGTTTATTTTTACATATATTTAATACTTATTGAAAAATTGTATGTTGCAATTTTGTCTGAGCAGAAACGAGGTATGACTGAGCTAAAATGGATTTCGACATTTTGACCGTTCAATGTTCGAAAGTTATTTCCAGCCCTGAATTTTATAGATTAAAACTACATGCAAATGTAGTCAGTGTAATTCACAGCTGAAATAATATCACTACGTATCATGAAAGTACAACCATAATATCTTACTTTAGCAACAAATTGAATAAATAACTATTTAAATTAACTGATTTGCTGAAACAAAAACAAGGAAAATTTACAAATTATTGTTGAGAATTTGTTGCCAACATTGTTCCGTTTGTTTAGTGCTTGACATTTTCAAGTTTACTTTTAGATGACCTTACAAGCTTAAATCTTTGCTTTAATCGTGAGATCTTTGTTTTTAAGCACCTTCAATTTGCATAGATAATCACATGATATCGAGTGCAATTTGGAATAAATCAGCACAAGTAAAATTATGAGTGCTGATTTATCCCAAATTGCAGAAGAAAAATTCATGTGATTTCTTGTTAATAATATACATACAAAAATCTCACTACAAGTGGATCACAAACAAGACGTGCCTGGTTGCTCACCTTTTCCAAAGTTGCTGGGCTTTGTAAAATACAGATTCTGCTACAGAAATTTAAAGCTTTCTGTTAAGCAATATCAGGTGCTTTTCTGCTCATTCAATTATGAAGATATGAGCAAATGTGCAAAGTTCTCCAATTCAGATTTGCAATCTCTCTTCGTTGAAAGTGGTCACATAGTTTTTTTAAGCCTCTCTTGTATTGCACAAACATCTAGTTGCTAGTTTAACGGTTTATGTACTTGTAACTTTTGTTTAATTGGTCAAACTTTGAATGGATCTAACATGTTTTCGGCTTTACCTCGGTGTAAAAACCTCACAACTGACGTCATGCATGCAAAAAAGTGAATAAATTATATAGAGCGATGCTGTGGACCAATCATGACCGATAGTTCACTGATTGATGGATCGGTGGATCGATAGATCGCTAGATCGATAGCTTGATCAATAGATCGATGGATCGATACTTGGTGGATCGGTAGAGGATGGATGGATCGATAGATCCATGGATGGATGGATCAAAGAGGATTTTGTTGTTGTCGTCAGCTCGATGGATGGATCCTCTATTGATCCATCAACTATCAATCCATCGCTCCAGTAATCTATAAATCCATAGATCTATCAATCTAGCGATCCATCGATCTATCAATCCAGTGATCCATTGCTTCAGGCATATCGATCCATTGATCTATCGATCTAGCCTGTGAATACAGCCGCATCTCATTCACGTCCCGCTGGATCGATCCATCGATCCAGCAATCTATCGATCCATCTATCTATATATCCATCCAGCGATCTATAGCTATCGATCCATCGATCTATCGATCCAGCAATCTGTCGATCTATCGATCCATCAATCCATCGATCAGTGAACTATTGGTCCACAGCATCTCTCTATTATTCACTTTTCTTACTCACATTTTCACATGACGTCAGTTGTGAGGTTTTTACAACGAGGTAAAGCCATATGTCAGGCCTGATATGTATTTTAGCTCTCTCCAAACCCTCTGACATCAGCTGCATTTTGTTTTGGCGCCCTTTCGCAACATTTTCTGCAGAGTGCTCTGCACCTTCCAAGTCTTAGGGCCTGTTTACATGGAGGGAGGGTGCCCCGGCTAACCGAGTTACCCGGCTAGAATGGATAAAACCTAGCCCGCCTTTACATGCAGAATTCACAACCCTTCTACCCGAGATGAGACAGCGTCATTGAAGCGTGTCACGGCGTGGGAAAACAATCTAGCTCCAAATGATTGAAGAAATATATGACTTTTTACTGAATAATCAAAGCTTTTCGTCTTCAAACTTATTTTAATTTGATGTGCAAGTTCTCAGAAATATACTGCGTTCATTTTTGACGAAATTCAATCGAAATTCAACAGTATTAGGCCGCCAAATTGAAATTAAATTTGTTGTGTCGTGAATTAGGATAATCATTCCCACGAAAATTTCGAATTAATAAGCTGTTGCTCAAAGAAATATTTCCAGCCGACTGATAAAACTAATTTTGATCAAATAGCACAAATTTAGTTTAAAAACACGCGCGAAAACTTATCCCGGCAAGCCGGGATAGCTCGGGCATAACCGTTTACATGGCAAAAAGCTATCCCGCCTAGAAGGGTGCCCCGGGCAAGTAGACCGAGTGCCCCGGCAAGGCGGGTTACCCTTCTAGCATGTAAAGGCTTCAATGCGTTTTCTTAAGAAACGTATGAAAAATTGGCTCGCCTAGGGTAGCTCGGTTAGCCGGGTAACTCGGTTAGCCGGGGCACCCGCCTTCCATGTAAACAGGCCCTTAAATTGTATGTTAAAATCTTACCTTTCTCAAAAGACAAAGTTAAACTGCGCTAGCTATCTTCTGCTCGATGAATTCCACAACGGATCACAACACATCACATGGCAGCATCGCCAACATGGCGTCCATACGATAAATCACGTGACCATTTACCGGGGAAGGAAAATAAGGAATGCGCATGTGGCAAGGGATCTCCGGGGTTTGGAAATTGGAACGACACGCGCGAAATTCCATGTGACATTGGACACTTCCTCAGTGGAATTTTTTTTTTCATTACAAAAACAAACTCCCTGATCACAGGCGGCCCAAGCTCACGATGTGAGGAGTTCGAATAATACTCTTAGTCTTTTGAAATACACGAAACGTGACTTTCGCCTGGTGGCATATATATGGGGATGGAGGTGTTGTGTTACAACGATTCGTATTTATAAAAGTTTGTATGGAAGTTAACCCTTTCATACATACATACATACATACATACATACATACATACATGGTTTATTTGATAAAGCAACTCCATGGATGGAAGACTCTGTTATCCACAGTCTATTACCGATTTTACGAAGAGTGGAGAGATGCATCTTCCCCCCAGCGGAAATTATCACGTGTCAATCCCATATTTAAGAAAGGATCACCAACAGACGCAAACAACTACAGACCTATCTCCCTTCTCAGTATCCCAGGAAAAATCTTGGAAGATATTGTGAGCGACACCTAAACAACCATATGGAACACAAGGTTTATTATGCAACAACCAGGGGATTTCGAAAAAATTATTCAACTGAGATGTAATTATTCGAATTTACAGCTAAATATAATGATTTTTTGACAATACAATCAACTTCCCTCGCTGTCTTGTTGTTATATCTGTTGTTATCTCGGTTCTCAGGCCGATCGAGGGAAGCAGTAGAAACCCGAAATGGCATAACCGGCCCTCGCTTAAAACGCTTCGGATCGGCCTGAGAACCGAGATAACAACCGAGATCGGCCTCGTTCCAAGATGACGTCATCCACGTTGTCATGGAGGAACAATGGAAGTCAGCCAGCCAAGGCAGAGATAGCTCGAGAGCGTACTCTGACATCAAACATTTTATTGTTGAAAAATGTAACTGAAAATCTGAAAAATGTAATATTCTATGTTTAAAAAAATCGGAAAAAAGTGACCATTTTTATGTTACCCACGAGCACTTTTTAAAAAAATTAGCATTATTTTAGCACTTTTTTGGCAAAAAACGGGCACTTCTTTTAGCATTTAATGCTTTTTTTTACGAGCACTTTCGGTAAGAGCCTAATCTTGGATGTCACTCTTTTCTTGCCACGGCAACGTCAAAGATCGTGGACACATATTTGACATATCAAAATTTCAGTAAGAGATGAACGAACAGCTTATGAAAATTCCAGCATGATAGAGCCAAAATAGTTTAATTCCCCCCACCCCCACCCCCTTTCGTCTAAAGGTAAATTTGCACAAATAAAATTGCAATGGAGATAACATTCTGTAGGTAGCTATTTCATTATCTGTACCCCTCCCCACGACTTCTCGACCCTCTTAACAGGGTAGGTACAAAACGTGGGGTCTACCCCACGTTTTGTACCTCCCCCTCTTAACACCTTTGAACCCTGTATTTTTTCGATCGATGAAAAAAATAGTTCCATTGAGGAAATGTCTAATGTCACATAGAATTTCGCCCGTTTCGTTCCGATTCCCAAACGCCGGAGATCGAGACCACAGGCACATTCCTGATTTTCCTTTCCCTGTAAATGGTCACGTGATTTATCGTTTGGCGGCCATGTTTGATGTTGGTGATCGATCCTGCTTTGTGTTGTGATTTATGGAACTTATCGAGTGGTACATAGCTAGCGCAGTATTACGTTGTCTTTTGAGAAAGGTAAGATTTTAATTTACAACTTAAGACAGGGAAGGTGCAGAATACAGTATGTTGCCCTATTACCGGACACTTTTTGCACTTACCGTAATATCTTACTTCAAAACAGCACTTACGAGCTGAAACTTACCCACAATGTAGCTTCCACTGCTGGTAAGTAGGTCGTGGAGTTTTATCTTCTAAATCTCTTTGGCTTCTTTGTAATCATGGAAAGAGTTTGTCAAATTCGGTGCCCTAATTCCGGACGAGTTGCCTAATTCCGGACGATCGTTTCGAGGAAAATACTCCCTTTCTCTCGGAAATATTATTCCCGATCATGGCAAAATATGTTATTAGGACTGAATAAAGGATTATTCTTTAGAAAAAAGAAAAATTGTCTTTCAGGCAAAATTTAAAGCACTTTTCTTTCAATTTTAGCGAGGAAATCATCAGGCCATTGACATAAACAATGTTCAGCGAATGTTTCGGCCCGTGGGGGGGGGGGGGGGACTCCCATATGAAACGGACGGGGATGCTCGTCGGAGATTTTGAAAAGAACCCCTAAAAGAGACCAAGCTGGGTGTGGCTCAAGCCTTTCTTGACCCCTAAAAGATACCAAAAAACTAAGAATGGAGTTTATATTTGTATATTTCTTCGTGTGTAACCCTAAACGAGACCATTTTGGCTAAACATATTGGCGTTTTGGGCGTTTTTTCCCGGAACACCCTAAGCGAGACCAAAAGTCCGAAATTTACACCCCTAAGCGAGACGACGAGCATCCCCGTCACTTTCATATGCGAGTCCCCCCCCCCGGGGTTTCGGCCACTTGAAACGAAGTTCGCCAAGGAAGATTAATCAATACCAAAACAGGTATCGAAGCTTTAATACAGCACAGACAGTTACAAAAATGCTTGTTTTTCAAGACCTATTCCATAAAATTGTTTTAAAATAGGTAAACAAGTTTTCTGTAGGTATGCGTCCGGAATTAGGCACACCTCATCAAAAATTCAACTTAACTCTTTGGTGACGGGTTGTCCTAAAACCCGGAATGCCGGAAACCCCGGAAAACCAGAATGCCGGAAATCCGGATAAGAAAGCCCGGAATCCTAAAACCCGGAATGACCTTTTCTTGTGTACTCCGTTTTCAAGATAAATACGTGGAAATATGTTAATTTGTTGGGGAATTGGAAGTTTGTTACGAGCTTCCAATTACGTTGCGAGTTAGCGAATCAAATTGTCCGAATTTCGATACAAAGTTCCTAACTTCGGCCCGACTGAACTTCCCAATTTAGCTAGTTGAGGAGAAACAAAACATGTTGTTTCAAAGTCATGGTGATATCTGAACTCAATGATTTTAAAGGAAACAAGTTGCGGCGGGAATATTCCAGCGATTCTTGCGGCTCAAGTTGCACATTATTTGTTTGACGAGCAAGCAGGACGGCAATAACAACCTTCTGATCAATGTTCTGACTGATAGTGAGTAGAAGCATTACATTCATATACTGTACCGTCTATTTTATCCATCTAAGCCAGGGGCGGATACAGGGGGGGTGGATAGGGTGGATATCCACCCCCCATTTTTCAGTAAAAAAAAAAATTCGAAATGTCACTTTATTTGAAATAGAAAATAAATAAAGAAAGAAAAATTAGCTCTCGCTCATATCTGGTTGTTGTTACGCCAGTTCGCCGTCTGCCGCCACTTAGGGTTAGGGTTAAGGTTAGGCCCTAATGGCTGCCTCGTACCCAGACGCCTCTCTCTAGTTTGGGGACATGGGCGCGCAAGGGAGGAAGGGAAGGCGAAAGGAAGATAGACAGCGTCTCGCTCCCTTTCCTTCTCCTTCCCGTGGTCCTTCGCGCTTCGCGCTCGGCACCAGTCACTCGCGCTTCGCGCTCGCTTTGTTCTTTGTCGGAGAAAGAAAATCGAGGCGCCTGAGGAGGAGGCAGCCCTAATGGTCTGCCATCCACCCCCCCCCCCCCTTTTGAAATCCTGGATCCGCCCCTGTAATAGGCCTTTCTCGATTATGCTAGCATTTTTTTTCGGCATTTTTGGGTAAAACGAGCATTTTTTTTCGTTTTTTTGTTGAAAAAGAATTGCTAGCATTTTCTGTCATTTTTCATGACTGTGATCCAGATTTCAGCACTCAGAACTCAGAAGGATAAATAATCCTAAAGTTTCACAATTTTGATTACTTAATTTGATTGTTTTCTGTTAGTTTCGACTGTTTGTGCGTTGTGTTACAGTACTTGTTTACTTGTGTGCGTTTTTTTAATTTTTTTTTAATTTTTTTTTTTTTATAAACAAACAATTAGTAAATATCACCAGAAGTACATCATCTAGATCATGTACTTCTGGTATCACCTGTTGTTGATATGAGCATATAATGTAAGAGTTTGTACGTTTTGTCTGAAATAAAACAAAGCATTCTTTGGAATTCAAGTGGCATTTTTTAAAGAAATCAGGCATTATTTTAGCATTTTTTGGGCTTTATGCGAGAATTTCTAGTAGCATTAAATGCCAGTTTTACTAGCATAATCGAGAAAGGCCTACCCTGCAAGCATAAACACATCCTTTCAAAAAAGGGTACCAAACGCTGTCGATATTCGTCGCTTGATGATGGAAGCAATAATTAAGTTGAAGTGTCAGACAACGTTTCGCACCAGCGATCACACAAGTAATTTGCCGATAAATGAATTTTATGCAGGCAGAAATTTGGTCAACTTTTCCTTTTTTGTACAAAAATATATTTTTTACGCTTTGTGCGTGGTATAATCTTAATTTTCAAGTCCTCTGCGTTTGTGAGCTGGATGAAACTGGATGCATGGTTTACCCATCTTTACATAAAGTTGATTTTAATCAAAGCGTTTGGTACCCATTTTCGAAAGGACGTGTTTATGCTTAGATGCTAACTCGCAACGTAATTGGAAGCTCGTAACAAACTTCCAATTCCCCAACAAATTAACATACAGTGGAACCCCGATATAACGATCTTCTATATAACGATATTCCCGATATAACGATGAATATGTTATGTACCGGCAATAGTAAAATGTATGGGACGGAACCCCGATATAACGATTCCTCGATATAACAATATAATTTTACTGCCCCCTTGGCAAATCGTTATATCGGGGTTCCACTGTATTTCCACGTATTTATCTTGAAAATGGCGTACACAAAAAAAGATCATTCTGGGTTTTAGGATTCCGGGCTTTCTTATCCGGATTTCCGGCATTCTGGTTTTCCGGGTTTCCGGCATTCCGGGTTTTAGGACAACCCTTTGGTGACCGTGCTCGAAAATTAAGAGCGAAAACTGAAAATTTATTGTATGCTGATAAACCTAGTCCTTTTACCTTTACTTTAATATATAAATAAATATAATATATCGCGCACTTTGCGAGAGCAGAGCGCTTTATTGAAACAATGTAGTTTGACGCGCTGTAAAAATCGGATTTACGAAGAAATATTTTTTTACCTACCTCCACGAAAACTTGAATTTTCCCCTCTAAACGGAGCGCAGCTCGGCCGAAAAAAAGAGCAAACGAAAGCAGACTAATCGCTAAGTCTTCTGAACTTTTTGTTTAACTTAATTTTACTGTTACGACGATATACGAAATTTTTAAGTCGAAGTGTCCGGAAATAGGGTGTCCGGGAAATAGGGCAACATACTGTACCCTGCTACTTGAACAGTGTGGATGCACGAAAAGTCTCGCTTGTACAGGGGTGTGTACAAATTGTGTATATAAACTGCAGATAAACTGAAATAACTGAGATACTACGCGCACTCTGAATTACAAGCTTTTTTCGTGTTCTCCCAAACATCCCGCGTGGGTTTATTCCGCCGGTTAAACCCTAGAAAGTATGGTCAATGGCAGAATACCGCTTATTGAATGTCCAGCCACATTCGAGTGCCACAAATCTGACAAATCGAATGTGGTCCTGCAGTAATTCAGTACCTTACTAAATTTTAAAAACAAAGTTCCGATTACTTTGTTGGGCGTTCGTCGATATGTTGATGATGTTACTAAAACGGGGAATGGGGAATTGAAATGGGAAATAAAAAATAATTAAAATTCCCAATTGTAAATCAAAAAATAAATCTTTCTCGTTTTCGTGGGATGAGAATAGAGCATAATTTTTAAGGATTATAGACAGGAAAAATTAAAAGACTTTCCCTCCTGATCGGACGAGGTCGAGGTACATTGTCATACCAGGTAACGGTTTTATGGCTTAGCGAGAATTGGCATCACAAGATGTTTTTCTTTTTTTAAAATACTTTAAGAGTGAGCTCTAGCCCTTGCCACATGCCGACTTTCTCGCTCCACCACAAGGAAGGCAGCAGTTCGTCCGATCGCCAAAGTTAAGCCCTGTCCAGTGGGTTTGGTACTTGGATGGGTGACCGACTAGAAATACCCCATGTTGTGGGCTTTCTTTTTCTTTAATTTTCCATCAAGAAATCAAGAAATTTCAGGCCCTTCCATTTTCATTCTATCAGTTACATAGAATTCAGCATTGTCCTTTTCACTGTCTCGAGCGGGGTGAGAAAGTAGCATGAAGCAGGGGCTAGGGCAGCCGCTCTTTTATAAACTTACAAAATCCCAGGGCTAAAAATTAACTTCAAAGCTTGGTTGCCACTTAGGCCAGTATCCCTAAATTTTAAGTGGCCCAGGTCAAAATAAAGTGGCCCTCAAATTTTTTTCTACTAACACACACAAAAAGTATGCCTCGATCTTTGACAAACGATCGGCTAGTACTATAAAAACCAGGAATGCTGGAACGCTGGAATACTAAAACCCGGAACAGATAAAATATATTGGTAACCCTTACAAATGTAAAGAGCTAACCGTAAACAGGCTAACTGAAGTACATGTAGGCTAACCGAGGTGAATAGTAGGCTCACTATTCGTTCCGGTTAGCCTACTATTCACTCCGGTTAACATTCTATTCACCTTGGTTAGCCTACTATGTACTTCGGTTATCCTGTTTACGGTTAGCTCTTTATATTTGTATGGGTTGCACAATATATTTTCTGCGTTCCGGGTTTTATTACTAGCCGATGAAGTCCCGTTTGTCGAAGATCGAGGCATACTGGGATCAAGGGAAACAATAAGGCGGCTGTTTCGATTGATCATGTAAGTGGCACAGGTAGGTTTCTCCTGTCTCTTTTCCTCGTAAACATAAATTCGTTTCGTTTTATAGGGTACTCCGTAGGGGTAGTCTGTAGGGTAGTCCGCGGAGTAGTACGTAGGGTGATCCGCAGAGTGGGGGGTCAGTGGGTAGTCCGCGGATCGGGGATCAGTGTTTTCAACTTTCCCCTATTCTTGACTGTTTTCTAAGCTAACAAAAACTTTGCTGCTGTGCTTTGGCTTATATTTCTCATGACAAGAGCAGAACAAGAGCAATGAAGTTGTTGTTTCAGCACTGATTTTATGGCAAAGTTAGTTTCTTGTAGGTGACAGAATCACCACATTTTTACTGGGCTGTCATCTACATATCAGAGCGATCTTTAACCTCTATCATGAACGGCTTTGAATTTTACACTTTAACACTTCTTAAAAGAAGTAAACTTCTAATACAATATTGATGAGCTTTGAGTTAAGGAAAGAAAGAAAGCAAAAAAAGGTATTCCAAAAAAGGACATTTTATTCTCTTGTTATAGTTAATCTTTTGTACTTCTCAAATCATAGTCCCCCTTTGGGCAATCAAACCTCAACTTTTAGTGGCCCTGAAAACTTTTTTTATCGCCAGTGGCAATTGTGTGACCGCCAAGTTTTAACCCTGAAATGCTCGATCGAAATACTAACTCTTAATTCTCCTGCTTGAGATCGAAAACAACCAATTTCGTTCTTCGTATGATCAGGAGGGAAAGTTTCTTATTTTTTCCTGTCTATAATCCTTAAAAATTATGTGTAATTCTCATCCCACGAATCGAATACGAGAAAGTTTCATTGGGAACTTCTCATTATTTTTATTTTTTTAATTTCCCATTCCAATTTCCCATTCCCCAGAATCATTCCATTCCTCGTTTTAGTAAATGCAGTAAAACTATACCACTGTCAAAAAGTTTCTTTGACAGGGGGGATTGACAGAATTGGCTACAAAACAGCACATTTTACATACTCCAATTCAACCCCCTTAATAAGGCAAGGACCGTAATTGAATGAATGCTCCCGCAGTCCGGCAGTCCACCCTATGTAGTCGATTAACGATTAAGTCAAGGTAATTGAACAAGTGGTCCACTGATCCTTTGCAAAACACACTTTGAGATCAAGAAAAACATGTATTCCACTTATTCTTTACACAACACACTTTAAGAATGAGGAATACACTTGTATTCCACTTATCCTTTGCACAACATGCTTTGAGAAAATATATTTAGTGACCATCCATTGCATCTAAAAGTGAACATGTGATGGAAGTAGTTTGTGTTTGCAGACAACATTTAGCAAGATTGAGAAAATCATGCTGACTTAGTTATATTCCTATAATAAGGTATCTTGCAGGAGTTATTTTGCCAGTTCACTTCTGGAGAATTTGTACTGATCCAGGAAAAAAACATTGATGTTTAAAGGAATTCAACAACAAAAAATAACAAAAAGACCCCCCCCCCCCTCTCTCTCCTGTACAAATCCGGACAAGAAACATTTGTTTTATTTTACTTGGCCTTAAAAGTTATGATTTTTGCTGTTTTAATTTGATGAATTATTTATGACTTTGAAAAGTGATCTATCTACTCTAGGTGCTCAGTTCACAGAGAGAACAGCACCGAATAAACTAACCAAACACCTGGAACAAAATAATTAGCTGTGTTGGTTAAAGAAAAGTTGCCCCTGTTAGGGTTTTATCCTCTTCCCTAAGCCATCTTTACTAGGAATTTTTTAATAAGGGGATGCCGCCCCCCTGACAACTAAGCTAAAAGTTGGCCCCTCTCCTCCTCCTACTTGTCAAGTAGGATCAAAATTTACAAAGTGATATTTTTCATTTAATTTTTAAACTGAAGATTTTTTGGTTACAGTGCTACAAATCATACAAAGTTTTTTGTTATTTTTCCATTTTTGACAGTTTTTAACTACAACTTTCTGAAAGCTTTAAGTTTTGAGAAAGGAAGTTATAAGTTTCTGCATCCACTCTTCAGCTTTAATAATATTGTTCTCAGCTCTTCTACCCTTCTTGTATTTTCATTGTCTATAAAAAAATTGCCTGTCTGAAATAAACAAAACAACAACAAAAGCGACCCGATATTGTTCTCTATTATTTATTTTTATCATGGCTTCAATTTAAACAGTTTTATTTGTAAAGCTGATTGAGTTACCCTGTTAAAAGGCTTTAAAAATAGTTTATATTTTGGTACATTGTATAAAATTTAAAATCAAATTTCAATATCAAATCTTTAAAGCATCAACTGTAACTTATCTATTGGCTTTCTGTGTTAAAATGGGAAAACTATCTAAACCCATATACTTGTATATTACTGAAAATATAGATATTTATAATTGAGATTAGTTTATTTACTTATTTATTGTTTTACTTTTTTGCAGATCATTTTTTAGTCTTTCATCTACCACTGCAACTTCTGTTTGCCTTGGCCCCTAGAACATCCTTAGTTTGGGAAGTATTTTCAATCTAAAGCAACTCAGTAAATACACCTGACAATCTGTACTAGAAAGAAGCCTTGCAAGTTCTCTTACTGCAACAAGAGAATTTTTATTGCATCTTCAGCTTTAACAGTACCTAAAACTCACATACTAGAGAGCCTTGAGGTTTACAGCTTAACTTTCATTATGGCATCGCATGAAAGGGACCATACATGTACTGATAAGATTATCCAAGAAAAACATGTTTGCCCCCACTGTACCAAGACTTACAGTTTACCTGAAGAACTGGAACTGCATATACAATCGCACGCTGTTGATAAGCCCTACAAATGTCCTCACTGCGACAAGTCTTTTAAATTAGCATCAGGTCGCAGGGTTCACATTAGAGTACATACTGGAGAGAAGCCCTACAAGTGTTCTTACTGTGACAAGTGTTTTACAGTAGCTTCTAACCTCAAACGACATAAGAGGACTCATACTGGAGAAAAACCCTACAAGTGTCCTAACTGTGACAAAAGCTTTCATGACCTTTCTCATTTGAAATCGCATAGATGTGTTCATACTAATGAGGGGACCCAACAAAGGAAACATGTCTGCCCCCATTGTACTAAGAGCTACAGATTCTCAGGACCACTAGCAGTGCACATACGAACACACACTGGCGAGAGACCCTATAAATGTCCTCACTGTGATAAGTGTTTTAAATCAATGCAATGCTGCAAAATGCATGTACGAATCCATACTGGAGAGAGACCTTACAAGTGTTCCCACTGTGACAAGAGTTTTATTACATCTTCTGGTCTGGAGAAACACAAAAGGGCTTATACTGGACGGAAACCTTACAAGTGCTCTGACTGTGACAAACGTTTTGCAACTGCTTCACGTATGGCATGGCATCGAAGAATGCATAATACTACTGATATGAGTACCCAAAGAACGAATATTTGCCCCCACTGTGCCAAGAATTGCAGATGCCCTTCAGAACTTGCAGTACATATACGAACACACACTGGGGAGACGCCGTATAAATGTCCTCACTGTGAAAAGTGTTATATGTCAGTAGAAGCTCGCAGAAGACATATAAAGAGAAGTCATAAAGAAGTATTTTTGCCTTCTGATGATGGCTCTTACAAATGTAGTCACTGCGAGAAGACATTTAAAACATCATCAGGTCGATCAAAACATGTGATACTATTACACACCCCAAGAGAGAAAGCTGTTCACCAATGTCCTTGGTGTGAGAAGCATTTTGCACTTCCTTCACTTCTGGCAACGCACAAAAGAACTCACACTGGCGAGAGACCTTACAAATGTACTCACTGTGACAAGAGGTTTATGACACAACCAGCTTGCAAGAGCCACATACGATTACACACGAGGCAGAATTTTCACCAGTGTCCGCACTGTGAAAAGAACTTTATATTCCCTAATCTTCTGGCAGATCATTTGAATGCACACTCTGGCGAGAGGCCGTACAAATGTACTCACTGTGACAAGAGGTTTATGTCAAAAGCAGTCTGTAAACAGCACATACAAATACACACAGGCGAGAATGCTCACCACTGCCCCCACTGTACGAAGTGGTTTATAAGTGCTTCACGTCTGAAAGATCATTTAAAGGTACACACAGGTGTGAAGCCTTACCAGTGTCCTCAATGCAATAACTGTTTTGCAAATAAAAACAGTCTCACAAAGCACAAGAATTATTATTGTTGCAAAAGAATCCCCAGGGATGATGCAAGGCCCAACACAAGGCAGAATTTTTACAAGTGTCCGCACTGTGAAAAGAACTTTTCATTCTATAATCTTCTGGAAGACCATTTGAATGACGTACATTCTGACGTGAGACCGTACAAATGTACTCACTGTGGCAAGAGGTTTATGACAAAATCAGTTTGTAAACAGCACATACAAATACACACAGGGGAGAATTGTCACCACTGCCCTCACTGTAAGAAGTGGTTTATAAGTGCTTCACGTCTGGCAGATCATTTAAAGGTACACACAGGTTTAAAGCCTTACCAATGTCCTCAATGCAGTAAGTGTTTTGCACGTAAAAGCGCTCTCACAATGCACAAGAATTATTATTGTTGCAAAAGAATCCCGAGGGATGGTGCAAGGCCCTACAGGTGTCCTTTTTGTGAAGCAAGATTTAATTTGGTTAGCGAACTTACACAACATAAAAGAATGCACTTTGACACCATAGAAATTACCGTTGTCGAATAAATGGGAACCTCGCAATGCAGGTCAAACATGATTTCCATTAACATTTCTTGTCCAAGCATTGATCTGGTATGTTTTGGGTGGTTACATGCCGCCTGGATCAACAAAAAGCACCCCATTTTAGAAAGAATTTGCATTCAAAATGATACTCCAGGTCAATGTTTTGACACCCTGTTTTGGCTGCTGATAGTTTGAAACTTTCCTGCGTTTTGAATATCTTAAATCGTTCTAGGAATCGTCTCTAAAAGGGATACCCCATTCTTGATCAGAATCCCCCCCCCCCCCGGTTCCATGTTGTCTTCAAAACACTCAGTGTCATGTGGGGAAACTTGAATGATTTAACAGGTTTAAAATGCAAAACTAAAGATTTATCCTGGTAAAAATTATTTCCTTTTTTAGCTAGTGAAAAACTTTTCCACCGCATCTAGACTGCGGCGCTTATTACCTTTTTGTCCCAAATGCGGCGCTTATTCGAGGGCGGCGCTTATACGGGGACGCGCTTATTTGAGTAAATGCGGTAATAAAATAAACTTAACCATAACAAACATGAAATACACATCTTCCAAGAAAAGCGAACAGCCCAGGAGGTTAAAATATAGTAACAGTATTTTCATTCTATTAACGGAAGATCGGGCCAGTATACTGAAAACACGCTTCTGTTTACTTGCGCCATGCGGCAACAAATCGTTGTTCGTCTGGTTATGCATCTCTAGTATAAAGACGGGCACAAGATGCGTTATGCGGCCACTTTTTTTTTTTTTTTTTTTTTTTTTTTTTTACGCATCTAGACGAGCTTCCTTTCGCTATCCGTCTTTCAAGATGCATTTCAAAAAGTAGCTCATCTAGACGGGTAACTCTGGGGACGCATAACCAGACGAACAACAAAATTTTTGCTGAAGCTCGTCCAGTCGGGTAACAGTATGAAGTATGAAGACGGCCACTCCATGAGCGCGCTGGATGGTAGATGGCCATGATCGAGCCGGAGGAGGGTAGCGCTATAACTGCATCGAGCGCGAGTGGAATAAAAAAGAAACACCCAATATGCAAGTATAGTATTAGCTTGCAACTTGGTAATGAACGTTTATTCGTTTGTCTCGCGATAGAATCGCTTTGAGATGTTGATCGCGACGTTTCGACTGCAATACGGCTAGTCTTCATCAGGCGTTTGTTTACGCGTCGTTATTTATGCACGTCGGTTCGCTGTGATTGGTGCATTTCGGTCCTCATTATTATTCCGACAAACAGATGATGTTCCCTCAGAGGTCCGCTTTGTAGTTGAACGGCTGTTGTGCATAAATAGCGACGCGTAAACAATGGACCTCATCGCCTGATGAAGACTGGCAGTATTGCAGTCGGAACGTCGCGATCAACATCTTAAAGCGATTCTATCATGAGACAAACGAATAAACGTCCATTACCTATCTTACACCACGATGAAAAATATTCACATCTTTAATGACAGCTTGCAACTTATTGCAAACTTTTAGTACATTATGTCAAATTTATATGAATATCTATGGTTCTGTAAAGTACACCTCCTTTCTTCGGCTAGTTTATTTATCAATTCACTGTATTTTCCAGATAATTTGCACTTAATCTCTAAGTAAACTTTTAGTCCACTCTTTTTTTTGTGGGTTTCTGCGGTATTGTTTATGTTCATATGCCCGTCTCTAGAACCTGATCCTAATAAAAAATTGTTGTCAAGACTACAAGGGTTGCTGCCCAGTTATTTCGGAAAGGCCATGTGCTCATTTGTATTGCATCACTGCTAATTTTTGTAAATTCAATTTTGATTTAGTTACAAATAAAGTTGTTGTTACCAATAAAATTGCAGTATTTGAGCTTCCCGGCTGTTCTCGCTGATGCGCACAGTGACCGCATTTGTGGTCCATGCTCTATAAGATCTTATAATCCACCAAATATTTTTCGCGCCCTTGATTGATCTAAACACGTCACGTGATGTAGCCAAACCTGGGGAATATTTAACAATTATTCCATGAGCCCGCGTTGGATACGAGGTGGTAAATAGCCAACGAGGCGCGAAGCGCCGAGTTGGCTATAACGACTCGTATCCAACAAGGGCGAATGGAATAATTGTTTTATTAAATTCTCCTCAAGTTTAAATCGACTGGACATTTCATTTTGATGTAAACGAAGTGATAGGAGGCGCGAAAATTTCTGGCGCGGTGTTCACTTCTTAAGTTGAATGAAACATACGAGGAAAGCGAGCCAGGCGGAGTTTTCTTCCCAAGATTTTCCTCGAACAATCCCTCTAAAGTCGTCTAAATATCCTGGAAATTGTGACAACAGTTAAGATTTACGAGAAGATCCGAAGCAAAAGCTTTTCTGGAAACTACAAGTCTTGTGCAAGTCGAACGAAGCAAGTGTTTTATACATTGTACTTCTTTACGGCTCCACGGCTGTCATCAAGACTGCTATATTTATCAGAATATTATTTGAAGCGAAATTCAGCTCAAAGTGGAACAGGTTTGTTAAAGTATAAAAGGACAAAACCAAGATTGAAAGGTAACAAACTTTACGGAAGTGCTGAGCCTAGTTTTATGACGTACACTGAATGAAACTGTGTCAGTTTGCCGTTCTTTCGTAAATTATTTGCTGCTTTTCTGCTTTATTCACTCGCTCTTGTTGTGTGTTTACAAGTATTATTAATTAAACTTTTCGCATCAATCCTTTTGTTTTGCGTAGTTAATTTTACTATGGCATTTCTGTGGTTGTGGTAAGGCACCGCTGATTATTTCTTGTTCATAAAGTTCGCCAAATTTGCTGTTTTTCAACCATTTTTCCGATGGAACTGTCGCTTCCCGTAGAAAAATTTTAAGCTGAGCGTAGACTGTCCACAGCCTCTCGATTTTTCAACGCAAAGAAGCAAAAGGAAGCGAGCGCGAAGCCCCTTGCTTCTTCCGTTTTGCGCTGGCGTCCAGTTCTCTCGCCGTTCTCACCGCGCGCTCATCGATCGAAAAAACACGAAAAAATAGAGGGCTGTGGACAGTCTAAGCTGAGCGGCACTTGCTGCACTCATTTCCCATATAAGGTCAAACATAGGTATACGAGCTGATAATCGGGATTCAGTGAACCAATCAGAAAGCTAGAAATGCAATATCCGAGGTTGAGAACTTAATAATGTCTGATACCCGTCGTCTGATTTTGTACCATGTGATGTGTTTTGTCCAATGAGCGTGCACGAAAATTAATTAGGCCATCCCAATAAAATGTTTCGTTTCCCATCGCCCCGTATTTTGTGATGATGGGTCGGTCGGTCGGGCAAAAAAAAAAAAAGGAAAAAACACTTGGGTTCCAGAGAAGGCCGGGCTGCTAAGTAAGAAAGCCTGATTACAAAGTCAACTAGAAAACGTGGTCTTTTCGTTCGTTATTCCTTATCAAATGTCGAAACAGTCTTTAAATAACGTAGTATCGATGTTTATTAAAGACAAAGACATCATATACCAATCGTTGTTAATAAAACAAGATCGAGTGCTTGTAAATTGAAGTACTTGCTTCTTTAAGTGCATCTGTCACAGTGAGCCGACCAGAGCCGTGAAAATTAAAATAACCGATTTCGACGAAAGTTGGTGTGGTTGAAGTACTTCTTATGGCCATTAACGTGACACAGTTTAAAATTTGTCAGACCTTTATATGACAAAAAAAGTGAAGGTCAAAGGTCAAGCCTAAACTGTAGGCGATTTATCGCCTTCAAAAAAGCAAATATTGACAATTTTTAAACATTTTTTTTACAACTCCAAGACGCAAGGAATCAAAATAAAGTTAATAGCAGTGAAGAATAATGCAAACTGAATAAGACTATGTAAGAATTTATTTTGTATCTGAGGAATTTCATTTTCATAACCTTCGTGAATAACGTGTCCTAGTTGGTTGGTGTTTTTTGCCTTAAAAGTGGTGTTTTTTAAGATCTTTTAATTATGCATTCCAGCGTTCTATTAATAAAACGAATGCTCCGAGACAAAGATAAGGAGCTATATTTTAAGATAAAAAATAAAAATGCTCGGGCAATTTTGTTTTCTAGAAATTTTTCATAAGTACTTTTAGACTATTCAGCCAGCTTCGCGTTGCGTGACACTAAAGAAAACGGTGTTTGTTTCATTCGTGTGGAATATATTTATTTCGCTATAATGAGTATTCAGGCCTAAGGATGAGTAACATTATTTTATTATTTAGCAATACTTTTATAAGCGTGCCAAAAAGGTCCTTCGCACGTTTAAGGATGTGTCATTCAAAGTCTTCAAAAGGGTTTATAAACGACGAAATTATAAAGTCAATATTCAACAGACACCTCACCTCACGAAATTTATGCCTGCGGCCTTCAATTAATCCTTTACAATTTTCAGCTCTTTTTCGGTATTTTGTGCATATGTACTAAGGATAGATCTAGGAATGTAACAATCTTCCTTAAGTGGTTTACATAGTTATTGATATAATTACGGCGCGTGAGCCGCGGTTGTAAAGCGTGGGAACAAAGACCTCTCATTGGCTGAACTTGATTTTGCGTTTCGCAGCTAAATTTTACGATTGATAAAAGGAAAATGTTATTTGAATCCGTTTGTTAGTTATTTTCTAACCGAAAGGTAGCATATGCACAAGAAGTTTCTTAGATCTATATATTTTTCAACGATTTGACGGTGAATGCAGGAAAGAAAAGATGTTTTGTTCATTTGCGCGAGCGGCAAGCTCAATTCCTTGTGGCAATCGACAAGTGAGAGAAGGAAACGACGAACTTCTGCTGACTTCGCTGGAGACTTTGACAGCTCAACTTGAAACATGGAAAATTCAGGAAAAAGATTTACTTCTAAACAGAGCAGGTAACCGTTTTAAACGTAACAAGCCGACTGAATTGCCTTACTTTTGCACTTGAACTTCTCATAAATTAAACATCACTATTTACAAATTACCTGATATTAAAGTTTTAGACTATTTTATTCCTAGAATTGAACCCTGAACAAAAATTAAATTAGACATACTTGATATTATTTTAGGCATTCAAGATGTAAATGATGAACAAAAAAATGTCTTGACAATATGTTCGGCACATCGCTTTGAGCTTGCCAAGCACTGGAGACCTTCAACCGCTTGCTGTCATCCCGAACATACTCAAAGTACTCAGAAACGAAAGGTTTCAATTCCTGATAGATACATCACACCGGATATGGCGAAAGAAATCATGTTAATGTATGGTTTACACTGTATTATTGGATCCCGTAAGTGTTTCAAGTAGTATCTTGTAATTAATCTGTGTATATTTGTTCGGCGCCGTTACACTTGCCAATGTTTCATGCAACATGTCTCGCATTTTTGTTGCGCCTTTGCGACAAGTTCCAGGAGGCGTTACAAATGTAAAAAACTCGTGTAAGGTGTTACAGCGTTGTTGCTCGTTATTAAAAGAGGCTTTGATTCCTTTCGTGCAAGGCTTGCTACATCGTATACCGAAACATGTCCATTTGAGTGGATGTCACGGAAGTTATTTTTGCGTGTAATCTATCGCAGCGAGACAAGTTGCAAGACAACTCGCCTCGTGCCACCGTGCCCGAAAGTTGCATACGGTAAACCAGCAACCCCCGGGGGGGGGGACTCCCATATCAAACAGACAGGGATGCTCCTCGGAAATTTTGAATTAAACCCCGAAAGGAGACCAATCTGGGCGTTACTCACTCTTCTTTGACCCCTAAAAGATACCTTTTTAAAACATTTTTAAACTAAGAGTCCAAAATCCGAAATTTACACCCGCAGGCGAGACGACGAGCATCCCAGTCTCTTTGATATGGGAGTCCCCCCCCCCCCCCAACCCCCGGGCCAGCAACGCAGGGGAAAGCAGAACAAAATAATGTCTCTTTTTTGCCAGACACTGATTTATTGTCAGTTCGCTCACTACACGCGCTCTCTCCCTAAACTTCTTTATTCACCTATATACATTCTTCACACACTTTAGGGGGTTGGGGTTAGGTGCGGGGGGGTACTACTTTTTTATAATTGTATGCTATGACGGTAGTTGCCAGTAGGTGGTGTCGAGTTTGTAAGGGGAATAGGGTCCCTAACTATGTATAAACATTTCTGCTTTTATCAATGTTGAGGCGTGTTGTGTTATCTGTTAGGGGACTGGGATCAAACATAAGACCACATGGTCTAACTATCCAACCAGGCGTAGTAAAAAAGATCAATATCGTCGAATTTTCTTCACAATCTGGCATTTTTTAATGCTAGCTTGACATTCTGCATGGAGGAAAGGAGATGTTATACAGTTTCTTCTCTGATCTTTGGGAAGGTAGATTTAGGTTAGATTGAGAGTGTGCTATCATTCGCGGAATTAAAGGAAGCGTAAACAACGCATGTACCGCCACCCTTATGTTTTTGGTCAACGAACTTAAACATCTATCCGTTTATGTGAAATATGAATCTTATACCCGTAATTTGTATACATATCATAGGTGTGTGCCGTCAGTGTCGGGAAAAGCACGCTTGTTATCTGAAACAATTTAAGTCTTCACAGCAGCCATCTTCAGAGAATATTGCAGCTAAGAGTATCACACCCCGTAAAAGGTTTCCTATTCCACCTGAAGTGTTAAGCAGCCCGTCTGGTATGGAAGATTCTTTAATAAGCGATGAAGATTACAAACAACCACTTACACCAGCCACTGCAAAAACAGCCTACAACCAGTATGTGTACAAATTACATGAAGCGACTGGGATAAGTGAGCCATTTAGACATCTGGATTCTGTTCTTATGAAAGAGTGGAACGATTTGCACCCTCGTACTCAACATCATTATGCATCGTTCGCTAAACAAGGAGTAAGACCAGTTTTGGAATCAATTGCCCCTGGCCAAGGTGAAGAGCTTTGGAATTACTTGAAAAACAGTTCAATAATGGGTCTTGGCAACAACGATAACGACGATGAAGATGAAGAACTTTCTCTTAACACCCTCTCGGACAGCACTTTACGGAATCTCATTGATGCCTATAACAATGCACAGTCTTCAAAATCGAGAAAAGAAATTCTGTCAATATTTGCCCAAAATTTTACGAGAAAGCAATTGAAAGACCTTATTCCTGGTTTGACAGATTTCCGTATAAAGGAGGCTAGAAAGCATTGTAAAGAACATGGACCAGGCATTGCAGTGCCTACAGCTCCAATTCACAGGTTCTACCTCAGTGAAAACAAAGTTGACCACACTTTAAGGTTCATAACAAGCGACATGATTTCGCAAGACACAGCATACGGTACTTCCAAAATTAAACTTGAAAGTGGAGTGGAACTAGTGGTTCCAAAACCAATACGAAAATTGATTCCAGCGCGAATCATCGCCCAGTACACGAAGATTTGTGACGAAAGTGGATTTAAACCGGCCAGTGTAAGAACTTTGTTCAGAATTCTTGAAGTCTGCCCCGCATCGACAAGAAAATCTCTTCAAGGTCTGGACAACTACACTGCGGACGGATCAGAGGCATTTGAAAATTTAGAAGAAGTTATCAGCAAGCTCTATGACGGAGGAATGCCCGATAGTAAGGCTGACAGGCTGCGTTCATTGGCCCTATCTTGCAAACGTTACCTTAAGCAGGACTACAGCACACATGTCGTGAACGATTCAACAAGCGACAATTTCTCTGTGTCTCCTGACCATTGTCGATTCTTTGCACTAAGCGACCCTAAGAAAGAACAATTGAAGCAGAGCTGTACACATAGCCACTTACTCGAGTGTGATAGGTGCCAGGAACTACGTGATCTATTTTTGTCGTTAGAGGAGGAAATAGGAAAGATCTCTGAGCAGTGCACCATGGCTAGTGACGACATATGTGATCTTCGTTTCCTGCTGGATGACAGTAAAGACAAGATAGAACAATGGAAAGCTCACATTTTGAGAAGTGTGAATCAAGAGGAGGGAAAGCAGGAGGTCCTTGATCAGTTACAACCTACTGAAGCCCTTTTGGTGGAAGATTGGGCGATGAAATTTTTGCCACTGCACTTCAGGGAAAAATCAGCTGAGTTCTATGGAAAGCGTGGTATCAACTGGCATGTCACAGCAGTGATACGAAAAACACAAGAATGCTCATTATCAGTATACGTTTTTGTCCATGTCTTCGACAGTTGCGATCAGAACCAGATCACAGTGGCTTCAATTACCCAGAACACGCTCTTTACACTTAAAGAGCTGTATCCGGAGCTAACAGGAGTTTATCTAAGATCAGACAACGCCGGTTGTTATCACGGGGGATATCTTTTGACAAGCCTCCCCAGTATTGGTCATGAAACTGGCATCAGAGTCATTGGCTATGATTTCAGCGAAGCTCAACATGGCAAAGATATATGCG
Source organism: Oculina patagonica (assembly GCF_052425735.1). Taxonomy (NCBI): domain Eukaryota; kingdom Metazoa; phylum Cnidaria; class Anthozoa; order Scleractinia; family Oculinidae; genus Oculina; species Oculina patagonica. The sequence goes on from NC_135769.1 coordinate 18,274,849, forward strand.
ATCGAAAGACAGCGACAATGAGGCAACATGCAAGACGCTTTGTGGCAGAGACGAAGACCGACATTCTGACAGCGCGTGATCTAAAAAAGGCCCTGGAAAGTAATGGTGGAGTGAAGGGATGCCGAGTGAGCGTCGCAGAAATGCCACAGCGATCCAGCCAAATTGACGTGAAAAACGTGAAAATAAAAGGAATTAGTCAGATTCACAACATTCGTTACGAAGAAGGTGGCATGCGCTTTTGGAAGGCGTTTGACATTGGAAAAGGAGAACGCATGTTACAAGACGATATGCCATCAATTGAAATTCCAAAGGTTAAGGTACTACAGGCCTTTCCGGAAACATGCCGTTCCAGCGGAGCAATGGCAGGGAGTGCCAAACACACTGAAGGGGAAACGGCATCTCCTACAGGTACTGAAGAAGTTGAAACGGATACGTTATTTGAATGCCCTATTGACGGGTGTATCTGCTCTTTCGATACTGAAACAGAGCTCCAGAGGCACCTAGATTTCGGTAATCACGTTCGTCGCTTACATAGGGAGTCTCAGTTTGATCACATAAGGCGTCGCTATGCTGATATGATAAATGACGAACTGTCAAAGCCACTTTTCGCCGCTAACTTTTCATGTGAGTCTGAGCAGAGTGGACAGGGGGTCAACAATATTACCATGGGATGGGCATTAAAAACACACAAGTCTGCCCGGTTTTCTGAAACCGTTAAAGCGTATCTTAATGACAGATTCCTTATTGGCGAGGAAACAGGAAATAAGGCATCGCCAACTTAAGTTGCTCGGGAAATGCGCAGAGAACGAGATGTTAAGGGTAATCGTCTATTTGTTGGAAGTGACTGTCTCCAGTTCTCAACAGATTGCATCATACTTTTCCCGTCTTGCAACAGCAAAAAAGAAACACGGTTCTTTAAACGCAGCTGCCAGTCTGGAGGAGGTAGAAGAATTTTTGGATGAAGAGCAGATGCAGGAATGCGAAGAGGACATCACACGTAGAAAGAAGGTTGTTTTTGGCAGCCTGAATTTGGAGCATCCCATCACCTACAAGTCCTACAACCTGTGCAAGTTAGCTGCAGATGGGAAACTAGAAAAGAAATTCAGTATTGCTGATCTGAAAGACATCTGCGACTTACTTGACATAGACACTGAGAACTTTAAGCGTCGTAAAGCCCCGTACAAGGATGCTTTAACAAATGTTTTAAGTTGTTGTACTTGCAATAGGAAGTAACATGGAATGGAGTACTATGATGTTGGACTATTTTGGCCACATTCTGTCTAAGAAGCTTAGAGTTTAGTTCAGCTAGGTACGTATTATTTAAGACATGCACGATGGCGACAACAAAGTTGCATATTGTGCTCGCTGACGTCAATTTTCGCCATTATTCAGATTGTTTTTCAATTTTCCAATAGTCCAGTGTTTTAGATACGAAGTATGACCAAAACATTAACACATTTCCGCATATTGACCCCACCCTATCGATCATACCCTCATGGTTTAATTTTCGCCTTCAAAAGATTTTAAAAATTAATTTCAGTTTCTTTTAAAACTATTTCAGGCTTTTTGTACGTAAAACTTATTTTTCATTTTTTATTCATTTTTGCAAATTTCTAGATATTTTCTAACAATCTTAAATTTTGAAAGTGAAGATTTTGAAGTTGATGACGTCATTTTGACGTTATATGACGTCACTGCTAAAACGTTACCACAATCAACCTACGAGGTTTAGGGCGCTTAGCATTCCAAAAAAGTTTCTACGCAATAGCTTAATTACTTTTGAAAGTAAAGAGGAGGCTCTTTCTGCCTCCCCCTCCCCACCCCCTCCCCCTCGCCTTACCGATTCAAAACACTCAGGTTTTCAACGTTATTTGCAAAAAAAGTAAGAGAAATGATGAAACAGTGTGATTGTGACAGTAAATGTCTTGTCAAACGTTATGGTTTTTTAAATCTCATTTAAAACTTCTCACCGACAACAGGTTGTTAAAACATTAAAAATACCCATTTTTTTACAAAATAGAGGTAGAAGAAGCAGCGCATGAGATCCATAATATGCAATTGCCCAATAAGTTCTTCACAGCTTTTTAAAGCTGGGGCCATCTTCTTTACATCCATATATGAATGGAAGCCCAAAATTGCTGGAGCATGGAGAAGTGGCATTTTAAAAAAAGTGAAAATATGCTGGTGTCTGACAATTAAAATAGATACTCACTTTTGACCACCCCTGAATATTTTACCTTGATATGGCAGGCAATTTTAATGATATTGCCTAAGAGCATATACCACCCCCTTTCCATATATTGCCAAAGAAGGATGCCTTCTTTTTATCACTTCATGAAAATAAATAATAAAATATGCATTATTTTTGTTATTTTTGAAGATAAAATTTTGTCCTCGGATCACGGAAAAAAGGCTGCCCAATTTCTTGGCTTATTAAAAGCAGCTAGTCAAACTTTTATGCTCATTGTGATCGGCACATGTAATGCTATCATTCCACAAAAAATAGTGGGAATCAAGGATTTCGAATTTCATAACCTCCATACATAGATGGTCGGTTTTCTGTGACAGATGCACTTAACTAGTGAATCTGGAATTTTTTTTATTTTTTTACTTTTCGAAAAAATGGATCGGTCGGGCGATGGGAAACGAAACATTTTATTGGGATGGCCTAAGTGTGTTATATTTTACAGATGATACCCTCCAAGTAATATTTCCCAGTTTTTAACCTGCGATTTAGGTTCGCCGTTGAAAAGACCATGAGTGAACATTTTCTCGAAGATCACAGTTTTCCTCGGGCATCACTCATATACTCATATATGAAATATTTTAAGGAATTTTACTCTTAACCATATTTTAAATTTTTTATACATTTTTTTTGTCATTATCAGGTTTAAGATTTTTAAATATTTTTTCATATCTATTTTGTAAATTTCAATTAACCGCAGGTCCACATCAGCCTTATGCTGCCTTATTCCGACCTGCGTAAACAAATAAATGATGTATGTATGTATGAACAGATAATGTGAGTAGGCCTTTCTCGATTATGCTAGCATTTTTTTCGGCATTTTTTGGGAAAACGAGCATTTTTTTTCGTTTTTTCTTGAAAAAGAATTGCTAGCATTTTCTGTCATTTTTCATTACTGTGATCCAGATTTCAGCACTCAGAACTCAGCAGGATAAATAATCCTAAAGTTTCACAGTTTTGATTACTTAATTTGATTGTTTTCTGTCTGTTTCGACTGTTTGTGCGTTGTGTTACTTCACGGTGTACTTGTGTTGTGTTACTTACGTGTGTGTGTGTGTTTTTTTTAAAAAAAATTTAAAAAAAATTTAATATTTTTTTTATTTCTTATTTTTATAAACAAACAATTATTAAGTATCACCTGTTGTTGATATGAGCATATAATGTAAGAGTTAAGCGCGAAGTTCCTTCACGGCTCTAACAGCCGGAGAAGAAGCCTGTTTACAGTTAGCGGGGGATTTATAGAAGCCTATATAGTGACTTGTAGAAAATTATTTAGAGTTTACATTGCACTGTATATCAACCGTGGTGGTCAAGCCAAATCGAATTGCATTGCTGAAATACCGAAAATACTAGGGGCGAAAATAGTCTCCCTCGCGCGCAGCCGGCAGTCGTTTTCAGTGTCGTCACGCAACGTTGCGTGACGACACTAACAACGGCTGCGAGGGACACAAGGGCGAAAAATACGCATGTTGTCCTTGCAAGGTCGTCTAAAAAATAAACCTGAAGACCGCATTTCCCGAGAAAAGCGAACAGGTATATGTCGCAAAAATAATTTGTCTAATGACATGTGGTATTTCGCTTATCGACCGGTTTGCATGCCTAGAATACCTTTTTGCTCGAGCCTGATCACGTGACCAGTTCAGGGGCTCTTTTTGAGTGAGAAGGACAGTGAGAAGTTTTTGATCGAAATTTCTCCGGCCTGTGTCGCGCGCTTGTTCCTCTTTTGAGGTAAGAGTTTAATATTTAGATAGGAGCATCATTTTTTATAGAGCTCCCTTCTGAAAGTAGGAATTTAAACCTGCTTGTCGCTGTAATTATTTGGTGTGGTACGCTTGACAACAAACTCGATGGATCGTCTGCCATTTTGAAATAGGGCGAACTTTCCAACATCTAATCTAAATCAGTATGCTTAATATGGTTTTTGCGTCTTAATAAACTCAAGTATGTAGTGTTCTTCGACCAGAAGCTATTTTATCTTCAGCGGTTTCTCTTGGAAATGGCTAACTGACCGTTTAATAGAACAGCTGTGACAAAAGCTGTATAAAAGGGGTTGCCGTAAAACCAGGAATGCCGGAAACCCGGAAAACCGGAATGCCGGAAATCCGGATAAGAAAGCCCGGAATCCTAAAACCCGGAATGACCTTTTTGTGTACGCCTTTTTCAAGATAAGTACGTGGAAATATGTTATATTTTTGGAAATTGGAAGTTTGTTAAGAGTTGCCAATTACGTTGCGAGTTAGCAAATCAAATTGTCAATTTCAATACAAAGTTCCCAACTTCGGCCCGACTGAACTTCGCAATTTAGCTAGTAGGAAGAAACAAAACATGTTGTTTCAAAGTCATGGCGATATCTGAACTCAATGATTTTAAAGGAAACAAGTTGCGGCGGGAAAATTCCAGCGATTCTTGCGGCTCAAGTTGCAAAATACTTATTTTGAACAAATAGTCGACGTCAATAAAAACCTATACATTGTTTTTAACTTGTGCAGATTAAAACCTTCTGTAGTTATGTTATCAAAAAGGGCTTTGCTACGCTTCACTGTTGGAAAGTAGCCATAAAAATAAAAATATAAAAGGTTCCAAAACTTTCAATTAATGTTCAGCTTTGTTCAGCAAGCCGTAAACATGTTGGCGTGACAAATTAGTCGTCCCTGTCGCCTCGCTTCGGCTTCGATTAAAATCAACTTAACGTAAAGATGGGTAAACCATGCATCCAGTTTCATCTGGCTTACAAACGCAAAAGACTTGAAAATTAAGATTATACCTCGCACAAAGTGTAAAAAATATATTTTTGTACAAAAAAGGAAAATTTGACCAAATTTATGCCTGCACAAAATTTATATTTCGGCAAATTATTGCGTGATCGCTGGTGCGAAACGTTGTCTGACACTACAACTTTATTATTGCTTCTATCATCAAGCGAAAAATATCGACAGCGTTTCCCTTGTAAAAATTTTACCGCGATCGCGCCGCAAACGCGCCGCGATTCGCGCCGCGTATCGCGGCGCGTTTTTGGCCGCCACGATTGGCGCGATCACGCCGCGATTGAGCTTGGATCGCGCCGCGATTCGCGCCGCGATCGGCTTGGATCGCGCCGCGATTCGTGCCGCGATCGGCTTGGATCGCGCCGCGATTCGTGCCGCGTTTTTGGCCGCCGCGATTGGCGCGATCGCGCCGCGATTGAGCTTAGATCGCACCGCGATTCGCGCCGCGATCGGCTTGGATCGCACCGCGTTTTTGGCCGCCGCGATTCTCGCATCGCGGCGCGATGGGTCGGGAATCGCGCCGCGATTTGGCTTGAATCGCGCCGCGATCGCGCCTAAATCTATAAATTTAAAAACAATTATCTTGGCGTTTTGCATACCGACAAAACAAACACACAGACTGTATCGAAGCAACATCATTTATTTACAGAAGCTTACAGAAAAAGACGGCCAGTTTCGCTGCCGAGCACAATTAAATTTCGCAAAGCCGGAGAGCGTGATTGAGTCTTTAGTTTACAAGCAAATAAGTGAACAGTTCTTCTGTAAAATGTGAACAACACATAAATAACGGCAACTAACCTTTTACTCGTGCTCAAGCGAAAGAAGATGCAATGATGTGATCTACCAAACGAGCGAACTATCTCTTGCATCTGCGAAGTAGCCGAACCGTTAAGTCCCAAGCATCAACAGGTCCAACTTTGCATTGAATGGTCCTTACCGTCAAAATGTTTTCCTCTTTCCACTGTTCGAGTTTTGCATTTTTTTTATATTCACAGTTTAGCTGTAGTTCAGTCAACAAAGTCCATGACGAAGCGACGAAGCGCTAGCTGTTGAAATTATAAACAAGCAGTCGCTCGAATTAACAAAACAAATTCGAGCAGTTTTCACAGAGACGCTTTTCCCTCAAGTTAGGTCGCTTCTTAGACTTTCTCAAAGTCCTTCTACGCGCGGTTTAGGTATGTCGCGTACGAAGGAACAGAAATCGTTTCCTGGCTCGGTTTCGCAGACGCTATTTTTCGGCGGAGAGAAGCGACGGCCGGAAATGCGTCTGCTCTCGCAGGCTAGAGTTGACCCCGCGCTCGCTACTTTCCGCCATCACAAACAAGAATCCTTGAAACTTGACTCTTGTTAGAAAAGTCACGCGCTCACAGAAACACCGCCCCCTGATAATTGATACCTCTTGCTTTTGGCGGGAAACTTGATTCAAAATCCTTCAAGCGGGACAAGTCGCCCTCTCGCGACTTCGTCACTCGCGGTCGTCGCTTCGCGACGCGTGGCTCGCTTCGCTCGCCAATAGAGGGCGACTTGGTGCAAGTCTAGTCGCTTCTAAACTCTTGTTATTAACAGAAGCAGCTAAAAAAGAACACATTTTTCCAGTCCTGATTGTGAAGAGAAAACATACCAACTTTCTCGAAATAAAATTTCTTTTCTGCTTGGGATGGCGTAGCGATCATGATTGCGTGTACTATGCACTACGTGACCTAACTCAGCCAATCGTAACGCTCAGTTCACGACACCTTGCGACAAAAGGCGGGAAAGGACTTCGATGTGTGTGGTCTACGATCGTGGTCTACGGGAAGGTAAATATAAAGCTCTAAAAAAAGCTCATTCTGACAGCCTCTTCGGAGCCACAATTAAATTAAATGCCATATAGAGGATTTTTCAATGCAAAAAACGCAATTGCAGCGAATTCCTGATTGTATTTGCATTTGAAGAAAATGGCCGACAGAAATTTGTCATTGGATTGCTCAAAGGAATTAAAGATGAATTACAGTCCGTACTGCGCAATCTCGGCTGCAATGTTTATGTGAGCCTCACAAACAAAGCAAAACTAACAATTACGTGACAAACTTACCTGTTTCTTCATTAATAACGCCAGATATCCTTGCAGAACAAATAATAACAAGTAGAAGAACCTTGACGCTATTTCAAACCGACGTTTCAGCTCATCGGAAATTCTTGAACGAAGCGAACTGTAATGGCGGACTAAAAACACTTCATGTATGCTGTCAACGAAGTGCAACGTTTTAACGAATTCAAAACAAAAACGAAAACAAACCCCGAGTCTGCGCAGTACGGACTGGAAATCAGCTTTAAGGCTCCTCAAAGATAAAAAAAGAAAGAAACAAAGTGTTTGAAAAGATTAAAAAACGGACTGTTAAGAAATAAAAATTCTTATCTTTTAAATTATCTTTACTCATTATCACGCGCCGCTTTGTCGCGCCAGTTCGTCTAGACTAAAACTAAATAAAACTTTTCTCGTGGGAATCACGTCCTCACGGCTCACCGTCACGTAATAAAATGTTTTTCGACATTTTAAATCAAACTAGTTTTATAACTACTTTGATTAGTACTTAAAGTTTATTTCATCAATACAAGTCATGATTTGCGTTACGACCACAGCATGATTTGTGAGAGTTTCAAAGCATATTGACTTTCTCCCGGTGATCGAGAAGTGAGTTCTCGCCGGGAACACTTCCCGAGATTTATTCCAGCCCCCCAAATCGCGGTGCGGTGGTTATCAATCGCGCCGCGATCGCACTCATCACGCCACGATCGCGACTATCGCGGCAATCGCGGCGCGATCGCGACATTCGCGGCGGGATCGCAACTATCGCGGCGCGTTCGCGTTCATTTACAATCGCGTCGCGATGACAACAAATCGCGGCGCGATCGCGTCAAGTCGCGGCGCGATCGCGTCAGTCGCGGCGCGATCGCAACATTCGCGGCGCGATCGCGGTAAAATTTTTACAAGGGTTGATACTCATTTTCGAAAAGACGTGTTCATGCTTAGATGCAATAGACCAGGCATAACTAATCGATGATCAATGACATCAATTGGTAATCAATGAGTAATCGATGGGTAATCAGTTGATTAGTCATTGATTATTGGCGATGATCAATGAGTAATAGATAAGTAATCGAAGCCCAAAAATTTTGTGGCCTATCGATTACTCATTGATGTTATTGATTACTCATCGATGACCCATCGATTAATCATCAACTATCATACTGCACACATAAGACACATTCCTTGCTTTCTTGTACCATTTCTTGTGATTTTTTTTTCTCCATGTTAGTCATATTTTGCTTTATAACTGGCATTCTTGTTGACGAAATTACGCCCTCACTAAAGGCCGGCATATCAAGACGTGAAGGGCTAAGAACAAATACAGATGATATTTCAATATTTCACTTTACCCAACTCTTTATATAATAACAAAACAATTGAACAGAAAAACCAACCAGTCTGGAAATGAAACTAACAAGTACGAAGACAAGAATCGACTACATGGTTATAGATTTTGGTCGGTGGATGTTTGTCAGCAAAGTAAAACTGCTTCGGCTTAGGGAGACAGCCATCATAAGCACTTACATTACGCACCGTAACAGCTGCAAGCACTTTTACTTTCTGTACTTTTTTCACATGTTACCATGATATTGTTAGATTGTTATAGCGTGTTATACTTTTACAAGTTCCGGTTTTCAACCACGAGACTATATCCATGAGTAATCAATGCAATCAATGACTAATCGATGCAATCGATGACTAATCAATGGCCGAAAATTTTGTGGCCTATCGATTAGTCATCGATTACTCATTGATCATCGGCAATAATCAATGACTAATCAACTGATTACCCATCGATTACTCATTGATTAATCATTGATTTCATTGATGTCATTGATGTCATCGATTAGTTATGCCTGGAATAGACGGTATATGAATGTAATGCTTCTACTCACTATCAGTCAGAACATCGATCATTGTGCGTTTTCGTCGAACAAATATTTGTGCAACTTGAGCCGCAAGAATCACTGGAATATTCCTGCGGCAACTTGTTTTCTTTAAAATCATTGAGTCATCATTGATATCGCCATGTCTTTGAAACAACATGTTTTGTTTCTTCCTACTAGCTAAATTGCGAAGTTCAGTCGGGCCGAAGTTGGGAACTTTGTATTGAAATTGACAATTTGATTTGCTAACTCGCAACGTAATTGGCAACTTGTAACAAACTTCCAATTTCCCAAAAATATAACATATTTCCACATATTTATCTTGAAAAAGGCGTACACAAAAAGGTCATTCCAGGTTTTAGGATTCCGGGCTTTCTTATCCGAATTTCCGGCATTCCGGTTTTCCGGGTTTTCGGCATTCTGGGGTTTAGGACAACCCATATAGAAGGAACTGAAGGGGTAAAATGGGAACTGGGATTTTGGCAAATTTTCTTTGGGAAAAAGGGATTTGGGTCACTGGGATTTGGTTACTATGTACTGGGACTGGCATTTGGTCATTGGAAATAGGAATCACAGACAGAAAAACATTATAACATAGCTAGCAGAGCCGCGCAATCAAATTCAGTATACGTAAGCGTGCTCAAAATCCCGATGGAGCACGCTGATGACGTAATCGACAAGTGAAAATCTCACTGAGTAAAGCCCATACGCTGCGGGTGTTTTGCTAAAGCGATGACATATTATCTTCGGAATATGAAAAGTGAATCCTGAATACGAGCTACAAGGTAAGCTGTTTCTTATTACGAGACGGAGAGCGAAAGAGAAAATAAATTCGATTTTGCTGTCAAAGTTGTTTGTGTGCTTTCCTTCATTCAAACAACAACAACTAAAACGTGCGAGTCTCGAAGGACGAAAATCATTTTTTTACGGCCCTAACGTGGAAGAATGGGCCTATCATGAATGACAACAGCTCGATGGCACTAAAACCTAGCTGCCTGACGAAAGTTTTCGCGTTTTAAGCATTACACCAAAGCGTCTACGGCTCTGTGGTGATTTTGCTGCTTGGGAAAAATTAACTTCATCGGGCGCTTCATTCAACTACCGTTTTCAAAAATAAATGTTTATTTACATCAATTACAAATAAAATCGGTCCACAAAAATACTTAAAACTAAGCATGGAGTTCTTTGACTCTTTTAACCCTTGGAATCTGTCAGGCTGTTCGAGGTTGTTTTGTTTTATTTTTTTTCCATGCGGGAGTAAACATTTTAATTTTAATTCAGCGAAAACTAGCCTCAGAATCAACTGCAGTATTTGCTGTTGTCGTCATTTTTTCCTTCGCTCTGCCACCGTATAAACTTAGTCAATTTATCAGCCATTTGACACAAACTGCTCCAATCGTGTAAACTTGTACATGTGTAATTTATTGCTCGACCGCTAAGTTTATGTTCTCACACTGCACACAATAAACACAGTTTATTTTTCCCGCGGACGGTTTTGATGCACAATTCCACCGGCAATGTTATAAAACAATTGGTTCATGCTTTTAGCTGTGCTCCATCGAGTTATGGAGCACTAGGGAAGTTTAGAGAGCACTCAAGAAGCAAGAGTTGCCCTCGGCTATCTCCTTGGGCAACTCTTCCGCTTCTTTCGTCCTCTCCAAACTTCCCGCGTGCTCCATAACTCGATGGAGCACGCTAAAGCATGAACCAATTGTTAAATAAAACTGGGACTGGGATTTTGAAATTTTGGGAAAACAATAGGTTGGGAAATGGAATTTGGGCAAAATTTGGGCTGGGAAAATGGGATTTATACCCCCCCCCCCCCTTTCAGACCCTCTGTTTACCATTCAGCTATCTATTGCAGCTATCAGTGGAATTAATTTCTGTTAAAAATTGTACCAACATGTGTAGAGATCCTACAGAACTAGCAGTGAATAAAATTGTACAAACTTACACTGGTGAGAGGCCCTACAATCAAACATCCTTGGTTCCAAAAGTGTGTTCAAGCTAAAGCAACCCACTAAAAACACCTAAGAACCTGTCCTACAGAGAAACCTTTCAGGTGTTCTAACTGTGACATGGCAGGGATTTTGTTACAACTTCAACTAAGCTTCGCAATGCACAGAAATTCACATACTAGGAACAGGGATGGTGCAGTGGTGAGAGCGCTCGCCTCCCACCAATGTGGCCCGGGTTCGGTGTCATATGTGGGTTAAGTTTGTTGTTGGTTCTTGTCCTTGCTCCGAGGGTTTTTCTCCGGGCTCTGCAGTTTTCCTCCCTCCACAAAAACCAACACTTCCAAATTCCAATTCGATTGGGAATTCAGCGCCCCACAAGCTTATAGCTTTAATCCTTACCGTGTCTAAATAGAAGTAATTTATTTTTTTTATTTTTATAACCCTAGGCTGCTTCTATTATGACATCGCACGAAAGGGTCCATACAAGTACTGACGCCAGTATACAAGGGGAGTATATTTGCCCCCACTGTACCAAGAGCTACAGATCCCTTAAAGGACTAGCAGTGCACATGCGAACACACACTGTTGAGAAGCCCTACAAATGTCCTCACTGTGATAAGTGTTTTAAAACAGCACGAAGCCAAAGAGAGCACACAAGAACACATACTGAAGGAATGCCTTATAAGTGTTCTCATTGTGACATGAGTTTTATTAGTAATTCAAATCTTGAAACACATAAAAGGACACACACTGGACAGAAACCTTTCAAGTGTTCTGACTGTGACCAGAGGTTTCGTAATGCTTCAAGTTTGGCAGGGCATAAATGGCTGCATACAACTACTGATGAAAGAACCAGAAAGAGTTACATTTGCCCCTATTGTCCCATGAGTTGCAGATGGTCTTCAGAACTTAAAGTGCATATGCGATCACACACTGGCGAGAAGCCCTACAAATGTCCTCAATGTGATAAATGTTTTACAACAAACTATGCTTGCAAAGTACACATGAGATTCCATACTGAAGAGAAGTCATTCAAGTGTTCCCACTGCAGTGAAAGTTTTAGTTCACCTTCAGCTCGGGCAAAACACAAAAGATCATTGCATAAAGAAGTCCACCAATGTTCACACTGTAAAATGAACTTTATAACTTCTGAGCAACTGGCAAATCATCTGAATACACACTCAGACGAGAAACCATACAAATGCCCTCAATGTGATGAATGTTTTTCAACAGGACACTCTCGCACAGTACACTTGAGATTCCATACTGAAAAAAAGGCATTTAAGTGTCCTCACTGCATTGAAAGTTTTAGTTTACGTTCAATTTGGGCAGCACACATAGAATCACTACATAAAGCTCAGCAAAATGTTTACCACTGTTCACAGTGTGGAAAGAGCTTTTTCTCTCCTAAAGAGCTGGCAGATCATTTGAATACGCACCCTGGTGAGAAACTGAACATTCATACAAATGGGAAGTTATACGAGTGTCCTCACTGCGGAGAGCGTTTCAGTTCACATTCAGCTTGCGAAGCACACAAAAGATCACTACATAAAGCTCAGCAATATGTTCACCACTGTTCACACTGTGAAAAGAGCTTTATAACGTCTCAACAACTGGCAGATCATCTGAATACACACTCTGGCAAGAGACCGTACAAATGTACTCACTGTGACAAGAGGTTTTTGACACAAAAAGGTTGCAAGGAGCACATGGGATTACACACAAGGCAAGATGTTAACCACTGTCCACACTGTGACAAGAGCTTTTTAAAACCTAAACTTCTGGCAGATCATTTGAATACACACTCTGGCGAGAGACCGTACAAATGTACGCACTGTGACAATAGATTTATGACACAAAAAGGTCGCAAGGAGCACATTAGAATGCACACAGGGCAGAATGTAAACTACTGTCCACACTGTGATAAGAGCTTTTTGTATCCTTACCTTCTTGTAGATCATTTAAATACACACTCTGGTGAAAAACCGTACAAATGTACTCACTGTGACAAGAGATTTATGTCACTTGTAGTTTGCAAGGAGCATATACGAATACACACAAGAAATAATGCTCATCACTGTCCACACTGTGACAAGAACTTTTTGTATCCTAAACGTCTGGCAGACCATTTGAATACACACTGTGGTGAGAAACCGTACAAATGTTCTCACTGTGACATGAGGTTTATGACACCAGCAGGTTGTGCCAAGCACATACAGATACACACAAAAGTGAATTCTTCTATCACAGAACATGAAAGAAGCCACAGTGATGCAAGCCAGTTCAAGTGTCCTCATTGTAACTTAACATTTGAGTTTGCTGACGTCTTTGCAGAACATAAAAGAACACATGTTGGCACCCTAGAAATTTCAACGTGAGGGTCGTAATGAAGTCTGTCAAATTACGGTAAGACTATTCCAACCAAGGTCACCTTTTTGCATATTGATAAATGAAAACTTCTGTTGTAAAAAATAGATTTGCAACAGATTACCAATCTAGCTAAGCAAGCTGCACACTACAGAAGCAATTTAATTATGACCTTTTTTATCATTTTAAGGCTCAAACACTATTGGTCAATTTGCAAAGAATTTGCTTGGGTGGCCTTGGTTGTCAGAGTAGTTGGACTGTACTTCAGTTCACACTGAAGGTCAAATGTGGCATTAATATCTTCATTAGCAATAATTAATTTATTTGTTTTACCTAAGACTTGTTTCTTATTCAATGTCGTCATGAAGTGTGCTGGGTTTTGAAAAAAAAAATGTCTATAATCAGGGTTCGTATGATCTTGAAAACTCTTTAAAACCATTAAATTTCAGGAGTTTCAAGGCCTTGAAAGTACCGGGACTTGAAATTAGTTTTCCGTCCTTGAAAGTCCTTGATTTTTATTGAACATCAAAAGGCTTCAAGGCAATGAGAAGGTCACTAAAATAAGCAATTTTTTTAGTACTTCAGCAAGCACATCAAGGCACAACAGACCTGAAATCATTGATTTGGGGTAAATTTTGTAAAACAAAGTCCTTGAAATTTCCAAGAATGGTCCTGGAAAGTCCTTGAAAAGTCCTTGAATTTGTGGCCTGAAAAAGTGTACAAATCCTGTATAATGTTTTAGCAGGTCTTAAAAAAGTGCATTCTGTTAAAAATAATTTAATGCAACAGCTTGTGAGAAGCTTTTTTTGATTGTCATGCCTGGGCTAAGCAGTTAAATAACAGAAAAATTCAATTTCATATTACATTTGCAGCTGTACAATAATATTCACACACAGGTGAAAAGCCCCACATGTACAGGTGACTACCCACTGTGGTGGCAATAATTAAAATGGTAAAAGGGTTATTAATCCTGTCTTTCAATCATATACAGCTATTTCAATTAACGTTGTCCGGATCAAAGCTTAAAGACAAGACTGAAAGGCAGTATGGGTAGAAGAAGAGGGCAACTGCACGTGCTGAATACTAAAATATATAATGACATGACAAACGCGAATTTGCACGTTTTCTATTTCTTCAGACATGTGAAACAAGGTGGTTTTAGCCACACTGAATTTAAGGAGAATTTTCAAAACTCAGAACCAAGCGACAGTGAAGGTAAAGCTACAGAAAGTCCTCCTGAGAGGAAAAAACAAACTCGTGAATTCTCCACGTGCGATGATGCTTAATGAAGCTTATATGCAAATTTGTAGTGAAAACCCAGAACGCCATACGGTCTTGCCTTTTAGCTTTAAGCTTTGACCCGACAACGTTTATTGAAATAGCTGTGAACAACATGCTACAAATGAACAAAAGATTGCTAGACTGAGCGAGACGTTTCAAGGTGGCAACTGTAAAAAAATTAGAATGTCGGTTTTTAAGAGTTAGCTCCATTTGCGTAGTCTATGTGCAACAAGCATGTGAAAAAAATTGCTTCTCAAAAGGAGACATGGCTTGCAAGGGCACAAAAAAGCCACTTCATGAGATTTTGCTGCATGGTTGTCCACTCAGCTGACCCAAGATGAATGTGGGACTACTCAAATCATAGTCTTGGTACCTTAGAGACAAATCCAGGCTTGTACTTAGCTATTTCATACTTGATTTTCATAAAAGGGGGAGTTTGGATGCAAGTGAAACAAGGCCCGCTGCCCTGTATTCAAACTTCTTTCACCCAAAATCACAGTTATTGCAACTTGCACAAGTCTGGTCAGCACGCGTACCTGCATGTACCAATATTATAGCCTGCGTAGCTCGTGGGATTTCGGGATTTATGGTGCCCAATTTATAGCGCAGGGTGAGATGAGTGCCCAGGGCGAGAGAAAAATCACGAGCGAAGCCCACATGCATGAGCAGCGAAGCCACAAGTGAAATTCCCCAATTTCCACACGGCTCCGCTCAATTCGCTCGCGGTGCCGTCTCTTCTGTACGCCATAAACAAAGCACTTGCACTCGGTCGCAAATCCCGTCAGCTACGCAGGCTACTATAGTGACGCTTTTGGACAGTAGAGTAAATATATTAAATTCAAAATGAGTCTTGAATTTTGATTAGACTTGTTTACACCCGCTTTCGGTGTTATGTGCATAGTGGCTTTCTGTCGATATCCATCTTTCTACATGCTAAACAAACAAGACGGATCGAAATCCACCAATCTCAGCCCACTAGCATGACCTTCTGAAATGAAACCGACACCGGTATGCATCGGTTTTGATTGGCTCATTTCAAACAGCGTGTCGAAAGACAATGCGGAAAGAAGATGTTGAAAGATGGAGGTAGAAAGATAGCTGTGCAGTAACACTGAAAGCAGGTGTAGTTATTAATTGTGGCTTGAAGACTCGTAAGGTACATAGTGTAAAGGTTAAAGGTATTTCTTAAAGCTCTAACCTCCAAACCGACTATAAATGGGATTTGACTATGTTCACCTTTATTCCTTTTTAAGGGTAGGATATTGAGAAAGAGTAAAATAATATGAACGTTATGAAAGTTTAGGTCCAAGTGATTTGCAGAGAGGTTGTATTCTTATGTAATCTAATTAATGGTCACAGTATATTTGTTGTAACATTTTTGTACTTATCTGTGAGAGAAACATAACTCAGTATTTGATATATAATTATAATTTATATTCAGTAGCAGCATTTGCCATCCATCCCGGCGAACCGGGATGGATGGCGCAGTTTTCTGGCCAGCCTCAAGAGTCCTCATAGGCCCGATGAGGATAAGTAAGTAAGTAGCAGCATTTGCAGTTTTTCAAATCCAGTGGCAGATGTAGGGGAGGGTCCAGGCCCCCATCTTATTTTCAACAAAACCAAGGCCTGTTGGGCTAAGAAAAGTTTTTTCAAGAGCAGACCCCCCTCTTATTCTTTGAGTCTGGATGATCGACCCCCCACTTACCTGAAGGTCTTGATCTGCCACTCAGTGAGATTTACATGTACAAACAACTCTCGCCTTGTGGGCACCTTGCTATTACAGACACCAAGTTATTACAGACAGGAGTTGAAGTCCCAGCGAATAAGAATTACTGAAAATAACTCTCTTAACTACGGACTTCCTTTTTAATGGATACTAAATGGTGGTCCTGAAGGTGTCCGTTATAGGGGGAGTTGACTGTAAATGTTGTTATAAATAGTTGGTATTCAGTCTCTACCATTGCTTACAGTATTACTGGATTTTTTTTTTTTTGGGGGGGGGGGAATTTTTTACTAAGGTTTTTTGTTTTGTCCTATTATTGCAGTTGAATCACCATAGTTTTTTTTAACAATTTGAATATTCTTGTCAAGAAAAAAACATTGTTCATTCTACTATGGTATTTTGTTGCTTTAAGTCAGAGTATGAAATTGATTAAAATTTTGTGTTAAAATTACAGAATTCCTATTTTATATGAGACATTCAGTTGGATACAGTCCTTAAGAATTATTTATAAATTTTACAAGTTAAGTTTAATAAAATATATTTTTTTTAAATATTAAAATGTTTTATACGTTTATATCTTAATTCTGTATAAGTTGTTTTGTATTAGGTGGGGGTACTTGGAATTTCAAGTGACGTTGTTGGAAGGAAGGATTTTTGGGGGGTTTATATTATTCAATTCTGGGATTTTTTGGATAGGAAAATTTGGCATGTATCCTTGGCAAGGATTGTTTGGGATGTTAGAGGTTTGTGGTAGTGTCTGGGCTGCATAGTTTTGCAAATAAAGTACAAACAAATGTGTTCGGGGGTTAGCTTTTGGTCGAGGGATTTTTGGAGTTTTGTTGGAAGCTTAAGGATTTTTTTGGTCTTGAGTTCTGCCCCCATTTGATCATCCCTGGCACTAAAAATCACAAGTACCCCCCTGGGGGTGCATCCCTAGCATGGTGGGCACTTTTTGGATGCTTCCCTCCCCCGTCTTTGTTTCCAGGTGTAATCTCTTATGTGGATTAATTTCTTGACCTTCTTATGTCATTTCATGTTTTCTTTTTATGTGAAGCAATTTCTATTGTAAGCAAAGGGATAAAGGCATATTTCCACAATTCTTTACTTTATTATTAAAAAAAATTATTGACCAGCTTTGTAATAATACTGCAATGCATTTATTACTTAGCACTCGATCTCACAGAAACAATGAGGAAATAAATAATTACCTCCCCACCATATAATAAATGAATAAATTGCACTGGGCCACAAACAAAATGCTGCTAGTGTATGCAGGATCTATGAAAGACGTATCAGCCAACAAATGAAAAACATGAAATGTGAACAGTGAAACTGCAAGGCTGATCGAACTGCGTAGAAAACTTAATGCGGCAGAGACATGATAGAGACCAATCCGAGAGTCAAAAATGCATAACTGTAGACAGCTGTTTCGGACTCTTTGGGCTCCTGACATCACCTGACATTGTTTTGCCGACAAAACTCTTGCACGCGTTGCGTGCCCTTTGTTTTTAGTTGAAGTCCGCTCACGTGATCTCTTCAGTGAGTGAGTCTCTCGATGGCGGACTAATATTAGTGAACACGTCGAGTTAACGATATTTGCGATGTTCTGTGTTGAGGTTTCCCCATGTTTTGTCTCCAAGAGGTAAGAAAAAACCCTTTTATTACGGCGTTTAATTCGTGTTAAAGTAGGGAATCTAATCCACTCCGTCGTCGTATATATTAAACTGATACACCGAACACTTGTAAAAACAAATCGATCGACAGACGACCTGGGTGCAAGAGGATTTTTTATTTTCTCGACGATCGCGGCTTCGCCGCTCTTTGTCGCCGCAAAAAAAAACCTCTGGCACCCAGGGTACCTTTTAAAATACTTTAGGTAGAAAAGCACAAATAATCCAACCTTCTAGAACTATAAGGGACACAAAGCGGGGAGGGGATCGGGAAGAAGGTAGTGCAGTCCCGGGGGGGGGGGGGTACTCCCTATAATGGCCTATACGGGGAGGCTCCGTATATTTATTATTATATTCGTTTATTACTTCGTTTATTACAGTACTTTTCTTTCAATGGATGTTATGTTCATTTAAAAAAAACAAAGGTGTCATGTTACAAAAGTGAGAAAAACAACAGTATCATGTTAGAGTGTTTGGCAAAAAGCCAAAAGTATTCCATAACAAACAAAAGTAATACGTGACGGTTGCTACAAATAACAAAATAACCGCTTTGAACAGAATAAGAACGTGCCATTTTGATAATTGAATTAGTTTTTGTTTTTCAATTAAATAATAAAAATTTCTGTCTGTGATGAAAATTTGTGTATTGAATAAAACAGTTTTGATGTATCAAAATGCACATAAAAATATTTGGTTTGCAAGCAAAAATTGTGCAAAAAAGTGACTCCGTGGGCCGCCATACACTAACAGCTCAACCCATGACTTAAACCATCCCAACAGGACAATCACCCAGTTTCACCCCAAGCCAACCCATAAATTGAAAAAATAACTCCTGCACACTTAGTGTGCCTATGTTGGTTTTTTACAATCTGCGAAAAACGTGAAATTAAAGACCTGCGAAATTAAGTATCAATACGGTAATCAAAAGGGTTTCAAAAACAGCTAGCTTAAGGACATTCATGTTTATATGCATTCTTAGGCCTGGTTCACACTAGCGACATAACAACATAATGACATGGACATAACAGCATAAAGAAAAGTGCAGTTCTTTCCTTATTTTGTCATTTCTATTCTTATGTCATTATTTTCCAACTATATTGTTATGTTTTGTTGTTCACACTGGTGACATAAAACATCAATGTGAGGTGTTTTTTTTGCATTTGTGTGACCTTGCCATTGTGTCGCTAGTGTGAACCAGGCCTTACTGCGCATGTAATTGAATCATGTCGCAATGTCACACCACATCATGTATTGAGTGCAAGTGCTGCGAGAACTCATAGGGCTAGTAGCCGCTAGCTTCACCTGCAGTTATCCCTCTGCTTAGTGTCTCCTAGGTGCGGTGGCCTAATGGTTAGCGCGCCGGACTCCGGAGCGAGCGTTCCCAGTTCGAGCCCTGGCCGGGGTCACTGTGTTGTGTTCTTGGGCAAGACACTTTACTCTCATAGTGCTTCTCTACACCCAGGTGTATAAATGGGTACCGGTGAAATAATGCTGGGGGGTTCCCTGCGATGGACAAGCATCCCATCCAGGGGGGAGTAGAAATACTCCTAGCTGCTTAATGCTAAGGAAACCGGGATAAGCTCTGGCAGTATGCGCCACTTTGGCTCAAAGCTGACCCTTTAGTGTCCCCTACTTTTTTTTCTAACAGATTACTTTTGTTAATGATCAACTACAGTATCTATGTTTTGCAAGAACATGAAAAAATCTGAAAGTGATAAATGATCATCGCAGTGAATTTCCAATTTAAGCAATTGGAATAAAGAAGCCTGAAAAAATTCAGGGCTTCAACGGGATTCGAACCCGTGACCTCCGCAATACCGGTGCGATGCTCTACCAACTGAGCTATTGAAGCCACACATTGGGAGCGAGGTCAATTGTGAGTTCATATTTTACCCGTGAGAGGAGTGAAATGATGTAATGTATATGAAATAATTCATATACCGTAAGTTCCGTGTATAGCCGCACCCGAGATAGCCGCACCCCGATTTGGAAGCTCATTTTGGAAAAAATATAAGACCATAAAGTTTGAAGTTATGAAGTTCTATGGTACAAGGGCAACAGCACGGTTTCGAGACACTGACAAGTGTTGTTGCAATGTTAATATAAATTAAGTTTTAGAAAGCAATTTCACTTGCCATACCTTCTTTTGTTTGAGTTCACATTCTATTTGGATGCTCTTGATTCTTCGAGATTATCACTTCTAGGCACCCTACTTGTTCGTTCGAATCGTTGCGAATGACGAATGCGCAGCTGATTGTGAGAGGAGTCTGATAAACAACATGGCGGATCGGCGGCATTCTGGAAGAAACCACGTTCATTTCAAGATTCTGGAAACTGCTACCCGCAACAGGATAAACTCATGCAGAATAAGAGTTTGCCTTGTGAGTATTTGGTATCTTGGTGCCCTCGCACGCGGCGGAAAGACACTCTACTAGAAATCTTATTTTAAGAACAATTTCTCAAAACAATCGCGAATTAGGACCTTTTCTTTAAAAACGATCACTTGATTTAGGACATACGATTTAGTTTAGAGGAGAACGATCATGACTGGCAGGCTCACTGCAAAGCTGGAGGGTGGTGTTATCATGACGTCTGAGTGAATTAGGCTGAGAACTCCAACCAGAGATGTCCGGAAGCCGCACCCCGAGACGAATAGAGGAAAAAGGTGCGGCTTATACACGGAACTTTACGGTATGAACTGCGGATGGATATGAAAGTGATAAATGATCATCGCAGTGAATTTCCAATTTAAGCAATTGGAATAAAGAAGCCTGAAAAAAATTTAGTAGACTTTTGGTGACACTGTCCCTTTAGGTAAGGCTGCTCTTTACATTACATGTATTATAATTTTAAAACAACAATCCTGCGAAATCGGGCAAAAAATCTGTTGATTTAAAGTTTGATCTGTATATGCCAGGCACATTATTTTCGGGGGCAGTGTTACCGAGATATTATTTAAAGTGCTACTTGAAAATCCAATAAAGGTGTTGGTATTAATTGAAACTCCACTACATATAATAGTAGTGACCTGTCCTCACTGAAACATACTGTACTAGTCATGAAAAATGTTAAAAAGTGATATGGTGATGGATAGGTAGGAATAAAGTGGCCTAAAACTTGAAATAGTCAGATCGACCTTTACCTTTTTTTTTCTAACAGTGTTACTTGGAAGAAAATCACATTTTTAATGACACAATTTCACATCTTGGAGAATGAATTTATGCCTTTTTATTTTGTTAAGGATAATTTTGTTGATACAGTGAGTGTACCCTCATAGTTGGCGTTCTAGCATAGGTTACACAAAACTTAGTAGACTTCTGGTGACACTGTCCCTTTAGGTAAGGCTGCTCTTTACATGTATTATTATTTTAAAACAACAATCCTGTGAAATCGGGCAGAATATCACCTGATACTTAGCTGACAAGGCTGGCCTCGTCGGCTAAAATAAGATGATATTTTGCAAGATTGAGCAGGATGGGTCCAGATAATCTGTGAGCCAGCGAACCTAAATAGAACATTGGTTAGCCTAAATAGCACTTTGGTTTGCCTAAATAGCACTCTGGTTAGGCTACAGTTAGCTTAGGTAGCTTGCAGTTAGCCTTTTATTGGGATTAGGGATTTCTGGCTCGTATGGCTCGCGAGTCATGCAAGTCATGCAAGCCATTCAGGTAAGCCTAAATAGCATATTGGGTTAGCCTACATAGCACTCCAGTTAGCCAAAATAGTACTCTGGTTAGCATACAGTTAGTTTAGGTAGCTTGTGGTAAGCCTTTTATTGGGATTTGGGATTTCTGGCTCGCATGCCTCGCTGGCTCGCATATTATCCTATCTCAGCAGGATAATTGTTTTATTATTCAGTAAATTGTCAACGAACCACATTTTGCAGACAGAAAAACTGTAATTATGCAATGGTCTACAAGACTTAAGAGGAATGTTTGCAGAGATGACAGATAATGTTAACATTTTGACCATATATGGGCAGGGTGCACATTTGTTGAATATTAAATTGTAATTATCAGTAAAACCCCATGGTCACTGTTTCTTTGTGTGACTGTGACAGATGTTGTGGTTTGTTGCATGTAAAGATTATTACGTAAATACCTTTTTAATTTCTACTTTTGATTCTTGTAAAAAGACATGTTGTGTCTTTTATAGAACAACCATAAAATCTTAGTAAAAAAATTTCTTACCATCTAATCTCAATTTTAAAAGCTTAGAAACCTCTCAGTCAAATCTTTAAGGGTGAATCATAGTGCAGCGATTGGATTACACTTTTAAAAAATTTTTATCGTCATCATTATTTATTTACCACCTCAGAAATATTATTTAACTCCAAATTTTAGGTCCTTGTTAGAGTATTGTAATCTGCTTAAGATAACACATACCTTAGTATGAGAGTGATCTGGTCGATAACAGTTGGCTATTCTTGTGTCATAACTTGAACTTGACTGACTACTTATTGGAAAATTTATTTGAAATTGAGAAATATTGAAGTCAATAAATAAAACAAAATTTATTATGTTGATGATTTATGTACAGCTATCATTCACACCTACTTTAAGAATTTTGCACAATCAGTATCAGACCTAGCCTCCCATGCAGTCCTTCTAAGGGGGCGATTGTGTTACACTCCTAAGACCGACTGCGTGGGAGGCTTTATCAGACCTCGTTGCCATGCAGCTCACGATGCCTCATGACATGTTCTTTCTTTAAATAGATTATCAATGAGCACTATGGTTGAAAAAAAGAGAGAAGCCTGCATGCCCTCCGTTTAACAAGAAATCTTCTGGATGCTTAAAAAAAGGCAAGATGAGTCACAGCGATAACGTAACCTTTGATTGTCATCAGTGCGACAAGAGTTTTGGACGGAAGGCAAATCTGAAAGCTCATCAAAGAATCCATACTGGGGTGAGGCCTTTCAAGTGTCCTGTGTGTGACAAAAGTTTCCGTTGGGAGGGAAATCTGGAAGCTCATCAAAGAATCCACAGTAATAATGAGACCTTTGATTGTCATCAGTGCGACAAGAGTTTCGGACGGAAGGCAAATCTGAAAGCTCATCAAAGAATCCATACTGGGGTGAGGCCTTTCAAGTGTCCTGTGTGTGACAAAAGTTTCCGTTGGGAGGGAAATCTGGAAGCTCATCAAAGAATCCACAGTAATAATGAGACCTTTGATTGTCATCAGTGCGACAAGAGTTTCGGACGGAAGGCAAATCTAAAAGCTCATCAAAGAATCCATACTGGGGTGAGGCCTTTCAAGTGTCCTGTGTGTGACAAAAGTTTCCGTTGGAAGTCAAATCTGGAAGCTCATCAAAGAATCCACAGTGATAATGAGACCTTTGATTGTCATCAGTGCGACAAGAGTTTTGGACGGAAGGCAAATCTCAAAGCTCATCAAAGAATCCATACTGGGGTGAGGCCTTTCAAGTGTCCTGTGTGTGACAAAAGTTTCCGTTGGAAGTCAAATCTGGAAGCTCATCAAAGAATCCACAGTGATAATGAGACCTTTGATTGTCATCAGTGCGACAAGAGTTTCGGACGGAAGGCAAATCTGAAAGCTCATCAAAGAATCCATACTGGGGTGAAACCTTTCAAGTGTCCTGTGTGTGACATGAGTTTCCGTTGGAAGGCAAATCTGAAAGCTCATCAAAGAACCCACAGTGATAACAAGACCTTTGATTGTCATCAGTGTGACAAGAGTTTCCGTTGGAAGGCAAATCTGAATGTTCATCAAAGGATCCATAGTGGTATGAAGCCTTACAAGTGTCCTGTTTGTGACATGAGTTTTAGGTACAAGTCACACCTTGTAGAGCATGAAAGAAAGCACACAGGCGAGAAACCACATAAATGTCCACACTGTGATAAGTCATTTCGGACTTCCACAATCCTTCGTTTTCATGTGAGAATACACACTGGCGAGAAGCCCTACAAGTGTCCCCACTGTGATAAGCGGTTTGCACTTGGCTCAACTTGCAATGATCACATTAGAATTCACACTGGTGAAAATCGTTACAAATGTTCTCACTGTGATAAAGAATTTAACCAACGATCAAATTGGAAGAAGCATGTACGACGAATGCATGCTGACAAGAAATGCTACAAATGTTCTAAATGTGGGAAATGTTTCAGTGATCTACATGTATCAGGTCTTGAAATATACTTCAAACAAACTGACTATGCCCAGGAGCCCAGTGACAATCAAAGGTCTGTACAACAATCAGATAAGAATAGCCAGATTATATCAAATGCTGGTGAGAAGTCTTATAAATGTGATGTTTGTGGTACATGGAATTCCTTTCATCTACATGGTCCTAAAACATTCAGTCAATTATCAGTTCCAACATTTATGACCAGACAAACTTGTGAAACCCAAAACCTCAATCCTACAGAAGAATCTGGAAAGCTATCAGTTGAACAACCTCCCCAGAAGCCCATTGCTGAAGAAGGTTCTGAACAGCTATTGGTTGTTAGTAATAAGAACCCTTTTAAATGTGATGTCTGTGGCATGGAGTTTAACCATCCAAGAAGTCTTAGAATCCATACAAGAACACACATGCCCTCTCACAAGTGTGACAATTGCAACAAGGTTTTGGCCACTAGTTATAGTTTAAAAAAACATGAGAGGGTTCACACTGGAGAAAAGCCCTACAAGTGTGACACTTGTGGTAAGCTCTTTGCGGATAAACAAAACTGTAACAAACACATGGTTATCCACACTGGGGAAAAGCCCTTCAAGTGTGACAAGTGCTTTGCTAGACCTAATGGTCTGCAAAAGCACAAAGAATTTCACCTTGAGAAAAAGCGCTTCCAGTGCACCGAGTGTGGTAAACGATATGGATGGGAACATTACTTTAAAAAACATAAGTGCAAGAAAAAGAAGAACTCCAATTTGTGTACACAATGTGGCAAGTGTTTTGTAAAGGCATCAGATCTCAAAAGGCATAAACAATCTCAGTGTGACAAACAACCCACAGAAGAAGTGGCTATCGTTAATGTTGAAGTAGTGGCAACACTGTAGTATAGCTTTTTAGCTTAGTTGCATTGCTCTTTAATAAGTTGTTTAGTAAATGTATTATTTATTTTTAAGTGTTAGTACGCTCAAAAATAGAAAGAAAAGAAATAAATAAAAAGAAAGTTGAACAGTTAAAACATGTTTTGAGAACAAAGGATGGTGTCTTTTTTCATCACTGAACTTTGTAATTTTTGACTGATTCGTTTTGATCCTAAAATTTGAGCGGTTTTCAGCAGTTTCTGTTTTCCATTCAGTCATGGAACAAATTGTTAAACTAGCTTAGTGTGACTTATTTTTCGTTTGAACTTAATTTCGCGAAAATGAAATGGGCATATTTCACTGGCCAAAAATACGTAATTAACATAAAAAAATACAATAGAAAACGTTGAAATAAATTTGTGGGTCTTTATTTTGCAATTCTTTTTTAAAATCTTGAAAATTAAGTCCCGCGAAAATAATTAACTGACCCTGCGAAAAGCATGTAAACCATGAATGATACCACCGAATGGGATTCTGGGTAGACAGCATTGGTAAGCTTAGTAACATTTTATTGCTAATCAAGGCTTTTTCTTTCTTTGAGGGCCTTAAGAGCATGATATTTTATGCAACCTGTCTTATTATCATGTTAACTCTGTCGCAGACAAAGATTATCTTTTCCGATTTCCCAGTAAACATTTGGGTCACATTGTTCATGGTTTATTCCTTTCATTGGTCAACGATTCTTCAATCAGGTATATACCGGTACACAGCATACTCGAGTCGATAGCATGCACACTGAGGTAACACTTACAGATTTCATAATTTTTGGACAAGTTGTTGTCTGGATGCTTAAACATCATTAATCTGTTTGCAAATAGAAAATCTATATCCATTGTTTCCATTAACATTTGGATTGTTCATCTTTTTGACAAGTGGCCCGGTTTGAGTGGCTGCATTGTTAGAGAGCCACAGATTTATTAGAGATAAAATAACAAGTGAGTTGGGAACTGATGGAAGGAACCGAGTTGGAAACTGAGACTGAAACTGGAAACTGAAATATATGTTATTTGCCGGCTGAGTTTTCCCTTGGTCCCTCGGCACAGCGCACTCGAGACCTCAGACCGACCTAGCGGTAACATTTTTTATTTTTTCCTAGTTTAATTAAAAACTTTTAAATTCATCTGGACTGCTCACATTTTTATTCTTTCTCGCAATAGACCTTTTTTTCTTTTTTTTTTTTTTTAGACCACGTGATGTTACCCTTGAGAATTATTCTTTCAAATTAAAAAAAAAAAACGGAAAATGAATGAATAATTTTCAGATAGATAAAAGAAAAATGGTCACAAGAACATCACATGATCTGTTATGGGAAATTTGCATACGAAGCTAAAAAGGTCTTTTCCTCTTTACTGGATCTTCTTTCCCAGTTACCTTTTGTCAATACCCCCATGAAAGAATGATTAAGATTGTAGTTCACTCAGTCCAGTTACTACTACAAATAATGATCATAGCCTAACGTTGCGAATTAAGCTGGGTTGATGCAATAACCTATCCCCGTGGCTAAAAATACCATCATGTGGTATATCCGTTCTGCACCAGGCCCCATTTTGCGGTTAAGAACTGCATCAGGCTGTCTATAAACTAATGCATACTTGAACACCCTAAAAAAATCAGCATATTTTCTGCCCCAAAGCAAGACGACAAGCATCCCTACCCATTTCACGTGGTAGCACCCTCACTCCCAACTTTTGGTTTAGTGTGTTCCATGCGTTTGCGCAAACTTGTTATCTGCAAACTTATTTCAATCAACCACCACAAGCCCAGTAAATGATCTTCATAAGTCAGTGAGGTTAGCTTGTAAAGCTATTTCTTCTGTGCAAATACGAGACACATCACACTTGTTTGAGGCTTAACACGAGCTATTTTCATTAAGTTGTGGCTGTTATTCTGCCCTGTTGTTATATTTTTGAGAAAAATTAAGTGGCTTTGATCGTGGCAGGGTGTGTGCATTTTTTCTACGGTAAGATCTGGCGGTTTCTTTCGTCGAAAAATGGACAGAGTAGTACATTAATAAAATTGTTACTCTGTAGATCGATCACTTTTACCCAATTGCTGTCCACCCACCATCCATCCATCCACCTTCCTATCCATTTTCTCTAGCTTGTGATTGGATAATAAAACTCGAGCAACGTGCTTTAACCACTCAGTTCTGAATTTTACGACTAATCGGTAGTTTCCCGCATCAGAGTTTCTTAACGTACATCTCTAAGGCAAGTGTCTCTACGCCCGCTCTACGATTTGTTCAACGATTCGTTCCACGTTTCGCTTCCAATTCCCTGAATATTCGCAACGTTCTTCGCGAAATAGCTAACGAAATTAACATTAAGTCAAAATACTTGTTCCAAAAACAGAATGTCACGTGGACACAAACTTGCACGAAAGGTACGACAATAGCCAAGATGTTGTCTTCTCGACCAATCAAGTGCGAAGCAAAATCAGTCGTGAGTTGGCTTCAGCGAAACTAATACATGTAACTGATGACGATGATGATGATGATGATGATGATGATGAAGCTTTCATCGCTTGTATTTCGGTGCTTTCGGCGCCTGTATTTGTGTTTTGGCAAGTATTTCGGTTCCTATTCGTCTATTACATTTTTTCTGCTCTAAATTTTCTTATCCGCAAAACGTCCAAACATTCAAGTTTTGGGAAACAAAGAAAAAAACGAATTACACGTGACAGACGTTTGCAGGTTTTATGTCGATTAGCATATATATAAAACGCTTTTTTAATTATACCCATTCGAATCCATGTTGTGTTCTCTTTATTTTTAGTCATTTAAAAATGCCTGTGAAATGCTTTCGTTTTACAACTTTTGTTTTACGTCCAAACATATTTTTCAACAATCCCCCTCCCCTAAAAAATCTTAATTTTCCAAGTTACATTATAAATTGCTCACCGAAATTTCACAAACGCACTGCCTGTTTAATATGAACAGTTTTTATTTTCATTTTAATGTCGGTGTAGCGCGGATGGTCTTATTAGATGTCCATTTTTATGCCATTCTATTTTTGTCATTGAATATTTATTCTACTCATTTACTCCTTATGTCCTAATCATTTTCGTTCTTTTCAACAAAAAGCACGGACTGTTTCTAAGCGAATACCAAATTTTCGGCGAAAAGAACGAGCCCGGAATTTTTATTGTTTTGCGTATGACTTTCTTGGTCATCGCGTCATAATTTAATAACGTGCAAAAAAGAGCAAAAAAAAAAACTGTCTCTGTAAAAAACGTTTGAGTGACCAATTCTGGGTTTCTTCAACTGAAGAAACTTAATTCAATCGATATCATGATGAAATCATGTGAAGAATTGCTGCAGTATTTTCCCTCGATCTCCGAAAAGAAGGACTTTCACTTCACCTATATCATTAACTGTGTCTTCAACAATATTATATCCTATGCTGCCATCATGTTGAACATTGTAGCAGTCTACGCGATAAGAAAAACTTCGTCGTTGCCGAAGACTTTAAAAACATTGCTCCTGAGTCTCGCTGTTTCTGATGTTGGTGTTGGTTTAGTAGTCCAACCATTTTATACCGTAATTCTTGCCAAGTTGTTACAAAACAATTCCAGCTGCAGCGGAAATGAAGCGTTTCATATCATTCTCTTCTTGTTTTCCATAGCTTCGTTCTCTGGTGTTGTGGCTGTAAGTGTAGACAGGTTCTTAGCTATTCATTTTCATCTCAGATATCAGGAACTTGTGACTCACAAGCGTGTTGTTGTTGTGGTAATCTCAATATGGATGCTTAGTGCATTTCTCTCTATAATAGTTTTGTGGGTTCCACCCGATATTTACTATGCTATAATACACATTCTAGCATTCGTTTGTCTCGTTCTTACAACACTGGTTTATATCAGGCTTTATTTAGCCGTACAACAGCACAAGAATCAGATGCAGGCTTTGCAAGTACAACAGGAAGCACAGAATGGTGAAATGGCAAATTTTGCTAGCCTCGTTAAATCTGCATTTGGTACATTCTACGTATACTTCCTGTTTTTGGTTTGTTATTTGCCTCACTTGATCTCTATGGCTGCCATTGAAATGAACGGCCCGAGTATCGCGTTAAAGAAACTTTTTCTTTACTCAATGACACTAGTATTTCTTAATTCGGCTTTGAACCCTGTAATTTACTGTTGGAAGATGAGACACATTCGACACGCTATCATGGACATACTGCGAAACATATCTTGGATCAGAAATCACCCGTCACACTAATCAGGAACGGCCATGCTATGCCACGATTTCTTGCATTCGTTGCTGTTGTTGTTGTTGTGTTGTTGTTGTTGTTGTTGTTGTTGATAGACGTATTTTGTATGACAAGGACCGCAAGCAGATCTGAACTCGGGCTGCGTAAGGACAACGAGCGTTGCGAATTCAAACTAAGCAATGTTATTGTGTAGTATACGAATTGATACTAGAATGAGATTCATATAGCTTAGTGTGATATTTCTAACATGCCGAGTTTAGTGGGAAACTCGTTACTTCGGAAACAAAAAAAATATAACAGACATTACTTCTGTGAAAAAAGAAACTAGATTAAATTATGTAAAATACCACAATGAAAGAGACTATATGTAACAGTTTTCTTGCTTTTTGTAAAGAAAAACCAATTTTACATGAAGTGTTATTGTCTTTTCGGTGACAAACAAACTGGAAGTTGAAAGCGTGGAAGGTGAACGCGTTGGATTTGTTGTTCACTGTTTTATCCGCTTAATCTCGTACCCAGATGTCTACTTACCACGAGGGTTGAGAAGATCTTGGTACGAGATTATTATCCACTATGACATGGTGTCTGTGTGCTTGTAATGGAGGAATCGGTCGGTAGTTGTTTCGCAAGCGCTTTCTAAATATAAAGGTGTAAAATGTAGCCACTTTCGCTCCAAATTTCTAACATTCACATGGCATGTATTTACGCTGGTAGTGTTGTAAAATTTATTTTCCGTCTTGATTTACATTTTACTTCAGTCTGAAAGTTCTTATCATTTTGGTGACACTACAGCAAATCAACCAGCGGATTGGTTAATAAAACACGTGCAACGTGGCTTAACCAATCAGAGGCAAGGTGCTGTCTTCTCAGTCAATCAGTTGCGAAGCGAAATCAGTCGTGAGTTAGCTTACGTGAAGTTTTCCGCGTTTCACATCGGCTGTATACTTTACTTCAGCTGTGGTTCGTTTTACATTTTCCAACCTAGAGTATCCGATGAACCTACCCCTTATAAATTTCGAAAACAAAATCGAAAGGAGGACTGACTACTGTACTTTTTCAGAGAAATTTTGTCTGACAGACGTTTGCAGGTTTTCATCGGTTAACATATTAAATGTTTTTTTTCCTCAGATTCTCCTTATTTCTTTTACTGTGTTTAGAACTGAAATTTTCACGAATTGCTTCCGATGGACCACGTTTTTATATGTGAACTTATTTCAATCAATCGCCTCAAGGTTAGAAATCATTTCTAACCTTGAAATCATTTCTAAAATATCTTATCAGTGATAAGATATTTTTGCTTAGCGATCGTCAAATGTCCACATTCACAACACGTCTTGGTTTTCATGTGTCTATTATAAAAGAGGTGGTGTTTTTTACGTTTTTTCCTTTTTTTTATTGCATTATCCTTATACGTTATATATCTTTTTTTTTTAACAATGAGAGCCTTCCATTCTTTTTCAACAAAGAACACGATTTTTTACAGCTTACACACGGCGGAAAAAGAGACTTGATTCTATGCCTTCGCCTATTACGAATGATCACGTGGTACAATGTATATGTATACGCGGTGTGTGCACTCTTTAGGCAACTGATCAAGACACTTTCTTACGTTAGCCGAGCCAAGTGATTGGTTAATAAAATTTGGCCAACGTGTACTAGCCAATTAGAGCAAAGCGTTTATTTCACCGTCAGTCATCGGAAGCAGCCGCGAGTTTGGCAAGCGCGGGAAGCTTCCCGCACACTCAGACAACCTCGATTATGGCTGCTGCTTCAATTCTTATTCGTTCCCTTCTTTTAATCTTAACATCTGCAAACAATTCAACGAGGAATATCACCCTCCAATTTTTCGAAAAAAAGAAGTACTGAGGATAAACTTTGTTTGACAGAAGTTTGCAGGTTAACTATTCATTAACATATGAAAAGCCTTCAGTTATTGATAACTCCCTCGATTGTTTAACAACAAGGAATAAAACGAGCTGTTTAATATGTTTTTAATATGCTGATGGTGCTTAATCTGCTCTGTTATGTCTTTGGTGAGACCTAAGCAGTTTTGCCTTTTTAACAAACATTGCGAATTATTTCCTGACAGACACCTAGAATTCTCTTGGACAATGCATTTCATCGAGAAAAACCTTCAGCCACACTTTGCAATGGATCTTCCTCGCTGTTTTCCGACTCGCTCGCCACACGGCAATGAAACTTCACGCAGTTTGCAGGTGTACCATCGATCAGCATACTATAAAG
Source organism: Oculina patagonica (assembly GCF_052425735.1). NCBI lineage: Eukaryota > Metazoa > Cnidaria > Anthozoa > Scleractinia > Oculinidae > Oculina > Oculina patagonica. The sequence continues at coordinate 18,306,317 of NC_135769.1, forward strand.
CCTTTTGTTTTTGTTTCCTGCATGTTGTCGTTTAGATCAAACATGTAGCTTAACATCTTCAGTCGGTAGTATTCTATTCATGGTTATAAACGAAGTGTTTTTCCGGTTAACCTGTTCAGTTGCCTGAGTACAATTTGACAAATGATAAAACAAGACCACGATATTGCCAAAGACGCAAATACTTAGCTTTGAGGGGATAGAAAAAATGTAACAGACCCCGTACAGTTGACGTTTAAAATGTGGGATGACCCGTACTTTTTTATTTTATAAAATAAAAGTGTGGATGGATGTGATGCTTAATCTCTGAACAGTAAACCGCCGTAGTGAATAAGCTAAAGGTTCGAGCGATAGCACTTGCTCGAGACGTCTGCTTTAAAAAATTCGCTACGCCGTTAAACTAACACCCCCGCGAAGGAGCACAAAAGCATCAAACAAATTAAGAACACTAATGTTCGCATAGTTGAATGGAACTATTGTTCCACAGTTCGTGCTGGTCAAAAGACCAGAGTGTCCAGAATTAACTAAACTAAGTTAATAACTCTTAGAGGCGTAACTGTTCGTAAAATAGAAAAGTAGTGACCAGGTTGTTACTTGGCTTACACCAAAAACATTAAGCTTAACTGTTTACTTAAGTTGGATTCAACCAAACAATAGTTGCCTACGCATGGTATTTGAATTGAATTGGAATAAAAGGAAAGGGATTAGAGATAGGAATTTTTTTCCACGAGAAATTTTCCAAGCTTGCAAAACAAAATGTAAACAAGAACATTGAGAAGCTTGAGAAGCTTAAAATCGGGCGCTTTGCCTTGAAAGGCAGGGTTCAGTACAGCAGAAACCACGAAGCAGTTACTTAAGTAGCACTCAGTCCGACTGTGTTTGTGTAAGTCACAGGGCTTGCATGAGCTGTATTAGTGTGCATAATATAATATCTAGAACGTTGTCGAGATTGCATTATTACTTAATGACATGATGGTTTCAATTTATAAATGTATTTCACACAATACAAATAAACGATTGAAGTAGACGACTAGAAAATGTAAAGTTTTAAGACTTAGCAAAGTGCAGTGTATTGGTAATACTGTAAGGTGCGGTTTCACCTGAAGGTCGTGTGCTTTTCGGTATTTTCCAGACATTGCACTTTGATGGGACAGTACTACAACTGTTTACCGGGGAACTACTATTGTCAAGAAAATGATCACAACTTGTTGATGAATGATTGAACATTTGTTTCATACCATTACTGTAATAGCAATTGATGAAGGCTTTTAGTCCTGAACTAAGGACTGGGAAATACTGAAACCCATTATCAGCCACCTTAAACGGAAATATCTTGTTGGTGTTCAAGGAATCCAAGGAAACTTCACTCATCCCATGTATCTATGTATTGCGGTATTTTGTAATTTTTTGAGTGATTTTTGGGGATGTTTGGCAGGTGATAGTTTTTTTAAAAGAATTAGTAAAATTTAGACAACTAAGAAATATTGAAAATTTAATGTGAATTTAACATTGGAATTTGAAGTTAGAAATTGGCAGACGGACACCAAACAGTCCCGTGACATCCTGGAGTGTTTTTGCATGGGGGTCAACTGTGTGATGATGTTTCCATTTTTTTCTTCAATCCCCACTGATAAAGAACTGTTGTTGGTGTTATGTTGGTGTTATCACATGTCAAGCCTTTAACAAGGTATGAAAGAACACAAGGATTTAAATTATTCTGGTGCTCAATTTTTGCGTAACTAAAATTAATGTTACTCAAATTCCTGATGGATTCTGTCTTAAACTGTTACGAGCTTAGTATTTCCAAATTATTGCATGTCAATGTAAGGCAAGACAAGACATGCCTTGGTTCTTATGTAATTCTCTTAAAAACATATAAGATATTGACTATAATTTTGTCTGTACTATGGCAATTCACAGTGGGGTGGTCTTGATGTGTCTTTAACTTGTGGACTGGACTGGACTGGACTAGTAAAACGCGGACTAGTAAAACGCGGACTAGTAAAACGCGGACTTGTAAAACGCCTCTAGACACTTCCTTGGCCACAATCATCTTACGGCTCTCTTCAATACATAATGTCTCAAAAAAACAGTAACCTCAGAAAGAAGTCAGAAGCAAATAAGGTCGAAATACCGAATTTGAACATATAACGGCAAATGTTCTAATGTCACGAACGTAGGAGTCGTGTAGGCCCGTCACCTTTATTTACCACATACTGCCCCCAAATTAAAACAGTACCCTCAGAAAGAAGTCAGAAGCAAATAAGGTCGAAAGACCGAATTTAAGAGCACAGGTTACTAACGGTCAAACATATATCGGTAAGGACCCTTAAATGGATTTCGCTCATTCTCTTACCATGGGTAGGCCTTAATATGAAATAAATCACAGTATACTTTGTTTGGCTAAATATCGATTTGTTTTCGAGAAAATCGATAATTCTAAAATCCAGCAAAATTGACGCTTTCGGAGCTCAAAATTTATGCCGAGTTTGTTAGCTTCGCGTCGAAAAATAAAGCACTCTGGAAGAAAAATACCTATTTAATATCGAAGAATAACATCAAATTAGTACGTCGAAAGCAATTTCTGCTCTTGAAGTCCTTTTATTTACAAAATATAATTAAATTTATTCGACACACTTTTGATTTAATTCAAAATAGGTCAAACTTATCGCTTTATTTAAGTATGAGCGAAGCGAAATAAATGGCCGAAAATTTGGTATTAGACAGATAAATGATTGTTCTTTTCGATACTAAAAGGATTTCCTAGGGAAATGATTTAGTGCGATGCTTTCAGATCTCAAAGTTGCTTAAAATTCGTTAATTTAACCGACCGTGACATTGTTGATCTTATCAACATTATGTAAACATTCCACGCAAAGGTTAATTTTCCCCATGTGAACTTCAACTGAGTAAAATAAAAACAATAGACTTGCTTACCGTGGTGTTCGCTGATACATTGTAAATCCTGTTTTCCTCATTTACGACAAAACCTAAGCCCTCGGCGAAGCTGTTATCCAATTTTCTTGACGCGCCATTTGTAACTGATTTCCACGTCTTGAAGTGACAGTTCTTTTCCATTCATTCTTGAAAACAGTCCAGTCTTAACTGATCAGTGTAAACAGGAATACGAAGTACTTTGCTTTAAATCAACTTAAAGCTTAGCAGCAGTGGTAGATAAATCGATACGGCCGGCGAATCTTCGTTTCGAAAACCGCCATTTGAGATTTGTCGGCCCTTTGTCCTGCGGTATGCAGATAATTAATTCACACTTGAGTAACTTCTGGCACATGAAATCGACAACCACCGTGACCAGATAGCACCCTCTGTTGTGTCTCGCGGAATTGAATAAGTCAAACTGGTACAACACAACAAGGTTTAATCAAACATGGCGGCTCAATTCAACAACAGGCGCACATGGCATGCGTGCGCATAATAGTAACAAAACCGCAGACCATCATGTGCGGCATAGCATTCCTCCCCCTTAAATCACAATCCATTAATAACGGACAAGTTCAGTTCAGTTACAAGTTCAGTCTCTCTGGTGGCTTCCGTAGCCGAAGGGGATAACGTCTACATGGTGGTGTTGCCGGACTGCTAACCATGGTTTCGCTTTGACTGCTGAGAGGGCTGTCAGGGGTGTTGTCCACATGTGTATCTTTGGTCAATGGTTCGTCGATGCCAGTCATAGTGGGAGCCTGTAATTCTTCATTCTCCACACTGCTTGCTGATTGTGGTGTTGCTGTCAACACTGCTGGGTTTAGTTGCGGTGTGTACTGTTCCTTGTTAAAGGTTGGAGTCACTGCAGACTCTCTGAGCTGATCAACATGTCGTCGCCATACTGTATTGGGTGCGACCCTGACTTCATAGGACAAGGGTCCCGAGTGAGCTGTGATGATACCCGGAACCCACTTGCTTCCAGCTCGGTAGTTTCGGGCAACGACAGCTTGACCTACCTCTAGCTTTCTGGTAGGGCTGTGACTTGACCGTAACTCTTGATCTTGCTGTTTGTCTTCCACTCGCTTCCGTAAGTTAGGCTTCAGTATATCAAGCCTTGTCCTGATGTTTCTCCCCATGAGGAGCACAGCTGGCGTCTCTCCAGTCAAGGAATGTGGGGTTGATCTGTAGGCCAGCAAAAAGTTTGCCAGCTTCCAAGAGATAGATTTCTTTTCCGTCAGTGCTGCGCGGAGAGCTTGCTTGAATGTCTGTACAAAACGTTCAGCCATTCCATTTGTGGCTGGGTGGTACGGAGCTGACTTAATGTGCTTAATACCATTATTTCTCATGAATGCTTCGAATTCATCTGCTATGAATTGAGGTCCATTATCACTTACAAGCTGCTCTGGCAAGCCGTGTGTGGCGAAGAGCTTTCTTAGTTCCTCAATTGTTCTGCTGGCAGTTGTAGTAGTCATCGGTATCACTTCGGGCCATTTAGAATGTGCATCTACAGCAATCAGAAACATAGTTCCTAAAAATGGGCCAGCAAAGTCAACGTGGATGCGTTGCCATGGGCGTGCTGGCCACTCCCATGAGTGCAGCGGAGCGGTCTTAGGGTTGTTCTGGGTAAGTTGACAGCCAGTGCACCCTTTTGCTACTTCTTCAATTGCTTTGTCCATCCCTGGCCACCACATGTAGCTCCTGGCCAAGGCCTTCATCTTAACAATTCCAAGGTGGCCTTCATGGAGTTCAGCTAACAGTTGTGCCTGGTACTTGGGTGGGATTATTACTCGTGAACCCCACATAAGGCAGCCATCCTGTATGGTGAGTTCATCTTTCCTCCTCTGAAATGGCTCCAGATCCTTCTCACTAACGGTTGGCCACCCTTGCTTTGTGTTTTCCACCACACGTGACAAAACCGGATCTCTCTGAGTTGCTTGACGGATCATATCTGCATTGACTGGCAGCACTTCTATCTGTGATACTTGAAAAATCTCCACTGGGTCATCTACTTCCTTGTCGCAGACTTTCTTTAAAGGTAGGCGTGACAATCCATCCGCGTTTCCATGTTGGGTTGTGTTCTTGTACTCAATACTGTACTCAAACCCTGCTAGAAACAACGCATAACGTTGCAAGCGAGCAACTGTCATTGCTGGTATTCCTTTCTTGGGATTAAAAATTGAGGTCAGGGGCTCATGATCTGTCACGAGTGTGAAATGACGACCAAACAGGTAAAGGTGGAATTTCTTCACTCCCCAAACCAAGGCTAAGGCTTCTTTATCAATTTGGGAGTAATTTCTTTCTGCTTTGGTTAGGGTACGTGATGCGAAGGCTATGGGTCGCTCTGAGCCATCCTCCATGATGTGCGATAAAACTGCCCCGATTCCGACTGGTGAGGCGTCACAGGCTAGTCTCAAAGGCCTTCCTGGATCATAATGGGTGAGTACCATATCTGATGTGATTAGCTTCTTTACTGAGTGGAAGGCCTCCTCGCACTCTGTAGTCCACTTCCATCGTTTTGCTTGCTCCAAGAGCCCGTTAAGGGGATTGAGTGTGGTGGCAAGGTTTGGCAAGAACTTGTGGTAATAGTTTACTAGGCCTAAGAATGAACGGAGTTGCTGGACATTCTCTGGTCTTGGGGCGTTAACAACTGCATTAATTTTATCTTGGGTCTTGTGTAATCCATGCCGGTCTACTTCATGCCCACAGTAAGTGATCTTCGTCTGGAAAAACTCGCACTTCTCGCGGTTTGCTCGTAGGCCATTTGCTTGTAGCCTCTTCAGTACTTCCTCCAGATTGTCGAGGTGCTCTTTGTCATCTTTTCCTGTGATAATCATGTCGTCTAGGATGCAACTAGTTCCTTCGACCCCTTCTAAGATTTGATCCATGGATCTCTGCCAAATTGCTGGGGCTGAGGTGATCCCGAATACTAGGCGGTTGTATCGGTACAACCCCTGATGGGTGTTAATCGTCAAGTACTCTCGTGACGCTTCCTCCACTTCCATCTGATGGTAGGCCTGTCTGAGGTCAATCTTGGTGAACTTCTGTCCTCCTGCCAGCTTAGCGAATATGTCATCGATGCGTGGAAGTGGGTACTCCTCTGTCTGAAGCTGGGGGTTAACTGTGGTCTTATAGTCGCCACAAATTCGAACTGTGCCGTTTGACTTGGCAACTGGCACAATAGGCGTCGCCCAGTCGCTGAATTTCACCTTGTGCAGTATGCCTTCTCTTTCTAGACGTTTCAGCTCCACCTCGACCTTAGGTTTCATGGCGTATGGGACAGGCCTTGCTTTACAAAACTTTGGTTGACTGCCTTCCTTCAATGTGAGTTTCGCCTTGGCTGACTTGAGTGTGCCGATCTCATCCTTAAACACTTCACTGTAGTCGTCTAGGAGTCTCTCTAACTTCTTTTGGGTGTCTTGTGTCGGCTGTTCTTTTGAAATAGCACAGATCCTTTTCCAATCGAGTTGTATCTGGTGTAGCCAATCTCTTCCAAACAACGCCGGCCCTTGTGTCTTCACTACATACAATGTTAAGTCCTTGACTTGGTTGTTGTGTTCCACACGAACAAGTAGTTTGCCTTCTGGTGTTATCTTCTCTCCTGAGTAGGTCTTCAAAATAGCGGTAGTGTCAACCAGCGGTGTGTCTGGGAAGGATTCCTTGTACGTCTCCAAGGGGAGTGTAGATATCGCTGAACCTGTGTCTAGTTCCATCTTCAGTGTGTGGCCATTAACTTTTGGCGTCACCCAAATGACGTCACCAAATACCCCATGGTTAACATTGTTGACTTCTAGGGATGCCACCAAGCTATCATCACGCTCATCATCTACCTCGAACGAGTGAAGATTGGGGTTCTCGTCCTTTCGTCTTCGGGTAGGGTTCTGACTCTTTCCCGAGCGGCATACTCTTTGGATATGACCCAGCTTCCCACACTTTCGGCACGTTTCATTCCTGAAGTAACACTCGGCTGATTCGTGTGTACTACCCCCACATCGATAACAATGAGATTTTGATTTGACATCATCTTTCCCTTTTGGAACTCTTTCGGTATCCTTGTTTATTTTGTTGACTTCAGACACTTTGTTAATGTTACCCTGCAATTCTTGTGTGTCTTTCGCTGCCGCTTCCATTGCTAAGGCAATTTCTGACGCTTTGGCCAATGACAAATCTGGCTCGGAGAGCAGCCTTTTCTGGATAAGTTCATTGTGTAGTCCACACACTAGTCTATCTCTTAACGCGTCATTTAAGTTAGTTCCGAACTCACAATACAGCGACAATTTCTTTAATTCAGCAAGGTAAGTACTTACGGTTTCACCTTCGAGTTGGTTCCTTTTGTGAAAGCGGAATCGCTCTGCTATAAGCAGTGGTTTCGGTGACAGATGCTTCTGTAGTGTTTCTACGATAGTCTTGAAAGACAGGCTGGATGGCTTGGCTGGGGCGGCCAAATTGCGTAGTAATCCATACGTTTTGTTTCCCATTAAGCTTAGCATTACGGCCACTTGCTTTTCTTCCTTGATTTCGTTGGCGATGAAGTATTGCTCTATACGTTCCACATAGGCGTTCCAATCGTCGTTCGTTTCGTCAAACGCTTCAATTTTTCCAATCGGCATAGTGGCGAAAGCTCGAACTTTCTCTGGTTGCTGCGTTGGGTCTAAATCCTCGTCGCCAATCTGTTGTGTCTCGCGGAATTGAATAAGTCAAACTGGTACAACACAACAAGGTTTAATCAAACATGGCGGCTCAATTCAACAACAGGCGCACATGGCATGCGTGCGCATAATAGTAACAAAACCGCAGACCATCATGTGCGGCATAGCACCCTCTTTTTCGGAATATTGGTAACCTGCGATCAGGCTTTCTTTTTTCGCGGCTGATCGCAGGTTAGAATATTTGTTGAGGCACTTTTTATCATTTTAACATAAGCTCTCAATGAAAAACTTTTGGGCTGAACTTGTAATTAATTAAGTTTCACTTCAGTTAGCCACCGTTCGAGAGAGTTGTTAAATGGTTGCATGAAAGCGCTTTTAACTTTGGGTTGAAAGTTCTTCTGTTGCGTTGCTTCGCTTTGTTTCATATTTTTTATCCAGTTCTTACCCTTGTTCAAATTCTTGTCCCTACTTCAGTGGAAAATTTGATACGACGTTAAAATTTCTATAAGACGGACATCTCTCTTAGACGAACTGAGTTGGAGCCGGTCCCGAAGGTACCCGTTTCAGAGAGAGTTGGCTGTACACAAAACCTTAGATGGCGTCGTTGGATCCGTCTCCCGTGAATGTCAGTTAAAAATATATATTCTGTGTAGTCTAGCCTGTAAACAGGCTCTCCTACTTTCTCCTGTGGAGGATTGGGCGAAATAAAAGCGGGAAGGAAAGGTGGGGAAGGGGTGGGGGAAAAGGGACCATATATCATGTATATGCAGTTGTAATACCAGTCACGGTAAACAATTTATAATAAAACGCTGAACATTTATGACTGTTTACACCAAGGTGTATATTGGTGTAAAAATAATTAAAGGAAAGGGTGTTTTTCACTTCATTCGATTAAAGCTAGGTGAAGAAAAGTACACGTAATCAGAAGTTTGTTATGGACTTCTGACGTGATGCCATTTTTTGTATTTATTTCTGCAAAGTACAACAAAGCATTTATACCAAAGTAGTATTATTTTTTAAAAAATGAGCATAATTACAGTTGAGCATTATATCGGACAAAAAACAAGCATTGTTAGAAGCATAACATTCCCTTTTTACCAGCGTTATTGGAAGGGCCTCTGCTATTCAGTTAGAAAGAACTTGCATTCAAAAGATCCCGCGTTCTAGAAACAAGTCACCCCGTTTTGGCAGCTGATATTTTGGAACTTTTGTGTGTTCAAAATACCATACCTCGTTCTAGATATCGTCTGATATTGAAAATCCCGTTCTAGATCGGGAACCCAAAATCACGACCTCATTGGACGGCACAGAGCCAGCTTCGACAACTCCTTCCAATGAAGTTCGCCTATTGAATTGAGAATTAAGGTGATTATAAAGTTATTACTTTATATCTCTTGTTTGGAAACTTGAGTCGTATTATAATTACAACCGTCTTATTTACGAAGGAATACACTGCCGATAATATTTGAAACTTAAACCGTTTTTCCCCTAATAGCTGCCAAATCAACTCAAAAACACACCGGAAAACAGGTTTAAAAACAAAATATTTTTATAATGACTATGATATTTTTAATACATTTGGGTCCCCTGACGGCGAGGCGCTTGTCCCTCCCCGCAAGCTCTGGCGGGGGGCACCTTCCCTTGTTTACGCCGGACCCCAACAGAATATATATATGGTCATATTTTTTAACATTCAGGGAAGACGGATCCAACGATAACGTCTTAGATTTTGTTTTCACCTGTTTTGCCTTGACCTAATCAAGAACTTGGACAAAGGTAAGAACAAAAAAAAACTATAAAGCGAAGCAACGCAACAGAAGAACCTTAGACCCGGGAGTTAAAAGCGCTGTCATGTAACTATTTAGCAACTTTCTCAAACGGTGGCTACCTGAAGTGAAACTTAATTACATGTTCAGCCCAAAAGTTTTTCATTTAGAGCTTATATTAATATAGCAATAATATGGTGCCTCAACCAATACCATACCAAAACGCAGGGTGCTATCTGGTCACGGCGGTTGTCGATTTCATGTGCCGGAAGTTACGCAAGTGTGAAATACATTATCTGCACACCGCATGACAAAGGGCCGACAAATCTCAAATAGCGGTTTTCGAAAAGAAGATTTGCCGGCCGAATCGATTTATCAACCACTGCTGCTGTCCGGAACGTATCCAGTCCGATTTTCGGATAGGATAGGCCTTCTGTTTACACGGATAGGATAAGCCTTCTGTTTACACGGGGCCGTTCTGGAACCGGTGCGGGACGGAACCAAAACTGGACCTGCTATTTTGCAGGTCAAGTTATGGAACCGTTCCGGACCGGTTCCAGAACCGTCCTGTGTAAACACATGGATCGGTTCCAAACGCTTCCGTGTAAACAGAGGCCGATCCGGTCCGGTCCAGTTCGGAACGGCTCCGGTCCGGTCCCGTGTAAACGTAGCCTAGCTGGTTAGAGTATAAAAATGACTGAAAAAACGGCAAGGACAGGACCAACACCAGGTGTCCGTCTTATAGAGATCTTCAATAAGGGAGAGTTGACTCTACAACTGTTTTGCCTTAGCCTAATCAAGAATTTTAACAAGGGTAAGAACTGGATAAAAAATATGAAGCAAAGCGAAGCAACGCATAGGAAGAACTTTCGACCCGGAAGTTAAAAGCGCTTTCATGCAACCATTTAACAACTCTCTCGAACGGTGGCTTACTGAAGTGAAACTTAATTACAACTTCAGCCCAAAAGTTTTTCATTGAGAGCTTATGTTAAAATGATAAAAATAGTGCCTCAACAAAAAGCAGGGTGCTATCTGGTCACGGTGGTTGTCGATTTCATGTGCCGGAAGTTACTCAAGTGTGAATTAATTATCTGCATACCGCAGGACAAAGGGCCGACAAATCTCAAATGGCGGTTTTCGAAACGAAGATTCGCCGGCCGTATCGATTTATCTACCACTGCTGCTAAGCTTTAAGTTGATTTAAAGCAAAGTACTTCGTATTCCTGTTTACACTGATCAGTTAAGACTGGACTGTTTTCAAGAATGAATGGAAAAGAACTGTCACTTCAAGACGTGGAAATCAGTTACAAATGGCGCGTCAAGAAAATTGGATAACAGCTTCGCCGAGGGCTTAGGTTTTGTCGTAAATGAGGAAAACAGGATTTACAATGTATCAGCGAACACCACGGTAAGCAAGTCTATTGTTTTTATTTTACTCAGTTGAAGTTCACATGGGGAAAATTAACCTTTGCGTGGAATGTTTACATAATGTTGATAAGATCAACAATGTCACGGTCGGTTAAATTAACGAATTTTAAGCAACTTTGAGATCTGAAAGCATCGCACTAAATCATTTCCCTAGGAAATCCTTTTAGTATCGAAAAGAACAATCATTTATCTGTCTAATACCAAATTTTCGGCCATTTATTTCGCTTCGCTCATACTTAAATAAAGCGATAAGTTTGACCTATTTTGAATTAAATCAAAAGTGTGTCGAATAAATTTAATTATATTTTGTAAATAAAAGGACTTCAAGAGCAGAAATTGCTTTCGACGTACTAATTTGATGTTATTCTTCGATATTAAATAGGTATTTTTCTTCCAGAGTGCTTTATTTTTCGACGCGAAGCTAACAAACTCGGCATAAATTTTGAGCTCCGAAAGCGTCAATTTTGCTGGATTTTAGAATTATCGATTTTCTCGAAAACAAATCGATATTTAGCCAAACAAAGTATACTGTGATTTATTTCATATTAAGGCCTACCCATGGTAAGAGAATGAGCGAAATCCATTAAAGGGCTCTTGCCAAGAATTTTTATTTTTGTGTGAAATTTGTGCATATGTCCTCTTAAACATTTAACGGCAAATATTCTAATGTCACGAACGTAGGAGTCGTGTAGGCCCGTCACCTTTAATTACCATTGACTGTTGATTTCTGGACGGGCCCCGTTCTACCTCGTGCGAGCAATACAAACGACTGCACTCAACAGACGTCAAGTAGTGGAAAGAAAGAAACATATGCACACAACTCATAGCATCAATCCCGTTGTTTTAGTAGGGGTTTGCAGAACGAACATGTGCTATACTGCAAAAACATCTCCACGCTAAAACAGACCATAGAGTGCTCAAAAAAGCTAGAAATATGCCGTCGAAGAAACACACAAGAGCTTCAAACACAAATTGTTTCGCTCGCTAAACCGTTTAGTTTTATCCGATTTACAAGCGCTTGTTTTACAAGTCTGCGTTCTACAAGTCCGTGCTTAACAAGCCCTCGTTTTACAAGTCCGCGTTTTACTAGTCCGCGTTTTACAAGTCCCCGTTTTACTAGTCCGCGTTTTACTAGTCCGCCTTTTACAAGTCCGCGTTTTACCTGAGTCCGCGTTTTACTAGTCCGCGTTTTACAAGTCCGCGTTTTACTAGTCCGCGTTATACTTGTCCGCGTCTTACAAGTCCGCGTTTTACTAGTCCGCGTTTTACTAGTCCAGTCCAGTCCTCGAAATACAGTATGCCAAAACTCCCCGCCCTCTAAAGATAAGTCATTGACGGTTCTTGTCGTTTTTCGGTGCCTATTCATCTTCGGCATCTTTCTCATTCACCTCTCGTTCTGTCCTGTGTCTGTCATCACACGAAAGAAAAGCTGATTCTCAAAAAATCTGCCACAAAAGGAAATTGACAAAAACAATATGAAAACCATATATCGAAAGTTTCTTATTCTAAAATTTTATCATACGTCTTAATTCAGAGCTACAAAGAAGTTCCTCCTTTTGAGTTATTGATACTGTTCTTACAGTACCTCTTTCCACTAGCGAAATTTTACAAAATTCCTTCGCGGCGAAAAGGTAGCGCGAATCCAGAACAGACTCCAATCGAGAGTGGGTTAATTCTAGATTACTATTAATTAACTATTACAACATTCATTTTTAAAATAGTTTCCCAAGCCGACTAAGCTAACTAAACGTCGAGTGTATCTTTCAGTAAACAAAACATGCCGTTATGACGCCGGAAATCCAGCTCACGCATACTATACCCCGTGACTCACGCAAACCTCCGACTTACGTGCTACTACAGTCATTCCTTTCTAAACATTTTTTTTGACCACCACCGTACCTTTCTACCCAAAAAACTCATGAAACCGCCCGGTTTTAACCTGTTTTAACCTTTCAAAAATTAGAGCGTTCGAAACTAAATAAGATCTGTAATCACAAACAACATACAGCCGTTTACCAGCACTCTTTAAAACTCCTGAAACCCTTCAAAATCAGGCAAAATAAATCTTTGAAATAACCTTTATCAATGTTTCTTATTTTTTATTCAGTTCTATAAAATGCCTTTCATACACTACTGTCAAACAAAAATTTCAATTTCCTCAAAGTTTCAAGACAAAAGAATAACAAATATTTCGTGCACAATGTAATTTGATTAAGCCAATATTATCACGTCTAAAAATACTTCAAGCAATTCAGTGAAAACCCGTTTTTTTTCGTATCAACGAAAACCACTTTCGAATAATCAATACATGAAAATAACAATAAGATCAAAAGGAAGAAAGGAACCTTTCTAATTATTTGAAGACTTTCAAAGCCGTGATATTATGCATCCAATCCGCGATAAAATTTAATTACAACAAAATCCAAGTTCTCATTTTGAAGTCCATTTTTTTCAGTTGATACCTTTATCCAACTTGTGAAAAATTCCATTCAAGTTCCTATTAATACTGTACATTCCCAATGTTTTGCTCGGGTCTTCAGAAGCGTCTTACTAACCAAATCTAAAATAATTCCAAAACATGCTGTACAAACATTCTACTCTTTGTGACAAACGACTTGACGACCAATTGTTCAGAAATGAAAATCGACACAGTTCTTGCTAAATAAAAAAAAAAGTTTTACGGCGGAGTCAGGCTCAAAAAATATACCGCAAGATCACACCCCCACTCATAGTCAGAAACCAGCAAACCATCTAGTTTGCTAAAAAAAACACTGCGTGACATCAATGACGTTACCTTTTTCATTTACAAAAATAACTTTAACTTGTCAAAGTAAGTGCAATTTCACAATGGTGAATATCAGTACAGTATGGGGCCCAGTTCTCGGCCGGGTCCAGTTCTCGGCCACTTTGTGTTTAACGCGTTTTTTCACACTCCAGTTGAATTAAAAGAAATAGGTATTTCCTTCAAACGATAGACTGATTCATGTGCTTTAAGTATCTTGAGTTTGATCGTTCAATTCGATATAGAAAGCTCACACGTCGAGTTTACGCGGAGGTAGGTGAATTTGCATTCCCGAAAAATTTGTTTGTTTACGGCTCCTTAAAATTCATGGATGTAGTTAAATTCGTATTTTATCCAAAAGCCCCCACCATACGAGCTAATTTTTGGCATGTGAAACGTAGAATAATTCAGCTTTCTGCTTTAGTTAACTTTTCGTTGAACCGTTGTATTTTTTGGTCTTAATTTACTTCGAAATTTTTTCTTGCGACGTTTGCGTATTTGCCAGTTCTCGGCCACCCTGCTCGCTATCACAGCTTAGCGCTTGGTTTTTAATATAATTTCATCTGCTGCTGCCAGAATGAAAGAAATAAATGTTTTAAAAATAAAGTTCAATCTTATCTCTAAGTTTTGAGCTGACTCTTGTCTTGTCTATTATTTCTACAACACCTAAATCTTTCAAGACCTTTTCACTGCAAAATAAACCATCTAAATGCACGGGTCACACAATGCGGTTTTGCCAGAACCTGCACATAGGCAACTAGGCGCGTTAAAATCCTTCTTTTCTAAAGTAAAACAAAGCCTCATAAAAATAATTTGGGATCGATATAACATAAATAGGTTTACAGAGTGATTTTATGACTGTGAAAATTAATTGAGCATTTTTTTTACAGATAATTACGCACAAGCTTTTTAGTGGCCAAGAACTGGGCCAAGGTGGCCGAGAACTGGGCCCACAAATGGAGCTTTTATTTTTATTATTGCTCGGGCAAATTAATTTTTGACCGGTCGATAGCTTTACACCAAAAAGCTGAATAATGTAGCTAGCTCTGGGAGAAATTTTAAGTTCCTGCGGTTCTTCTGAGGTAAGAAATACAAGTTTACGTCAAAAGTGGCCGAGAACTGGGCCCCATACTGTACTTTGCCCCGTAAGCTTTTTTCTCTGTCCTTCCGCCGAAGCAAAAAAAACACAACCTGATTACACATTAACCCAAAAGTCGACCAAGTGTGCCTGCAACGATTTCCTGTCAAAACTAAAATGAAAACCATTGCGGTATGCGTCACCCGTAGCGGTTTTGTAGCAACCCCAAGCTATCCCCGTCTTTTTGGCCGCGCCAGGAGACTACGCTCTAGGACGACCAAAGGGTAAACTATAAATCGGCCACGCCCGATTAATTAGCAGCGAGAACGTGCGCCTTAGTCAAGTGTAGGTTCCGGCACGTGTATGTTGCTTAGTAACAATCTGGTCGTTGTACAAAAAGTACAGAACACGTTCGTAGTTCACTTGAGTTTACAATAACACAAATTATATTGATTGTAATTGATTTATGATCAAATCGGAATGTGAAAACTAACGGCCAAATTGCCTAAAAAGATGAAATGTAAAACTTATACAAAAATAGATAAAATTGTGTGCCAACAGTGATCTATCAGGTCTTAAAATATACTTAAACAAACTGACCATGCCCAGAATGCCCAGAAGCCCAATGCCGATCAAAGGCCTGGACAACAATCAGTTTCTGATAACCAGATTATGTCGAACACTGGTGAAAAGTATTTTAAATGTGATGTTTGTGAAATGGGGAATACCTTTCATCAATATAATCCAAAACCATGTAATAGTCTTTTATCCGGTGTTGAGTTCCCGGTGTTGTGGTCTGGTCTTTGCCCATCGTGCTGTGTACTGTTGAAATGCTCGGAGATATTAGCTGTACAAGCTACTCTGAAATCCGAGGGTAAAAAAAACATAATGAACATAATGAATTATCAGTTTCACCATTAATGACAAGACAGTCTTGTGCAATCCAAAAGCCCAATACTTATGAGGGGTCTGGGCAATTATTAGTTGCTGAACAACCTTGGCCTACCCAGAAGCAAATTGCAGAAGAAGGTTCTGAACAGCTATTGGTTGTTAGTAATGAGGCCGCCCTTTTAAATGTGATGTCTGTGGCAAGGAGTTCAATCAGCCAAGAAGTCTTATAATGCATGGGAAGACACATACATCCGTTTACAAGTGTGCCAAATGCAGCAAGGTTTTTGCAACTACTTGTGGTTTAAGGAAACATGAGAAGATTCACACTGGAGAAAAAAACCCTACAAGTGTGACACCTGTGGTAAGCTCTTTGCAGATAAACAAAACTGTAAAAAACACATGAGAATCCACTCTGGGGAGAAGTCCTTCAAGTGTTCTAAGTGCGACAAGTGTTTTGCTGGCCCTACTAGTCTGAGACGACACAAAGAAATTCACCTTGAGAAGAAGCGCTTGCAGTGCACTGAGTGTGGTAAACGGTATGGATGGAAACATTACTTAAAAAATAGGTCACCAAGGGTGACATGAGTCTAATGCCGTATGGCATAGTGATACAGATTGCGCGGTTTTCGTAAGCCGGTTAAAATTGGTTAGAGGTTTGTGTTCGGGAGTTTAATTTTAAATGCTTATAGCAAGCTAGGGGCATCGTGGATGATTATGGATGAAAACGAAACAGTCATAAATGTTATATGCTTCACAAAATTTAAAGTATGAACAGGAGTTGATGTTACTTCTTCCGTATTGTCCGTAAAAGCAGAAACGATTAAACATTTGGACAAGATTGCGTGACGATTTACAAAAAGCATGTTCATTACAACAAGGGTTGAAGAACTTCACATCGTTTTCTTTCAGATTTTTCACCATTTTGATGATGACTCTTGAAACAGATTTTGCAATAAAAGCACTTGAAAAAGTGACTGTTACTCCATTGTACTGTAAGCACTTAGTGACAGATTTTCCTAAAACGGGTGTAAATGTTCACGTCAATATAATGATGACCTTTTGAACGCTGGAAACTAGGCAATTATTATCGAGCTACCATACACAGGAGCGAAGACTGTTTATCATGATGTACAAATTTCGCGAATCATCACTTCCATATATATCAATGTAACCATTTTATGATTTTTCTAGCTGTAAGAAGAACTTAAGATCTCTGAGAGTCGTAAAAGCATGAAATTCGATTTCAGTGTATGGCAAAGGCCGGCCAAACAAACGCGGCCAAACAAAAGCGGCCAACCAAACGCATTTTGATTTAGTCGCGTAACTTGATTTACATTTATCCATGTACATCTTTTATTTTTGAAGGTTTTTGTTTGCACTGTAAAGAAAAAATTGGTCAAAATTCGAATGACTTAAATAAAAAACCGAGGTAAAGTTTTCTATTTTTTAAAACAAAATAAATATTTGGTCGCATTGTGTAAATAAACGCGAGTCGCCGTCGAAATATTTTTTCTCAAAGACGTCTTGCTTTTTAAGCAAGACGAAAACACAAGTGCTTAACTGAACTGAAAACGAAGATTTATTTTCACAAAAAGCTTACAAATGTCTTAACTGGAAAATTATTTCGTCCTGTTCAAGTGTTGAATAATCGTGACTTGAGAAAGAACTTTTAATTATGCGTGGGAACACGTGTCGCTGATTGGCTGTTTTTAATTGAAACTAATCGTGCGTGTCCGTACGGAGTCCGTTCTTGCAGCTGATCATTGTTTTCTACATTACAGCGAACGATTATCGATCCCGAACCATTCCCTTGGGATTGCTAACAGCTTTTTTCATATAACAAAGAGTCTAATGCGCATGCGCAAAGCGCACGCAAGCATTAGACTCAAAAACATAAGTGTAAGAAAAGACAAAAGAGCTCCAATTTGTGTACTCAATGTGGCAAGTGTATTAAAAATGCAACAGAAGTCAAAAGACATAGAAATGCTAAGTGTGTTAAACAGCCCACAGACAAAATGGATATCATAAATGTTGAAGTAGTTGTCACACTGTAGGTTAGCTCTTTAGCTTAGTCTTAATTTATTTTAACACTTTTCAATTTGGTTTTTAATAAATTTTTAATAACGTAGATATTTTTTGCTAAGCTGTTTCAAAGAGGGCCACAGGTTGGGTTGGTGATTGGTTGTTCGATTGATTAATTAAACATGTGTAAAAATGTCATGGTCACCTTGAGGTAAGTTTGGAGATTGCACTATAAAAGGCAGTAACATTGAGAATCATAATAATTAAGTCATTTATTAGACATGCCTGTCTTTGGTGTTTTATCACAGCTATACCAAATATTAAAGTTCAAACTCGTGCAAGTTTTACAAACGAACAAATTGAGGTCATTGTGACATCAAAATTCGTTTCCATGGCAATGTCATAGGAGGTCAAAGATACCTTTATAGTTTGGCTCTTTGAGCATTATAACTAAAAAATTACTCAGTGGAAGTTCTTGTTTTTGATGTATTTTTTATCTTAACGACAAAAGAAACATTTTTGCCATTTTTTAAAAAAATCTGTAGGCAGGATTTGGAGCTACTTTTTTCATAAATCTACCACCGTTTGCATTAATACGCGACTTCAGAAATGAAAACATACATTGCGGAAATGTTTCCAAGATTTCTGTCAATCAAAGTTTAAAATGACATTTCGCACAAGTGATCCTGAAGCTTAACCAGCGATAAATAAGTCTTATGGAGACAGAAGACTACAGAAATTTGGACAAAGTGATGGTAAGGTAGCCCGCAAGTGTTTATTGGTCTGGAAGGTCCCTTTTTAAAATGCATTTTTGAAAAGGGAAAAGTGCGAATGGCTTTGCTTTCGAACATGCAATTTCCAAGTGGCAGAAAATTGTGGGGAATTTGAAAGTAACGACGCTTGTCCAATAACACAGAATAATTAAATTTGCACTGCAGGTTTGCAAAGCGACAAGCGACTTAGAAAGCAAAAGTACCTGACTTTTTGTCCGAAGTTCTTCAAACTGTACAAACAAAACATACTGAAACTAAGTGTCACCACTGATTTATCATGTTCTAATGCTAGCTTAAATAATGCAAAACAAATCTGCAGTTGTTTTGTGAGTTGCAAATATATCATCTGTTTGATTTGCTCAATATTTCGGCATAAAATTGACAAACGTTATCAATTTGTTTATCGTTTGTGTAAAAAGTCCTAAAGATGCCGCCAGCAAAAAACCTTGTCTTTAGCATCTGTTATTTTTCGAAAACGAATGAAAGACCAGCAAAATGAAACACATGGCAGTGTTAAGCAAACGTAAACAAACCTGCATTCGCAATTTGGAGCTGTTTTGATAATGTTCGATTTAGCCAGAAATTCCAGGGGCCGTTCTTCCCCGGAGCTCTTCAATTAGTAAGATTTGATGTAAATTTCTGATTTTTTACACACACCTACAACCCCAGACCAAAGTCTTGGGAAGGTTTTGCCCTTTTGTGCCTCCCCTCAATGTTGAGCGAAAAGCGACCTTTCACACACAAGGTTGTGAAATGAGGGACTAACATTGATATGGGGGAGTGGGGGATCCTACAGCAGTACAGGAATGGGGATTGCTAAATTGAAAGTAGGCATGAAGAGATTGTGCTAGTAAATTCAGGAAAAGTTGCTTCACAGTATACCCAAAAGTTGCTCTAAAATTGCTCAAATATCAAAAAGTTGCTACCAAAATTTAGAAAAGTTGCTTGCTCTAGAGTCGTTTTGTTTAAGATAAATACTCAAACGTGTTTGTTTGTTTGTTGCCATTTAAACGATATGCATGTACATTTTCATTACATATTCTTACAATCATTATGAGAAATACTAGTGGTAACCACAGGTTAAAAAGTGCGGGCCTTGACGCACATAGGACAAGGTACTGGTAGGCAGTGCCGATAAATTAATGACTGCAAAAGATATCAAAGTCTCTTCGAGATATCGACGTTTTTGCATTAAGTATGAGTCGAAGGTTTATCCTGTGCATTGTTCTTCGAACTTATCATTACAGTTTCTTTGTAGTTTAGTTTAACAATTGCTTATCTTCGCGGAGGAAATGCAGCCATATAATTTTGTCAAAAATGGCTCGTCCGCACCGGGTATTTATACACATATTCCTTAACATTACACAAATAAACAGTGCAAATTTCACCGAGATCTGACAATTCTATACTTTATAATTGCAAGGACCTTTCGAGGCAGTCGATAACGGCAGCGAAATTAGCAAATGAAACAGCAAAATATGCGTTCCACGCTTTGTTTTTGCGACGCCATATTTGAATTGTTATAGGTAGACCGCTGTTCAATGTGTTCAAGGCCGTATCGTTACGATTGCTCCACGAAAAAGCAAGAAAAAAAAAAAAAATACGGATATTTCCGACTTCTGTCGGAGAAAACATTGCACATATAATTGCGACGTAAACAAATCGTTACACTCAAGCTGCGTTTTGTCTAGGCTCTGCGAGGGTCGGATATCAAGACCCAGGATTAAACAAAAGCCATATATACAGTTAATGTTTCAGTGAATGCTTTCGACTTTATATTTGAAGATGAAATACGAAAGAATGTTTTGTCTTTGACTGAAATTCCACTCGAACTGCGTAGATACGATCGCATGTTGTAAAGCCGATTCATGCAACATTGCTGTCAACGCGAAATCTCGTCCCTAACGACCTAGGCTGATGACGAAATAGATTGGCGCTTGCATGTAGCGACCAAATTTGGCCTAATTTTTAACTGCTCTTAAGCTAAAAGAAGCCCCCATCTCTTGCATTTGTTTTAACTTCAATAATATCTTTGAAAAGAGCGAGTTTTTTGGTATGGTTTATTTTTGACGTTTGTAATTTTTAAACGATGTAAGTGCTAGTGATTATTTATTCGTGTTTTAGTTACGCAATCCATTGTTTGTGCGACGCTTTTTATAGATCGCCTTTCAGACACACGTGCGTTGAGATAAGAAAGCTGACATGTCACTTTTAAAATTGTTATATAACGTTTGTAAATGTGACAAGTCACGTTTTTTTCCACGAGATCGCAAGATCACCCACAGCGGAAAGTAATCCCTTGAGAAATTAAAACAGTCCCTTGAGAAATTAAAAAAGTCCCTTGAGAGTTTACAAATATGTGGTTCCAAATTTTGTTCACATAACCCCTATTCTACGTTTTTAGCTTGTAAACAATCAAAGACGTCGAAAAAATGGACAAAAGACAATTATTCTGAGTAACGCGTCACGCAAGGATTTTTGCGGTGCAGTGTGAATTGAGATGTGATTTTTCTCAGTCGGTAAACTCGCTATGTTGTAAGTGTTATAACGAATTTCTCGACAATAACCGTTGTTGGAATCATTCGCTTTCCCGTAATTTATCTGTGTTGATAAATAAATGATAAAATGGACAAAAGACAAATTATTTCGAGTAACGGGAATGAATGTTTATAATTTTGCTTATTGCCGCGAACCGATCAAAGTTATCTTTTGATTGTCGATTTGGGAATTGCAATCGAGCACGCGGTGTGAACTGATCGTGATGTGAATTTTTCACAGTCGGTAAACTCGCTATGTTGTCAGTGTTATAACGAATTTCTCGACAATAAGCAACACATAACGCCTTCCATGTGACAGAATGTTTAGATCTAATGTGACAAGCTGTTGAGAGATTAACTTATTTTTCGCATTCGTTCTTGCATGGAGCACAGATTTTTCTCTTCCGGTGTTACGACTAACTGTCGTGATTGACACATTTTCGCATTCTGATCGTGCTTAGTGGAAGAACAAAAATTTTCAACTTCCGCTTCTCTATTCGGTTTATAAAGGTGGCGTGCACGCGTAAAACGCAATCCGCTGGTCACTGTCAAGATTAGGGTTGCGGGCTTCTCTTGGGCCCGCAATAAATACTTTGTTGTAATCAATATACTCTTTAAACTCAACATAACTTCAATAGTAGATAAAAAATGAAAAATAAAAAAAATATAAAATAAAAGATAAAAAATGATAAAAATACTTCGAAATGAAACGACCTTTTATGGTTTGGATCGGTTTTATATTAATTTGTTGCTCAAAAGTTGCCAAGGAAGGCAAAAGTTGCCCTAGGTTGCTGGTACTGCAAAAAGCTGCTCAAAACGCTAAAAGTTGCTCAAAAGTTGCCGAGCACAATCTATTTATGCCTACCATCCATGTCTCTTGTTACCAGCGCTCTTTGGTTAGGGACTGGTCAATAAGTACCGGGGGGGGGGGGGGTGTACCGGAGCAGAAAGGGGGTAGGTCATCAGTTTTTGAGCCCTCAAAAAGGGGTGGGTTATGTAGTTTTGATCTACACATAGGGGGGGTGGGTCATATTATTTATTCACTGACTTTAAACTGTTATAGTTACAATAAAAGTTGCATTCATCAGTATATAAAATTGATAAATTTCTCCATGTGAGCAGTTTTAAATGAATTTCTAGCGATTTTATAAGGCTCAAATATAAAAATTTCCCGGGGGAGCATGCCCCCTGACCCCCCTAGATAGCTTGTGATCGTAACATCAGTTTTGCCTGTCTCTCTTCAACCAGTATAGATTCACGCTGGGTTTTAGGCCTTTTAATACCAGTTAACCCTTTAGTACAACACTTTGCAAATATAATGAATGATTGACAGTGGTTGTAGTTTCTATTATTAATATCTGTATAAAAATATGACCTCTTCAATAATTGATTATGAATTAATATTACAAACAGATTCAGTTTTTTGCATGTGTCTAAATTTCCCCATGGACTTTACACACAAATAGGTGGAAAACTTACAAAAGGCTAGTAAAAGAAGTGATAAATTCATCTTTCTTTGGCAAAAAACCTTGTCTTTTGCATTTGTTATATTTCGAAAACGAATGAAAGACCAGCGAAATTAAACACATGGCAGTGTTAAGCAAACGTAAACAAACCTGCATTAGCAATTTGCAGCTGTTTTGATAATGTTCAAATTAGCCAGAAATTCCAGGGGCCGTTCTTTCCCGGAGCTCTTCAATTAGTAAGATTTGATGTAAATCTCTGATTTTTTACACACACCTACAACCCCAGACAAAAGTCTTGGGAAGTTTTGCCCTTTTGTGCCTCCCCTCAATGTTGAGCGAAAAGCGACCTTACACACACAAGGTTGTAAAATGAGGGACCAACGTTGATATGGGGGAGCAGGGGGATCCTACAGCAGTACAGGAATGGGTAGGGCTTTCCACAAGTTGCTCGAGATTCCCAAAAAGTTGCCCGGAATTTCTCAAAAAGTTGCTCAAAAGTTGCTCCAAAATTCCAAAAAAGTTGCTTCTGATAATAAAAGTTGCTCGAAAGTTGCTCCCAAAAATCCAAAACGCTGCTTCTAATCACGAGAATTTCTCTAAATATATGCTAATTTCCCTTTGAGAGTAAGTTTTCTAAGCAGTTTTATGCAACTTTACAGCAAAAGAAGTATCTAAATAACATATTAAGGGGAAAAGCTGTTAAATTACAAGGATTTCTTTAACTGAGAAATATCGTGAAGATAACAATGACGTCATGTTTGCTGACGAGTTTTGTAATGTTTTAATGCAGAATGAGACGAAAGTTAATACATCTTCAGATGTTCCTCGAAAATCTTCGGCAAACTTCGTAAATCTTCGGAAACTTTCGTATTGCCTTTGAACAACACTCGGATAATCTTCGGAGATCTTCGGTCTGGAAATTGCTTAAATTGCAACAAGTTGCTCGAGAGGAAAAAAGTTGCTCGAAGGGGAAAAAGTTGCTCGAATCATGAAAAGTTGCCAAAAAGTTGCCGAGCAACTTGTGGAAAGCCCTAGGAATGGGGATTGCTAAATTGAATTAAAAGCTCTCTGTAATCGGGAATGTTTTTACAACCTTCCAAACTCTTTTTGTCTTGGGTTGTACATGTAAGTGTTATCAGTCTTAAAACAGGTGGGTATTTGGTCAAGATAGATTTCACATTGAGGCAGTTGTTGAGACGGACAGAATGATTGAGCAGTTTTAAGAGCAAAATTAATAAGTCGCCATTTTGTAAAATCTGTGGTCAGGATTATCGCATAATTTGGTGTGAATGATCTTTAACAGCTTGCCAGCTTGTTGGAGGTCATTCCAAAAATTTCGCCATGGCATATTAAAAATAAAAGGCACACAATGCATGCAGAAACGATGAAGTTTCCCAAGGGGGTCTTAAATAATTAACTGGAAATTTGTCAAAAAAATTAATGTATAATAATAACAATCTTTTATTAGGAAGCTCCAATCACTTAAGTGGTTTACATGAAGGTCCTAACACTAGATATATATTATATAAATTATAAAATCTATTAATTAAAATCTAAAAATTAGTGCTTAAACCGAAATATAAAAAATATTTACAACTAAATTATAGAAAGCAGAAAAAATATTTACAACATATACATTAAAAGGATTAAAAATACTTATTTATAAATAGCAGAAAAAAGACACTTCTTAAAAATTTGCAAACTTGCTGAGTTTCTTGCAGTTCTCTCTAACTCATTAAAGTCTTTGAAACACTGGTACCGCGAACGGTGCTTTCCCCCAATTGTATTTGATTTTAGGGAGCTGTATAGTTTCTTTATTACGTGTATTGTAGGAGTGCATATCACTCTTTCTTACAATGTCCAAAGAATTATTAAGTTGGCCATTAATACACTTGTATGCATACATACATCGATGACATTTCCTACGTTCTTCGATATTCAGCCATCTCAAGACTGTTAATGCATCAGTGGATGAGGAGTAAAGTGGTCTATCTAATATTAACTTAGCGGCTTTGTTTTGCAGAATTTGCAATTCATTCATTAGTGAGACATTGTCCTTGTCACCCCAGACTAAATCAGCATAGTCAATAAAAGCATAATTAAATAAAAGTAGTTGACAACTTCTGTATTGAGTGGTTTTTCTACAAATGTTGCGTTATCTTAGCTTGTAACGTGACATCTGGTGTAAGTCTGATATCCGACACACAATACTTCTCTCGAGTCGAGTGACCACGGCCAATTGCGGTATAATAGTTGTTTACACAGGCCAGTTGCAGAAATGTTTGACTGAATATCACAGAACTCGTCAAATATAATTTGTCTCTTTCGTTTGTATCTTTGTATTAGTTCTTTCTAACTTCCCATGAGCATTTTGCTTTCTGTTCTTCACGGTGATTTCTTATTTTTCTAAACTTGATCTCTCTGCACGTCTCATTTATTTCTGTGGTTAGTTCCCATCCATGTCTCTTGTTACCAGCGCTCTTTGGTTAGGGACTGGTCAATAAGTACAGGGGGGGGGGGGGGGGTGGACCGGAGCAGAAAGGGGGTAGGTCATCAGTTTTTGAGCCCTCAAAAAGGGGTGGGCTATGTAGTTTTGATCTACACATACGGGGTGGGTCATCTTATTTATTCACTGACATTAAACTGTTATAGTTACAATAAAAGTTGCATTCATCAGTATATAAAATTGATAAATTTCTCCATGTGAGCAGTTTTAAATGAATTTCTAGCGATTTTATAAGGCTCAAATATAAAAATTTCCCGGGGGAGCATGCCCCTGACCCCCCTAGATAGCTTGTGATCATAACATCAGTTTTGCCTGTCTCTCTTCAACCAGTATAGATTCACGCTGGGCTTTAGGCCTTTTAATACCAGTAAACCCTTTAGTACAACACTTTGCAAATATTATGAATGATTGACAGTGGTTGTAGTTTCTATTATTAATATCTGTATAAAAATATGAACTCTTCAATAATTGATTATGAATTAATATTACAAACAGATTCAGTTTTTTTTGCATGTGTCTAAATTTCCCCATGGACTTTACACACAAATATGTAGAAAACTTTCAAAAGGCTAGTATAAGAAGTGATAAATTCATCCTTCTTTGGTGTGTTAAGAATAAGATGTACATGGAACAGCAGCCCCTCCACCCTACGGGCCTGTAAAAAAAATCGTGCAACGTACAGTACACGCAAAGTTTCCCACGCTTGTCTCTGTAAAAATGGTTTTAATATTTTTATAAGTTTGTATTTTTACATTTAAATTTATACGATTTTATCTTACCTGTAAAGCGCTTTAGAATAGTTTTATATAATTTTAGCGCTTTATAATAGTTTTGCGCCATAGATGATGATGATGATGATGACGATGATAATAATAAAAATAATAATAATAATAATAGTAATATTAATAACAATTTAATATTAATTTTTAGCAAACCATTGTACATAAGTCATTTTTATGAGTATTGAATAAAGTTTATAATATTTTAATAATAAATTAGATTATTATTATTATTATTATTATTATTATTATTATTGTTATTATTATCATTATTATTATTAGGCAACTCTATAACTTCAGTTCTTATTCGTTTATTAGATTTTCCCGCACAAAATCCTCTAATCGGAGAAACGTAATACATGCAAGTTTCGGAAACAAACAAAAACAGGAACTACTTCAGAGAAACCCTGTTTGAGAAAAGTTTGCAGGTTTACCGTCGATTAGCATGTTGTCTTCTTGTTATTTGAAATCAACCTAATAATTTGTTTTCGTATCCAAATTTCACAAACGCATTATCTGTTTATAAATAAAAATATTAGTAATAAAATACATTTTTATAGCGCTAAAACTATACATTTTCTTATGCGATGTTAAGGAGGCTCCATGTAGTTTTTTTTAGCCAAAGGGTGGTTGTTTTTAAAATTAAAATTATCTAAGAAACCGATGTTCAATTTTTTCCAGAATACACCATAATGATCAAATATGACCAAATTTTAATTTTTTACCCGTCACTTAGTCACAAAGGTTGCCATAGCAACCATTGGCGTTTTCTTTTGTTCTCAAACAAGCTTGATTTTCTCAAAATCTAGATTGACTTTTGGTATTCATTTTTTGATTTGTTCAAGTTTAATAAATTAAAAAAAAAAAAAAAAAAAAAGATTGACTACCTGTACTCAAAATTTTAGGAAAATCTGTAAGAGCGTTTAAGAGTAAATTAAGAATGAAGTTTTTGGTATTTTCTTTTTATTTCCTACAATCGGCAGTCGATATATTTTTACAAATTATAGCAAAAACTCTTTCGCTTTTAGTTAATGGTCTTTGCTGGTGTAAGTATTTATATTTCAGTAAGAGTAACTGCGCTCAAATAATACGAAACAATTTAAAAGCGCCTATTTTATATTAAAATGGGGTTTTTCTGAAAATTTCATTCTTGATTTACTTGAAAACGCTCTTACAGATTTTTCTAAAATTTCTTCAACAGTAAGTCAATCTACTAAACTTTAATATATCAAAAAATAAACACCAAGTGTCAATCTAGATTTCGAGAAAATCAAGCTTGTTTGAGAACAAAAGAAAGCATCAAAAGTTGCAATGGTAACGTTTGTGACTAAGTGACGGGTAAAAATTTAAAATTTGGTCATATTTGATCATTATGGTGTATTTTGGCAAAAATCGAACATTGGCTTCCTAGATAATTTTAATTTTCAAAACTACATCGAGCCTCCTTAATATTGATTATTCATACAGAAGCATAATAAAACAAGTAAAATAAACAGTTGTCAGTGAGGAACAGGTGGTCACGTCATATGTTCTATTCTCATTAAATTTTATTCTACTCAATTACTCCTTGCCTTTGAAAAGACCTGAGCAGTCTCGTCTTTTTCAACAAAAAACACGAATTATTTCGAAGCAAATACGTGTGCAAAGAAATTATTTGAGCCAAAGTGGCCCAGTTGGTCCGTGAAGCCGAGAGGAGAACTGATCAACGCTTGATGCCTTAAAGAAAGTTTGGTAAATATCATGCAGAAATCATCTTGCGAAATCATCGAAGCAAATACGTGTGCAAAGAAATTATTTGAGCCAAAGTAGCCCAGTTGGTCCGTAAAGCCGAGAGGAGAACTGATCAACGCTTGATGCCTTTAAGAAACTTTGGTAAATATGCAGAAATCATCTTGCGAATTGATGTTGCAGGAATACCCTGAAATCTCCGACGTTGAGGACTTCCAATCAACTTCCATCGCTTATTGTGTTTTTAACAATTTTCTATGCTATACTGCCATCATGTTGAACATTGTAACGATCCACGTGATAAGAAAAACTTCGTCGTTGCCAAAGACTTTAAAAACATTGCTCCTGAGTCTTGCTGTTTCTGATCTTGGCGTTGGTTTATTGGTTCAACCATTTTACACTTCACTCTTGGCCAACTGGTCACAACAAAGCATTCCCAGCTGCAGCACCTATAAGGTTTTCCTCGCGATGGGAAATTTGTTTGCTTCAGCTTCGTTCTTTGGTGTTGTGGCTGTAAGTGTAGACAGGTCCTTGGCTATTCATCTTCATCTCAGATATCAGGAACTTGTAACTCACAAGCGTGTCGTTGCTGTGGTGATCTTAATATGGGTATTTAGTGGACTTCTTACTTTGTTGCCGTTGTGGGTTTCGCCCGATATTCGCATTCAATATCAAGGCGTTATTATAGCAGTTTGTCTCATTCTTTCTACAGTGGCTTACATCAGGGTTTATTTAGCTTTAAAACGCCACAAGAATCAGATTCAGGCGCTGCAAGTACAACATGTACCACAAACAGGCGAAATGGCAAATTTCGCTAGCCTCATTAAATCTGTAATAGGGATTTTTTACGTATATCTCGTGTTTTTGGCTTGTTATTTACCGTATTTTATCAGTTTGGCCACCCTTAAAATCTTAAGCCCGAATACTGCTTTAAAGAAATATTTTCTTTTCTCGCTGACAGTAATGTTCCTTAATTCATCTTTGAATCCTGTAATTTACTGTTGGAAGATGAGACACATTCGACACGCTATTATGGACATACTACGGAACTTGTCTTGGCGCAGAAAACATGCATTACGCTAAACATCTGGCTTAAATGTTACTAAAGAAAAAATATTAGGAAATCGAAGTGATTTATATGACTTAGTGATTTCTGATATACTGAATTTAGTGAGATATTTGTAAATTCGTAAACAAAAATAATTACAACTGACCGTGACATTAAAAATACTGAATTTATTCCTGATTATTCCTGATATTAATTTTAGCGATTTTTTCATAGCAAGATTTAGCGACTATGTAATTTAGCGATTTTACGAACAATATAAAAAGTTAGTGATATCGTGTAACACAGTACACGATAATCTATCATACTTATAGCCAGTACTTATAGCTAAGATAGAAATACATGTTCAGTAAAAAAACAAACTCACTTGAAATTGAACGAACATTTGCATTGCCAGAAAGAACAAAGATACCGGCATCTATTTTTAAAAGAATATTTCATATCGACTATGCTTTATTGTGTTTCTCTTTGGGGTGTGAGGTGGAGGGGGAAGAGTAATAAATTTGACGGAGACAAATTTTAGCGAGCACTAAATTTAGCGATTTTTGCCCAGCTCGTTAAAATCGCAAAAATTAGTAGCCGCTAACAATAGTAACCTTAAGGTATATGGCAGTTTTCATTTCACGCGCAGTGCAGGAGCCCATTGATGGCAACTGGCAGTCTTTTCAATGAAAAAAAAAATGGAAGTTGAAAGCGCGGACATCAGTAACACCCACGCGTTGGATTTGTTGTTCACTGTTTTCATTAAGCCATGACAGATGCCTGCGTGCTGGTAATCATGGAAGGATCGGACAGTTTTTTTTGTAATTTACTCTTTTAATTTAAAAAAGGAGTAAAATGCAGCTACTTCATTTTACTTTGCAAGGTACACCTGCCGACATGTATGTATTTACGTTGGTAGTGTTGTGAAATATTTTTTCCGTCTTGACTTCTTTTGTTACATTTCATTTGACTTTCAAAAATCTAAATAAAAAGAGGAAGTTCTTTGTGTCTTGAGATAAACTTTGTCTGATTGACGTTTGTGGGTTTATCATAAATTAACATATAAAACGAGTTTAAAATACCGGTTCGACTTATTGGATTTTAGCATGTTTGTAGAACTAAAATTTCCATGAAATGCTTAGGCCTTCTACGCAGACGTTCTTAAGGCTCGTCATAGGGGAGAAATGAGTGACGAGCCCTAAGAACGTCTGCGTAGGAGGCTAGAAATGCTTCTGATGGACAACAATTTTATTTGTGAACTTATTTTAAT
Organism: Oculina patagonica; assembly: GCF_052425735.1. NCBI lineage: Eukaryota > Metazoa > Cnidaria > Anthozoa > Scleractinia > Oculinidae > Oculina > Oculina patagonica. Next base: position 18,335,971 of record NC_135769.1, read on the forward strand.
CATTGGCACCAAGCCAAGTAATCAAAATTCATCCGGTAGTGGGCTTGTTAAGATATTTTTACTAACGGATCTTTAAATTTGCAATTCTTAACACATGTCATGGTGGATCAAGCGGTTCAGGTGTGAACTCTTACTGGTGTCTTTGTGCTGTGTTCTTCTTGGGCAAGACTACTCTCATGGTGCAGTTTTGGTCTATTTTCGCTTCATTTCATTCGCCTTATGTTTCTGAAATGCACCGAGCACCTTCCGGTCTTTTTTTTAAACAAAGTACACTATATTTTTTCACAGCAAACTAGGTCTTCGCCTGCAACCATCACGTGGTACAAGGTACGCGATCTGTGCGCACAGCAGTCTATCAAGGCACTTTCTTACTTTAGGCAAGCCTAGTGATTGGTTAATAAAACTCGCGCAACGTGCACTAACCAATCAGGGCAGAGTATAATCTTCCCCGTCAATCAAGGGCAAACCGGAAGCATCCACGAGTTGGCTTTATGCGAGGTTTCCCGCGCTTGAAACCGTTAACCATTTTTACTTCAGTTCTTTTTCATTTATTACATATTTTCGTTTCAAATCCTCTAATCGGAGAAATGTAATACATGCGACTTTTTCGAAGAAAAGTTGTTCAGTTGGTCCGCGTCGCTGAGCCGTTAGAAAACAATCTTAGCTTCGTTATTGACATGATAAACGCTTGAGAAAACTTTGGTAAATATCATGGAAAAATCATCTTGTGATTTACTTCTTCAGTACTACCCCGAAATCTCCGATCTTAAAGATCTTCAGTCGACTTCCATCGTTAATTGTGTCTTCAACATTTTTCAAGCCTATACCGCCATCATGTTGAATATTGTAACAATCCAAGCGATAAGAAAAACTTCGTCAATGCCAAAAACCTTAAAAACATTGCTCTTGAGTCTTGCCGTTTCTGATGTTTGCGTCGGTATATTGGTCCAACCATTTTACACTTCACTCTTGGTCAGGTGGTTCAACACAGCATTCCAAGCTGTGAGACGCATAAGTTTTTTGTCATTATAGGAATTTTGTTTGCAACGGCTTCCTTCTTAGGTGTTGTGGCTGTAAGTGTAGACAGGTTCTTAGCTATTCATCTTCATCTCAGATATCAGGAACTTGTGACTCACAAGCGTGTTGTTGCTGTGGTGATCTCAATATGGGTATTTAGTGTATTTTTTTCTCTAATGTCGTTGTGGGTTCCGCGCGATGTTCGCTTCCAGTTTCAAAGCGTTCTTATAGTTGTTGGTCTCGTTCTTACTGCAATGATCTACATCAGGATTTATTTAGCCGTAAAACGGCACAAGAATCAGATTCAGGCCCTGCAATTACAACAAGTAGCACAGACTGAAGAAATGGCAAATTTCGCCAGCCTCGTTAAATCTGTGATCGGGACGTTTTACGTATGTCTCGTGTTTGTTGTTTGTTATTTTCCGTACTTTATCAGTCTGGCCACAATTAAAATGTTAGGCCCGGGTATTGCTATAAAGAAAATATTTCTTTTCTCCTTAACACTCATGTATCTTAATTCATCTTTGAACCCTGTAATTTACTGTTGGAAGATGAGACACATTCGACACGCTATCATGGACATACTGCGGAACATGTCTTGATTCAGAAACGGTGCATCACACTTATCGTAGAGCCGCCGGTCATGCCATGCAAGAATTCCGGGTCTACATTCAGTGTAGTCGCAACAGTGTAGACTGATCTCTGGCTGCGTGAAGAGATGTGAAAGCCTGTTACAACTTACCTATATTATACTGAAGAAATTACTGTATAATCAAACGGTATTTATGTAGCTTAGTAATTTCTGATACACTAAGCTTAGTGGCATTTTTGTGATTCAAAGATGCAACAGGAAACAGGAATCATTATATATACCAGTTATGGAAGAGAATATGTAGCAACGTTTTTTTTTTTTGCTTGTGCAAATAAAAATCAGTTTTATCGCAGTGTTATTGTCTTCAATGAAAAAGAAGCTGGAAGATCGCAGGCCCATAGTAGGGAAGAGGCGGGATGGGGACTCAGGCACCACCAGAAAGTTTCCAAGTTAATTGAATCGAATTTTAGAACTAAAGTGAATTGGTTGCTAAAATAGACAGCAGTTTATCGTTTTGTTAATCAATATCAATAAAGTCAATATTTTAGTTGCAGGTGTATTCTCATTTTCACGGATTAACACCCTAATCATTTTATCTAATTAAAATTTATCTTCATCATGTTTGGTTTGTAACCCCGTGATCATTATCGTCGATGCTCTTTTTCGTAAAACTTTCAGCGAAACTTCGTAATACAGCACTATCGGGATTTTAAAATCAGTCTGGCTCGCTAAATGGCGCACTAGACTTTTAGCATTTTGCTTGTGTACAGTCGATTAGCATATTAAGTGTCCGTAGACTTTAGAGTCAATTTTGTTGTCTTGCTTGAGAGTGTTAAACAAATATTCATAAAAAATATGCACGCACGCTTATTTTACATCAAGCATGTAGCTAGGCATTTTTATTTGGTAGTGTTCTTACCTATATTTTATTTACCACGTTAAAATACCGGGAATGACGCCTAAACTTAGTGTTTACTGTTATAACAAAATTAGAGATTTTCGAACACAAGGCTCAGTTTAAATAAACATGACATTCATACTACTGACAGTTACTTCTTGGTTTTATTCTAATAAGTTAAAAGAAGGTTCAAGACTCACGTATAAACTTGAACTATATGATGTCTTGTTGACAAAATCAGCAGGAGCAAGTTCTGAAATACTTCGTCTACTGAGGATCATTACTTCAGTAGGCAAAAAATTCATTTTAGCCAGAGTACTCCAGTTGCTCCTTGGCGCCGAGAGAAAAAAATATCTTGGCTTCGTAAGCACTTTATGTGATGAACGCTTGATGCCTTAATGGCAAATATCATGAAGAATTCATCTTGTGAATTTCTTCTGCAGCAATATCCCGAAATCTCCGACCTTAAAAACTTTCAGTCAACTTCCATCGCAAATTGTGTCTTCAATAGTTTTTCATCTTATACTGCCATCATGTTGAACACTGTAACAATACACGCGATAAGAAAAACTTTGTCTTTGCCAAAAACTTTAAAAACATTGCTCCTGAGTCTTGCTGTTTCTGATGTTAGTGTTGGTTTATTGGTTCAACCATTTTACACCGCACTTCTGGTTAACTGGTCACAACATAGCACTTTTAACTGTGGAACCTATAAGGTTTTTATCGTCCTTGCACAGTTGTTTACTTTAGCTTCTTTTTTTGGTGTTGTGGCTGTAAGTGTAGACAGGTTCTTAGCAATTCATCTTCATCTCAGATATCAGGAACTTGTGACTTACAAGCGTGTTGTTGCTGTGGTGATCTCAATATGGGTGTTGAGTACACTCTTTTCTTTAATGTTGATGTGGGCTCCGCCAGACATTCGGTCCTTATTTCTGGGCATTGTAACAGTTTTTGGCCTTGTTCTTACAACAGTGGTCTACATCAAGATCTATTTAGCCGTACGACGCCATCAGAATCAGATTCAGGCCCTGCAAGTACAACAAGTAGCACAAAATGGAGAAATGGTAGATTTTTCTAGACTCGTTAAATCTGCAGTCGGTATCTTCTACGTATATCTCGTGTTTTTGGTCTGTTATTTGCCGTTCTTTATCAGCTTGCCTGCCATTAAAATCCTCGGCCCAAGTAGCGCTTTGAAAAGATTTTATTTTTTCTCCTTAACACTCGTCTTTCTTAATTCATCTTTAAATCCCGTAATTTACTGTTGGAAGATGAGACACATTCGACACGCTATCATGGACATACTGCGGAACATGTCTTGGCTCAGCAACCGTGTACCCCATTAACTGTAGAGTTGATAACTGTTTTTCTTTCTGTTTGGCGACTGTTCACAGTATTTGGCGATATAAGTGTCATGCCGGCCTTGATTAAATAAATCGCAAGTGGTCGTTCTATACGTTTACGTATACGTTATGAAAACACAAAGGAATATGCGGGCAAATTTATTACAGTCCACGGTTTAGCATTATCATGTTTGGTTTGTGATATTTTCAATAGCAAGTTTTCCTTATCAAGTTATTATTTTGCTCAAACAAAATTTTATTTCTAGGTAAACTATCAGTTACTTTGTTAGTGCACTTTTGAAAGACAACTTTTGCTGTTTTGCTTTTTATTTATCTTTTGGTTACACTAAATCAATATCTTCAATATTTTCTTGCTGGTGTAACTCATTTTCACGGATTAACACCTTAAATATTTTATCTAATTTAAATTTGTTTTCGTCATGTTTGGTTTGAGACCCTATTATTATCAAGCGCTCCTCTTCGTAACTGCTCCCAGCCACACTTAGCAATACGGCGCTATCGCTGTTTCAAACTAATCCGGCCCGCCAAATGGCACACTAGACTTGTAGCAGTTTGCAGGTGTACCATAGATTAACATATTAAGTGACCGTGGGCTTTAGTGTCAACTTTGTTTTGTTGCCTGTGAGTGTTAAACAAATCACAGGCGGCCCAAGCTCTCTATCAGATTACCTTTGGACGTGACTCTTGCTTATGAGCGGTGTTGTGTTACAAAGATTCGATTTATAAGGGTTTGTATGGGAAACAACGAATTTTCTTTAAAAGTAAAAATAAAATGTATATTTTGTGAATAAAGTTGACTTACCCTGATTCTTTGTTTCATTCTTTGTTGTTTGCCAACTTCTCAGGTCGATCCAACGCGTTTTCGGCGAGTTATCGTTATTTAGGTGTCCACTGCTAAATTTGGTAAACTTCAAATTTGTAAACTTTAATTTTCCTATACCGCCATCATGTTGAACATTGTAACAATCCACGCGATTAGAAAAACTTCGTCGTTGCCGAAGACTTTAAAAACATTGCTCTTGAGTCTTGCTGTTTCTGATGTTGGCGTTGGTTTATTGGTCCAACCATTTAACACTTTTGTTCTGGTCAACTGGTTACATAAAACGCCACAAGAATCAGATTCAGGCACTGCAAATACAACATGTACCACACTCACAGACTGGCGACTCGTTAAATTTGTAATCGGGATTTTTTTACGTATATCTCGTGTTTTTGGCTTGTTATTTACCGTATTTTATTAGTTTGGCCACCCTTAAAATCTTAAGTCCGAATATTACTTCAGTGTTACTTTATCCTTTGTTGATTTAAGACATTACACGTATGCAAGCCTTGAATTTAATTCATGGATTAGCCTCCGTATGAGATGAAATGTTTCCTCAGAGCAAGCTTCTCGCAATTGGTCACAGTGTTCTTCGATCCCATGGTAAGCCAGATCACGTTTAGTGGTCATGGAACGGATCGTGGCTTGCATTAGTTTTCTATCGGAACATGAGTAGATAATAATGGTTTTTACGTTTCGTACATACATTTACAAATGCCTTAAATCAACAAAGGGTAAGAAACTGACTGAGCTTTACAGGGCCGGGCGCGAAGACCAGTCACCAAACCTTATACAGTCGAAGCTCTCTTAACGGAAACTCTCGTAAGCGGACAGCTCTACTGACGGCTGCCTTATTTGAAACCCCGTTTTAACTCCCATACAAACTCTATATTTTTACATTCTCGTAAGCGGACATTCCCGTAAGCGGCCGCGGACACTTGCAGAGATAACGATTTATACTTTTTCTTTGTTTTTAAGCCCCCATAAGCGGACACGTACTCCAAAGAAAATCCTATTAATATCCTTCGTATCTTGTTTTTTATCAATGAACTTCACATCGCCGTTCGTCACAATAATTTTACAGTAATTTCAGTAACATATTTAAGTGTTTGTTTTGTCGTCATCCATGTCCGGTTACATTTCGAAACACAAATAAACACTGTAATACTGTTCAGTTATCGTCATTATATCGTGGTTGTACAGTATAGTGAACAATAAAACAAAAATGTGATTGTCATTTAATACGGCGGTATTTTTTTGTATTTCCAATACGGTACTGTATTTATTGTTAGCTGGGCAAGCTCCCGTAAGCGGCCTCTATCCCTACACCTCTTGTGGCCGCTTACGAGAACCATTCTCGTAAGCGGCCAGCTCCAGTTACGGACACTTTTTTCGCGTCCCGAGGGTGTCCGCACCAACACCAACAGCGGTAACGATCATCAGAGCAAATTTGTCGTCACTACTCCTGACGATCTACCCCTTTTTGATGCTGAAATCAATCAATCAATAATCAATAAAATTTATTTACCCTCGGAGCTGACGGGGGCTGGCTAGGCCCCTAGCAAAACATATGCTAATATGCCGAGAAAATAAATTACAAATGTAAAAATATATACAGAACGAAAAATTCATAAGTAAGTAAAGTAATTCATAAGTTAAGTAAAGGGCTCACCTTTGTACCTATCCAAAAGGGTACTGACGAATATCAAGCAAAGGCGGATTGTGAGAACTTTTACCGTCGCCTTCGTTTGCAGGCTCATTTCCACAACGAAGATGATAGTGAACCCCAAACCACACAAGACACTTGCGATCCAATTGCTAAGCTAAACCACAAGGAGTCAACTCGGACTCTTCCCGAAGGCAGGTTCTCTGCGATAGATCATTACATTGACCGTTGCCGTCGCGCCGTTAATGCTTTAGATTTCAAGGCCAGAACGCATCATAATAACTTATCACCCGCCGAAAATAAAAACAAGCGTTACTCCAACTGACCAGACGAAATGACATCATCATAAAACCGGCCGATAAAGGTGGTGCGGTTGTTGTATGGTCGCGCCCCCTGTATGATGCCGAAGCACACCGCCAGCTGTCTGATGGTCGTTTTCATGAACGCCTTGATCAAGACCTTGTCAAGGAGAATCAGCAAGCCATCAAAACAACCGTCAATGAAATGATACACGCCAATAAACTACCGACTTCAGCAATGAATCTTGTTTTACAAACTCGGAGGACCTCAAAATTCTATCCCCTCCCAAAGATCTACAAAGAGAACAACCCTGGGCGACCGATTGTTTCCGTCCTACAGAAAACACTGCGTCGTACTTGGACCAAGGTCATGTCTCCTCTCGTATGCAATCTTAATACATACGTCAAGGACACAAACCACGCACTTCAGATCTTCAACAGTTTTCAATTTGACAATGATGACACCAGCCAACGTTACTCTACACGATAGACATCAAGTCTCTTTACACCGTGATCTTGCACAACAGTGGCCTAAAAGCGTTGAAATACTTCTAAGACAAGCGCCTCGTGCTCGATACACCCACAGCAACACTCACTCGCTTAACTGAGCTTAACTGAACTGGTGTTCACCCTTAACACTTTCTTGTTTAACGATGAATTGCCATCAGATGGGAGGAGTCGCCATGGGCAGCAAAATGGGCCCGAACTGCGCATGTCTATTCGTAGGCTATGTGGAAGGATGTGGAAGACCAAATTAGCCAACGGTACACCAGTTTTGTACCTCAGCTCCATAAGCGATACATCGACGATGTGGTAAGAGTCGTGTGTTGTAACCGTGTGCAACTTGAGGAATACATTGCGTTTTTCTCTTACTTTCATTCCGCTCTGCAATTTACACATACAATCTCCGCAACCGAGTTACCTTTCCTGGATATCAAATTGCACATTTCTGGTGACCGTCTCTCAACCTCCATTCACTACAAAGCCACTGATACCCTCAGCTATCTTCATCACGACTCATCACATTCCAGCCACTGAAAAGAAAGCCTCCCGCAAAGTCAGTTTTAACGGCTACGACGCCTCTGTTCCAACAGGATGAACAGGTGAACAGGATTTCTTTGGTTCTCACATACCACCCTCTGAACAACAGAATCAAGCGAATCCTGCTAGACAACTTCAAGGTAGTCACTGACGACCCTGTAGCTACTCACATTTTCCCTCAGCCGCCGATGGTCGCGTTTCGCGGGGGTAGAAACTTGCGTTCAACGCTGGTACACACAGCCACCTAGCAAGCTATCACACGCGCAGGGTCTTACCCTTGTGGAAACACTCGCTGTCCCACTTGTGACCTCAGGACTTATTTACTGCATCTCCTGCCGCCGCTGCCCTGCCATTTACATCGGCGAAACTGGGCGCACCCTAGGGGAACGTTTTGGCGAACACCAACGAAGCATCACCAAGTGTGCACCTGGCCTCCCCGTCGCAGAGCATTTCAGCTCAAACGATCACAGCTTAGCCGACGCACAGGTCTGCGTTGTCAAGCTCTGCGGCGGTAACAAGCAAAGAAAGAGGCAGGATATGCGTTTAATTTTTCAACTTGGGACCTGCCAACTGCGCGGTTTAAACTCAGATTTCCGGTTTTATTGAGGTTTTCGCGTGCTAGAGACCAAATTTACATGACTTAAAATTTTCTCGTGGCGTATTTTTAACGATCGTTTTATTTACAATCATTTTACCACTGACGAAGGGCTAAGCCTGAAACGTTTGGTTTGTTATGAACTTATTTTGGCATTTTCAATAACGTTTATTCTCAATTTTCAGAGTATTGTCATCTCTGTCAATCAAGTGCAAACCGGGAGCAGCCGCGAGTTGGCTTTACGCGAGGTTTCCCGCACTTGCAACCGGCTTTATATTTAACTGCAGTTCTTTCTTGTTTATTACATTTTGCCGCTCCAAATCGTCTAATCGGAGTAACGAAACACATGCAGTTTTGGGAAATAAACAAAAGGGGAACTACTTTAGCGAAACCTTGTTTAAAACGTTTGCAGGTTAACCGTCGATTAGCATATAAAACACTTTTTAATTACACCCAAGGGTTCTCTTTAGTCATTTTTAAAATTCCCATTAAATGCTTTGTGCGCACAACTTTAGTTTCCATCAATCCCAACCCCATGATCTTTATTTAAAAGCTACTTTATTAATATTTTTTTTTTACCAAAATTTAACAAACGCATCACCTGTTTAATAAACAGTTGTCAGTGAGGTGCAGATGGTCTTACTAGAAGACTTATATATTCTATTCTCGTTAAATTTTATTCTACTCAATTACTCCTTGCCTTTGAAAAGACATGAGTAAGTTTCGTCCCTTTTAACAAAGAGCACGAATTATTTCGAAGCAAATACGAGTGCAAAGGATTATTTTGAGCCAAAGTGGTCCAGTTTGTCCACGTGACGCCAAGAAGGGAAACTGTTATAGCTTTTTAAAGCAATTGATGTGATCAATGCTTAACGCTTTAAAGAAACTTTGGTAAATATCATGAAGAAATCATCTTGTGAATTGATGCTGCACCGCTACCCCGAAATCTCCGACGTTGAAGACCTTCAGTCGACTTCCATCGCTAATTGTGTCTTCAACAATTTTCTATGCTTGTACCTCCATCATGTTGAACATTGTAACAATCTACGCGATAAGAAAAACTTCGTCGTTGCCGAAGACTTTAAAAACATTGCTCCTGAGTCTTGCTGTTTCTGATGTTGGTGTTGGTTTATTGGTTCAACCATTTTACACTTCACTGCTGGTCAAGTGGTTACAACAAACCATTCCTAGCTGTAGCACATACAAGGCTTTTTTCGTCATTGGTAATTTTTTTACTTTTGCTTCGTTCTTTGGTGTTGTGGCTGTAAGTGTAGACAGGTTCTTAGCTATTCATCTTCATCTCAGATATCAGGAACTTGTGACTCACAAGCGTGTTGTTGCTGTGGTGATCTCAAATTGGTTGTTAAGTGCATTTCTTTCTCTGACGCCGCTATAGGTTCCAGCCGGATATTCGCTTCTTATCTTGGTGCATTATTATAGCTTTTGGTCTCGTTCTTACTGCAATGATTTACATTAAAATTTATTTAGCCGTCAAACGTCACAAGAACCAGATTCAGGTCCTGCAAGTACAACAAGTAGTGCAGACTGGTGAAATGGCAAATTTTGCCAGCCTCATTAAATCTGCAGCAGGTTTTCTCTACGTGTATGTCGTGTTTTTGGCTTGTTATTTGCCCATGATGTTTTACAAGTTTGGCCACTTTTAAATTCATAAACCCAAGTATTGCTTTGAAGAAGTTTTTTCTGTTTTCCTTGACACTCGTTTTACTTAATTCATCTTTGAACCCTGTAATTTACTGTTGGAAGATGAGACACATTCGACACGCTATCATGGACATACTGCGGAACATGTCTTGGCTCAGCAGCCGTGCATCACACTAATGGAAGAGCCGCCGTTCATCCTTTGCAAGGATTCTGTCTGTATGCATTCAGTGTAGTCGTAACAGTATAGACTGATCTCTGGCTGCATGAAGAGATGTAAAAGCCTGTTATAATTCATTTATATTAAGCTGAAGAAATTACTGTATACTCAAACGGTATTTATGTAGCTTAGCAATTCTGATACTACTAAGCTTAGTCAGATATCTGTGATTCAAAGATGGAACATGAAACTGGAATCATTTCATGTACCAGAACGATGTGAAAGAGAATATGTAGCAAGGTTTTTTTTTGCTTGTGCGAATAAAAATAAGTTTTATTGCAGTGTTGTCAGTGTCTTTTTAATGAAAAAGAAACAGAAAAACTGAACTTGTAGGGGAAAAGGCAGTAGTAGCGACTTGAGCCCCGCCAGAAAGTTTCCAAGATTGGGTAAAATTTTGCAACTTAGAAATTTAGTTACCAAAATGGACAGCAGTCAGCGGAGGCGGCTACAGTTTCAAAGTAATGTCACATGTTCAGTAAGGTTCTATGTATTTTTGTTCTTTTTTAAAAATTTAGAACTGAGTAATAGACGAAATTGTAAAAGCCAAGTAATAGCGAAGGCTCTAGGACCGAAACTGGGATAAAACAAATATAATTTTGCAATGTTTCAGGTAAAAATAGCGAATAAATTCGAGCTTGGTGACTGTTTTTCTGTTAGCCCACTGTTCGCAGTGTATTTCCATGTCTGGTGACGTAAGTGTCATTACAGCCTTGATTGAGAAACCGCAAGTAACCATGACACTAACGACACTTCGTCGTCATGACAATACAAGGGGATGCGCGGGAAAATTACAGTCCAATGTTTAGCTCTATCGTCTGGTTTGTTACCCTTCCAATACGAAGCTATTCTTATCAAATTATCATTTTTTTCGAACAGAATGTTATTTTTAGGTAGAAGTTGGTTGGTGCACTTTTGAAAGATTGCTATGTTTTTTTATTTAACTTTTGGTAATACTAAATCAATATCAAAAGGTGAATATTTTCTTTTGTAGGTGTTAACTTATTTTCACGAATTAACCCCTTTAAATTTGTTTTTATCATATTGTTTGGTTTGAGACCCTATCGCTATCAAGCGTTCCTCTTCGCAAAACTCCCAACCACACTTAGCAATAAAGCGCTCTTACTGTTTCAAGTTAGGCCGGCTGAAATAGCCTGCGAAAGCAGACGCATTTCCGGCTTTCGCTTTCTTGGCATTCTCGTCCCCAGAGCCGCGATCCTTCTGGTCAACACCCGGGATCGAGACGGTGCTGACCAGAAGGATCGCGGCCTCTGGGGACGAGAATGTTCTCTTGGTGGAGACAAGCGACAGCCGGAAATGCGTCTGCGTTCGCAGGCTAGCTCACTAAATGGCACATTGGAGTTCTAGCAGCTTGCAGGTGTTCCAACGATGAGCATATTAAGCGACTGTGTGCTTTAGAGTAAATTTTATTTTGATGTTTGACAGTGTTAAATAAATAAATATGAATATGAATATGAATATAAATCATGAATCTGTAATCTTTTTCATTTGATCAGGCATGTAGCTAAGCATCTTTATTCGGTAGAATTCTTGCCTTTTTCTTATTTCTCCAGTTTGAAATTGCCTAATTTCAGTGTTAACTGTTCTGAACAATCTTTTTGGGTTTTCGAACAAATAGCTTGTTTAAACAGAACTGACAATCACGCGAGTGACGTTTACTTATTGGTTTTATTCTAATAAGCTACAAGAAAATTCAAGAACCGCGTATGAATTTAAACTACTTGTAATAGTGTCCACCGGTTTCAGTTTTCCCGCACTAAATCTTCTATCAGAGAAAAAAAGCACGTGCCGGCACGTTTGAGAATTAAAAAAGAAGAGGAACTTCTGACTTTAGAGACTGAGCTTTGTTTGACAAGCGTTTGCAGGGTTACCGTCGATTAGCATAAATTATAAAACGCTTTTTAATTATACCCTTGCTGTCTTCTTTCTGTTGGTACTCACTTTAAAAAAATCTTGTTTATGCTTTGTATGCATAACCTTTTTAGTTTCCATCAACCCCCCTAAAATCGTATGTTCGTTATTTGAAAGCTACCGTATAGATTTCAAACACATCGTCTAATTAGTAAATAATAATAGTAATACCCTTCGGCTAAAAAAACTTCATCGAGCCTCCTTAATATTGATTATTCATACAGAAGCATAATAAAACATGAAAATAAACTGTTGTCAGTGTGGCGCAGGTGGTCTTGTCAGAAGTTATATGTTCTATTCTCATTAATTTAATTCTACTCAATTACTCCTTGCCTTTGAAAAGAACCAAACAGTTTTGTCTTTTTCAAAAAAAAAAAAAAAAGAGCTAGCACGAATGATTTCGAAGCAAAAACGTGTGCAAAAGAATCATTTGAGCCAAAGTCGCCCAGTTGGTCCGTTACGCTGAGAAGGAAAACTGTTTTAGTTTCGTAAAGTACTCGATGCCTTAAAGGAACTTTGGTAAATATCATGCAGAAATCATCTTGCGTATTGATGTTGCAACAATACCCCGAAATCTTCGACGTTAAGGACTTCCAGTCAACTTCCATCGCTAATTGTGTTTTTAACAATTTTCTATGCTATACTGCCATCATGTTGAACATTGTAACAATCCACGCGATAAGAAAAACTTTGTCTTTACCAAAAACGTTAAAAACATTGCTACTGAGTCTTGCTGTTTCCGACCTTGGCGTTGGTTTATTGGTTCAACCATTTTACACTTCACTCCTGGTCAACTGGTTACAACACAGCATTCCTAGCTGTAGCGCCTATAATGTTTTTCTCGAGATGGGAAATTTGTTTGCTTCGGCTTCGTTCTTTGGTGTTGTGGCTGTAAGTGTAGACAGGTCCTTAGCTATTCATCTTCATCTCAGATATCAGGAACTTGTGACTCACAAGCGTGTTGTTGCTGTGGTGATCTTAATATGGGTATTTAGTGGACTTCTTACTCTGTTGCCGTTGTGGGTTTCACCCGATATTCGCATTCAATATCAAGGCGTTATTATAGCAGTTTGTCTCATTCTTTCTACAGTGGCTTACATCAGGATTTATTTAGCTATAAAACGCCACAAAAATCAGATGCAGGCGATGCAAATACAACATGTAGCACAGGCTGGCGAAATCGCAAATTTCGCTAGCCTAATTAAATCTGTAATTGGGATTTTTTACGTATATCTCGTGTTTCTGGCTTGTTATTTACCGTATTTAATCAGTTTGACCACCCTTAAAATCTTAAGCCCGAATACTGCTTTAAAGAAATATTTTCTTTTCTCATTGACAATAATGTTCCTTAATTCATCATTGAACCCAGTAATTTACTGTTGGAAGATGAGACACATTCGACACGCTATCATGGACATACTGCGGAACATGTCTTGGCTCAGAAATCGTGCATCACACTAATCGCAGGACCGGCCATGCCATGCCACGATTCTCCACTTTCAGTGTTGTCGTTGTTGCTAAACGCCTTCAGTATAACAAGGACCGCGAGCAGTCTGACTGACTACATTAGGACAAACGAGACTGCTATTAAAAGTGAGTAATAGAATACTAAAGAAACAATGCGAGGAAGGGTTTGTAGAGCCTATTGATTTGTAACACACGGAGTTAGTTGCGATTTTTGTGATCTCGAAAAAAAAAAAAATAACAGACATTGAAAATACTGAATTTATTCTATGTACTATAATAAAAAGACTATGTAGCAGTTTTTTCTTCTCTTTGTGAATAAACCAGTTTTACACGCAGTTTCACTTATTTTTAATGACCTAACGTGCACGCGTTGGATCAGACAAATTTATTAAGTGCTTTTAAAATTTAAAGGTGTAAAATTGCAGCTACTTTCACTCCGAGGTTCAACTTTCACATGTATCTATTTATGTTAGATATGTTAATAAACAGTTGTCAGTGAGGTGCAGATGGTCTCATCAGAAGTCTTCTATTCTTATATTCTAGCAGTTTCGTCCTCTTCGACAAAGAGCACGAATTATTTCTAAGCAAATACGTGTGCAAAGGGCTGGAATCGTTTGAGCCAAAGTTGTCCAGTTTGTCCGTGTCGCCGAGAAGGGAACAGTATCGTAGCTTTTTAAAGCAATGGATGTGATCAACGCTTGATACCTTGGTGAATATCATTTGGTGAATATCATGGAGAAATCATCTTGTGAATTTCTGATTCAGCCCTACCCCGAAATTAGTGATGTTGAAGACTTTCAGTCAACTTCCATCGCTAATTGTGTCTTCAACAATTTTCTATGCTATACCGCCATCATGTTGAACATTGTAACAATCCACGCGATAAGAAAAACTTTGTCTTTACCAAAAACGTTAAAAACAGTGCTCCTGAGTCTTGCTGTTTCCGACCTTGGCGTTGGTTTATTGGTTCAACCATTTTACACTTCACTCCTGGTCAACTGGTTACAACAAGCATTCCTAGCTGTAGCGCCTAGAATGTTTTTATCGAGACTGGGACAATTTGTTTGCTTCAGCTTCGTTCTTTGGTGTTGTGGCTGTAAGTGTAGACAGGTTCTTGGCTATTCATCTTCATCTCAGATATCAGGAACTTGTGACTCACAAGCGTGTTGTTGCTGCGATGATCTCAATATGGGTGTTGAGTTCATTTCTTACTCCGATGTCGTTGTGGGTTCCACCCGATATTCGGTCTTAGCTTTATTTCTATGCATATATATATATTATTGTAGTTGTTGGCCTTGCTGTTACAACAGTGGTCTACACCAGGATTTATTCAGCCGTACACCGCCACAAGAATGAGATTCAGGCCCTGCAAGTACAACAAGTAGCACAGACTGGCGAAATGGCAATTTTTGCTAGCGTCGTTAAAATTTTAATCTGCCGTCGGTATATTTTATGTATATTTCGTTTTTTTTTTGCTTGTTCAGTTTACCGTACTTTATCACTTTGGCAACCCTTAAAATCGTCGGCCCGAGTATTGCTTTAAAAAGATTTTACTTTTTGTTCTTAACACTCGTGTTTCTTAATTCATCCTTAAATCCTGTAATTTACTGTTGGAAGATGAGACACATTCGACACGCCAACATGGACATACTGCGAAATATGTGTTGGTTCAGAAACCGTGTATCACATTAACTGTAGAGTTGATAAACGCCTTCGAAAGGACCGCAGCAGAATAGACTGATCTCGGGATGCATAATGAGAACTAAAAGCGTACTAAAACTGAGTTATAAAATAATTAAGATATGATTCTATATTGGGTAGCTTAGTAATTTCCAATGCACTACGTTCACAGGCATTTTTGTAATTCAGGAATGAAACGGGAATTTGGAATAAAATTTATATTCCATATACCATACGGAAGATAATATGTAAAGAGATAAATTGTATTGCACTGTTATCAGTATATATATTAAATTTTAAGAAATGGAGTATTGTATTGTAAGTAGTGTGTTGTAAACAATTTAATTGTCATGTAGGTAGTGTAAACAGTGGATTGTACTGTAAGTAGAGTAAGCTTTGTATAGTAAGTAATAAGTAAGGCTTTGTATAGTAAGTAATTAGTAGTCACCTTGTAAGAACGTTTTGTGTGTGTTTTGCAATAAAAAAATAAAATAAAAAAATAAAAAAGATAATAATTATGTAGCAATGTTTTGTTTGCTTGTGTAAATTAAAATTAGTTTCACTCGCAGTGTTATTATTTGATTAATGAAAAAGAAACTGAAAGCCCTCTCCTCCCGAGTTTTACGACTTGCAACCAAACTAAAATTTTGCTACTAAAATGGACAGCAGTCAACGGAAGGTACAGTTTCAAAGTACTGTCACAGATTCAATTTGTTGTTCTTTTTTCTTTACAAATGAACGAAATTGTATTTTTGTTATGCTCTGCGTTGCCAAAAACCACGAACCATCTTCAAAGTATATGCTACTTAACTTGCGGTTCAGGAACCAACGGTGTTAGTTATTATAAAAGATTCTTTTGAGCTTAAAAGCGGGTAAAGACGTATTTGCGTATTTACACGATGTACGGCAGAGTGCAAAGGACTGAGAAGAAAACAAGGTCCCTTTATTTTCTTTTGGTGACAAAAAAAAAGGGCTGTGAACCGTTCATTGAAAATTTTTGAACGAATCTTAATTAAGCTAATCATTTTGTTGCTAGGTTTTTTGTGCATAATATCCGACCTGAATAACAACCAATCACACACTAGACAGATCTCTGTGTCAACGTCAGCTGTTTTCCACCTGTCCACGAGTCCGCTCCATAATTTTACACTCACTCCTTCTCCTGGTAACGAGTAAAGACTGGGCACTAGAGTGTTAATGGCGGCGTTGTTGAACACAAACAGTGCGACAGTCGAACTGTGACCAATAGTGCAAAACAATGTAGTGCACAGCCGTTCACAGTATTACATTTGGAGCTGTTGAGACTGGTAGCCCTAAGCACCAATTTCTTCTAGTAGAGGTATGACGTACTTTTACTAGTTACGCTTTAAGGATAAATTGCATAGTAACTCCAGTAACTCACAAGACAACATTTAACAATTATGTTCGCCGAAGGCGAAGTGATTATTCAACATTACCTGAAATGCTTAGCCTTATTTTACGTCGAACACTGAATGAAATTGTGTCTGTTTTTTGGTCTTCCCGTAAACTATTTTCTGCTTTTCATCTTCGTTTACTCGCTCTTGTTGTACATATTTTTAATTAAACTTTTCACTCGTGGTGTCTAAAATCTATATCATAAAGCAAATAAAGAAGCCTAAGCCATGTTTTATTCTGTCATAAAACACTCCGGGCATTTGAGAACACTCGAGAAATGTAGAAAACATTCGCCTGCGGCTCATGTTTTCTACATTTCCCTCGTGTTCTCAAATGCCCGTCGTGTTTTATGACAGTATAAAACATGGCTTAGGCTTCTTTATTTGTTAAATAATCACTGAGCCTGAGGCGAATAGTTGTTTTAGTATAATTTCAGAGGTGATCATCAAGAACTTTTAAGTTCTTGATGATCACCTCTAAAAAAAATTAACGATAGCAAACAAGAAAACAGCAAACACAAGTGGTCGCTTGCATACGGTGTAAACCAGTTTAATTCATCGATTGCAATCAGACCAATCAGACCGACCTCACGGGAATTTGATCGTGAGGTCGGTCCCCAGGGTAGGGATTTTGATCGTACGTGGTTGCCCCAGGGTAGGGATTTTAGTCGTATATGATACCCTGCAACAAGGTTTGAAGGACATCCACAGGGCTGTCACTAATTTTTCAAGTAGGTGGGGAAATGAAAAATGTAGCCGGGGGACAACATTTTTCTGTTGTAGGTTGTTGAGGGGGGGGGGGGGGTAGGGTTTAGGAAACAACAAAACTTGTTCCTAATACGAATTAATTGTTTTTATGCAATTTTTACGCCATGTTAACTTACAACTTTCTCTTTCTCTACACCATTCGACAAGAATCTGAAAAGTTTTCAAAGTTATCGTTTATTATGGGATTTGAAACGGCCTGACTTGTGACTAATGGCGTGACAGAATAAAGAAGTTGGGGAAGACTGGGAATGAGTGAACGTCAAACTGGTTTGTTTTTGTTTGTTTTTTCTTGAACCAAAACCATTGCTTTGAGAAATTCACACAACAAACTTTCTGCACTTATGTAGAATACTCAGACAAGCCAATGTTTCGTCATAGAAAGTACGTGTAATAACATATACGAGCCCTGTACAACTGATCTGTGTTTATTGACAAGTAGCTGATTAAACAGCATTAAAACAGGCAAGAGAAGAACACACATAATGTTGCAAGTTTACAGTTAACTGATCGCCGATTTTGTGTGGAAAGTGTTCATAGTTCAACTATGGAAAGTCCATGTGTGACTATTACTGGGCCACATGCGTCTTGTGCAATCTCCTTCATGCATCATCCAGGTCACTTGTTGTTTCGAAAGAGAAATGCTGAAGCCCAAACTGTTGTTTCTTCAGTTAAACATAACCTTACCTTAAAACACAGCCAGAAGATAAGAAGGGATCCAGTTTTATTCGTTTATCCACTTTTGCCCTCCGTTTTTTCGATGACATTTTCATGCCGATCCGGAATCTCCGACAACAAGAGAATCCGAATGAAACTAACACGTAAAATCACGCGCTTTCAAAGGAAGATGACATTGTTCAATATTTACGCGTTTTCAAACACAGCCTCACATGAAATGTCAATCGCTCTCTTTAAAAGGTGAAAAATAATTTGAATTAATAAACTAATGGCTTGTTTTTTATTCACAATTCTGTTATTTGATGTATTTTTCACTTTCCATGTTTTAGTTTTGTATCAAAGTAGCCGGGGTTCAAACTCGTTGTAGCCGGGGAAAATCCCCGGCCCCCGGCCCTTAGTGACAGCCCTGCATCTGACCACCTTTTATTGCTCCCAGGTGGGGATTTTGACCATTTATTTTGTCCCAGGGAGTGGGGAATTTGACATTTTTTTATAGAAAATGTCAAAATCCCCACCCCTTACCCGACCCCCCCCCCCTCGGGCTTAACATTGATAAGTGCATTATAAGCTTAATATTAAAATTTATGACTGACGTTTGCAGTCTACAGGCTGCAGACTGGAAACTGCAGACTAGTTTATAAAATCATAAAAAAGCTAGGTTATATAAAGTGTATCAAAGTGGGAGTCGTGAAGAACAGACAATTCGGACGGAGAAGAAGAGCGACTCACTCAGCCATGCTTGTGGTCAAATACAATCTTAATTTAATTACCATGACATGACGTCACAACAAGATATTGTTATGATATTGTTATTTAAAGTTCTCGTATTCAAGTATAAAGTGCCAATGTATGTAAAAATATGTGGCTCCAAACGTTTATTTAAGTCTTGAGAATGTCGTCAAGATGATGCCCAAACATCCACTCATTACGATATTGTGTTTAATTTGATGTTGATTTAAACTCTCAAAGATAAAAATTTCATATCCCTGTGCAACCATGTATCATGATCATCCTATTTTTGCCACAGGCGGTCCAAGCATGAAATTTGCATATATATTTAATCATTATAATTTAGGAGGTGATTATAAGAATTGGGGCATTTTGATTGGTTAAAAAACTCAGCGTATGATGCTTTAATCACCCTGCGAGAGGTGATTATAGCATTTAAAGGCTAGGTTAATAAGCCATGCCACCTTTGACATCCAGGCAAGTAAACATGGTTGCATTTTCTGAATGAAAAATTCCTTCATTTGAAAGAAGCCACTCAAAGTTGAAGGGCTCGCTGCAAAAAGGGCGGTAGTGATTTTCCCTTGAAATGAACATTATCAAAACTGCTCCAAATTTCGCATGCAGATTTGTTTACGTGCGCTTAACACTGTCCTGTGTTTCATTTCGTTGTTCTTTTTTAACATATGCAAAAAAAAGATTTTGTAACTTACATTGTCCACAGTAATCCAGCACTAGACATTTTTCCACGCCTCGCGTGTGAAAATCTTGCCCCGAGGCACTTTATTACAGTCGTCCGGGATGTAAAAACAGCTTTTCAGAAACCAACTTAACTGACCGCCATGTTTGTCATATTTCGTTTGCTCCCAGGCGGTGGCAGCGAGGGACTGGGACTCGCTATTCTATTGTGACGTCTTAAGTCACATGTTAGTGGCTCAAGAACAGAGAACAAAAATGGCACCTTTCTTGGAGAAATAAACTACTGGTTCGTTCGAGCGAGTGCGTCCGCTTGGCGGTTGAAGGACATCATTAAGTCTGAAAACCGGTAAGTCCCACAGCATTTCTCGAAGAAATGAGAGATGTTCGGCCTTTGTATTGTACAATAGTGCTCTTTAGCGCTCGAGAGAGAAAGTTGTTTGAGAAAGTTGTTCGGGAACTATGTCAGCGTGAGTTTTGCAGTGTCCCCTTGGGTGCTGCCGCGACAAAGTTGCCGAGAAGTGACCTGGTTTTAGACTTTAAAAAATTCTTTAGATGTTTCGCAGGGCACCTTTCCTTGCAAAATTTTTTTCTGTGCCTCATTAAATATTCATCAATCAATCATTCAATCGATTCGTGCAAGCGAAAACCTCAGAAGCTTATCTTGTTTTCGCGGGATTTTGTAGATGTGTGATGATGTGAGGAGTGGAGATAGAAGTGAGAGCAAGCCAGCGGCACTTAACTGAAAGCAAAACTAGTATAAAGTGAAGACACAAGCAAACGTATTCAATCAATCAGTCTATCACAACAGTCAATCTTTATTTAACTTTCACCTCAAATTACAGCTAACGGTAACAGATTAAAATAGTCTTTGCCCGAAACAACAAAAAGCAGCTAACTGCAAGCAGACTGCAGTGAAAGCTAGCCCAAGCAAACTGGCGTGAAAGCTTACTGCACGAAAAGCGCGATCTAAGTAGTAAGGCTGACTCTGATCCTAAACTTAACTTGAAACGCTAACGACGTCGCTAACCCTAACCCTAACCCTTATCCTTGGGGTTAAGCTTTTTCGTTAGGGTTAAGCTTTTGCGTTAGGGCTAAGGCTGTAGCCCTAACTTGAATCTCTAACCCCAACCCCAGGCCTTGGGGATAACTTTTGCGTTAGGGCTAGGCCTGTAACCCCAAAACTTTAGCTGGTTCCATTGTTTTGAGGAACAAAAGGTTTCCTTTGTTTATCGTTTGTGAAAGGAAAGACCTAAAGACGCCGCCTGCAAAAACCTTGTCTTTTGCATGTGTTATTTTTCGAAAACGAAGGAAAGACCAGCGAAATGAAATGCAGGACAATGTTTAGCACACGTAAACAAACTCACATGCGAAATTTGGAGTCGTTTTGTCCATGTTCGTTTTCGGCCAAAATCACTACCGCCCTTTTTGCAGCGAGCCCTTCATATGATTAATAATGATTAATAATGATTAATACTGTTATAGAGTTTTAAAACATTGGCAATTTTGCAAATTGACTACCAAGGTTTTTGGACCGAAAAATGGTTTCAACAGATGGTTCTCGAGGCATTATAATAGATCATAAACACACTGGTTTTGGAGATCGCACATGATCATGAGAAACTCAGTCAGATTGATTGATCAAACATGATTCAGTTCTCTTCTGACAGGATCAACTCATTTTGAGACGACTTTGACTTCATCTCGGAGATTATTCAACAGTTTGGGAGAATTGTTTCATAGATCTGAGATTTGGGTGGCTTAAACAAGAAGTTCCGGTATAAAAGGGGCCTGGCCTGGCCATTCTCATGCTGAGTTGTCAGTCAATCATCAAAGCGTAAACAACTGGCAAACAACCTGCGTATTTTCCACAACTGTTACTGATAAAATGTGTTTCATTTTCGCTAGGAATATTCTGTATTTTTGTCAATAATATATCGTGGTTTCATGAGATTTCAAAGCATGTTCAGCTTGAAGGATGCTCGGCGCCACAACGTGCCACAAATGCAAAGAGTACAAATTTGCATTTCGCGCCCGAGAAGCGTGAAATGTGGGAGGTGCCATCCCTTTTATAGCGGAACTTCTTGTTTAAGTTTGGAAGGGCTTATTTTATTTTATTCGGAATTTTAGTTTTTACAGAATTCATTCTTTTCTTGTTCATTTCACAGTATTTTTCATGTTGTTGAGAGGACATTACATGATGTGTATTTTGAAATCCCTCTGAACTGTTTGGTTAGTTGTGATTATAGTCATCACAAAGCTAAGCCTTTATTTTACCTAATTTTCAAAAATATTTCAGGGTGGGGCTGTGGAAATGTGTGGGATATGTTCCAAAGATTTCCTGAGATATCCCAAGGCTCTAAACATGTCCTAAAGGTCTGATGTTTAAAAATTGTTAAACAGCTGAAAAACAATGTTGTCCCAGGTCTTTTCCCTTCAAATGTGGGAAATGTCTGACAATTATAAGTCTTCCCCATGAAGACTGAGTTTTACAATTTTTCTTGAAAATGGTTCAATTGAATTCTCTGCAGGAAGGTCAGGTTTGTGAGCCATGCAACATTCATTTGGTTGTATGCATTAGATCAATGTTTAAGACCCGACTACAACACATGGCCGTTGCCAGTTTTGAGTCCCGACAATCATTTTTGGGTCCCAGCAAGCCGTGCAATCCATTAAATATTACACATTGGTTAGCCTACATAGCACTCCAGTTAGCCTACAGTTAGCTAAGGTAGCTTGCAGTTAGCCTTTTGTTGGGATTAGGGATTTCTGGCTTGCATAGCTTGCAAATCACACCATTCCTCTTAGCCTAAATAACACATTGGTTAGCCTAAACAGCACTCTGGTTAGCCTTCAGTCAGTTTAGGTAGCTTGCATAAAGTAACCTTTTATTGGGATTTGTCCTAACTCACCAGTGTATTATAACAGATTGAGAGTACCACTCCATTTGGTGGTTATTTGTAAAATGTCACTCAAGTTGGGATATATAGAGGATATTACATGGTTACGCAGAGATATGATTTTTATCCTATTGTGTTCAAATCGATATCAGACGAGTGAGCGCAGCAAACGAGTAGGATATCGATTTGAACATGAGAAGATAAATTTCATATCTCCAAGCAACCATGTAATATTCTGTTTATTATATAAACCTACTAATTACGATGTTTTTGACGATTTTCCGAAGATTTCCGACCATTTTCCGAAGATTTCCGAAGATTCTCAAAATGTTATACGAAGGTCGTACGAATGGTTCTGAACATTTTCCGAAAATTTCCGAAGATATCTGAAGATTGCTGAGGAAGATTCGAAGATGTTTCGACTTAATATCGACTTTCTTTGGCTTATCCAGCATTGAAACAGGGCAAACTTGTCAGAAAATGTTTCGAAATCAATATCTTCACATGTGAAAATAACACGTTTCTTTTCACGTGTGAAGATATGATTTTTTTGCGCGAAAGATTTCCTGGTATTTCACTGATGTTTATATAATAATATTTAATCCTTTTTTGTACTTTTTACTTTCTATATGGGTTTATGTTTAGAGACCTCCCAGCCCACTTCATCTTTTAAAACTTAACTTGACATGGGGCCCCTTCACAGGTTAATTAAATTCATCAAGGCCCCTTCCCCCTTTATTTTGACATTTAATTGCTTTGTTATTTTTCTTCACGACTTAACTTGACAGGTGTACAAAAAACTCGCTGCCTTTACAAGCTGTTGTGGTTTGAAGGAGGAACTGTTGACCATTCACACGTGTGAGGTGAGTTAGAATGCGACATTCAAATTTATTAAATTAATTAAAAATGTTAGATACCTTGTTTCTACCAATGTTGTATCCCTGTGCTCCTGTGCTAAACACAGTAATTTAAGCCCCAAAGTTGTTAAGTTCGTAAATAGTTGTATCTTGAGAAAGATTTAATGTTATCAGATGTAATGTTTATCGCGTCACAAGCGTGGGACAAAGGAAAAGAGTCTGAGACCCTGTGAGGATTTTTAACCTATGACCTCCCAAACACTTGGTGGGGTAAGGAAAGACCCACCCTGAGAAAGGCTTTTTACTAGGCTCCATTATTTTACTAGTTGTATCATGTTGGCATGCTGATAAATTATAAAGGAGTAGTTTGTAATACAGTAAAAACCTGCATATAACAACCTGAAATTTAAGAACCTATTAAAGCTAAAATTTTCATTTATATGTAAGAACCTGTTTTAGCCTAAAATTTAAAACAGGTTCTTATTTTATAGCATTCATTTTTTGTTGTCTGGTTTAAAATCATTAAAATTGACCATTTTCCCACCAAAATTTCACATTTTTAAGTATCATTTAAAATTTCTCTTGGGACTGTATGTCTCAAGGACGGTATGTCTATTTCTCTTGGGACTGTATGTCCTAAGAAAAATAGAAAGCAATGCTCATGCAATTTTTTGGGGGGAGGAGGGAGGCAGGAGGGGGCAAAAAAAATGTATTATAAGAAATATTAATATGAAAGTGGCGAATTACTTATAAAAGGGTTTGTATTATGTTTGGATTGAAGTAATTTAGACACGATTACATCTATAGCTGGTGTAAACAACTGACAGTACCAATATCCTTCCACCAACAAAAACAATTTTTCTCAAGGAAATAAATAAGAACCTATTAAAGAACCCTAAATAGCCTAAAATCCAGTAAACACCATTTATACGAGGAGCTGTTTAGGCTTACTTGGAAAAATGCGGGTTTTTATATGCGGGTTTTAATAATTTCAAACAACCCGCACATTGTGTTAGTGGTATAGTAGCGACCGGTATATTCAAAAACGGTTACAATTGCTTTCAAATGGCACGTGCACACTGCCTCATTTCAGACCTATGAATTTTTTCTTGTTTCATTGACTTATTGTAGATATATGGTGTATAAAACCATTGTTCGTAAACAATTACGTCTGCAGTAGATAATTTATGCGAAAAGAAGCTTGCATAATTTCTGTCTATATGGTTCAGTGGTTTCGAATATTGCGTGATCCAAAAGCTGTCAAACCGTTATACAAGCCAAGATAAAAATAGAACACTCACAGGTTAATTAAATTCATCATGGGCTTATGACGTCATTCACGTTAATGTATTCCGCCCCCAAAAAGGGGTCAAACCGGTTCCTACTATACTACTTTTGTTGCAGAGGAACTGGAAATTTACCTGTAAATTACTTTGATCGAAAAGTATTGATTTAAAGAAATAACAAAACTCTTGGTAAAGTTTGCCTGTAGCAGCAGCTGGTTTTCTCACTGGTCTAAATGTCATTAAAGAACGTTATCTCCGAAAATCAGCCAAGGAAATTATTAACGTGACAGAAACAGAATTGTGCATCTCATAGGATGATGATGCAATAAGGAAGGAAAAAACTGGCAGCTTTTATTGGCTGAAAAACTCAGTCGTGTTCTACTGGAAATCCGCGAATACGATCGTGCGCGCTTCGCTCTCTAAAAGGACAATTTTTCAAATATTGAAGATTTTGGACTGCAATCCTTTAGATTTTTTACAAAATCAATTAGACCACTCGCTCTCGTTTTCTATGAGCGATAGTCAACGAGACGCAGCCGAGCTGACTACAAACAGAGTCTAGCAAAACGAGGAAAGATGGTTTATCGTTTTGCCATGGTTCCATGCCCCACGAAAACAGGGAATGTGTCTGCTGTGTAGCAGAAGCAAATTTCTAAGAGACAAAATTGACGCTGGAAACAATGCTTCCCGTTTGGCAAAACTGGGAAACATTGGGGAAACATGTTTCTTGTTAATGCGATTTTTTTTCCAGGAAAACAACCAACAGAAAAACTCGAAATTAGTTATGTTTAAGCACTAATTCACGGCTTACACAATTATGTTAAAGTATTCAAATTAATGCGTACTTCATTCCTCCGTGATTAACACACGATTTTTTAATCTCTTCTTCTATTCTTTTCTGTATTCTGCAACATGCTTTCACTTTTTTGCCCCACAGAAGACAACAACGTTCCCTTCTAGCAGAGTCTAGAAGCTTGATATCATAACGTTTTAGGATTATAACGGCAACAATGTCGTGCTCAGCGTCTCCGTTCCTCCCGTTCACAATTAATTTTGGCTGTTTTTTCTTTACTGATCAGTGCTTTAACTACCAGCTTCTCTATTTGAATCTAAATCGCCTTCTTTCTCTTTTTCTTGTTATATCTCAGGATTTCGTTGGCGTTACTGTAAACACTTGGAAGGTCCCACTCACGAAACCTCGGAGAAAGGACTCGACTTATACACAAGCAAAATGATGCAACTGAAACAGAATCAACGAAGATTGAACTTTGCTCCGTGATTGTAACTGAATAAAGTTATAGAAGATGATTAAAAGTCTTTTGGTGTTTGTAATGTTATGAAATAAAATTGAGTGTACAAAATAAAATTTTAAAAACAACAAGGACCTGTCTTTGTCGATATTCTGCAATACCACTAATTGTTCATCAACTGTAAGATGCGGAACGAGTAGCCTGCGAATACAGCCGCCTCTCATTCGCTCCCCGGCTGCAAGGTATACCACAAGGAGAAAAAACTTTGAATGCTTCATTGACGACCCTTTTTCTGTACTGTACATCTAGTGCGCAGGCGTATTTGTACATGATTTACCACAAGGACGAGAATGTTTGGAGGCTTTTTACGAAATTGTTTTCTTTTAAGCGTGGATGGTGGGAGATGGTCGATGGTACCCATACACATTTTTCAGCATCTTCAATGTTGATTTTTTTAATTTCATATTGCTGTCCAAAAGTTCAAAACTTTTCTTGTCCGCTTTACCTGAAACACGCACGCGCAGTTATTATACAAGGTGTACCACAAGGATGAGAAACTTAGTAAATTATAAGGGAATCGTTTTTGGAGGGTGGTGGTGGGGGCTTGGGATGGTAGTATATTAAACAACTGTTGTCAGTCAGTAACGTACTTAAATTGTGTTCAAAATTATTACAATTCTTTGAACTCTGTAAGAGAACTCAATATGACAGCATCCCCCACCACCACGTCCAGGAAAGGCAACTGCCTTTATACTTGCAAACGTTCCTTATCCTTGTGGTACAATTTAGACAAATACGCATGCGCACTTGATATAGAGTCTCGCAAACTCATTTTGACCTTTTCTACGTTATTTAAAATCAGGAAAGTTCATCATAAAAATACTGAAAAAATGTATATACGTACCATCCACCATCCCCCACCCACCACGCTTAAAAGAAACAATTTTCTTTATAAAATCCAGACATTCTAGTCTTTGTGGTACATCATGTAAAAATACGCATGCGTAATAGACGTACAATACAAGAAGCAATTGTCACTGAACCCGTCAATGTATTTTTTGAATTTTCTCGTCTTTGTGGTACATCTTGTACAAATGCGCACGCGTATTAGATAAACGGTTCAAAGAAACAGTCGTCAGTTTTTTAAACTCGTTGTCCTTGTGGTACACCTTGTATAAATGAACATGCCTACTAGATGTATTGTACAAAGAAAAATCTTGAATCAAATTGAACAAAAAAAGACTTGTGGTAAAATGGGGACCTTTCTTTCTACAGTCAAATTTACTACAATTTGAACACTTAACAACATAGCAGAAAACGTTTTGGAAGCAACCAGTTTGAACCACTGTGACCAGCTGTTCTCCATTGGAAATGGACTTTTTACGACTATTTTAACCACTCCTCCAAGTTGGAGGCCTCGCTGCTAACTAAGGTCGGAAATCAATACAAAATCGCGAAAACAATAGTCGTGGGGAAAAGGAAATATATTTTTTATTTCATTTGTAATGAATTTTTTATTTTACAATACAAACGACGTAAATATTGAATTTGCTTCAATGTACAGCACTTTATCTACTCTTATACTCTGTTAAGGGAGGAGGGGGAAGGGGTGGGAATTCCCCTATAAAAAAATGCGCGAATGCGCGTCTTTTTCTTTTATGTGGCAAAGTATGTGGACTAGCACTGGTATTAGCACGGTATTTGTTTTGTATGCCTTCAACCTTTTTAACTAATACCATAAAGCATTATTGCCAGTTCCGGGTTTTGTGCTATATAGATGTATTATTTCATCTCTTTTATGCTTATCCTTTTGCTTATGTCCATTGAAAGCCATCCTTAGGAGGTTAAGTAAATTTCAGCCACGAACTCAAAATGAGATTCTGGTACCTTATGAGGTTCCTTTAAAAATTTATGTAGACCACCCCCCACATTTTTAAAGGGGAGTCGTGACTCCCAATCTCTATTACCCGTTACTAAAGAATCTTACATGTTCTACGTAGGTCTTGGTACGTATCTTTCTAGCCGTCGTTCCAGCACGAAGGTATCCATAAGAACCAGTCGAAGATTTTCCTAAAGTGGTTGTTACAGCGAAAGGACTGGTTGGTCGAAACTTGTTGATTCGTTAGATAAGTAAAGGAACTCATTATTTTATGTCTAGAGTTTCTTGTGCCTGATGTCTTAAATAAATGCTTGCAGCTTTCTGACAAATGTCTCATTTTTCAAGGCTAAGAGTTAAAAGGGCAGATTCACGATGTCACATGGTGCTTGAGGATGGCATCTCTCAGACTCAGAAGGAACTGTTACTTTCTGTTGCTCACCTTTCATTGCTGCTAGCTGTTGTCGTCTAAAAGAAGCAAAAAATATATATTTTCATTACATTTCTTTCAGTCAACACATATTTAAATAAATTTGATGTTGGACAAGTCTTTGCTTCACAGATCAAGAAACTCAGGAAGAGATTTTGTTGGGTGGAACTGACCCCTTATCAGGTCAGTTCTTACACCCATCTCTTGTACAAAGTTCAAGATCCATTCAGTGCATGCAGACAGTCCAGGTTCCGAAACAAACTTTAAGTCTCGATTAAATTTGGTGTAGGACCAGTCTTTGCTTCACAGATCAAGAAACGTAGGCAGCGATTTTGTTGGGTGGAACCAACCCCTTATCAGGTCATCTCTTACACCCATCCCTTGTACAAAGTTCAAGACCCATTCAGCGCATGCAGACAGTCATGTTCCTGAACGAGTTTTTAATCTCGTTTAAATTTGGTGTAGGACCAGTCTTTGCTTCACGGATCAAGAAACTCAGGAAGAGATTTTGTTGGGTGGAACCAACCCCTTATCAGGTCATCTCTTACACCCATCTCTTGTACAAAGTTCAAGACCCATTCAGCGCATGCGGACAGTCATGTTCCTGAACGAGTTTTTAATCTCGTTTAAATTTGGTGTAGGACCAGTCTTTGCTTCACGGATCAAGAAACTCAGGAAGAGATTTTGTTAGGTGGAGCCAACCCCTTATCAGGTCAGCTCTTACACCCATCTCTTGTGCAAAGTTCAAGACCCATTCAGCGCATGCAGACAGTCCAGGATCCGAAACAATTGTTTTAATCTCTTTTAAATTTGGTGTAAGACCAGTCTTTGCTTCACAGATCAAGAAACTCACGAAGAGATTTTGTTGAGTGAAACCAACCCCTTATCAGGTCAGTTCTTACACCCATCTCTTGTACAGAGTTCAAGACCCATTCAGCGCATGCAGACAGTCCAGGTTTCTAAAAAGTTTTAAATATAGTTTAAATTTGGTGTAGGACCAGTCTTAGCTTCACGAATCAAGAAACTCAGGAAGAAATTTTGTTGGGTGGAACCAACCCCTTATCAGGTCAGTTCTTACACCCATCTCTTGTACAAAGTTCAAGACCCATTCAGCGCACGCAGACAGTCCATGTTCCAAAAAAACGTTATCGTTTTTACATTTAGTGTAGGACAAGTCTTTGCCTACAGATCAAGAAACTCAGGAAGAGATTTTCTTAGGTGGAGCCAACCCCTTATCAGGTTAGTTCTTACACCCATCCCTTGACAAAGTTCAAGACCCATTCAGCGTATGCAGACAGTCCAGGTTCCGAAACAATTGTTTTAAATCTCGTTTAAATTTGGTGTAAGACCAGTCTTAGCTTCACGAATCAAGAAACTCAGGAAGAGATTTTGTTAGGTGGAGCCAACCCCTTATCAGGTCAGCTCTTACACCCATCTCTTGTACAAAGTTCAAGACCCATTCAGCGCATGCAGACAGTCCATGTTCCAAAAAACGTTATCTTTTTTTACATTTAGTGTAGGACCAGTCTTTGCTTACAGATCAAGAAACTCAGGAAGAGATTTTCTTAGGTGGAGCCAACCCCTTATCAGGTCAGTTCTTACACCCATCCCTTGTACAAAGTTCAAGATCCATTCAGCGAATGCAGGCAGTCCAGGTTCCGAAACCCGTTTTTTTTTATCTCTTTTAAATTTGGTATAGGACCAGTCCTTGCTTTACAGATCAAGAAACTCAGGAAGAGATTTTGTGGAACCAACCACTTATCAGGTCAGCTCTTACACCCATCTCTTGTACAAAGTTCAAGACCCATTTAGCGCATGCAGACAGTCCATGTTCTCAAACAAGTTTTATTCTCGTTTGAATTTGGTATAGGACCAGTCTTTGCTTCACGAATCAAGAAACGCAGGAAGAGATTTTGTTGTACAAAGTTCAAGACATTCAGCATATGCAGACAGTCCTGGTTCCAAAACAAGGTATTTGTATATATCTCGTTCAACTTTGTTTTCTTGAAGCAAATACAACATTACAGTACAAGTAAGAATTTGTTGGAGGAAGTCTATTTCGCAGATCGAGAATTTCATTGACAGTTGAAATTTCAAAATCATTGTTTGCGGGTCGAGGGATTGTTTAGTTTCATTGTATGGTTTAATCAGTACTTATCTGTTTGAGGTTACAGCTGTAGGTTCCGACATCCAGGGTGACAGTCTTAAAGTCAGCTCTTTATCCTAAGGAGGGAAAAAAGGAAATAATTTATAAGTGCAATCTGTACCATGAGCTGTTTATTATGACAAATTTCCCCTTTAAGAGGAAAACAGTGTTCACAGGTGCTGTTTCTCTCATTGGATATTGCTACTCCTGCTACCTTTCGGTTAATTATTTTAATTGCAATGAACGTCTCATGTGGTCTGAAATATGCTGCAGCTGTTGAAACTGTTGTGCGCAATGCTGCTATGTCAAGTTACATCCCAAAATTTTATTAATGCAGTAATAAAAAATTGTTTACGTGTAAAACCTGCCAGTATTATGACTTTACAGGTCAAACTTGAGCCGATAAAGCTGCCTTTGCTTGAAATATTGCCATGGCAATGAGAACGAGAACGTCATAAACGCAGTATTATGGTTCTGCACCTGCGTTATCAGTCTTGTTCGCAGGGTCTTAACCTCCTGATTTATCATAGGCTTGATTTCCGCCACAGATCCTCAACCTTTAAAACTTCTGTTTTTTTCAGTTACGGCCTTTTCGTTTTTCTGCAAGCAAAGATGTTTTGGAATATTTGAACTATTTCCCGCCAACAATTCTGCCGAGATGCGCACGCACTGCACAATGTTCGAACACTGTGAGTGTTACATCGCTTGACGAGTAAACAAGCTGCCAGCTAGAGACCTGGGTTAGGGCTTTCCACAAGTTGCTCGGCAACTTTAATTTTTGGCAACTTTTCATGATTCGAGCAACTTTTTTCCTCATGAGCAACCTGTTGCATTTTGAGCAATTTCCAGACCGAAGATCTCAGAAGATTATCCGAGAGTTGTTAAAAGGCATACGAACGTTTCCGAAGATTTACGAAGTTTGCCGAAGACTTTCAAGGAACATCTGAACACATTTTAACTTTCGGCTCATTTTGCACAAACACATTACAAAACTCATCAGCAAACATGACGTCATTGATATCTTCACGATATTTCTAAGTTAAAGAAATCCTTGTTATTTAACAAATTTTCCCCTTAATATGTTATTTAGATACTTCTTTTGTTGTAAAATTGCATAAAACTGCTTAGAAATCTTACTCTCAAAGGGAAATTAGCATATATTTAGAGAAATTCTCTTGATTAGAAGCAGCGTTTTGGATTTTTTGGAGCAACTTTCGAGCAACTTTTATTATCAGAAGCAACTTTTTTTGATTTTTGGAGCAACTTTTGAGCAACTTTTAGAGAAATTACGAGCAACTTTTTGGGAAATCTCGAGCAACTTGTGGAAAGCCCTAACCTGGGTCTAGTTGTTCAAAGGGAGAATTATGCTATCCACCGGAAACATATTTAATGCTGTTCTCTGATGCTACGGAAACCGGGATGAGCTCCGGCAAGATGGGTCCCATTGGCCCGACTTAGACTTACTGGATGGTAACAGGAGCGAATTACTTAGAATGGGCTCCTGTTGGTGACATATTCGGGAGATGGTGTTTTCCATTTTCTAAGCAACTGGTTCCTGATTTAGAACCAGACCCCTTTCGTTCAGCCTTGCCAAAACATTAGCATAAATAGTCTAAAACATGGCGGCGATGACGTCACAAACCAAGAAAATTTGAACATTTGAAAGTGTATCATAGTTGGCGTAACTACAATGTATTAACTCATGTTTTGATTCTAGCTCGGTAAAAAGATAAAAAAGGTTACCTTTTGATTAATATCACTTGCTTCTGAAGTTTAAACTCTTTGCTTGTACCATGTACGAGTTAGCACGTTGCATCCTTGTCCGTTGTTTACCCGCAGAAAATCCAGGAATTGCCAGTTTAAAGATAAAGAAACCTTGAAGTATCGCCACTTTTGATTCCATTTTTTGTCAACCAAATGCTTTCTTAAACTAAAGGAAACGAAAAACTCCTCGTGGCGTAAAGCTCCTGGCTTGAACAGAAAAATACGATGAGTGAAATTATTATGCAGGAATATTCAGATTTTACGGTAGTAACACGTGCGTGCTGGGACGTAAATTAGCATAAATAACACTACTGGGAATTGTTTTTTTTTTGTTTGGTTGAAAATACTTTTTACAGATGCAAAATATTTCACAGGAAGCATATTTTATGGTTTGAGCCCGTCCACACTGCCCGGGTAAATTTGAAAACGCATCTTTTTTTTTCTTTTTTCTTTTTAAATTTTTGGGCAAATTTTCCCATTTATTACGCAGTTTAATATACAAACTAAACAAAGAGTGTGTTATTAAAATAAAATAAAAAAAAACCGCTTATGAACACTGAGAACTTTGGCACCTTTTTTTCTAAAAAGAACCAAGAAATAGAAAAAACAATAAAAATTCTTTTGATGGTGCTTCAACGTGCTAGCTTTATATAACTTACACTTTGCAGCCCTTCAAAGGCCATAAGTATTAGTTCGAGTGTTTCGTAACGTTTTACCCCAGACGTTCCATTTGATGAAATCAGAAACCCATAATAATATTTTAATCTCTCCTTATTGGCCAGATCTTCTAGTTCCCAGGCCTCACTCTCGTCCTTTTTGTGAGAACGAAAAAGAAGTTCCTGGGAACAACGAGTTTCAACCGTGTAAACGTCTTTGACGAATTCTTGGGAACATATCGTATCAAATGTGCTTTTGCCAGTTGAATACAACAGTTAGAGAGGAGTTTGTCACTACAAACATTAAACTACCTTAATATTCAGATCTATTCAATTAACTGCAAAATAGGCCATGTTTTTAAACCATTAGCCACCGCTGCCTCCCTTTGTTGGACCCCCAAAAACGGCATATGATGGGCTTTAACAACAAGGAACCAAGACTGGGAAATTACAACGTCCTTACGAAAATCCTGACTTCGAAAATAGTCCTTGTCTCTTAACTGTTTGTAAAGTGATCACAAGTAAATTACCCTTTGAACGTGAACATTTGGACAAGCATGATGGTTTTGAGAAGAAAAGCATTGATCACCAAAAAGAAATCACCTTGATATACGAAGAAAATTCTTCGCAACTAGTAATAAGAGAAATGTCTGGTATGGAAAACAGTTTGGAGAAATTTTATGTTACCACACTCAGTGAACAAAATCCAACATCTTGCGTATAAAGACACAAACAATGTACAAACGTACTTTCCATGTTACTGTATTTATTCAACTGACATATTTCACAAAATCAATACAATTTTTTTAAAAAATGATACTTTTTAATATTTTCTTTACAAATTACACTGATATTGATTCTTGTAAATATAAAAATATACAATATTTCCATCTCTTAACACGTGACTTTTTCGCCTTCTTTTGCTCGCAGTTTTGCATATGGTAAATAAAGCATAAATTACACTAAAATAATTACACATGTATAAATTACGCGAGTATAGTTTATAACATATAAATAAAACACGCATAAATTACACGAGTATAATTACCCAGGTGAAAATTACGCGCGTATAATTACACAGCATAAATTATACTTGTTTTCTCGTTGTTTAAATAATAATTCATTGCATATTAAAACTTGACAGTCCCGGAAGGCAGGCTGCTGTTGCACAGTCTGTAGTATCGTAAATCTCCTACAAACCGGTGAATACTCTGTGAAAAAGATGGCAAGTCCTATGGGAACAACAAAGCAACAGTTAAGAAAACGAGCAACGATCACTAAAATCAGCAGATCTACATCTAATTTATAATTACGATTAATATATTGCAAGGTGCATAAATTAAAAAAGGGTTATGAGGCTTAAAACAGTTTTTGCAGTTCTTAAATAAAAGCAATAAATACACCTTATTCGATGGTACGCGCAGATATTTTGGGTTGCGTTTTTTTTTTCCGGCCTCGGGGGGGGGGGAAAAAAAAAAGAAGAGAAAAAAATATTTTCTTTTTTTTTTTTTTAATCAATAATTAATTTTTTTTTTTTTCTTTTTTTTTTTTTTTTTTTTTTCTTTTTTTTTTTTTTTCCCTTTTTTTTTTTTTTTTTTTTTATATATATATTTTTCTCTCTTTTTCTCTATTATAATAAAAAAGAAAAAAAAAAAATAATAAATAAATAAATAAATAAATAAAACTGCAATTCTCATTTGAATTGCTGTACAGGCCCGCAAATGATCCCGACCCGCAAATGATCCCTAAATTGGACCGCAAATGATCTCAGGACCAGAAATGATCCCCAAATTGAACTGCAAATGATCCCCGGACCGGAAACAGTCGCCTTACCGTAAATGATGGATATGCGTGGACTAAAGAATTTGGACAGTGGATTTAAATTTATTTAATCCATTTCTTTATTAATACTACAACAATAAGAAAAACAATTGACGCGAGAGAATGTACCGTGTTTGAACGATTTTAATTCAAAACCACAACTCTATCGATATAGCTGACAAATATGCACCGATTACTAACCTGAAACGTGGCATAAAGTTTAACAATCCAACCAACAGAAATATGAACTCTCTTCAATCAAGGGATGATTTATTTGTGGCGAAATGCTTTTAGCTGATAGCCATTCATACACACGCAGTCACGCAGCGTTCATAGCGACAATGTCTAGACGAAAAGTCTCGAAGAAAGTTGAGTTTTGTTGCTGATTTCAATGATATTGATTTCCGAATCTTGTTATCGAGCTACTCTCTTTCGAAATCTGTGTTTTTTTTTCTTTGAATGTCTTTATCATGTCACTAAAATAAATAAATTCTGACACAGGATTTTCACAATGTTCTGGAGTTTAAAGGCAACTGAAAATTCTCTAAAAAACTGACTTCATTTTCGCGTAGTGGTAATAACTCAAAGGTCCCGGGATCAATCGTTTATTGTATTTCATTTAATATTTGCAAGAACGAATTGTGAAGGAAAATGTGTTTTCAAATAGTGGTTTCAAAATAAACTACAAATCTGTCATACCCGGTAATCTCCAAAATTCGCACGTAGAAATCTTGTGCGCTTCCAAGGAAAAGGAAGCTCGTGATTACCTAGGAAGCACTGTACAGGAAAAAAATTCTAAGTGGTTGTAATTAGACAGCAGAAGCGTCTTCGAAGATTCATGTTTATTTTTTAGGTGCGTTTTTAAATTAAAAACTTAGATAATTACATGTTAATGTTGTTATTTCAAGTCTTATTTTAACGGATTTTTATCATTGCGTTTATGCCATCCTCGGAGACCCAGGGGCAGTTAGTGGGGCGAAACGAAGGAAAACCGGGCTGAAATCGTAGGGACGAAAGTTTTCAAGAACGGCACGAAGTGCCCCTGGGCAACAAGTCTCTCCAGACCATTTCCAAACGGCTCTCCGAATGCTGGCTCCCGATTGGGCAGAAAAAAACCTTTGTATTATTCTGCCCAATCGGCGAGCAGTAACTTGGGAATCACTTTGGTGTGTTCTTACACGCCGTCTACTGTGTCCGCCATACTTGTGTCGTTCGTTCACCAAAGCTCTGCATGCGAGGGAAATTTCCATTTAGCTTACATCAGATAGCCCAAAAAAATCAGGGAATCTTTTCCGATGTCAGAGAGAAAATATATTTCAAGATCGACGGGAAAATTTTCGTTTGGACTGATCAGAGGTATCGTAAATACTGGCTTGTTTATCGATCGCCCGCTCGATTGAGCTTGTAGGTTTCAAATATTTATTTCCTTATCCGAGCTTCTTATTTTGATGGTATCGCTATTTAAGGCTTGTACATTTGGATTCTAGCCTTTCCAGTTTCTCGGCTAACTGGAGCTTTCCCGTATTGCGTGGACCAGACAAGTATGCCAAACAGCCGCCAATGCATCACACCGTGAGAGGTATTTTAATGTTCTTGTACGGGCGAAGCCATATAAACATTTTTCTGAATTGTCAAAAGTTTAAATATTTTACATGTATTTTATTTTTTCCACGATCATAAACCTGAGCAGAAATTGATCTGTGAAAATGTTGTTGGGAAGGATATATTTGCTGCATTAGCTATCGAATAATATATAATAAAATAATTATTTTTTGCTGAAAGATTGACTTTTCACGGATTTGCCTAGCGACTATAGAATTGGAGTTACCGTATTTACTCGAATAAGCGCCGCGGCGCTTATTAAATTTTTCGCGCCTCAAGTGCGGCGCTTATTCGAGGGCGGCGCTTATTTGAGGGCAGCGCTTATTTAAAATTTGGACGCCACAACGAATCCAATCTTTTTACAGTAATTGAAAATAGCGTCTTTTGATTGTCAGTATTCGTCTTTTGCTGAAGAGAGCTGTGGCACTAGCTGTCCTGGCAAAGTTTCCGGCCTTAACAACATTTAGAGCAATGGACGACAACCACTTTTAACTGCAAAACATCGCTTTTGATAGAAAGAGGGTCCAAGTTTGTTTTAGAGTTGCTTTGTAGTGCTGTTTTTAGTTAAACGGAATTCCTCGAATAAGCGCCGCATCGCGACTGCGGCGCTTATTTGGGGGCGGCGCTTATTAAGTTTTTGGTCTTAAATGCGGCGCTTATTTTCAGGTTAATTACTTTTTAATTACTTTTAAATTCCAAGCCAAGAGACCTTTTAAGGTCTAAGGTCTCTTGGCTTGGAAGCTGCATTCATTGAAGAAAGTGACAAGGGAAGGCTAAGTTTTGGAAATTGTTTTGCAACGCAACATTACAGGCAGAATGTAGTTGCTGTTGTCTGTGACAAAGTTCACACTGTAGTCCAATTTAGTTCAATTTAGATGACTTGTGTAACAACCAAAGATACAGATAAAACTTTGCTGTTATGTAGCTCATACACTTCATTGTGCAAGGTGGCAAGAAGATAAACCCAGCCTACTGTTAAGCTAGCCAAGGTGGTGTTAAGTGAATTAACAAGCATCAGTATGTAATAGAAAATATTATTACACTGACTGTTGTCTTTATTTCAATACCAGTAACATCTAATTTCATTTATTTATCCAGCAGGGGAAAGGGAAGGTGCTAGTTGTTACATTTTCTTGGGGTGAGTCCAGGGTGGGTAATTGGGACTTCAAGTTATGGGAGTGATTGTATGGAGTCAAAACTTAAAACCCCAAAAATCCTTCGGACTTCCAACAAAGCCCAAAGAATCCTTGAACCAAAAATGAACCCCAGAAACTTGACATGCCAAATTGTATTTCCAGGAACAGGGAATGCACTTTGCAGACTATCTATATACCCAGTTTAATACCACATGCAATGTAAAGCAACACCTTTGTTATTTATTAACTCAGTGAAAAAAAGAATCAGATGCCGGTCTACAAATCTAAATATATGTAACAGGTTTTAAAATGTGCAGAAAACTGTACAAATCAGTTTTCATGGGAACTTTATCGCACAAAGCACACTACCCAGATGGTGCTGGGAAGAAGCCTGTGAAAGGAATGGTGTCAGTGTACCGCAACAGCACTTCACCCTCTATTCAAAAGCATGTGTTGCTATCACTCAAGGGTCCTTATTGGTAAAGCCAGAATTGTAATTGCAACAAATCCTCATATGTGTGATCATAAGGGATTGCCTCATAGCATCAACTATGAGTCCCTCTGTGATTAAATCATATGTGCAAGAATGGGGAGAGGGAGGTAGAGATGTTCAGCCATCTGAGGCACTTTTATTTTTTCATGATAAGGGATACAACTTCAGCAAAGTGAACCTGAAATGTTTCAGTATGTTAAGTCCACCTCTTGTAGACAAAAACAAATACTTGCTTTCTTTGAAGATACTAGGACATCTTTCAGAACAAAAAGAATATGTTGTGATTTCTGTGCAAAAGAATGTGACTGTGGACAAAAGTGCCCACAGAACTTGGGGAGTACGATTTCAATGTTGTCCCTCAGAAATGTAAAACAGGGTGAAAGAAAATCTCAAGTTTTACTAAAGGAGTTTCAAGAAAGTATGTACAAGGAAGTGCTGAAATCAAGTCAAGATTGTTTTATTTCAAACGTCGACCGAGTTACACGACTGTTTCAATAAATAGTTGAACAAACTCCTCCTAATAATAATTGTTGAACAAACTCCTGTCTTAAGTGTTCAACGTGCTATCAAAGTATAAGACTGGGTACGATTTCCGCACAGTATGTATGGAGTTATGCAGAAATCTTGCCTATGTAAAGTACATACAGATCGATCTACACGAAAAGAAAAATCTGGATCAACCCATTAAACACCTTTAATAGCTGTTTCATAATGTAAATCTGTTTGGCATACTTGTCTGGTCCACGCAATACGGGAAAGTTCCAGTTAGCCGAGAAACTGGAAAGGCTAGAATCCAAATGTACAAGCCTTAAATAGCGATACCATCAAAATAAGAAGCTCGGATAAGGAAATAAATATTTGAAACCTACAAGCTCAATCGAGCGGGCGATCGATAAACAAGCCAGTATTTACGATACCTATGATCAGTCCAAACGAAAATTTTCCCGTCGATCTTGAAATATATTTTTCTCTCTGACATCGGAAAAGATTCCCTGATTTTTTTGGGCTATCTGATGTAAGCTAAATGGAAATTTCCCTCGCATGCAGAGCTTTGGTGAACGAACGACACAAGTATGGCGGACACAGTAGACGGCGTGTAAGAACACACCAAAGTGATTCCCAAGTTACTGCTCGCCGATTGGGCAGAATAATACAAAGGTTTTTTTTCTGCCCAATCGGGAGCCAGCATTCGGAGAGCCGTTTGGAAATGGTCTGGAGAGACTTGTTGCCCAGGGGGCACTTCGTGCCGTTCTTGAAAACTTTCGTCGCTACGATTTCAGCCCGGTTTTCCTTCGTTTCGCCCCACTAACTGCCCCTGGGTCTCCGAGGATGCGTTGATGCCTGAGGCACATCCATAGACTATTCATAAAGTCCATGCCATTCCAAGTATTCTGTTGTATCATTTACACGAATCATTTCCGGTTCTGGGGTCATTTGCGGTCCCGGGATCATTTGCGGGCCTGTAAATTGCTTCCGCTGTGCTCTTGGCTCCCTATCGCGGGCGGCTTTCTCCCTTCTCCTTCCCTCCTCAGTCCCTCCCTCCCCCCACCCCCACTTCAACCTCCGTTCCTCCCTCCCTCCCGCCCACACCCACGCTTCAACCTCCGTCCCTCCCTCCCTCCCTGCCCACACCCACGCTTCAACCTCCGTCCCTCCCTCCCTCTCTTCCAGCATGCCTTCCTTAAGTTACGCTTGGACGCCACGTTTATATTACTCTGATCTAAAGTGGCTCTTCTCGATATATAAACTGCATTGTACGTAACAATTATTCTGCGAAGTCGAGCAGAATATCGCCTGATCTTTAGCCGACGAGCCCGTAGGCCGAGTTGGCTAAATCAGGCGATATTCCGTTGCAGCGCATTGCAAGCCGTCTGACGAATCGTGGCAAGCTACGTATATCGCACAATATCTGTTTTGTAGGGATGACATATAACATTGTCTTTCTGACTATAAATGGGCATGACGACAATTTGTCGAATAAAAAATCCTACATTTCTTCACTGTACTCACCTTGTCAGGTGTAAAGTTCTTTCCTAATTCAGACTTCTGTGACTCCGTGAGTCCTTCACAGCCTCCTAGAAACCGAGGCAAGAACGCTGAGTAGAAAGAATCAAAGTCCACAGCCGCCATGTTGTACAGTGTGATGGTTATCTCTTCTTGTAACAAATCATGTGATCTGAAGACCAGCGCTTGAAGAAACACGTTCACGAATTGAAGTAACATGACGTCTTTAAAGATGAGCTGATGGAGAAGAAGAAAATAAAATAAACAGCGTTAACTTTGTTTGTAACTGTAGCTAACTGTGTTTCTCAGCTTTGTAAAGAGGAGACAAAAACGCGCGTTTGAGATAAAGTGCATTTATGCTCAACCAAGATTTTCATCAACTAGTACTCTAAAAGAATTCTATGACGCCCAGCGTGTTGACTGAAACATTCTGGAGTGCATGTGGTGCATGCGTGCTCGCACTGAAATCTGAGTTGACATAAAGTTAAACAGTAGAATCCCGTTTTCAAAGTTCTCGAACCTCCAAACGGAACTTGCTTCGAGAAATCGGGAGTATCGAGAAACAGAGGGTTCAAGAAATCGGGATTCTACCCCGGGGGGGGGGGGGGGGGGGGTACTCCGGCTTGTAAATGACGGGGATGATCGAAGGATTTTTTTGGGTTTGAAATTTTCGATTCCGGGAATTATTTCGGGTTGGAAATTAAAATCATAATTTGGCAAGTTTTTTTTTTGGGTGACTTGATTTAAGTAGGGGAATTTTTGGGTACTAAAAACGAACTAAAGTGCCTTGGCGCGGCCTTGGCGTATTTCTGGTATGATGAATAAACAAACACGAGCGTTCAATTTTTTATGATTTTCTTTGTGTTATATTATTGCCCCTCCTGGCAATTTAGGGGTAATTTGACAAGGGATTTTTTGGGGGGTTATTTTTGGTCAAGGGATTTTTTTGGGTAATGTCGGAAGCTTAGGGATTTTTTTGGGGTCCTGAGTTTTCCCTCCATTCGATCATCCCCGTCATTTGCAAGCCGGAGTACCCCCCCCCCCCCCCCTGGGGATTCTACCTTGTGTATGACGAGAGAAGGAGAAGGAGGAGGCGTTGGGTTTTCTTTTGTGTTGAAGCAGGATTGGCACAGCAGACAGAGTATCTTCGAGTACAATTTTCCCGCCCTATTCTCCATACAGAGAGAAGGAACTGACGATGATGATGAAATACAGTTATACGTATGTACGTAGTAAGATCAGAAAAGTAAGAAGAAACTCATAACATAAGTGCTAGTAAGAACGTCTGACGCCATGATAAAGTAAATCAATCTCGACGAATGGCTGTCAAATTGTTTAATTGATTGAAAACTGCAAGGAGGCGCAAAAAGTAAACAGAGGAAACAAAACTAACCTTCTGATAAAGTTTACACTTGGAGTTGAGGTTTTCTAACGCTTCGAGATTCTGTTTGAATACTGTGATGTCAGGTTGGAGGAAAGATTGTCCAAAAGCCTGCACAAAAACGACACAAAACAATAACAGGATAGTGAATTTGCAATTTAAAGTATGAAATCAAGATTTTCTCTTGGAACATCTTAATACACAGCCGCGTGAGATTCTAAACAATAATTTTATTTTAAATCGTGAATGAGATAATTCGACTCCAAAGTCCCACCCCCCAACAGAAATTAATCAACAACCGCCGCGAGTCACGAGGTCTTTTTATAGTCGTATCTGATATTAGTAGCGTACCTGCATAATAGCGGTAAACTGAGACTGGTTCTCAACAGTCTCTTCGCCTGTAGACAATTTGGCCAGCAGTGAGAAACGGAAGAAATAACGCCAGTTGTGAAGCAGTAACTGATGAAGGAGCTCGAAAAATTCACATCTGATATCAGGGCACGGTTGCTGCAGAAAAAAAAGGAGCAAAAACACAGTTCATTTTGTCAACAACACGGTTTTCAAGTTATTCCCCTAACGTTTTCGGCAAATCCTCGGTCAGAACCCGAAAGATTATCATCCAATCAGAAGAGAGCACGAGCATTACGAGCGTGCTCACGTCAGCTTGATATCACCAGAATACGTCACGTTACCTAGAAACACCTCACGAAATCCGCGGGCTCAATCAATTCTCGTCCACACGAGACATGTCTAAGTCAAGCGTTTATAGTGTTAGTTAAACTATAAAATATGTAAAATGGTTCTTTACCTCGACTAAAATTGGGTAAAGCTGCTCCATACACAGCCCGATGATATTAGGAAGGAATGTCTTGAAGGACGCTGCGGGTTCTTGCACCAGAAGCTGTAGAATCTTCAGGAACTTGTTAATAACACGTGAGCCTGCAGTACTCTCGTGATGAAGTGTTTCGCTGAGCTGCTGTCGAGTGAAGGTGTGAAGTAGTTGTTGTACTATCTGTTCTGTGACTGCTGGGCCTAGCTGTACCTTCAGGCTCTCAAACAATGTCAAAAGGAAACCTAGAATCTCATCAGTCGTATCTGTGACATGAGAAATAAACACATAAGATTATTACTCAGTAACCTTCATTTGACTAGGGTCTTAACCTGCGATCAGGCTTTCTGACCCCTCCGCGGGATAACGCCTGATCGCAGGTTACTAGGGTCTCATCTATTACCACATGAAAGTATTGTTCATCAACCTTCATTTGAATGGTCACACACTAGGGTTTCATCGACAGACTTAAAAGTAAGAACCACCTTTTAACAGCGTAATAAACAGTACCACATGAAAGTACTGCTCAACAGCTTTCATTTGATTGGTAAACACTAGGCTTTTATCCACAGACTTAAAAGGAAGAACCACCTTGTACAGCAGTTCCACATGTAAGTACTGCTCAGTAGCATTTATTCGAATGGTCACGCGCTAAGGTTTTATCCACAGACTTTAAAGTTAGCACCACCTTGTATAGCACAATAAACAGTACCACATGTGAGTATGGCTAAGTAGCTTTCATTCGAATGGTGAAACACTAGGGTTTTATCCAAATTTAAGACTTCAAGGGTTCAACTTTGCTAGTCAAAGTGTTTCTGAGATGGAGCAGTTATGCTAAAGAAAACACAAAGGAATTCTTTTCATACCCGGATGATGGATAAACACAGGAAAGATAGTAAGAGTGAGTTGAACAACATCCGTGATGGACTGGTACAGAATAAGCTTTGTCTTGGTAACCTGGTCTCCTGCTACTGCAGCCATTAAATCTCCCAACACATGGAGGGTGAAATGTACGCGAGACTTGGCTGTAAACAAGTGAAATGACAATCAATCAGAAGAGAGAGCAAATTAAATTACAATACCATAAAAGCTTTGTTTGAAATCAAAAGGCCGGCCAGTGCACGTGAACACACATGTAACAACATAACTACGTCAAAAGGAACTGCAATTAAAATAGTTGGCTAGTGGATGGACATATCTAGTATTTACGTTGCCGTCTTCAAAATAATCGTATTTTTGTTTAGAAGTTGTCTTGGGTCACATTGGCTTTCAGTTGTAGAAAAGTCAAAAAGAAACGTAGTATGGGACGCGTTTTGCCTAATGAAACTTCATGGTATGCTTAACGCACTTTACTGTGCACTTTGGCTGGCAAAAAGGCAACTTTGCCTTGGTTTTTAGCACCTACCCCCCCCCCCCCCCGAAAAAAAAATCAAGATACACAATGTACCTGTCAGAAAAGTTACAAGAATTTGTTGCTTTTGTTGCAATCAACTGAAATAATTTTAATGCAGACAGAACAGGTAATGGCACAAGCTTTACTCACCAGTCTCCTGCAGCTGTTTGTTTTCTGCAAACCCTGGCGTCTCCACTACAATTTTAAACGGTTGTTTAATGCTCTGAATGAAATTGTGGTGACTTTGTGATCGAACCTCCCATTCCTGAACATAAAACACTTGTTAGATTCAACCTAACTAAAGCTT
Source organism: Oculina patagonica (assembly GCF_052425735.1). NCBI lineage: Eukaryota > Metazoa > Cnidaria > Anthozoa > Scleractinia > Oculinidae > Oculina > Oculina patagonica. Next base: position 18,379,626 of record NC_135769.1, read on the forward strand.
ATTTAATGAAATACAAATCACTGAGAAGTACATGTATGAGGACAAACGTCTATCAAAAGGGGAAACGAATTCTCAAAAAGAATTGGATTCCTGTAAAGAATTAGAAGTGCTCTAACCTCCTTTATTATTGCTCGTATGGGTTTATCCTTTATAAATTTGTTTACGATGTTTTTGGGTAAAAAAGCGAATTTTAACAACTCCATGACGCTTTTTGTATCAAGATTTATTCTTCAACCATAAGCATTGTTTTAAACATCAAAAAGAGTACTGATGTCTATCTCGTGAATTGCCAAAAAATGGTTGTGCCTCAAAAATAATGAAGGGACCCCTTCAGTGGAGCAAATGCCACTATCCGCATACCTGTAGAAGTTCTGGATTTAAAAAGCCTTCCTTACCAACAGTCCTTTATTTCAAAGGACCCTATAAAGACGAGAAAACTTCAACCATTCCTCCACTAAACCAACTTTTTTCAAACCGTTTCTTATACTTTCTTACCTGCTCGTTATCAGCCTTACTTGGCCATGGTAACACTAAAGCATTCGAAAGAGATCTGATAACCAAGGTCTGGACCTATTAGGGATAAAAATTAATGGCGAGAGATAGTTTATGGGAGACGTATGTATAAACTGGCGTGCTTGGATTTAAAGCTGTTTTAAAAAAAAGATTTAAAGCGCCGAGGGGAGGGATGTCCTAGTTAAAGTGTTGAGACAATCAGCACAGTGGAAAGTACTGATCAGTGGATAGTTAGTAAGAGTGCTTTTCCGAAACCAACGAACTGGTGCAATCGTAATTAGTGGCAAGTACAGGAAAACTTGGATAGGCTGACCCTTGATTGTTTTGGGTTGTACACCTGACTAGCTGAAAAGGCAACAATTTTGCAACTGCGTCACACGCGAGATTTAGTTTAGAAATGCAGAAAGCCTTAGCACTGTTTCATTCTCCATTCTCATTGCTATACGTATCTTCCAGTTGTTTTTATGATCGAGGCTCTGGTCATACGTCGGAACATTTTCAGCAGTATTTCAGACGGCTGATTCTTAACGTTTGTGACCCCCTCCATAAAACATCGCCTAGGAAAACCAACTGTACACACACGGTACCTCAAGGGGCATGTCAGACAGGGTACCACTTCTGACATCATGGAATATTTTCTGTATTTTCTCCAGGGCTGTCATGAACGATGGACGCACAGTAGACGCTAATGAGTTAAGCAGGTGAGACGCAGGTAATGAAATCCGCTGAGGAACCTGAAGAAAAAAACACTTAGTCCATTAGACAGATTAACTGATTCAGCAGCCAATCACTAAGAAGAGCTCAGGTGATCAGTATTAACGGCTACTTTTTAAGAACGTTTTGTAACAAGAGGTGTTTAATGGCACAAACTGAAAACCGTTTCTGCCCAAAAAATTAATACGGTAAACCAACTCAGAAATAATGTAGCATGAGAATCCTTTAAACAGTAAATGTTGTCACTTTGCAGCATCCTGCTGAAAACTATGACTCGATGAATTCTCAGAGAAGGAATGTGTAAACTCTCAATTTTTGAAAACTCCCAACAACTCAGACAAAAGGTCGTTTTCCTTTCCTCAGATGGACACTGTAAACCAATTTTAGTTTCCCTTGGAGGTTGAAAAGTTGGGCTTCCACTGTAGTTTGCTGTACATGCATACATTCCTGTAACTTAAGGACAATGACTCTATGCAGTATCTAATTGTATCACGAAGACAGCTAAATAGCCAACTAAGGAACTTACATCTTTGTTTAACAAAGGTACTAAAGCATCAACAGCATTTGAGACAAGTGTGACAAACTTTTCTTGGTGCTGTTGTTGTCGATGTGTTTCAAGGTAATACTGAGCCATCCAGTGACAGTATGCTTGTAATGCCGCCAGTCCTTGGGCATGACTGAAAGAGAAAAAAATAAAACAACAGATTCAAATATGCATCAAATGGATTTGACATCAAGTTATCAATGATCATGAGAGGCACGGGGGGCCTAATGGTTAGTGTGCCGGACTCTGGATTGAACAGTCTGGGTTCGAGCCCTTGCTGGTCACTTAACTGTGTTGTGTTCTTGGGCAAGACACTTTTCTCTTGTAGTGCCTCTCCCCACCCAGGTGTATAAATGGGTACCCGCAAAATTATGCTGGGGGTACCCTGTGAAGGACTAGCATCCTATATAGGGGGGAGTAGAAATATTCCTGGCTGCTTAATGCTTATATCGAATCAGGGATACATATAAGCTCCCACAGTAAGGGCCACTTGGCGCGAGGCTTCCCTTATCACTGATAATTAACCTTTTTAGCAAAAAAATGCCATGATGCCCTAGTATGCTCAGAAAGTCCTTGGGAGTTTACCACTTGCACAAAAAAATGGTGGTAATGGAACGGTTCCAGTGCTACTGCTAAATTCTCCTCAAAGTGATTTGGCTAGTCTGGGTCGTTTACTATTTGCAAGAAAAAAACAGTCGGAAATGAAATGGTCCCAATGCCCTAATGGTACTGCTAATACCTACACGAGACGTTTGGCAAACAAAGTGCAAAGACAAATGGTACAGGGATTATCTGGTCATTAAGATTGGAATGGAAAAAGAGGAATGTCTGAGGATTTTATTGCATCTTTTCCAGAAACTTGTCACTGGAATAATCTGTTGTTTCATGACAAAATGGTAAACGCCCCTGCAGCATAAAGAGCAATTTGTCAACAATTTTGTTGAGTTATAAAAGAATAATCCCAGGATATTGTCTAATTTTTGGCCAGCTTAACCTACAGCCTAACAAGTCACCGAGTGCACCTGAAGGTTGTACATGTAGGAATACTCCTAGTTACCTAAGGCTGCAGAAACCAGAACAAGCTTCAGTAGCGTGTGCCAGTTTAGCCCAAGTATCAACTTTACCCACAAACTTCCTAAAGCTATCCAACCAGTGAAATTTTTCAAAGGATAGAACCCACAGAACACACACAAAGTCATGTACTTACACTTCAATAAGATCAGGTTGAAGAACACTAGGCACAGCAGTGTGAACTGCAAATAGGTGGCTTTGTGTTCCAAACAATGCAATTTGTCCGAGTCTCTCAACAATGGCCTCCCCATCACTAAACCTGTTGGCAAAATTCACTTCACCAATAAAATGTTCTGACAGACGTCCAAGGGCACGTTCCATGGTGGTCAAGTCCCTCAGTGTGCAGTGTAACTGACGACATTCATTTTCACCACTGATACTGAGGTGCAGACCTGGAAAACAGAGTTTAATGTATTGCCGTATTATTATCTTAGGACAGTTTACCATAACTGTGCCTCCCTTCACCCATGAACCACAAATAATACAGTGAGATCCTGATTTCTCAAACCCCTTGACATCTTGAGCCTCCTACATGTAATAACTTGAAACTGCAAGTGTTTTCCTTCCCTCAGTCAAACATTTTTGCTTCTGCTTTTTCGGACATTCTGTTTCCTCAAAGCAATTTTCATTTCCCTTAGAGGTTTGAGAAATCGAGATTCTAATGTATTAATGATTACTGGATAATTGCTAGAAAAACCTGCAAAAAAAGGGGGGGAATTGCTATGGATTTACATCACATTTAGGGAGAGTAGTACATTTCACATGGATTTAAAATGCTGACTTTGATGTACTACAATCAGCCGATGTCACTGGGCAAGAGACTTACAAATATTCTCATACTCCCTCTCTTCTCTCTCTTCTCAAAGTGCCATCCATGTACAGGGTATAAAAATAAAATTAATGGCAAATTTTACATTGATACTGAATCCCTTGGAAACCTATAACGGACTTATTAACTAGTGTATATTTTAACAAAAAACTGCAGATATAAACAACAAGAAATATAATAAAGCTGAGATCCATTATTGTCTTCAACAAAAGTTGAACTTCAATGCTAGCAAAACAGAGATGAAAAGAATATTAATCCTACCATGAGCAGTTTTTCTGACATACTCTCCAAGACCAACATACACATCACAATATTCACTGAACAATGGAAACTGAAAAAAGTTAACAAGAGTCAAATGAATGCAGATGAAAAACATTCTCAACACAGAAAGCATCACTGTTCATTGTGTTTATTAAAAATGAAGTATAATGCAGAAATATCACAACATTCCCTTACCAGCAGGGAGAAAGTCTCTCCAGGCAGTAGTTCTGCTAACTTGGCAACAATTTCAAGACAGTTCCTTTGAAATGCTTGCCACTCTGTCTCAGACTGAAAAACAACAATCACAAAATGTTGATCCTCATCTACTGGATATTCTCCACAACTTTCTCATCTGGACTACATATTATCTCTGCGATTTTATTTTCACCTTTTAAAAAACCTGTTTCTCTAATACAGCTCTTTATCAAAACGTTTTTGTTATGGAAATACATTTTCAAGCTGCAATTGTCACCACTTTGACTTTTTCGTTGAAGGGTTGGTAGTTACTCAGGTAAATGTCAAACTGTACATTGTTACAAAAACCTTGAAAAATCTTATGACATTATTGTTTTGGGAGACACTTACAAATCGCAACATGGTCAAAGAGGAGTTCGGTGGAGTTCAGAAATTAAATTAACAACACATTAATAACATAACATAACATGCTTGCAGTCAACTTACATCATCATCCAAGCTTTCATCATCCAGCTCTTCTAGTTGGGTCTGATTATGTCGAAACTGAATTTTCTTCAGCAGCTCAGTTACCAGCATCAGCAAAACTTCCTTGTATCTATGATGCACATATACACACAGTTAAACGTTGTTTAAGCAATGACGTCATTGCTTAATGCCGTGGGAATTGTTGCGATCAACCAATAACTGAGTAGGACTGGGAATTAAATGGAATTAAGTGTCATTGTCAGAGTAAACCAGGCAATGCCAAAAGATGGGGGTCAGCCGATTTCCCTCATATTTTCAGCATTTAAAACCTATCAGATAAGATTAAGATTGGTGGCATTTAAATGATTTTCTGCCTTTTCAATCTTGAGATTGACCACCCTCCTAGTTTTTGGCACAGAAAGTGCCAAAAATCCTCATAAAAAAGGCCAAATTCTCAGTACAGGAAACAGATCTTCCTTTTGCATTTCGTGCACAAAACTTTTTCTCAAGGTAAATTAACTGGTTGTTGATGTTTTACATTCTTAGAAACACCTTTCCAGTTCAACTGTAATTTTTACTATATTTTCTAAACTAGGTAGGTAGCTTGTGTCTTGCCACAGAGTGAATTTGGGGGATTTTCAAATTCAATTTTTTCAAAAGTGCGATAGTTTATTTTTTATTAAAAGCCATTTTATAACAGTCCATACCCTTCTTATTCGAAAACAAGAATTTATTGATTGGCACAATAAATTCTTTCTCCACGAATTTAGTTCAAAAATGGCTCTGATCGCTCTTATGGCTATTTTCCCGCCAAAATTAAATCACACTAAAATATCACATAACATCGATACAATTATATTTTGAAATGAAATAGTTGTATTTTAATTCATTGAAAGGAGTAGAAACTTCATTAAATGTGTTAATAATTGATTTCGAATTAACTATGTTAATTAACCCTCGGACGTACAACGGGGGGGGGGGGGGGGGGTGGATGCCACCACCCCATGAGGTTTTTTCTAAATTTTGAAAAAACGATTTACTCTACAATGCTGAAACTTTCATTAGCTGTTCATTCATCCTTTGCGGAAATTTTGATATGTCAACGATGTGTCCGTGGTGTGTGACGTTGCCATGGCAACGTCATAAATACAAGCAGGTCTTGCCAAAAATCGTCATTTTTACCATTTTTCTTAATTTTTTCCAGTTTTTTAAAACAGAAGTGCAAGATGTGTTTATTTTTACATTCCGTAAGCATTCTGGCTTGATTTTGCATCAACTCCCGTTATTTTCTGACTTTCTAAGAAAATGTTGAAATCCAAGATGGCGGATTCAAGATGGCGGCTCTAATGACGTCACGTGATGTCATATGACGTCACAGCCAATTAAAATTATGTCATCTTATAGAGTACGCTGAGGGCTTTCTTCCAAGTTGAAAATAATTTCTCTACGCCTTAATATAACGAAAACTCCGGGGAGGGGCTCCATCCACCCCCCCCCCCCCCTTGTACGATGGTGGGGGTGTGAGTTGGCTTGTACGTCCGAGGGTTAAAGTAATAGATACCGCAGTCCGTGCATAAATTCATTGTGTATTTCCTGCGAAAACTAAGTCGTATTACGTAAGCATTGCTTCGATTTTCATAGTTTAGTTTGGTATGTCTTAAAAGCGAGATTATAAACGTAATATATAAGGCGGTCTTTGAAGTAATGATCCAAGGTAGCATAGAAAGAAACCACGAGTCGAGACGTTATTTCTCACGTTCGACACGGAATTTTGTCAGTTTCAATTCATACTATCACGTTTCATTCGGGACAAACACTCTTATATAAAGTATGAATTGTTCGTTAGCTTCACAAGAATCACCTTGTAGTCTTCTCGAATATAGTACAACTGTTCTACCGTTAGATGCTTGAAAACAAGATGTTACAGTTCGCTTACTACTCGAGGTCTTGTTGTGAGTGGCAAGCGAGGATGGCGATCTCGAAGTTCAGAAATCACTGAGGGAGCTTTCTTCATTCAGTTCAGATCACTTTGACTTATCCATAGATAGAGTGGCAGGTATGAGCATCTGTCCAGAACACTAAAAAAGAAGTAACAGGCGACTGCATTTTCAAGTTAGTCTCGAATTCTTTTCATCCTAAAAGAGACACAAAAACGCACACAAGACCCAAGTTAACATAGGTAGAAGTTCAGATCAGCTGTGTATTTTTTTCAAGAACCTTTAGTGACAGGAAGCATATTTTTTCATTTCTATAACTCAAGTGTCATCGTGACGCACCCGAAGTAAGTAGTAACACCAATTTAACCAATAAAAACAGAAAACATCTCTGTTTTCATCTTTGTCGAGGACTGCATTTTCGTTTTGGTCATTGGAGAAAACTGAAATGTGACCCAGCTCGTGTGTGAATTTTCATAGAATACAAGGTTCATCAATTTATATGGGCATCGTTTACCGATATAAGAGATAAACAAAATGTTCGTTTCAGGTCACGAGAATCAATGTCTAGTATATGTCTGTGTCATATTTTATAACTGAATCGTCTGGTCAGATCAGAATTCGTACCCAAGCGATAGTCAAGCTAATCCATTATAGGATGCTTAAGATGCACATACTTTTGCTTATGATTCGCCACTATGAGAAAACTTATTTAACTAGCTCTGGTTTCCTTTCTTATTCAAAACTATTTGTGAATTAAATTAAGAAAAATAATTCTTAATTTTTGTAGCACAAACGCCTGGTCAAACTTGACAAAGGTCGTGATAGTGGCAACAACAACTTTGTTTCGTGTTGTGTACCTTTCAGCCACGATAAATTTCTGTGAGGGCGTGGTTCACCTACAACCTCGAAGCAGATTTCATTTGTACTGTAAAAGATTTGTACTACAGAAACCCTAAGAAAAAATCGTGCAAATGGAATATTAAGCCAACCTATTGCCCGGCTTTTTAACTATCAAAATAAATAATTGGGCGGGGCGAGAGTTAGCCAATGTACAGGAGAAATGCTTACACGAGTATACATCGCGCCAGTGACACTGTAGTGCATGTCTAACAATTATATTCGTTTTTCCTTTACGATCACTTGATTGCTTGTACAACAAAATATCCAACATTCAACCAACATAAATTAAAGGAAAGAGTAAGCAAGTGATCTCGTTGTTCAAATGTTGAATATTTATAGATGTAACCCACTGGCATTTCAAAAAAATGATGTTTTGTATACATCAGTTTCCTTGATTCTAAGAAGCTGGGTGTGGCCATTACAAAACTGTGTATCACTGTTTTATATTTGAAAATTAGTAACCCGAGTTTTCTATGAGTTAGATTAATCAACGAGGCTCAGCCGAGTCGACTATCGCTATCCAAAACATACAGTGGACTATCGCTATCCAAAACCTAAAATTTAAAGCACTTTTAAGCCAACGCACAATCATGCCCTATCAGCGATTATAGTTCACCAAAAAATTTTCTCAGATTCTGATTGGATTAAATTGATCACGTGACGCGATGGTGTTCATCCGCGGAGGGTACTATCAGCTCATAGTGCCCGTCCGAGAAAAATGCCCGGACGGATAGTGCCCGCCTGTGAAATTTTTTTGTAAACATGTGTGCCTGCAGACAAAAAAAACAACCAAAATCACTGCATTTAGTGGATTTCTTGTCTGATTTTATTTCGTTTGTTAAATTTCGGCTTTCAATTGAGTTTTTTGTTTTGAAAAGTAAAAAATAATTCACGATGCTCGTTTTTGAATGAGCGCTCCGAAGCCGGAGAAAATTTAGTGGTGAATAATAAAAACGATAGAGTGTTTCTGTCTCGGAACTATCGGTCTGATAGTTGCCCCTTGGAAATTTGATGTTCTTAAAACTAGCATATTAGCCCTTAAAGCTTCGCTTCTCGGGCTAATATTTTTTTCAAGAACATCAAATTTCCGCGGGACAACTATCAGTCGATAGTTCCTCGACAGAAACACTCTATTGTTTAAATAGTGCCCGTCCAAGGAAAATACCCCAAAGGATAGTACTCGTCCGTGAAAATTGTTGTAAAGCGGTCCTGCAAACAGAAAAACCCCACAAAAGTCACTGCATTTAGTGGGTTTCTTGTCTGGTTTTGTTTTGTGTGTTAAATTTCGGCTTTGAAGACTTTCATCTGAAAAAAGATGTCCTGATTACAGTCATAGCAGTCAAAATGCAATCATCATCGTCATCATCATCACCACCGCCACCCCCACCAACATCATCATCATCATCATCATCATCATCATCATCATCATCATCATCAACAACAACAACAACAACATCATCATTATCATCATTATCCCCACAGGTGCCCCATGATCTATGATTGTTATTTTATTATAGGAAATGAAAGCTCAGATTTATGAACTTTATGGGCCATATTGCTGAACGTTGTGCTTCTGTGCAAATTTAGATGGGTGTTGGGACATATTACAGTCGTCTTCAGTGATAAAAACGAGAATACAGTCCTCAACAACATATATCCAAAACAGAGATTTGTGCGTTTATTGGTCAAATGAGAGTACATTAAATAATTAGCACACAATTTCATCAAGAGTGTTACGATAACAGTTGCTCTATAGCCAGATTGTATAAGCAATGGTATAAGGAAAAAATGCTTCCTATTACTAACGATTCTAGCATAAAAATTGCTCAGCTAAACTTCTACCTGTGTACGTCTACTTGGGTCTTGTATGCGTGTTTGTGTCTGTTTTGGTATGAAAAGAACTAAAGACTAACTTGAAAAGAGAGGAGCTCAAATTACAACCAGCGTGACAGTGTTACAAAGGTCATGCAAACACGGCGTGGGTCATTAATCTGTTTGCATTGATCTTTGTGCAGTGATAGCAACAGGTATTTTTTCAAGGTCGCCAGTCGCATGCAGTCGCCTGTTACTTCTCTTTTAGTATTCTGGACAGATGCTCATACCTGCCACTCTATCTACGGATAAGTCAAAGTGACCTGAACTGAATGAAGAAAGCTCCCTCAGTGATTTCTGAACTTCGAGATCGCCATCCTCGCTTGCCACTCACAACAAGACCTCGAGTAGTAAGCGAACTGTAACATCTTGTTTTCAAGCATCTAACGGTAGAACAGTTGTACTATATTCGAGAAGACTACAAGGTGATTCTTGTGAAGCTAACGAACAATTCATACTTTATATAAGAGTGTTTGTCCCGAATGAAACGTGATAGTATGAATTGAAACTGACAAAATTCCGTGTCGAACATGAGAAATAACGTCTCGACTCGTGGTTTCTTTCTTTGGTACCTTAGATCAGGTACCTTGATTTGCCAAGTCAATCCTGTCTTCTTTCCAACTACTCAAGATCAGTCCTCCATCCCAGTCGGCAACCTTCCGTACCACAAGGTGTGTTCAGTTCCAGTCTCAGAGTCAAAGTACTCCCAGGGCGTGGCACTGGACCCCGACAATCTCCTCCCTCCTCACATCACAAGCAAGTTCCGTAACCTTTTGGTCCAGTACGACACTGTCTTTGATCCTGCAATTACCGGCTACAATGGCGCCTTTGGCCCTCTTCAAGCGAAGGTAAATATGGGCCCGGTCGAGCCTCCTCAACGGAAAGGTCGCCTTCCCCTGTACGCCCGAGATAAACTTGTCGAGCTCCAACAGAAGTTCGACGAATTGGAAATTCTTGGCGTGTTCCGTCGCCCTGAAGACATAGATGTTTCTGTAGAGTATCTTAACCCGTCCTTCTTGGTCAAAAAGTCATCGGGTGGCTTTCGACTCGTCACTGACTTCGCAGACGTGGGTCGTTATAGCAAACCCCAGCCTTCCCTGCTCCCAGACGTGGATTCTACCCTACGCTGCATAGCCCAGTGGAAACACATCATCGTCTCAGATCTAACCAGTGCTTTCTATCAGATCCCACTCGCCCGTGAGTCTATGAAGTACTGCGGAGTTGCCACCCCATTCCGAGGAGTACGCGTTTATGCCCGGTCGGCCATGGGTATACCTGGCTCAGAAACCGCACTGGAAGAGCTCATGTGTCGCGTCTTGGGTGACCTCCTCCAGGCTGGTATCGTTGCCAAGATAGCAGATGATCTGTACTGTGGGGGCAACAGCCCAGACGAGTTACTCCGAAATTGGGCTTCTGTTCTCCAAGCTCTTCATAAAGCTAGCCTACGCCTCTCGGCGTCGAAGACCATCATCAATCCAAAAACTACTTCTATCCTGGGTTGGTCTTGGTCCCAAGGCACTCTTCGCGCCAACCCTCATCGCGTCTCAACTCTGTCCTCCTGCAGTCCTCCCAGTAAAGTTAGTGGCATGAAGTCCTTCATTGGTGCTTTCAAGGTCCTTGCTCGTGTTGTTCCACATTGTTCTTCTCTATTAGCCCCCCTTGACGAGGCCGTAGCTGGGAAACAGTCTCAGGATGACATCGTGTGGTCCGAACATCTTACTGAGGCCTTCAAGTCTGCCCAAGCTTCCCTTGCGTCCAGCCGCACAATCACTCTCCCAAAGCCCGATGACCAATTATGGATTGTGACAGACGCTGCTGTCAAGAGACCCGGAATCGCTGCCACTCTCTACATCTCGAGGGGTGACAACCTAGCCCTCGCTGGGTTCTTTAGTGCCAAATTGCGTGCTCATCAAGTGTCTTGGCTACCGTGTGAAGTTGAAGCTCTTGCAATTGGGGTTGCTATAAAACACTTCAGTCCGTACATAATACAATCCAAGCACAAGGCTTGTGTGCTCACCGACAGTAAGCCTTGTGTCCAGGCCTTCGAGAAAATGTGCAGGGGAGAGTTTTCTGCTAGCCCACGAGTGTCGACCTATTTGTCTACTGTCAGCCGCTTCCAAGCCAACGTGAGGCATGTTGCTGGTGCTGCAATTTTACCTTCTGACTTTGCAAGCCGCAATGCACCGGACTGCTCTGATCCCTCTTGTCAGGTGTGCAAGTTCATCACCCAAGCTGAGGAGTCTGTCGTTCGACACCTATCTGCCCAGGATGTCTTATCTGGTCAGAAAAACCTTCCTTTCACAAGTCGAAATACTTGGCTGTCTATCCAATCTGAGTGCGCGGACTTACGTCGAACACATGCTCACCTAATACAAGGGACTCGTCCTTCCAAGAAGCTGACTAACATTAAGGACGTAAAAAGGTACTTGTCAGTAGCTTCTATCTCCAGTGATGGCCTCTTAGTCGTGAAAAAGACTGAGCCTTTGGCTCCTTCGCGGGATTGTATCATAGTGCCCAGACAGGTCTTAGATGGTTTACTGACAGCCTTGCACCTCAGGTTGTCTCACCCATCAAGTCTCCAACTCAAGAAGGTTGTCAGCCGCTACTTCTTCGCCCTTGACCTGGACAAGGCAATAGAGCGTGTTTCCCTTGGTTGTCATTCATGCGCTGCACTTCGCCACGCCCCGCACGCTGTTATAGAACAGTCAACTTCTGACCCTCCGGCAGCAGTGGGTGTATCTTTCGCAGCCGATATCCTGAAGCAGTCCCGCCAACTTATTTTGGTACTCCGAGAGTGCGTCACTTCCTATACTTCAACCCTCCTCGTGGTAGACGAGAAGCACGGGACCTTACGTGATGGGTTAATCCAATTATGCGTCGGCTTGCGACCCCTTGATGGACCTAACGCTGTCATTCGGTGTGATCCAGCTCCCGCCTTCAGAGCCCTTGTGAGTGACCAGCTTCTATTGCAACACAAGATTAGCCTTGAGATTGGTCGGGTGAAAAATCAGAACAAGAATCCAGTCGCTGAAAAAGCAATCCAAGAGTTGGAACACGAGCTCCTGCGGTTGCAACCGGAAGGTGGTCCTGTCTCTCCTAGGACTCTGTCCGTAGCCACTGCCAACCTGAACTCAAGAATCCGCTCCCGCGGCCTATCTGCTAGAGAAATGTGGACTCAACGAGACCAGTTTACCAACTCTCAGATTCCCCTAACAGATCAGGCGCTAATACGCGAGCCACATCTGCAAAGACTGGAAAACCATCCTCACAGTGAAACGTCGAAAGCCCCCCGTGGTGTCTTGCGTAGCTCTCCTTCAATATCTGTTGGTGACTTAGTTTACCTCTACTGTGACCGTAACAAGTCCCAAAGTCGTGACCGTTACCTCGTTGTCTCAGTTGACCGTGAGTGGTGTAATGTTCGCAAGTTCGTTGGCTCACAGCTACGAAACGTTTCGTACCGTGTGAAGAAGAATGAGTGCTATAAGGTCGCCCCCTTCAGTGTACACACGCCCAGGTACCTCAACGACGAAGCCTCCAGCGACTGCGATCCTGACGTTGTTGGTGTCGACCAGGGCTTACCCGCTGATGGTCGTGGACTTCCTATTGACGAGGAACCTCCCCCAGAAAGCCAACCGTTACCTCCGCCTGCCCCAGGGATCCCTATCGAGATATCGTCTCCACCTTCCGCTTCTGTACCACCAGAAGATGTCCCGAGTTATGGTGAGGATAGCCAACCCGGCTCGCCAGATGACGTCGAGGTTATCCCTGCCCTCTCTCCAATTGTTAGCCCTGCGGTGAACAAGCGCCCTACCCGGCAGCGGCGTCTCCCGCAGCATCTTCAAGACTATGTAGTCGAATTAAAGTAGCTCGGACGATTCTAGACATTTAGTCATTTAGCGGCTCAATTCTAGACATCCTGCAGCATCTTCAGGGCTATGTAGTCGAATTAAAGTAGCCCGGACGATTCTAGACATTTAGACATTTAGCTGGTCAATTTACTGATTAAGTTTGTTTTCTTGTCTAACTCGTAGCTCAGAGTCTGTCCTTCAGTCAGTAGTAATTTCTCTGTGTGTGTATTTCATATCAACTCGTCACCTAGACTAGAGTTTCTTTGTTTGCATGATTATTTATTTTAGAAGGAAAGAAGAAGCCACGCCAGTAGGCTGGTTGTTCAGCGGCATTTCGCTGTAATCGGCCAGCGGCGTTTATTGTGGTATAAAAGCCCGCGCATGCTGTTCCTTGGCGTCCGCCATCTTGATTGTATCTAGTTCTCGTTACGAGTAGATTTCGCTTACATTAAAGGTAAAGCTTACGGTTCATCGGGACCTAGTGTGTGTCCATTTAAACTACTGGCGCCGCCTTATATATTACGTTTATAATCTCGCTTTTAAGACATACCAAACTAAACTATGAAAATCGAAGCAATGCTTACGTAATACGACTTAGTTTTCGCAGGAAATACACAATGAATTTATGCACGGACTGCGGTATCTATTACTTTAACCCTCGGACGTACAAGCCAACTCAGACCCCCACCATCGTACAAAGGGGGGGGGGGTGGATGGAGCCCCTCCCCGGAGTTTTCGTTATTTTAAGGCGTAGAGAAATTATTTTGAACTTGGAAGAAAACCCTCAGCGTACTCTATAAGATGACATAATTTTAATTGGCTGTGACGTCATATGACATCACGTGACGTCATTAGAGCCGCCATCTTGAATCCGCCATCTTGGATTTCAACATTTTCTTAGAAAGTCAGAAAATAACAGGAGTTGATGCAAAATCAAGCCAGAATGCTTACGGAATGTAAAAATAAACACATCTTGCACTTCTGTTTTAAAAAACTGGAAAAAATTAAGAAAAATGGTAAAAATGACGATTTTTGGCAAGACCTGCTTGTATTTATGACGTTGCCACGGCAACGTCACACACCACGGACACATCGTTGATATATCAAAATTTCCGCAAAGGATGAATGAACAGCTAATGAAAGTTTCAGCATTGTAGAGTAAATCGTTTTTTCAAAATTTAGAAAAAACCTCATGGGGTGGTGGCATCCACCCCCCCCACCCCTTGTACGTCCGAGGGTTAATTAACATAGTTAATTCGAAATCAATTATTAACACATTTAATGAAGTTTCTACTCCTTTTAATGAATTAAAATACAACTATTTCATTTCAAAATATAATTGTATCGATGTTATGTGATATTTTAGTGTGATTTAATTTTGGCGGGAAAATTAGCCATAAGAGCGATCAGAGCCATTTTTGAACTAAATTCGTGGAGAAAAAATTTATTGTGCCAATCAATAAATTCTTGTTTTCGAATAAGAAGGGTATGGACTGTTATAAAATGGCTTTTAATAAAAAATAAACTATCGCACTTTTGAAAAAATTGAATTTGAAAATCCCCCAAATTCACTCTGTGGCAAGACACAAGCTACCTACCTAGTTTAGAAAATATGGTAAAAATTACAGTTGAACTGAAAAGTTGTTTCTAAGCATGCAAAACATCAACAACCAGTTAATTTACCTTGAGAAAAAGTTTTGTGCACGAAATGCAAAAGGAAGATCTGTTTCCTGTACTGAGAAATTGGCCTTTTTTATGAGGATTTTTGGCACTTTCTGTGCCAAAAACTAGGGGGGTGGTCAATCTCAAGATTGAAAAGGCAGAAAATCATTTAAATGCCACCAATCACAATCTTATCTGATAGGTTTTAAATGCTGAAAATATGAGGGAAATCGGCTGACCCCCATCTTTTGGCATTGCCTGGTTTACTCTGACAATGACACTTAAATGTTTTGTGAACAGAAATCAAGTTAAACCCAAGGAGAAATCACTGGGCAGTAAGAAAGGCCTAATAAAATGATAGAGACAAATTATAAATTAATTATTTGAAGAGTTCTATTAGATTCAGTAACCAAAAATCTCTACATTCTTTTAATACAAAGGACGTTTGACCTTGCTGTTTCAATCACTTAAAAGCTACATAATTTTTGAGCCAGCCTGTAAACATCCCACATAGAAGTACTGCTCAACAACTTCCATTTGAATGGTCACACATTTGAGTTGAGCTAGAACCATCTTGTAAAGCATAATTAACAGTACCATATGAAAGTACATGTACATGTGCTGCTCAATATTGTTTTAGATAGCCACAAATATTAGGGTTTTATGTCTAAAGACTTTTAAGTTAGAACCATCTTGTACAGCATAATAAACAGTACCATATGAAAGTACATTGCACTGCTTTTTAGCTTTCTTTGGGATAGTCACATGTACACAACATCTTTTATTAACTCACAGTAAAAAGTTACAACAGCATTACATGAATAAATTAAGGCTTGTCTTTTTTTTTTTTTTAATTGTCCATTATACTACATTGGTTTCATTCTACAGATAAATTTCTGCTGGTATAAAACATACAATGGTAGGAGATCTTAGCAAGCTCTATTGAGCTTTTCTAGGAAGATCCCCTTGTTACATTTATATACTAATTACAACCGCAGATGGATAATCATTTTAAATGTAATACTGTAGTTACACTGGTCTGTTTTAGTAATAATATGACTACATTCTGAATCTAACATAATAAAGTGTTTTGATTTTGTACACAAGCTTTTATGCTTTTCTTAAAAGAATTATATGTTTTGGATTTTTTTAGATTTTCCGGCAAATTATTCCAAATTTGTGCCCCCCTATATTTTATTGAAAATTTTTCGGTAGTTTGTCCTTTTGTAATCTATAAAAATATTTGATGCTGATCGAGTATCATGACAATGTATACTTTTATTTAATCTAAAATATTTATTAAAATATTCTGGTAAACTATTGTTTTAAAAGTAAGAGTACATAAAAAGTGCTATCAAATACATATTCAGCTCATATATATTAAGAATATCAAGAAATAAAAATAGAGGCTTAGATTCATCTCGGTAATTTGAAAAAGTCATTATTCTTACTATTTTTTTTGTATTGTGAATATTGATTTAAGCCTGGTAGGGTACGTGCTTGTCCATATAATACTACAATATGTCAAGTATGGATATATCATAGTATTATAAATTGTTTTTAAAGTTTTAACTGATAAATAATGTCTTGCCTTAGCCATAATTCCTGTCATCTTTAATATTTTGGTTGTAATTTTGTCAATATAATATTTCCACGAGAGTTCATCATCTATATATAAACCAAAACATTTTGTACACTTTACTTTTTCAATCTCCTGATCATTAATTTTAATTGAAAGAGTTTGGTTGAGTTTCTTTCCTATAGGTTTAAAAATCATAAAATGTGTTTGATTTACAAACCTGCTTACAGTAGCTTCAGCTTCTGCTAATTTATCACTCCTAGCATTTGCTACTTTACCAATGAGATAGTCTAGAAACACTGTCCAAATGTCTAGGCAAGCAAAAAATCCTTCTAACTGTGGCTGAAGAACAGAATTCTCAATTAAAATCAAATTAACCATCACTTACATACAAAGACATATTTTCTACAGTTTACTGTCCTACTTGTTTCTTTATAATTATATTAAATTTATTTTCAGAAAAAACCTCTATCCCTTCTCGGCCTACCAGTAAAACAGTACTGTCAGTAAATTTTGGAACTACTCAATTAAAAGATCTGTATTTTTGAGTACAAATTAGTAAATACACGTAGAATGGCAAATTTAATTAACATACAAATGTAGTTACACTGTAGTTACCTGTTTGAAGGTATATTTGTAGAGTAATGTTAGAAGTTCAAGCACAGGGAAGTGTGAACTGTTTTCAAATCTTCTCAGATGTATGCTCACAAAGAGCCTCAAGAACTCTGTAAACTTACTCAAGTAGCTGAAACAAAAAACACACAATAAAGGTAAAAAGGCTGCACATCAGTAAAACTGGATCAAGTGGTTCAGGTTCAAGTGTGGCTGGGGTCATAATTGTATGCTTTGTGCTGTTAGGAAAGTCATGCTCAAAGTGCCTCTTTCAACCCACAATCCTGGATAAAACTTGTTGAGACAAACATAATTTCATTTTGAGGACAATGCATGCTGCCCTCTAACATCGGGCAACAACAACAGGGGAGGGGAGTTGGATCTGACGGTCTCCGTGGCTTTGGTCATTTGGAGATTGTTGCATGTGTCTCAAATGTTTTGTTTCGGAATGCACCTACTATACCAGGGTTCTGGCAAAATGTCACAGCAGGACTTTATGCTTGGGAGAGGGGCTGGGGGGTGAGGTGGGGAAGCCAGGTATCTGTGATTGACTAGCATCCTATCCAGGGGGAGTAGCAGTCTCCTAGCCACTTCATGCAACAAGAAATGTGAAACTGTGAATTAAAGAAGCACCGGCACAAATGAGCCATCTGGCTGAGCCGCGACCTCTGAACATTAGGATGGAATACACTGTGCCATGACTAATAATATATTCAATTATATCTGGAATATTTTTGGTGAACAAAACAAGTCTTGTTTTACAGCTGTATAGAGCAGTTTTCAATTGAGTGTCGTAAAACCAAAACCAAAGTAATCACACTGACCAATCACAAAGGACACAGGCAATCCAGTGAACCAATCAAAACTCGAAGCAAATAAATGTACCAGCGCAAAGTGCGGGAAAACGTGCGCGAGTGAGTCAGGATTGGTTTTGGTTTTACTCCTGATTGGTTGAAATAATTGCACGAGGCTTTTAAACCAATCACTAAGCGTAGTTATGCAAAACCAAAGTAAACGCAATTTACTTTCGATACTCAAGTGAAAACCGCTCTAATTGAGGTTTGACCTTATGCTGAATCTACTGGAGCATTTATAATATCAGCTTTTTTCTACAGTATAAGCCTCACCTTTCGTCTTGGTCTGTAAGGAGGTTCTCTGCTGCCTGAGCACCTGTGTCCTTTGTTATTCTTTGTAACAACTGAAATGTCTGTTGAAACAACTTTAACAAGAACTCCTCAAACTCAACTGGCACACAATTCTTGGACAGCAGTTCATTGATACAGGACATTGCAGAGACACCTTAAACAAAACAATATAAAGTTTGCTAACTTTGTACGTCTAAAAGCATGCTCATGCATTTAGTCTGCAATAAAATGGTTCCACTGAATGAGTTATATTGTAATGAAAATGCTTGCACTGGAAGAAAAGTGGCGACAAGAACAAGGGACTTGATAATGGCTTAGAATTACACGCAAAGCTACATTACAACATTTGTCAGCCACATCATTGAGCTCGCTATAATAATAGAAGGCCAAAGTTGGGAAGGTCTAGAGTATTATAAGCCACCTTCTGCTCTTTAAGGTGATGAAAGAAAAAAAAAGCATTCTTTCAGCCACCCCACATGTGCTTGGCCTGTATATCATTGACCTCATACTCACCCACTCACTCATCCTCTTCGCTCCTATTAGTGAAGCATAAGGCTACAGAAGGCTACTTGGTTTTTATACACCAATTATATTAACTTATGGACTTACGGCTTCTGTATCCATACTAACCTAGCTCTGCATTACCCACAACACTGCTTCCACAACTTGTTGGCACTACATTGCAGCCAAACTCCGCAAGATAAAACACTGTCGACACAAGTGATGGCGTAATCATTGTAGAGAGCGGGATCCAGCTGAAGAGATGACCTAAACACTTGAGCACCAGAGAACTAATTTCCTCTGACTCTGAGTCTAAAGGAGGTAATGGATGTCCTAAATTTTGTCTAGATTTCATTGGTGAATTACTCAATAATCGTCCCATGAGAGTACTACTCCCTGGGTGCTGAAGTGTCTGATCTGCAGAAGATGACGATGATGAGAATAGTGAGCCTGCCGCTGATATTGAAGGGCTGGTACTTCTAGCTGGTGACATCCCATGAGTGGGAGACGGAGGTGGTGTTACTGTTGTTGCAAGTCGGCGGTGCTTTTCTAACACTCTGTCCAATAAATGTGTTAATATTGAGAGAATTCCAGGAACTTCATTAAGTAACAGTCTATGCACTTCAGTTTTTCTAGCAATACTCAAGTCCTCCCTGGGTGATGCCATTTCTTCTGATGTTGTCTGAAGCAGGACCAAGCCTAGTGTTACTGTGGAAGGTTGCTGGAGCAACTGGAAAAAATATTATAAAGAAACTGGGTTAACAACATTTATTTTTTTTCCTTGCCACTGGCAATTTTCAAACTCTTAATACAGTGAAATGTCTTGCATTCTGAGAGGGCTGAAAAAAGTATGTGCCACCCAAAATAAGGAGAAAACATTATGTGTGAGAGTTGGCATTTGAAACTTTGTTGCCAAATTATGCAATTTCCAAGCAAATACTACTGAAACCAGAAATCAGTGCTGGCACTTTTGAGTCACAAAAGTGACTGACCTACATTAGTAGCTAACAAATACAGCAAATATATGGAAGTGCAGTCTAATTTTTCCAGTGATTTCTCATCTAGTTTATATGTTTTATTTGTTGAGAGGTGCTGTGGCCTCATGGCTAGTGCCCTTGACTCCAGATTGAGCAGTCTGGGTTCAAACCCTGACTGGGGCACTGTGTTCTTGGGCAAGTCAATTTACTTTCATAGAGCATCTCTTCACCCAGGCCAAATGGGCACCAGCAAATTAAATGGTGGTAACACTGCACATCCCATCCAGGAGGGAGTAAAAATACTCCTAATTGCTTAATGCTATGGAAACCAGGATAAGCTTCAGCCTGATGGACCACTTGGCTTGTATGCAGACTTAAACAAGTTTTATTAGAGTGGTTTTCACTTGAGTGTTGAAAGTTAATTGCGTTTGCTTTGGTTTTGCATTGCTACGCTTAGTGATTGGCTTAAAAATCTCACGCCACTTTCTCAGCCAATCAGAACTAAAACCAAAACCAATTGTGACTCGCTCACGCACGTTTTCCCGCGCTTCGTGCCAGCTACATGTATTTGCTTCGAGTTTTGATTGGTTCACTGGATTGTCTGTATCCTTTGTGATTGGCCAGAGTAATTACTTTGGTTTTGGTTTTACGACACTCAATTGAAAACCACTCTATGTTAACAAAGACAAAAATATGATTAAGGTTCACAGAAGACCTACCTCAATAATATTTGAGAAAAAATTTGGGTAGAAATGTGGCCAGTCAACCCGTCCTATATCCACAATCACTTTCACAAGCTTGTTTCTGATATACGTTGGTAGCTTCTTGTGGTGCGACAAAAGATAATCATTGAGAAATTGACGGACCTCAGCCTTGTCCCCAGCTTGTGCTCCTATCCATTGTTTATTGATGAGATTCTGAAGAAAATCAAGACAAATTCAAACAAACTTTTTTTTAAGATTATTGTTTGGCAGCACAGTCATGAATCTTTTCAGGGCTGTAACCAGACCTTTACCAAAGACAAGGCAAGATCTTGCTAGGGGGTTCTTTGGGTATGCCCTCCAGAACATTAATTTTTGAAATGTAGAAGCTCTGAAACCCTTTCTTCAACATTTTTCACATAAGGTATTTCTTGAGAGAAACCAATTTTGTTCAACTTGGGATTTTTTCCCCAACAAAACTAGCCTGCGAACAGGCTTTCTGGAAAACGCTCGGCCGGCGGGGCAAAAATGGAGGGGAAAGCCTGCACGCATCTCTGAGAATCGCGAATGCCGCCCACGGGCACCCCGCCGATTGCTAAGCTTGTCAAATGTCACATTTAAACCAATCAGCGCACGCCGGAAGTCAAATTCAAAACTAATGTAAACAAATAATGGTTCACGTGAAATTTTGGCGCTCGGTTTCCCGCGAGCGTCATGTCTCAGGGAGAAACTCCAAAAAAACTCTGCACAGCCAGAAAACAAAAAGACGAGAGGCCGAATGATTTTTGCAGGTGTTGTAAGCTGTCGTTAAAAGTGCAATACGGTGACTCGTGGAAATCAATTTCGTCGGAAAATTTGTTTAAAGCCTCCAGCAAGAAGGACTTCGAAGGTGTTATCTTGTCGCAAATCCTCGAGCAAGCAGGCATCGCCGTTCACAAAAATTCCAGCTTGTCTGAAAGACTATGTAAACCGTGTGTTGCGAAGCTAAGGAAAACGTGTGAAGGACTGACGTTCATTTGTGACACGATTAATGTGATAAATCCGAAGTTTGTCACGCTGAATACCCGCAATGAACTCGAGGTTGAGGTCGAGGTCACTGATTCGCACCAGAGGTCGAAAAGAGGGCTGCCTACTTCTATCTCAATGCCAGAGAGAAGTCCAGGAGCAAAGAAACTACAGAAAGTTTCTTCCGACATACCAAGTTCTGAAGAATTAGCTCACAAACCAAGAGTCGGAACCAGTGCTCGAAAATCGCTTGGAATACAATTTCAAGCACCCGCCGTCGCGATCCACGAAAATGAGGACGCTCTCCTCAATATTGACGATCTCATCGATCCTGATGTGCAATCAACAAGAGTGAAAATTCTTATCTTGTGGCCCGGTGGAAGAACGAATGTTCGAACGCCGGATGCAAGGGAGAATATTCTGCTCGTAAAGAATATCGCCTCGAAGAATTGGCAAGCAGTCGCCAACGCCGTTCTAAAGCACGAGCAACTGAAACCGGAAATACTGAAGGCCCTTTGGCGAGTGCTGAACACTGAATTCAGACAGTACTGCTCCTCTAATTCAGTATTGAAAGGTCGTTCTCCGGAAGAACTCATTTGTTTCTCTAACAACTTAGTTGTAGAAGAGATGCTAACAAGTTGTCCCTTCTGGAGTTCCTGCATTGGTGGAGCGTGTGGATTTGATCTGAGGCAAAGTTGTGAGTTTCAGGATTCTGTTAAGAACTCTGTTGCTATTGCCACTTCCGTGACCGCTCGCGTACGAAATAAATGTATGTCTGCCTTAGCCTACCGAGTTTCAAGTATTCTGTTTCACAGTGGAGTGTCTCATCAAGACCTGATCCGACTTAACCGTCTTGGAATTTGCATGTCGCCAGATAGGATCTTGGCTCTTCAACGCAGCTTAGGCAAGGACTTTGACGCCAAAGTATTGTCTTATAAAAAAGCCCTTGAAGAACGCCCAGCTGAGACCCTCGCGCTGTTAATGGAAATTGAGGAGAAGCAGGTTCCAGCTACGGATGGCATGGAGATCGAAGTGTTGCTAAATATCAGCGAAGACAGCCTAAGAAGTTACAAGCAATTCAATCCCAAGTCGTTCTCTACTGTTACCAAAATGTTACAGGCAGAGAAAGAAGAAAGGAAGTGCAGCATTATCTCCAGTGATATCCTAAAACAAGTTATCAGCGATCACAAAAAGTTCAACTTTCAATTTTTTAAGTAAGTGTTTTATCTGTTTTGGTGCATATATATAACACTACCTTCATATAAAACCTCGATAAATTCAAATTCATTTTTTGGGTACAATTCAATGTCATCTGTATCCTTTTGCTGGCAAAATGCTGAAATTGAAATTATCAAAAATAATAATAACAATAGTAATGTTAAAAATAGTAATAATAATAAGCTTTAATTTTCATGATTTCTTGATGTTGAGCTGTGTTGCAGAATATTAAATCAAAACTGCTAAGTCATGATTTTGTATAAAAAGAAAATTTCTGGGGATAATATAAATGTTTTCAGAATTTATTGTGCTGGTGTTTAAATATTTCTAAATATATATATTTATATATATCTATCTATTTCTTTCTATCAGGCTAGTTGGTGACAACATTGACTACGAACTGCATGCACGGATACAAACTAAAGATCATGGTAATCAATCCATCCATTGGACGCACCAATATGCCATACGTGACAGTGTGATGAATCCCCTCCTCGATGCCACCAAGCCAAAGAAAAGCCTGGATGAATTGCAGTTGGTAGAGCTTCTCCCAACACCTGATGTGCAGGCCAGACTAAAACAGTCTTGGGCAATTATGGTTAGCCGAGTTGTAACCAAACACCTAAAAGAATTCCAGTTTCTACGCAGTGTGGTTGTTAACCACATACCCCACCCATTCTCTTTGGAAGCATCCAAGAAATCAGAAATAGTGAGTTAAGAAACTGTTTTGCATTAATATCAGCTGTAAAAAACTTCTAAAAGCAGCATTATTTAAGAGTCAAACTGTACATTGTGTTGTGAAAGAGATCACTTCTTATGTTTTTATGTCCATGTTTCTTCCATTATTAGTTAAATAGAGCATAACACATAATTGCATGGGGATATGAAATTTATCTTTGATGTGTTTTTCACGATTTGATCATGAGAAGAGAAATTGTATCTCCAATCAACCATGCGTTATAATTGTTTATTTAATAAACCATGAACTAATTTAACTAATATAATAAATAATAATATAATAAATGTGATTTACAAGCCTTATCCTTCAAGTTAATTCACTTGACCACTTTTATCAGTGAGCATTGTTAATATATTCTTGTTTTTGTGTTTTGTTATTTTTTCCCCCTTTTCTGTAGCGCTGTCTAGGTATGGAATTCTTCAATCCCAACGTGGCAGGCGAAATGGCACAATTGCTATTAAAGAACCAACAAAACTATGTTCCTTGTTGTGGAGAAGGGGATGCAAAGGAGATTGTAACATCTATACCTTTCCATGGAGACCAACTTTTTGAGGAGCGCGCGCAAAATGTGATTGGTACTTTCCAGGATGGTGACAATGGTGTTGACCGCCTCCAGGGCATTCATCCTGAGTTTGCCGACTGGCATGCCAAAGTGAACTTGTATGAGGTGTGTTGGACTCAGTATTTTAATCTTTAATCCCATGCATTAAAACCAAATTAGAATTCAACAATTGAAATTAAAGCTTAATGGCTTGAGTAAAACCTTAATCTTTCATTTGACCAGTATGTCTTATTTGAAATGTATGCAGAAGTATAGAAGAATCAGGATATCATACTACTTGCAGAAAAAAAAATTATTTTCAATTAATTGAAGACAGGTTGTAACTTACGAGAAAATAAATTATGTATTTCACCAAGATTTCTGGAAGTAGGTGTCTTCACTTCCTCTGATATCTATTTTAATTAACAGTATTTATCCAATTTTGCAGTTGGAGTTTGCTACATTTCATAAATCAGATTCTGGAAGTGAGCTTGGAACCACCAAAGCTAGTATGAACCGCACCCGCAAGACAAATGCATCAGCTGGTCCTAAGAAGAAATACAATGAGTACAAGGAATTCCACCAATGTGAGCTGGAAGGTCATATCTGTGCAGCCTTCTCAGAAATGTCAGAAATGGCCACAGTAGATGGTATTATCTCTTTATTTTTCTTTACACAGTATAACAGCATTGTTTATCAAATTGTTTATATTTCAATCCAGAACATAATTTATATGTTTTGGATTGAAATATAAACAATTTAATTAACAATACTGTTATGTAAAAGCTCTTTTTGTTATATAATTTGAACTAGAGACAAGGTAAATAGTTCTCTTTAACTTCCTGTTCTGTTTGTTGACACCCCAACATTGTTCAAAACTGTTAAAAGATTATCATCTATTTAATTTTTTTTTCCAGACAAACCAAACTATATTCTTCCTGATAGTTCTGTGAGTAAGACAACACAAGGAAAGTGGTTACTTGATCTTTGTGAATCATTCATTGACAAATATGTCTTCAGTTCTGGCAATATTGATTGCTTGGTTCAACAAACCCATGAGTTGGAACTTGCATCTCTTGGTCATTACAACTGCAGAGTAGAAGGATGTGATAAAGTCTTTGTTTATCACTCTGGAAGAGTTAGGTAAGCTCAACTGCTCTGAGTGTTAGATACTAGAATAGAGTGTAAGGGGACAAAAAAGGGTCTGATGGCTCAAACAATAGTTAAATAATTTTTATTGGTCTATTGGGGACAGAAAAAAGGATAATACATCCATGACTGTTCCAAAATACAAAATTGTGGCTTACATTGCTGAAATATATTTTTATGAGTGACTTCACAAGGAACAAGCTCAATATCTTTAAACATGAAGATGAATTTTATATCCCTACTTAAAGCCCCAAGATGTATCATCAGTGGTAGTCAAGTGAACCTTTTTTGGAACAATTGAAAATTAAGGTTCATTTCAAGATAGAAATAGAATTAAACTAACATGCCACATTCAAACATTATCTGCCCTTGAACTCAATACTTGAACCATATTATTTGTTTTTATTTACAGTCATGAAATCACAGCTCATCACATTAGAAATGACAGACAAGGACAACTGCGAGATGAATTTGGCTACTACTTCTGCCGAGCTAACTGTGGAAACGTTTTTAGCACAAAAGCAACTAGAAACAGGTGATAAACAGGTTCTCTCAATACGAACATGAACACAAATAAAATTTAATGGGACTCAGTAAGCCTTTGAGTCTTCTGCAGCAATACAAGTAATTTTATAATTTAAAACTTATTACAAGCTCAATATCTTTTTTTCATCTGATAGTTGCCTGCAAATAGGCTTTCCGGAGATTTTTTCAGCAGAAGGCCTGATCTAGTAAACTAAGAATACTTATAAAATTCCCTTATTGAAGGTTTTTTATTTTTAAAATTCAGCAAAAATTTGAGTACTTGCTTAAAAATGCCATCTATCAAAATCTATTGTATGTTTCAATACAATTGCATGAGCATTACAGATAAACTTTTCAGGAAAGGGTAATATGACCCAGTACACCTATAGAAATACAAATCATCTCCATGCAAGTCTGTTAATAAATCCAATATTCTACTGTTTGTTAATTAAATCCCCACAGGCATGAGAGAAAGTTCCACCCACAATTTGTTCCCACTGATGATGTAACAGAGGAAACCAATGTCCCTGAAAAGAGTGATCACTTATACAATTACCACTGTGCCAAACTCAAGTTTGGGCTGCTGTTAATGGATTTTGACGATGCTGTTCGTGAAGGAGATGGGCAACGCCTTCATGACATATACAAGTTAGCTTTACTGCTTTACAAGTCTGGGGGGCATTTTAAGTATGCCTATGCTGTTCTCCATTACCTGGTGAAAATTGCAGCTCTTTACTCTGAATTTGAAGCTTTCCAGCTCTTCTGGAATAGATTTTACAACAAGTATGGGCTGCTTGGAGGGAACATTTCTCTTGATCTCAAGAAAGAGCAGTTGCACAAGGTGCTGAAAACTGTCTGGAGGGGACTGGGACCAAATCTAAATGAAAAGAGCGCATCACGGGTAGCGGAAACACTTGAAAATCTTGAGCGGCTGCTTAACTCAATCGACAAAGATTGCAGTCTACAGGAACGCAGAGGATACCGTTCAAAGGGAGACAACACAGAGGAAGTAATGCAAGTGATGTCAGACTTGATTGAAATCAAAGCCTTCAAACACACTCCAGGCAGGGAAGGACACCCTTCATTTCCCAACTTCCCACGCAGCATTGTAAATTTAGATTACAGAGATCTTCATGCCTGGATGACAGAAAAAAAGGACTTATGGAAATCAATGTATGAAAGGGAAATGTAACTCATTGTATGGTTTTTAAAAAGAAATCCAACCTCTCATAGCTTGCACCTCCCAGTTGTACCCCATCATCTCTGGCAATTTCAGTCCCTGGGTGTTTTTTACATTGCCTACTTTTTTCTTATTAAGGTTATGTTCTGTAGATAGATGTAAATTTGTCAGGGGGGCTGTGTTTGTCAAAAATCCGGAGCATTTAGAAATATGCTATAATATTTCAAGAAGTTTTGAAACAATATTACATTACACTGTAAGGCTTATGTATCTGAACATGTCAATCTTTTTGTAAAAATATTGGTTACTTTTTCAGCTCGATCTACATGCTTGCAGAATATACATAATGTATCAGTCCTTGATAGATCACTTGAGATCTGGTTTGTCCAGATATGTAAAAAGTTTATTGTGATCTTAGTTTTCAATAATAATTGAAAGGAATAAGAAGAATGAATAACATGTAGTTGAGTTACTCAAGTCACAGCCTTCACAGAAATAACAAATGTGATATCAACACAAAGTGATGGCAAAGATGCCTTGGGAAGCCACAAATAATGTCATTATTACAGTATTTTGAAAAACAGAAACAGGCTTGTTTTTTCTACAATAGTATTATACATGTATCATGCGTAACTGGGGACTCTGGAATAAAAGGGGTGGGATGCTTGTCAGACATTTTTAAAAAGAACCCATAAAGCAGACTTCTGTGGGTGTGGCTCAAGGTGTTTTGAACTCATAAAAGAGACTTCCGATACTTAAAGCAGATTGAACATTTGTATATATATTTTCTTAGTGTACAACTCTAAACAAGACCTTGACAGCAGGTACAAATATTTTCCTGAAACATGCTACGAGACCAAAAATTTGAAATTAAAAGCTCTTAAGTGAGAGTTAGACAACAAGCATATCCCCCATTCATATCAAAGTCCCCTTATCGGCATCATACCTTTTTGTCACCAAGATACGGCTTTTGACATATTGTTCCATAAGAAAAGAAAGTTATGTCCACCTATTTCGCTCAGAAAAACTCTTCTTCGTTTTCCACTAGACTTTCATGGTCACAGTCACCAAATGAATATTCCATTGGTCTGCTTAAATTAGGGTCCATTAGCCTTCCTCCACCAAAAAGTTCTACCATTATGTCTAGGTTAGGTATGTCTTCAAATATTTCATGAAACACTTCCAATACTTTCAGAGCATGATTAATGGAAAACAGTGGAATGTGCTCCAAAACATCAATCACAGTAAATGTAGTGTGTGCTTTTGCAACAAGAGCATCCACAATGTTATTGCCATAGCCACAAGAAATGTTTTCACTTAGTAGATTCATTGTTGGAATTATTATCTGGACCACTTCTGAAAGTGCCTGCTGCAAATCAGTTTTGTCACTTGGTGAAACTGGCCGACTTAATGTTGGTTGTGGCACACTGCTGACTTTGTTGAGCTCAAACGCAGGCAATGATGCTGTGCAAGTATTACCTGAGCATGCACATTTCTTTGCACAGTGTGAACAACAATTATGTGATGGCTTGGCTGGGGAAATCCTTTTGTCAAAAGGCTTGTATGCCTCGACACGATAGCAACCATTAGTGTCTAGAAATGCTTTGACAGCATCTTCGCAAAAGTTCTTTTGTTGTCCATAATAAATAGTCAAGACATGGGCGAGTCTGTTGTCCCTTCCACCACGTCCAGATTCCTGGTGATAGTCCAGCATATTTCTCGCAGGTCCCCAGTGTATGATGTACCTCACATCAGGAAAATTAACTCCCATGCTGAGTGCTGAACTCGCAATTATAATTCTCTTCTTTCCACTGTCTTTAAATGACTCGACAACCCTTTCTTTGTATTTTTTTAATGTTAAAGAATGATAGATCCCAATGATGCAATTTTCTGATGTCTGGCTGTCCTGAGGAAAGTAGGCTTCTTTCCCCAACTTCATCAGCAGATAGTTCAACACCCCTGCAATATCCGTAAGAGTTCCATTGCAAAATACAATGCTCTTGGGGCAAGCAATTCCTTTCTCCTTGACAATGTCAACAAGCCAGTCCAAATGCTGGAACATGAGTTCTCTTTGACACTTTATTACAGAAATCCTCAGATTTTCCCTGTTGGGACTTACATAAAATTTCTCCGGCCTTTTTAACACCAGTTGTTTGCTGATGACGCTTTGTGTTTTTTCATCCGCAGTTCCTGTAATTGCAAGTATCGGCGTCCCTTAAAAGACAAAATAAAGAAATCACTTAGTCAAGGATCAACAACTGACAGTATATTAGTTTCTAGTTGCCATTTCGAGTCAAACAATACATTCGAAAGCCTCCCCAAAAACTATTAACTAACCAGCCACATAATACAATGAATTAGCATTGAAGATAAATGAATAAAAAAAATTAAATCCCCAAAACTCACCTTGTTTACAAAAGGATCGTATTTGAGACAATTTTGCGAACGCCTCACGAAAAGCAACGTTTGCATTGAGTTTTCCCTCTGATCTGTGACAATAAAAATAAGACAAGTATTAAAGCAACAAATTCGTCTTTAAATGGCCCAAAACGAAAATCTCCGGAAAGCCTGTTCGCAGGCTATATAGAAACAAAATACCTTTCTCCTGTCCACGTCTCGACAGTATGGGACTCATCGACCACAACCGCAGCCAATCTTCTATGAAACGAAGAGTTTGTTTCCTTTAAAATATCTAGGAAACGTCGTTCAAGAACAGTCTCAGCCGCACCAAAGATGAGCTGAAATTTTGCTGACCGCAATTCATCTTCAGTGACATCTGCTGCTGAAGCCGCCGAAATTCCCATGCTTTGAGCCTCCGCAATCTGGTCCTCAATTATGCTTTTAAGCGGGCACACAACCAACGCCGTTTGTTGCTCATTCCTTTCGATCGTCGCAGCAACAACGAAAAGTTGAAAAATTAAACTTTTCCCATATCCTGTTGGAAGTACCGCCAGCACATCTTCCCCTTTAAGTAATGCTTGGACCGCATTGCGTTGCTCGGGCTTTAGTTCTAAGCTAAACTTCAAATGATTAGATAAAAATTCGGTAGCTTCGCGAAGAACACATTCTCTACTTGCCGCCATTTTGGTTTTTGTCTCTACCGGAAATGAAAAACTTTGTCTACGTCACGCATAATTAAAATCTACCAATCAGCACACTGCGTCCAAAATTTGGACGTGAACACTCGATATCCTGAGAGTCGCGTGCAGGCTTTCTTTCTCGGCGCTTCGCACCTCGTCGCCGGCGCTTTGCGCCGTCCGAGCGCTTTGCGCCGTCCGAGCACTCTCAGAAAATCTCCCGAAAGCCTGTACGCAGGCTACAACAAAACATATTTTGTTTTTAAATTTAGAATTAAATCTAGACGATGCAAGTACCTCGTCTTGCCTCTTGCTAGTTAGGGCCCTGATTTTCTGATAGTGTCAATTATGTTATGTTTAAAACAGTAAGTGGGAGGTATAGTGGCCAAGTAGTTAGTCTGCTACACTCTAGATGGAGCAGTCTAGGCTTAAGCCCTGGCCCGGGTCACTGTGTTGTGTTCTTGGGCAAGACACTTTACTTTCATACAACCCTCCAAGTTAAGACCATTTTAGTCGCCATGGCGACTAAAATATTGGAGCTGGCGACTAAATTGGAGCTGAAGTCGCCAGCCTGGCGACTAAAATTGAGAAGAAGGATTGAAAGTGTAAGCTTAATTCAGTGACTAAAATTTTTCACTGGTGACCAAACTTGAGCAGTCCGTGGCCAAATGGCCACTAAGTAAAAAAATAAACTTGGAGGGTTGTCATAGTGCCTCTCTCCACCCAGGTGTATAAATAGGTACTGGTGAATTTACTGCTGGTGGTAACCCTGTGATGGACTAGCATCCCATATTTTCAATTTCTTTCATATCAAACAAGTTTACAATCAATTTGTAATGCATTTTGCTATTCCTGTCCATCACTAAGAATGGTATGATTGCTGGAGGGTGGCTTCGATGGTAACAGAGTGGTTTCCATGCTAACTACTGTTACAGTTTAATTCACAAAATGTGTGGTTCCAGAAAATGTCCGTACTCCCCTCATAGAAGGGATAGGAAATTCCTGGGGCCAAAACTTTAAGGAAATGTATGAAGCTTAATTGGAATTTTCAGGAGAATTTACGGGTCTTAGGAAAAATTCCCATTTGTAGTAGATGTACAGACAATTTATGGAACTAAACAATATCATGAATTATACTTGGGCGACACTTTCACTTATCAAATTCTGATCCTTTTTTGTACTTACCTCAAACACTGAAACTGCATACATCAGGACATACTGGTTTGAACAATTGTTCATAAAATATACACAATGGTGCCATGCCCCTGATTGCTGGCTAAAGTTCTGTAATACTTGTTCTAAGAAAAAAAATAAAATAAAATTGTGACACTAACATCATCACTGTTATGCAAAGACTCAAGTTTGATTGTTGAGGGAGGGGGAGATAGGGCCGGGGGGAGGGAAACATACTGTACTGGTGACATACCAGCCAATTCAAATGACGCTATAGTATCAATACAGTCGAAGCTCTCTTAACGGACACTCTCCTAGGCGGACAGCTCTACTAATGGCCGCCTTGTTTGAAACCCCATTTTAACTCCCATTCAAACTCTGTATTTTTACATTCTCATTAGCGGACATTCCCGTAAGCGGCCGCGGACACTTTCAGAGATCACGACTTAGATTTTTTCTTTGCTTTTAAGCTCCCATAAGTGGACACCCCAAAAAAAAACCTAATAGTATTAACAACCTCTGTATCTTGCTTTTTTATCAATCAACTTCACATCACCATTCGTCACAATGATTTTACAGTTTTTACAGTACCATATTTCAGTGTTTGTTTTGTCGTCATCCACGTCTGTCCTGTTATTGTTAGCTGGGCAAGCTCCAGTAAGCGGCCACCTATCGCCTACGCCTCTAGTGGCTGCTTACGAGAACCATTCTTGTAAGCGGCCAGCTCCAGTTACAGACACTTTTTTCGCATCCCGAGGGTGTCCGCTTACGAGAGCTTCGACTATACCAATATTGATGCTACTGCAGAAATGAGCCAGTTAATTAAACAATGACTTTGTTGTTGTAGCAGCGCCGTTTCACAGCCGGCGAGTCAAATGGTGATTTAATGCGCGTAGCTTGAAAACTTTCGGTTTAGCTCGATATTTAAATAGCCATGTTATCAGCTGAGAGCATTTGCAAGGATTGTAAAAGTGTTTTCAAAGTGAAATATACACAGTTGTTACAAAGAAAACTTCAAAAAGATTTTAAAAGAGCAGTGTTTCAAAAGGGTTTCTGAAGATTTTGCAAAGCGTTTTTAATCAGTTTTCGAAGGGTTTCCAAAGGGTTTTAAAGTGTCTTCAAAGGGCTTCCAACGGGTTTCCAAAGGGTTTCAAAGTGTTTCCAAAGGGTTTCAAACCCTCCAAAACCGGGTTTCCAAAGGGTTTCTAAGAGACCTCAACCCAACCCCCCCCCCCCCCCCAACGCTGTTAATTTACAAATAAATACCTATTTCTCTTTTCCGATGGTTGTTGGTAGAAGCATCAAAGAATTCATTCATAAGCAGCTCCAAGGCATGAAGAGATGCTGCGTCTGAAGACTGAGAGAGAAATTCAACAATCAACCACAAGATTGCAGTATGACCACACTGGGTTGGTACTTACAGCTAATTAAAATTCAGTTGTAAAGATTAAGCCTGCTGTCGAGCCAAGTGGTTCATCAGGCCAGAGCTTTTCCCAGTTTCTGTAGCATCAAGTGGCTAGGAATATTTCTACTCCTCTCTGGATGCTAGTCCATCGCAGGGTTACCCCACAGCAGTAAATTTGCTGCTACCCATTTATACACCTGGCCCCAGTTGTTTGAAAGGTGGATAACGCTATCCACCGGATAAATCGCTATCCAGTGGATAGAGTAGTATGATTTGCTAACACCTATCCACTGGATAGCGATTTATCGGGTGGATAGCGTTATCCACCTTTCGAACAACTGGGGCCTGGGTGGAGAGAAGCACCGTGAGAGTAAAGTGTCCTGCCTAACTAACTGTCACAAAGCAGTGCCCCGGCTAGGTCTCCAACCCGGACCGCTCTATCTGAAGTCTGGCGCACAAACCATTAGGACACCGCGCCTCCCACCAAAATTCAGTTGTACCTCTCTAATAATTAGCTGGCTGTCATAGCGGGGTCTGAGCCCAGGCAAGGGTCAATGTGTTGTGTGTTGAGATAACATGTAAGCTTTACTCTCAAAGTGTCTCTTTACCCAGTTGTATAAGGGTATGGGCAAATTAAATGCTGGAGGATAACCCTGTGGTAGACTACAATCTTGGACAAAACTGTTGAAACACTTAGCAAATTTCCACTTATTTAGTTAACGGAGTTCAGTTTTGCAACCCCCCTTCCCCCCATTTCAATGTTGGTAATGCTTTAGTGTATTTAAAAGAAAGCCTGTCGAGCCGCAAACCACAAGAAACAACATTGAGTAGGGGGGAAGGGGGTAAGATATTTTAACCCGCTTGCAAGTCGAGTCATTTGCGAAAAATGCGTGAAATGCGTATGTGTCAACTAGTTTTGTCCAAGATTGTAGCAGCCATCCAGTGAGAGTATTGATACACGACTTCTGTAAATAAAATCACCTGCGGAAACGTTTCCAAGATTTGCATCAATCAAAGTTTGAAATGACGAGTGATCATGAAGATTAACTGGCAAACAATAAATTTTATCTTGACAGAAGACTACAAAAAAATTACAAAAAAATTAATTTTACACAAAGCCGACAGTGCCAGACTGAATGTCACCATTCGTTTAACAGGTCGCTGAACATAAAAGTTTTGTATCTTTTATTTTTATGGTGTTTATTCTGACTGTTTAGCAAGGCAAAGCCTTTTTTGACAACTCTACAAAAGGGTTAAATCTGTGCCTGATAACAACAGTTTAGGGAGTTTTGGCCACAGAAAAAATTTGTTTATCACCAGTTCATTTTTGTGATCGCTCGCCTGAAACATTGTTGGAAACCACTTCAAACTTTGATTGATGGAAATATTGGAAATGTTTCTGCCGGTGTTTTGATTTCTGAAGTCGCATATTTATGCAAACGGTGGTAAGCACTTTATGATGAATGGTTTCAAAATGTTATTTCCATGAAAAAGATAAATGCTTAATAAGAACAATGAATCATTTAGGGTTCTGGCCCAGAGATTTTTCTCATAATTATGTTGCTCAGCCTTCAGCCAATCCCACCCAGGGTATCTATACATGCAATGCAGAGGGAAACCAACAGTCATTACCTTAAAGAATCTGACCCACCCACTTTGCATTGCGCGCCTGTTGTTGTTTACGAGCGCAGAGGCCCACAAAAACTATCGTTTCACGATAACCTTCTTTCAAAAACAGCGATCGTTCGATGAACACAAACTGTAGAGAAGCTGTAACAAGCGATAAGACTTGTTTCTAGCATTCACAACGCGATACAAACAGATTTCTCACCTTTTTCAATCCGCCATTTTTGGGGCCCCCAAAAAAGCCAGTGAGAGCGACCAAGAAGTAAAATCTGTTTCCAGCGCGATCTGAATGCTAGAAACAAGTCTTATCTCTTCTCTTCAGTTTATAATATTCGAACGATCGCTGTTTTTGAAAGAAGCATCATCATGTTACAATAGTTTTTGTGGTCCTCCGCGCTCATAAACAACAACAGGGCGCGCAATGCAAAGTGGGTGGGTCAGACTCTTTAATAAAACATCAACTTTGAATTAAAGCTTTTTCAAGAATATGCACCACTTTTCCAAGTTTACATACAGAAACTAGTTTTCATACAAAAGCTTACAAGTTTGTTGGCTGGAATCACGCCATCAGAATGAATGGATATCGAAATCCCAATGCCATCACTGGTAATATTAAAGCAATTATTAAAATATTATGTCTATTGGGTAGACTTAAAAAGGCTGTTCGATGCAACAACTTTTATTTGACTTCTAGGCGGTATCGCAGAGAGATGAAAAAAGTTTAAGTAAGGCTTGTAAAGTTACTTACCATGATTGCTTACGTACGCTGCTGTAACTTCGCGTGTTCCAACTGTCATTTACAATAAATCGCTTCCAAAACTATTCAGTTGACCAAAAAACATCTTCAGGATGGGTCAAACAAATAAGCCATACACAGTTGTCTTTTTATCGTAGTGAGATGCCGGGAATGAGCGCAACGTGGAGATCCTATCTACGGCATAGTCTAATGACTCACAGTCACCGCAAAAAACTCCCAGGCTTTCTTTGTCGAGTCGAGTCCTTGACCGAGAGCAAAGTCCTTAGAGCTCTCGTTACGCAAAACAACCAGTTTTTAACCAAAGAGAAAAAATAATGGTATTAGCCTCCACACTTTCGAAGCCAATTCTTTTAAGAACGCAAAACGGCGACAAAACCGGTTAAATTCTTGTACGATTGCGATAGCTATGCCCCTTTCACTTTCTTCCTGCCCGGCCCACACACATAAGAACGAGGCTGACACACAGCAAACAACGGGGAGGAGTCGGTCGAGTAAAACAAGTAGCCGACCAGTGGAGGGGTGGGGACCGTATATAAAATTCTCAAAAAATTAAGGACGGCTGGTTCGGACGCTCACGGCTCCTAATTCAGTGATTGAAATGCCACAGAACTTAATTGTACTGATGTACTATTTTGAATTCGTGAAGTTATCAAAAATAATAAATTCATATGGATGTTGCATTACACACTGCTGTACTCCCTATAATGGCCTATTTACGGAGAGGCTCCGCCCGAAAGGGGTACCTTTTTCAGACTCCAGGTATATAAAAGGGTAGGGATTTCACAAGTTTAGGTATATGAAAGGGTAGAGAAATCTGCCATAATGTTATTTTAAAAGGCCTTTATATCATATATTTCGAGCAGACGCAACTTTTGGCTGTATCGTTTTAATTTATTAAAGTGCCTATGAAATGAAAATCAAGTTGAACTCATATGAAAGACCTTTCAAAATGAAGAAAGATGGTGTTTTCCTTTTTCTGATATATTTTCTCGTTCCAGAGATATTAACGATTTTGTATTATGCAAATTAGATGACTGATGACGTCATAAGTTTGACAGAAATTGGTGTAAAAACACAAAATCAGTGCTATCTCTGTAAATACTTAGGCAAAATAATTGAAACTTGGCAACAGTATTGTACCCCAAGAAATACACCACATGTTGCATATTTTGGTGTTGCTATGGCAACAATCTCGGTTCCAGATCTCTTTCATGTGGATATAGCAATCCCGGGTTTTGATCCATTCCAAACCTTATCCCCCATCTTTAGGGTCATTTGGGTGCCTAGCGCAATGAGCACATTACGTATGTATGGAATGACACCATTTACTTCTCACTGTAAAGCCATAAATCGTGATATTTGATTCAAAGAAGAAAAAGACTGGGACCAAAAATGTTGCCATAGCAACATAATTATATGTACCATGTGGTGTATTTCTTAGGGTACAATACTGGTGCCAAGTTTCAATTACTTTGCTTTAGTATTTACAGAGATATTACTGATTTTGTGTTTTTACACCAATTTCTGTCAAACTTATGATGTCATCAGTTATCTAATTTGCATAATACAAAATCGTTAATATCTCTGGAACGAGAAAAGATATCAGAAAAATGAAAACACCATCTTTCTTCATTTTGAAAGGCCTTTCATATGAGTTCAACTTGATTTTCATTTCATAGGCACTTTAAGCGCTACATAAAAATAACAAGAAAACTTCCCATTTAGGTAAATGTGATGTCGTGTAGGTATATGAAAGGGGTGCCTTTTTGCAATAAAAGGTATACAAACTGTACAAAAGGGGTACCTTTTTTCTATCAAAAAGGTATATAAAAGGGCCAAGAGGTTGGATCTCCGGTAGGCTTTTATAGATTGTGCTCCTAAAAGTGGCATATTATGTTACTAGCAGTGCTCAAAATTTTGCCAAATTATGCAAAAATTATGCCAGAATTCCCGAATTATGCTTCTGATTTCCGAAATTATGCTCACAAAATGACGTAGATTCTATACATAGAGGTGCGCAATAACGACACCAAATTATGATGTTTTTTTAAATAAACTGTTGTTGTAAATTTATTTGTGTTTATGGCAGTTTATCACGGCCGTCAGCTGTCCAAATTAGCTGCTCGCATCTCTAAACCGTTTGTAAAATGCCTCCAACGACTTAACAATCAAAATATAATATAATGTATAGCTAAAACACGCATTGCAAGAACAAACTACCTAAATTTCATTTATTTCTGTAGAAAGTACACCATATCATATTTACTACATTTTACGAATTTATGCTCCAAAAAGTGCTAAAAATTGCTAATTATGCCGTGGCAGTGCTCGTTTCACAAATTATGCTTGTTAGCTCCAATTATGCCAAAAATTATGCTAGCACAATCTATAAAAGCCTAATCTCCGGGCGGAGCCTCCCAGTACAAAACTTTTTTGAGTACCCCCCCCCCCTGGGGGTGTGTGGAGGGAGGTAGGCAAGGAGATGATTTATTCTTGATTGGAAAGAATGTACAAATCTTCCACTTCCACAAAGTTATAAATGATTTCTTAATGGATCTGTGTAGCTGTACACCCAAATGATCACCCCAGATACTAAAAAGATGATGATTGCGCAGTTCCAGAAAATATCCATACCCACCCAATTTCAAAAGTTAAAGTTTTGGAAAAGAGTAGTGGAAACTGCCATTTTAGGTATTTTAAAGGCCTTAAGGGGCCTTTCAAAATAATTATTTTGAACAGATGATTTCATCTATAAGGGTAATTGTTTGGTTCCAGAAAATATCCATACTCCCCCCACAGAAGGGATTGGAAATTCCGGGGAGGACGGGGGGTCACAAAGACCCAGAACTTTAAAGCAATGTATGAAGCTAAATTGGAATTTCCAGAAGGGTGGGGGGGGGGGTGCATAGGGCAAATCCCTTCTGTGGGGAGGTATGGATATTTTATTTTTCTGGAACCACACATTCAAGGGAAAAGTTTAGAAAATAGAAGCAGTATCTCTGCTATAAGTCAATAAAAGAGGCCCTGCCAGGGTAAATTCCGACAATCGACATGGCCCAAAAAGTAGTGACAGCACATAAAATGAAATCGCGACAAACAACAACCCTTTTGGAAAAACTTAAATTCCGACAAGGACAAGTAATTTTCCTTCAATTTTACTACTGACAGCGACGCGAAGTTTGATAAAACAGCGACACGGCACATTTTTAAATTTAGACAAGCGACACAGGAACCCCCCCCCCCCCTGGCAGGGCCTCATAAAAGGATTGCCATTTTCTATTAAAATTGGTATGAGCGTAATGAGCACAAAGTTCATACATACGGCAAAATTCATCTTTATTTAATTAGTATTTAATTACAGTTTCATTGACAGTTCCAAGTCTTTTCAAGTGTCAAACAACTCACCAAAAGTGGTGTCTTGTTTGATGTCTGATTCGCTGCTAGAAGTATATGACATTTGTGAAGACTTCTTTTGAGAACATTAAGGACCATTTATATGTTTGTTATATGCAAGTCAATAAATTCATCTAAATCACCAAATTATTTGCTATACAAAGACATCCAGTTATGCACATAAAAAACTTCACTTTTGTCTCGGGTTGAACAAAAGATGGGAAATGGCAGATTAAATAAGCATCACAAAGTCTTCACTAGTCACCAAATGTGGAAGATGTCCAATATCATTCACTCTTCCTCTGTCTTGAATGTCACCTTATAAACACAACATTTAGGTCAAAGGCAGAAGAATGATGAAAATGTTTTATTTTAATTTATTTTTTTTTCCATTTGATTGACCACTACACAGCATGTGCATCTCTAAATGCCAGGGCTACCACGGCCTTCTGATGTCCACTGTATTCACGTACTACCTCCCCCTGATCTAGATTCCAAAGGCGCGCCATGTTGTCAGAAGAAGCTAAAGACAAGAACATTATCAAACAACTTATTAATAAATTAATGTTAATGTTGAATATACTCAATCTTCTTTGATTTAATTTACTTATTAATAAAATACACTAATGGGAGGGGCAGTCCAAGGGGGGGGGGGGGGTACTCCGGCTTGTAAATGACGGTGATGATTGAATGATTTTTTTGGGTTTGAAATTTTCGATTCTGGGATTTTTTTGGGTAAGAAGATTTGGCAAGAATTTTTTGAGTGACTTGATTCAAATAGGGGATCTTTTAGGGTATAAAAAACAAACTAAAGTGCCTTGGCACGGCCTTGGCGTTTTTATGG
This sequence comes from Oculina patagonica, assembly GCF_052425735.1. Classification (NCBI taxonomy): domain Eukaryota; kingdom Metazoa; phylum Cnidaria; class Anthozoa; order Scleractinia; family Oculinidae; genus Oculina; species Oculina patagonica. The sequence continues at coordinate 18,418,584 of NC_135769.1, forward strand.
TATGATGAATAATCAAACACAAGCGTTATTGCGCCTTCTGGCAATTTAGGGGTAATTTGACAAGGGAATTTTTAGGGGTTATTTTTGGTCCAGGGATTTTTTGGGGTAAAGTCGGAAGGCTTAGGGATTTTTTTGGGTCCTGAGTTTTGCCTTCATTCGATCATCCCCGTCATTTACAAGTCAGAGTACCCCCCTGGGGGGGGGGGGCAGTGGCCTAATGGTTAGTGTGCTAGACTCTGGATCAAGCAGTTTGGGTTCGAGCCCTGGCCAGGGCACTGTTTGTGTTCTTGCGCAAGACACTTCACACTCATAGTGCCTCTCTTCGCCCAGGTGTATAAATGAGTACCAACAAATTTACTGCTGGGGGTAGCCCTGTAATAGAATAGCATCCCATCCAGGAAGGAGTATAAACACTTTTAGTTGCTTCATGCCACGGAAACTGGCAGAGATAAGCCCCAGCCTGATGGGCCATAAGAGACTCAAACACAGACTTTACCTAGCAAGTTATCTGAGTTTGTAGGGGGCTGGGGTATTTTTGGAGTTAAGAAAATAAATCATTTTTTTGGAGGGGGTGGAGGGGTGTATTTATTACTATAGATATGCACCTATCAATGTTAAAGGAGAAGTTCACTCCAGAATGGCCATTAATTTTTTTTACGCCAATAAAAAGTTTATGCAAAGATATGTTATTCACCAAAATTTCAGCTTCTAACGAGCGCTTAAACCCTACGAAGTCCTTTTCTGAAGTAGCCCAAAACTCAACAACTGAACGCCGCCATCTTGGAGCTGTTAATGTATGCGTGACGTCAAAGAGCTCAGCCTGAAGTTGAGTGGGAAAAATTTAAATTACTTCAAACTCCTTGTTTCTTTGTAGTGGCTTTTGTTTGTCAAAATGCCTGTTTGTGCAGCTCCATTTTGCTTAAACAGAGCTCCAAGAAATACAAAAAGAGGTATTTCCGTTTTCACCGTCTTTCAATATTTAAAGAACAATTGCTCAAAAGCGGACACAAATATTTGTGTTTTCCGGCGTTAAATCGGGGTCCGATCGAGTTCATTATCGAAGTGCAATTTTCTGCAACTTTTTCAGGTTGATCTATTATTACCTATTCTTCGAGAGCCTCGATTTTTCTCGTCGTCCCGTTCGACAATCTGTCTCTGGGTCTCCGAGGATGATCATGTTACCAATTTTGCAGTATTGCATACGGTACGTGCATGTTGCAATCAAGATTTGTGACAAACAGAACATAAACATCTAATAAGTCCATAAACGGCAATGTCGCCAATGTCCTTCGCAGTAATAAATGTCCTCCACTGTTCGCGTCAGTCATGACGACATGAACGTGAACATTGCTGTTTCGTTTTGTTTACAGCATCCATCCTAGTTATTTTACGCCGGACGTTTCCTTGAACATTATAAAAAATTACCAAAGTAGCAGACCGTACCAGTTTGTCGTAGCAGTGCTACTGAAAAGAATATATTTACTTGTTTGCTTGACCACAAATAATCGCCGGGACCTCGATCAAACGCCCCCAGGGTTTGTTTAAAAGTTAGCAGTTTTGACCTGGCGTTTATACGAAGCCGGCGTTTAATCGGGGACCCGCGTTTAATCGAGAAAATACGACGAAGTCAACAACAACAACAGAGAGTTTCTCTGGTTGATTAAAAATCCTCCCTGAAATAAAGTAAAAATAAAAGTAAAAAATAGCATTATCGTAACATTGGTTGGTATTGCGTCTGCCTTTTTCTTCTTTTGTGGGTATTTTCACTAAGGAGACTGTATCTGTGATCTTCTTCGAAGCAGTCTTCCGTATAGTTTTCGGAACACACAAATATTTATGTCCGCTTTGCCAGGAATTTTTCGTTTTTGCCCATTCTTATAATCCATTCGTGAGAATTTTTCCTTTTAGATATTGAAAGACGGTGAAAGGTTTTTTGTATCTCTTGGAGCTCTGTTTGAGAAACATGGAGCTGCACAAACAGGCATTTTGACAAACAAAACAAAACAAGGAGTTTTGAGTATTCAAACTTCAGGCTGAGCTCTTTGACGTCACGCATACATTACTAGCTCCAAGATGGCGGCGTTCAGCTGTTGAATTTTGGGCTACTTTAGAGAAAGATTTCGTAGGGTTTTAGCGCTCGTTGGAAGCTGAAATTTTGGTGAATAACATATTTTTGTATAAACTTTTTATTGGCGTAAAGAAAATAAATGGCCATTCTGGGGTGAACTTCTCCTTTAAGCCCGAGGAGGGGGGGTAGGGATTTTGACATTTTCTATAAAAAAATGAGTACCAGGTGGTCGTGACATAAGAGCTTAAACTTGTTTTGGCAATAAGGTTGTTTGCAGTACATGTATTTATAATATTTTTTTCTAAAGATTTATCATTACTCTCATTCTGAACCAACACATCACATATTTAAGCATTTAATTATTTTGTGTCATACCTGTGATAAGATACTGTGAGTCTTCAGAGAAGGCACAGTCCCACACCCATCTTTGATTAGCTTCTTTCAGAGTCTTTTTAAGAGAAAAGTCTGCTGTCTGCCATATATTGACAGTAGTGTCAGCAGACGTTGTGGCGAGAAAGCTGACGACGATGACAAAGGAATATAATTATTATAAAATTTCCATACAAAGATGGACAAATACATGCGTGTACACCTCATTGCAGTCACTGATAAATCATAGTGATGTTGACTGGTTGATAAAGGAGGAGTCAAAACTGGCTGAAGTGCTCTACTTAATAAAACATGACAAAAAATTTAAATATACAGAGCGGTTTTGATTTTAAATACATGAAAACATAAAAATTTATACATGTAGAGTAGAATCCCAATTTCTTGAACCCTCTGATAACTCAAACCTTGGGTTTGTTTCATTCAGTCAAATACTGCGATTTAACCCTGATTTTTTGAACCGATTTTCACTTTTATTGTAGGTTCTAGAAACTGGGATTCTACTGTAATAATTAAGTTATAGTAAGAGTACTATGAAGATCAAGTTTCAAGAATGGAACCTTTTAAATATCAAAAGAAAACTAAGAGTACTTTGTGCTTACCAGGAGTCTGGACTAAAAAGGCACTTCAAAGCTGCCCTTTTATGTGCCCTGGGTATTTTTGTCCTGGGGTGCAGCACAGTTGGATCATCTTTGGTACCTCCAGTTAAGCTCCATACATAGCAGTTACCCTTCATCAAATGAAAAATGCAACTTTTGTAAGTTCTGAAATTTTTCTCATTTGCTTTTGTGGGATATTTTGTACTTAGGTATCTTTATATTGTTTTATCAGTTGAATCACAAATCACAATCAAAAATCGCACACTTAGAGATTTGTGCAGACTTGAACTTGAATAATTATTTGATTGATAAAATAACTTTATTGTGCATGATACTGTGGCCTTTTGTTTGGATCTATTTGCAATGTAGCCTTTAGCTACACTGGGCCGTAGGTGGGGGGTGCAATGGGTGTGTCTGCACCCACTCACAGGCCACAAAGGTCTGCCTAATCTGGAAGTGTGAGTTTAAATGACTCTCAGAAAGCAAGAAATGTGGAATAAAACAAATTTATTTTTCACAATTTTTCCGGGGGAGAATACCCCCTGACTCCCCGAGGTGCTCACACCTCTGACACTCGCACCCACTCATGCCTACAGCCCTGCTACACTGTACATTAGTTACCACAGTTATTATGTTTGATTGCAGTGTGTATTGACATTCTTGCTTACCTGATTATTGACAGCTGCCATGTAAGATGCTTCTCTGTCAATTGTAATGGACAGAATAGAAGCATCTGACTCTGGAATCTGCACAACAAAACAAACCAAAGAGAAAAAGTCAACATTCATGTAATAACACAGATTACATTCTGATTTTCCATTACTGTTAGTGGCACTTACATTGGTACTTAGATGCAAAAAGAGGGAATGCATAGGGTTATTCATGATCAGAGGGCAGATAAAATGTGGAGCGGAAGAGAAAAAAAAATGTGAAGGGGGGAGGGCAGCTGCCCTTTGAAGAGAAGAGGAAATATGAAGGGGATAGTGGGTAAATGTTGTGTGAAAGGGTATGATCGAGGGATGTTAAGGGTTGTTGTACAATGTTCATGTACAAAGAGGGAAAAAAAAGATTGTAGAGTGGAAGAGAGAACATTGGGATAGAGGGCAGATATACATGCACACAAGCTTAAGTGCACTAAGGCTAAGTCCACGACAATGTTTGAATGATTCTACTAACCAACTGTTCATTGTGATCTGTCTTCAAATCCCACATGTGTATTGCACCACTTTGATCACCAACAATGAGCTCACCCTAAAACAATGACAAGTATTTACAACATTAGCCAATAAAATCATTCCTAATCATGCACTGTATAAGCTTGATAATTGCTAAGCATAGAACTAACTGACAAATTCATTAATTTTATACACACTGAAACTTTAAAATAAAATAAAATATATATAATTAATACTGTGTAAATAATGTGTTCACTGGCAGTGAACACATTAACCCTGTAGGTATTTATATAAACACTATTTGTTTTTATATAAACACTAGGTTTTTATTTCTTTGGAAGGTGGATTTTGTTAAAGGCAGAATGATAAACAATTGTAACGCAGAAATGCAAACAAAAGAGCAACTGGATTGTTTCTTCAATATTTATATGTTGGTTATGCATACAGGCTATGACATTTCAACTGCTCAAAATGATGTAAAGTAATTATTCTTTGGAAGGTGGATTTTGTTAGGGGCAGATAAACATTTGTATCATAGAAATGCAAACAAATGTTCAACTGGATTGTTTCTCCATGTTGGCTATGCATTTAGGCTAAAATGGCCCATGATTTATAAGGTACATAAGTTGGCTGTTTACCTGATTAGGGTGAAGACAAACACAGTTTACAGGTGCATTAACTTGAAACACTCTTTGACACTGCAAATTATGAGACCTGTAATCAAAAATGAAAATATGTCAAAAAAAGTATTTTAATAATAGCCAAGCATTTAACAATGCTTGGCTATTGTTAACATTAGACAATTTTTGCAGAACTTGCTACTGTATGTGACAAGTAACATCAAGTAGGAACACTCATCGGAAACTGAGCCTAGCATCCACCCCTCACCACATTCCACGTTCTCATTCCTTTCTACTCTTCACATCATTTCTTCTGGCCAAAAAAGTTTTGATGTAACCTTTGGAAAACCCTGAAAAGGGGACCATGATCAATTGCAGGTGTATTGGCTTGTTTAAGCACTGATTTTACTCTGCATGTTCACAATCTAGCAGTGAAAGGGTTAAAAATCCTTTCACATACGTCTAAATACCAAATAGAAACTAAGGTCAAAACAGTGAGGGATATACCTCAAGTCCCATATTCTGGCCGAGCAGTCCTCACCACCAGTAAACATCCATTTACCATCCTCGTGGAATCCAACAGCAGTCACATTCTTTGACACACCATCATAATTAACAACCTTGGATAAAGAAACAGAAAATAACTCACAGGCTGTGACTATTTCTTTTATAAACTGTTGACTATATAAATCATCATTATTTTTTTAATTCTGGTAGCATGAAGTGATTATACTGGTGCTTCTACCCCTTAATGAGATGCTAGTCTGCCGCTGGTTACCACCAAGTCCCACCCCACCCTACCCAGCATTTGTCAGGTTGCTCTGCAGTTTGGTGGTATCTGTTTGTAAATGGTGTTCCTGGGTTTGTTTGTTTTTATGTTTAGTCCTTTCAGCCAAATCAAAATGTAAATTCTCCTTTACTGATTGGCATACATTTCTAGTAAATGTTTGTTCTGAGAATTTGGTGGTTGATTTAAAGAGTACAATCTTGGCAATATCACACTCAGGCGCATACATGTATGGTTAAAAACCTTAACAACTGATTTAAATATTCCTTAGGTTAACATGTGACTTACAGGACTTGGATTGTTTGAATTGATGTCATACATGCGTATGTGTTGATATCCTGAACAAAGAAGTAAAAAAATAAACAAAACCATGATTTTATCAATAATATGCAGTGACAAATTTGATAGAATGGCTGCCTACAGAGTTTAAAAGTAATTTGCTACTAAATGGACTTTAAAACTGTTACTTTCAAGTTAAATCAAGTTGAGTTTGCGGTCACTGCTTTTGGCAGAGCATAACTAATGGATGGTTGTTAATTTTGGGATTTGCTAACAACCATAAAATTTTATGGCTACTTTCAAAGGCTTGCTATTTCAGGGGGGGGGGGGGTTAACATTTAACACCTCATGATAGTTACCTGCAGCAGCTAATAGCTGTCTGTCTGGAGTGATTTGCATGGCATTGACTTGCTAAGACAGTAGTTAAAGAATGTAGCTTACTAGCAAAGCAATAAAAATAAAAGCAAACAAACAAACAGAAAAATTGTTCACTCCTTCAAAAACTATATCCACTTATTTCATAGCTTTAAAACACGTATCACACATCCCTGACATTAGGGCTTAAGTACTCAAGTACTCTGTGCTGCATAATGTTACGTCTAAATATACCATTATTATACACTTCTTTATGCCAGACGCAATAGTAAATTACTTATCTCTGTGACACAAGAGAAGAGGAATCTACAGGCAACAAAACAAGTACACTAACATCCTATTCATTACTTTGTTCAGTCATTTTACATCCATCTTTACATTTTACATGGTCTTTTGATGTGCTGTTTGAAATAAGCCAATCAAAACTGACGCATATCAGTGTTTGTTCATGCAAACATGGAAAATGAGCCCACAAGTACAGAAGGTCATGCTAGTGGGTGGGGATTGGTGGATTTTGATCCATCTTGCTTGTTAAGCATGTCGAAAGATAGCTGCTATGCACTTACAACACTAAAAGCTAGTCAGTGTAAGAGGGAGGGGGGATTGTTTATCAAAACAACATGGTACATATGTTTGTTTTATTTTATATAATTATTAGTCTCCTCTCTTAGAAGCAAAGAGTTAAATTATTTGCTTCTAACAGGGTAGACAAACGTACAGCTGTAGTTGCCAAACAAAAATCTTGTTCATATACAGCAAGGTTACTCAGGTTAACTGTGTTTACATAAGCGATATACATGTATATTGAAGAGGATTGCGACCCAAAAATACGGCTAAAATACATTTACCGTATACCGCAAATGATCTAATAAATGTCCAGGGCATTTATTAAATTTTAGGGGTTCTAGATGGAGCAATAAAAAGATATGAGGCGTTTATTAGAGAGAGGAGTTCATTTCACTTAACGTGGGACAACCTCAACTAAACAAATAAGACACGTAGTTTGCTCGCGGAGTAAGATAGAAAACAGTGTTTGTGACAAGAAGACTAAAGGCCATTCCATTTTATATCCACACACACCCCCCCCCCCCTGTTGACGAGGAACATTGTAAGTTAAAATTTACCCTTTAAGAAAAAAGATCAAAGTGCCGACATGATGCCCCCCTCAGAAAACCCGATTTTTTCTTAACCCCATCAGAAAAAAAGACCACTTTCTGCTCATTTTTTACTTACCCTCTCAGAAAGAATCAAAGGTGCCAACATATTTTAGACCTCTTAAGAAAAATTAGTCAACCAGGGGGTGTTAATTTTTTTTGGAATGGCCCTAATCTAATCTAATGCAAAGCCTGAAGATGTCCTTTAACATAGTTCGAAATCAATGTCTTCATCGAAGTCAATCAAGTTAGCATTGTTGGCCTCTTCGATGTCCGAGTCAAGCAAGGAACCGGCAAAATAAATACTGTAAACGTGATTTTACTTTTTTGAGCATTTCCTTGGTTTTTAAGGAGATTGGCGGGGGCCGGGGGGCCTCTATTAGGGCCTGATTACATGAGCCGGGCTGGCCCGGTTAGCCGGGCTGGCTCAGTTTGCCGAGATGACTTTCAGCTCGGTATTACATGAGCCCTGTTTGCCGAGATGACTTTCAGCCCGGTTTTAGCATGAATGATCAGAGCACGAATGACCTTTTTTGACCTTTTTCTGGCAATAAATTATTTGGTGGTTAATTTTTTGCACTTATGCAGCTGGATGAATTACGTTACCTCTACATCCTATTTAGAAGGAGTAGCATTGATTTTTTCGTCGGATATTGTGCTCAGAAGAAAAATTTATTGCTGGCCCGCTTAGCCGGGCTGGCCCGGTGAACGCGATTACATGGAAAATTTTCAGCCCAACTAGCCGAGATCCTGGCATCGCGATACCGGGATCTCGGCTAGCTGGGCTGGCCCGGTTGTCATGTAATCGCAAAGTTGATTTTTGTTGCGTTTAACAGACGTGCCGAGATCTCGGCAAACCGAGCCAGCCCGGCTAATGTAATCAGGCCCTTAGACACAGGGCGTTTATTAGAGCGGGCGTCTAATACAAACTTTACAGCTCAGGGGAGGCGTTTATAAGATACGGGGCGTTTATTTGAGAGTGGGAGTTTTTTTAATCATTTACGGTACAAAAAATATATATTTACGGAATACCGTTCATGGCAAACACTGACCACAGTGTTTGTCATGAACTAACAAATGCAGAACTGTAGAAACGAGTACATAAAACACTTAAAGTACGAAAATTTTCTTTTTAACTCATCCTTCTGTAGTTAGAGTCGAGATATTTGTTATTTACAAAGCACACAACATTAAAAACAGGTCATATTTATAAAGGATACAGAATCTGGATGCTGGACTGTACGGTGGCATATTCCACTGTGTGCTTGCCAAAACTTGATGGCATGATCATACCCTGCTGTAGCCAAGATAACTGGTTCACTTGAACCATCTGTTTCAGTCATCTTGCAGTTATCATTTGTGTGTATTTACGCTGCCGACTCCACGAAATTCCGTGAAAATTGAGGACAAGATGGCAGCCGCAGTTCTCGTTCACATTTTACTTTAGTTCATGCTACTTGAAGTACTAATCTAATATCAATTATACCGCTGACATTTCATGGTCGGCGCAATTAAAAAGATTTTGTGTGGGGTAGGGACGGTAACGATGGATAAATATGATAAACAAACTTTGTGAAAACTGATCTTGGAAATCGTGAACTTCACTCTTTTTTTTTTTTTTGAAAAACCTATAATAAGTGCTTTTTACCTGCTTTTTTGCAAGCTATCAAATTTACATGATTGAACGCAGGTTACCAGAAACTGAAAGTTACGGTATTGCCCCGCCCTATCCAAAAAAGCATTTGTCTTTAATGAAATTGTGACGCCTGGCACATTTTGTAACAAGGAAGATGCTGGCGCCATGATGCTCTAGCCTGATGGGGATTCCCGGACTCACAGGCTATATCAACTCAAAAGGAACACTTTGGACACCGATCGATCTTCAAAACACAAAACTTGTCATAGATGGCTCATGTTTATGTCACTACCTTTACGTAAACAATGGCTTCGATTGCCGATGTGGCGGTCAATACGATGAGTTCTATTGCCTTGTACTTTCGTTTTTCGATGCCCTGATTTCTAACGGTGTGGAATCATATGTGATCTTCGATGGCGCACACGATCCCAGCGACAAAAAGCTTGAGACACTTAAGGCAAGAGCGATGGAGAGGATCAAAACGTCTAACGCGCTGTTGAAATCCGCCGATGATAAGCTTTTTTTACATCCGCTTTTGTCGAAGCTTGTGTTTCTACAGGCGCTGAGGAATCGCGGTGTAAAATTCGCAGTCTGTGACAGGTAAGGAATGATAAAATCAATGTTCGTTTTCACGGATAAGCGCCGATAATTTGATTACAAAATAGCCGTATCGAAAGCCCCTCCGGAAGACCTTTCACAAGGGACAAAATCAGCGATACGGACTCCCCAGGGGGTATCGTGTAGAGGGAGGCTAAAGCTAACATATTGAGGGTCTATCGACGTTGATCGGGGGTTTTTGCTCACTTTTATAGTCTTTAAACAATCTCCGGAATCTCTAGGAAAAGCTATCTACAAGGAGATTGAATAGGGATATATAATATCTACAAGGGGTCGAAAGGGGACTCTCTAAAGGGATCCATGACCAATCTCTTTTGACTTGAGTTAGCCTGTTCCAGGCGTTCGGTTGCCCTCCCCATTTTTCGTTCGCCGTTCCTCGCGCCGCTTCCCAACTAACCGAACGCCTGGAACAGGCTAGACTTGAGTCTGTCCGTCTCTCCTCAACCGATGGGGGGATTTCCTACTGTAGACTAGCTCCGCTCAAAAGGGGTGCCTTTTCAAGCTGGCAATGGAGGTATTTAAAATGGGAGATATTTTATGACTCGGAGTATAGAAAATGAATGGTTATGGAAACTACCATTTAAGTACTTAAGGGTCTTTCCAAATATATCAAACCGTTGCACCTAATAGTTGATAACATCAAGGTAGTTCAAGGGGTCACTCAAGTGAAAACTTTAGAAAAAGGCAGGACCCCATGGGCTCCTGAAAAGGGTTGTAGTCTTTCTACTCTATTTATGCGAAAGGAGTACCATTTTCTATGGAAGATATATGAGAGGGTTACTTTTTCTGTCAAAAGTTGGGATATAAATGGGTAAGGTTTGGACCTCAAGGCATGGCCTCGCCCCACCCCCCTTATCCCGTGCTTGTATGAATAAAAAAACACTCTTGCAAGCCTCTGCGGGAAGAAAGAATCTGTAAAGACCCCAGTTTGTGTGTTTATTGTGTGCTTTTGGCTTTGAGGAGTTTTTATTCCTTTTTGACCCTAAAAATTATGGTAATTCCACGAAGACCACCAGAACGGAATTGCTTTGGTATGTGTATATGTTTCACGTCCCTTAAGGACTTTTAAAGGAGATCAGTTGCACCCTTACTGTACGTTGTTCTTCAAAGGCTTATTTGATTTTTGGGATAAGGTTTCACTGCTAGCGTACTGCTCACAGTACATGTCTATTTTCCTTTTTAAACTCGTCTAATCGGTCAACATGTTATCTTGTTTCTATCTCATCAGTGAAGCCGACACGGAAATTGCCTCTCTGGCTTCCGCTTGGAACTGTCCCGTACTAAGCAGTGACAGCGACTTCTTCATCTTTGATATCAAAGCAGGTTACATTCCACTTGCATTTCTCAACTGGAGCTCCGATCGTTTAACAGCCAGCATTTTCTATCGAAAAAAACTGGCATCGCACTTTAGAATTCGTGCGGAATTGATTCCTCTTTTGGCTTCTTTGGCGGGGAATGATTACGTAAGTTCCGATGTATTAGCAGCGTTCAATCTCGCACTGAATCGCATTCATACTCCGAACGGTTTCGGCAGAAGAGGAGCAAGATTTGCAAGTATTGCGAACATGCTCTCTGAACTATCTGAGTCAAGCACACAAGAAGAGGCGCTACAGTCCGCGTTGAAAATGGTAAAATCGACTGAAAGCAGAGATCAACTAAAACGAGCTGTCGAGCATTCTCTCCAGGAATACACAATCACAGAATCGAATTTACAGCGCTATTTCGAGGGTGGCGTGGTTTGCAGCTCCCTTAGGACTCAAAATGACCGCGAAGTCGACGAATGGGTTTTGCGCAGGTTCCGCGATGGATACTTTTCAACCAAATGTATGAGCAGCTTAACAGCGGGAAAATTCTTACTGGGAATTCTGGTTGAAAATTGTCGGGAAGTTTCGGCCAATCGCTGTTCGCTGTGGCTGAGGAGATTTGTGTATGGCATCTTAAACGATGGTGTAACTCATGGAGAGAAGGGAAATATAAAGGTGGTCCAAGAATGGGACAGAGAGGGTTTGACGGTCAAACCGTCAAATGTTGTACCTTACCAAGAGGGCGTGGTCCCGGGTTTGAGCCTTGTCCCATTCCTTGATGCCGAAGAGCGTTTGAATTGTCTTTTGTTTGCGCTCGATTCAGACACAACGCACATCAAGACTTTACCGAACAAGTTAACATTATTTGCAGCGGCACTTCGTTTTCTCATTAACAATGCTCAGCCAATGTTAGAGATGAACCACCTCATCGCCTTGCTCTGTTGTTGTGTTAACTTGCAAGAAGATTCAGTCGAACGGAAAGGAAACGCTGTAAACAGAAAACGTTCCGCCTCTCAGCCATTTGATGTACGAGCTGCGCATAGCTTCGCTCAGTGGCAGTGTGTTTTGAGAGATGCCATTCACCTGAATCAAACTTTGCTTGAGCCCGTAGAAACACCGTGTATTCACAAGACGTTCAATGGAAAATTAGCACATAGTCTGCGAGAACGATTGCATCAAGGTACATGTATAAAAACTCATAACAAGTATTTTGAATACTTTTTATAGCTTATGTCACCAGGAACTTTTTTGCATTAGCCTTATTTTTTCAAAAAATCCGTTACCGAGCCATCTGCAGCCAAAAATGCTCGTTAACTTTCGGTTTAAGTGCTCCAATAAAGCAATTTTTAATTAAGATGGACCATTATTTTTAGGTTCCCTGCGACACAAATATAAATTTTGGCTGTTCAAAAATCTGGTAAAATCCGTGAAATAGTCCCTTTAATTGCCTTTATCGTAGACGCGGTTTGAACGCGCACCTTACCTTCACACGAACACGCGAGATCGTTTTCCTGTTGCCCTTACCGAGTTTTCGTCACGCTAGCAGCTCATCCAGGTTCCGTGTCACGCCAGGAGCCTATAGTCACGCCGATAACACTATTTATAAGCTCAGTGCGCCTTTCAATAACCTGCGATCAGGCGTTCTTTTTTTTCGCGGAGAGAAAAAAAGAACGCGTGATCACAGGTTACACTTTCAGTTGTACGAATATAATATTAATCAGTACACACTATTTTATTCTTCAGGCAGCTTGTTAATTTTTTTTTTAATACGGTCTTATGCGACACCTATATCACCACCCACTCATTACTCTATTCATCACCGAAGTTTCCTTACAAAAAAGCAGGGTAAACTATAGTCCCGATTCTTACCTTCTTTCGCACATTTTTTTTCCTCAGGTTGCAAGCCGGAACAACTGATTCCTCATTTTGGAATGTTTCGCTTATTCCACAGACTTTACATCGCGGTAACCAGTGACCTGTTACAAAAGTTGGCGACGAACGAGAGACAAGACAACAAAAAGACTAATAAAGAGAAGTCCCGCTCAAAAGTTAAGACAAAAACAACAAAATCCGCAGACGAAACCTTGGAAAATCGATTTACACTTCTGTGCGACATGGGAGCTGAACAATGGGACGAGGACGATGCATAGGTGAACTGGGAGCAATTAAACTGAATTCCTGAGCCTGCGGTTATCGTCGGACAGAGGGGTTGCTAACAAAAAGCGCACGTGACTGCTTTTCGAGTGCTCGAGCTAATTTCTGATTGATCGATAACAATCGGCAATTGTTCGGCATTTTCACGAAGTTCTATCGACAACTGCAGTTGTTCCCCTGTCTGACACCCTCTTTTTACTGTTTTTCTTTTTAAAACGAATGAGATGAAAACCAGTTTCATTGTTAGTTGTGCTTTTAGGTACATAGCATGCCCGCTTCCCGAACCGTTAATCTGATATCTTGTACTTGGTCCAATCCCGAGAGACTCCCGTCCGCGCAACAAAGAATAACCAGGACACAGGTGCTCGGAGTGGAGAACCTCCTCACAGACCAAGATGAAAGGGAGGCAGTCCAGATAGGGGAGGGCATACAGAGGCACTCAGAATATCATTTCATGTTTCAGTTTCCCATCTAAAGGTTGTGATCAAACCCCCCCCACCCCTCCCCCTGAAGTGTAATGATGAGTCCCAAGCACGGAAACATGCAAAAAGACATTGTCCGAAAGGGTCGGGAGGGGAGAGACAATCAAGCGGCACCAAGCACACAAGTGACCAAACCCAACAAGCACGAGACGATCGGGCGGCCAAGCCACCACCAGTGGAGCTGGCCAGCAGAGACGCAGGCAGCACCAGAAACGCCCACCCCGGACCCCCCCCACGACAGCAAGCGCCGACAAGCGGGGAGCGGACGCAGCGAGAGCCCCGACTAAAAACGCAAAAAGAAAATTGTGCGCGAGCCGCGCGCCCCCACGCCGGGCGAAGCCCGACCCGACGCGCATGGCTGCGCGACCCCGGCCCGCGCGCCGGAGGCGAGACCCGCCACCCCCGGGCGCCCGGGACGGCCCCCAGCACGCGGCCAGACGCGCCCGGCCCGGCGGCGGGAGGAGAAGCATGAGGAAAAAGAAAGGAAAGGAAAGTAGGGACGAACAGCAACAGCAGAACCCTCAGGAAAGGTAAGTTGGCTAAAAAAAGGAGAGAAGAAGAAAAGGAAGCAGAAGGAGAGACTAGGCGGGAGAGGGCGGGACCCCAGGACGGGGGGGAGGAAAGGAAAGAACAAGAGGGAGGGAAGGGAGAGAGGGGCAAGGGGGAGGAACAGAGGGGGGAGGGGAGGAGGGAGGAGAAGAGGGAAGAAAAAGGAGGCGGGACGGGGATAGAAGAAGGACACCCCACCAACGGGGCCGCCGGAGGGGAAGGAGGCGGACGAAGCAGCTGGGAACAGAGGAAGAAAGAAGAAAGAGAGGAGGGGCGGGGAGAAAGCGAGAAGAAGGATAAGAACGGCGAGCGGAAAGGAAAAGAGAAACAAAGAGCAAAAAAAGCCAGCGAAGAAAGGAGGGGAGAGAGAAAGAACAAAAAAGAAAAGAGAAAGAGGCTCACAAACATGCAGGCAAGAAGAAAAGAGGAAAAGAAGAGCAGAAGACAGTCAGAAGAAGCCACAGGAAGCCCCACGAAGGGAGGGCAAGGGAGGAGGAAAAAAAAACAAAAAGGCAGCTGAGAAGAGGGCAGCAGCACACGAGGGAGACACAAGGAAGGCGACGCAAAAGGAGGAGGGAGAGAGAGACAGAGCGAGAAGCAAAAGGGAAAGGAGAGGAAGGGGGGAAGGAGGAGAGAAAAAAGAAGGAAAAGAGAGGGGAGGCAGGGAAGGAAAACACGCGCCCGACCGGGACGACGAAGGAGCCGACGGGGGAAAGGAAGGCAGGAGACACAAGACGAGCAGCAAAAAGCCAAAGAAGAGGCAAGCCAGCGCACAAGAAAGGCACACAGAAGAAAAAGGCAACAGGAGGGAGAAGCGAAGGACGGAGGAGAGGAACAGAAGGGAAGACAAGAGCGGAGAGGGAGAGAGAGAAAAGAAGGAGGGAGGACGAGAAAGAGAGCAAGAAGACAGAACACAAGAATCAGGACGAAAGAGAACGAAAAGACGCCAGAGAAAAGGAAAAGAAAAAAAAAAGGGAGAAAAGAAACACGACACAGCGAAGCCAGAAAGAAGAGAGAAAGAAAAAAGAAAAAAAAGGAAAAAACAGAAGAAACAAAAACAAACCAGAAAAAAAAAAAAAAGAAAAAAAAAAAGAAAAAAAAAAAAAAGCGAAACAGAACAAAAAAACCAAAAGCGCACGAAAAAGGAGAACACAAGAAAAAGAAAAGAAAAGAAAGAAGAAAGGAGGAGAAAAAAAGAAGAAGGGGGAAAAAAAGAGAAAAGAAAAAGGCAAAAAAAAAGAAAAAAGGAAAAAAACAGAGAAAAACGACACAGACGCCAAAAGACCCAAACAAAAAAAGACAGAAAAAAAAGAAAACCCCCAAAGAAAAAAAAAGCGAAGAAGAAAAAGAAAGAAAGGAAAAAAAAAGAAAGGGCGCGGGGGAGGGAGGGGGGGGGGGGGCGGGGGGGGGGGGGGAGGGGCGAGCGGCAGGGGGCGGGGGGAGGGGGGGGCCGGGGAGGGGAGGGGCAAAGGGGGGGGGGGGGGGGGGGAGGGGGGGGAGAGGGGAGGGGGAGGAAGGAGGGGGGAGAGGGGGGGGGGGAAGGGGAGGAGGGGCGCGGGGAGGGGAGGGGGAGGGGGGGGGGGGGGCCCGCGGGGCCCCGCGGGACGGAGGCGAAGGCGAAGAGGGGAAGAGGGGCCAAAGCAGAAAAAGGGAAGGGGGGGAGGGGAGAGGGGACGAGGAGGGACGGGGGGGGGGAGGGGGGGAGGAAAGGGGAGGGGGGGGGGGGGAGGAAGGAGGAGGGGGAGAAGAGGCGACGGCACAAGAAGGGAGGGGGGGGAGAAGAGGAAAAAGGGAGGGGGAGGAGGGGAGGAGGGGGGGAGGAGGGAGAAAGAGGGGGGAGAGAAGAAGGGGAGGGGGGGAGAGGGGAAAGGAAGGAGGGGGAGGAGGGGGGGAGGGGGGGGGGGGAAAGGGAGAGGAGGGGGGGGGGGAGGAGGGGAGGAGGAGAAAGAAAAGAGGGGGGAAGGGGGGGGGGGAAAGGGGAGGGAGGAAGGGGGGGGGGGGGGAGAAGGAAGGGGAGAAGGACAAGGAGGGGAAGAGAAAAAGAAAGGAGCGGGGGAGGAAGGGGGGAAGAGGGGAGGGAGGGGAAAGGAGGAGGAGGAGGAAGGGGAGGAGAACAGGGAGGAGAGGGGGGAGGGAGGAACAGAAGGGGGAAGGGAGGGGGAGAGAGAGAGAGAAAGGGAGGAAGAAGGAAAGACAGAGGAGAAGGGAGCAGACACAGAAAGGAAGAGAGAGGAAAACGAGCGAAAAGAAAAGCAAGCAAAAAAAAAAAAAGAGAGGGAAAAAAAAAAAAAAAAAGCAGGAAGAAGAAGGCAGGAAAAGGAAAGGAGGAAGAGGGGAAAAAGAGGAAAAAAGGAAGAGAAAAAAAAAAAAAAAAAAAACAAAAAGACGCAAGAAACAAGGAAAAGAGAAAAAACCCCGAGCGAGAAGAGCCCAAAAAAGAGAAGGAAAGACGACAGCGAACAGAGAGCAGAAAAAGAAGAAGGGAGAAAACAAAGGACCGAGAACAAAAAGGGACAAGCACAAAAAACAGGAGCATACATGTCCAAAACAAGAAGTTTAGTCGAGACAGTAGAGGTGAAATAAAGCTTCTAGATTAAAACACTTAGTTAATTGACTCAACGTTCGTTTACTTGTTTACCTCATCAAGTACAAGACTAGAAATGAAGTTTGCGTTTGAACTACTTGCTTTCATGTAATTAATATAAAAATAACTACATTAAATCAGCAATAAATTTTAGTTTACTTAGTAGGAAACTAAATTTTGATTTTGTCATCATTTCATTTATGGGAAGCAGTAAAGGGTTAAAAATACACGCATACTGAAGTAAGTAAACAACAATCCCATGCAAGGGGTGTAAACTGCTATCACCACTGAGAGTGCCCCACCCCAACACCAGTAAAACAGGCCTTTGCATTTGGGTCACGCGACCAACTTTCATTTTAATTTTTTTGGTTGTTAAGTTGCTCGCATGGTTGATTTTCTTTAAGTTTCGGTTTCGTGCTTTGAGAGATGGGTGTTCGCGGACTGACCAGCTACATTAACTCGATTGGAGGTCTTTGGACACAGATCGAGCTACGAAACACAAAGCTTATCATAGACGGACCCAGCTTATATAGCGCTCTTTATGTGGACAATGGTTTTGACCGCAGATGTGGAGGCCAATATTACGAGTTTTACAACGCTGTACTTTCGTTTTTTGATGCGCTGGATTCTAAAGGCGTAGAATCCTTTGTAATCCTCGATGGCGCACACGACTCAAGCGACAAAAAGCTGGAAACATTCAAGAAAAGAGCAGTAGAGAGAATCCAAACTGCTGACGCCTTGTCCAAGAATAGCAGGCCAACTAATGGAGATGTCTTCCTACTTCCGCTTTTGTCGAATCTTGTATTTGTGCAAGCGCTAAAGGATCGCGGCATAAAATTCGCTGTCGCTGACAAGTAAGTGGTAATGCAATGTAATGTAACTGCAAAGTAGCATGCACTCATAATGACAAACTAGGTCAAGTTGACATCCCATCAGGAACACGGCTACTTGTTACTAAAAGAGCAACTATAGAGGTCTACATCTTTCTGCGAAGCGAGCACACTTTCTGCGAATCAAGCGTCTTTTCTGCGAAGTGAGCGCCTTTTCTACGAAGCGTGCGTCCTTTCTGCGTTGGACGGAGGAATTATGTTTGAACGCGGGCTATAAATGGCCGAGTTTTGTGGTATATTTAATACATTGTTATTCAGGTTGTGGTGTAAGTGGTTCCGGTTTCGCTTTCTCCTTAATTCCGCGCAGCCCGTTTATTTGGTTCATTACGCAAGTTAAACGTAACTATTTTGGAAGAAAATGAAGGCAGTTGTGATCAGTTGTTTATGTACTACCCTATAGTTTTTTGTTAAAGAATTATCTCTTAATTTTAAATAAGTAAACTCAATATACTTTCGTTTCTACGCTGTGTTTGTTTATGCTAATTTGATAAGTAGGAAAAGAAGAAGGACTGGGGAGAGAGTCAAAGGAAGTTTCTCTATTTTCGTTTAAGCGCTGTTATTTTAATATTTGGAATTGAAAACATAGCGGAGACGGGGGGAATCAAATCTTGGTAAATTTCATTCCTTGATAAGTCTTAACTGCTTTCCCAACAGCATGGAACCCTGAATTTCTAGGCTTTTTAAGTTAATAAGTAATTTCTTAGCGATATGAAAACATTGGCTACCACCATGCAAACGTCTGCAAGAAATGTTTTACTCTACTGAGATGGTATTGTCAGATACCATATTTCCGCATATGAATGACGAATTAGAAAGATGACTTCTTATTTGTTTTTAGTGAAGCGGATGCTGAAATCGCCTCCTTGGCCAGTGCTTGGAACTGCCCCGTTTTAAGTAGTGACAGTGACTTCTTCATCTTTGACATCAAAGGTGGCTATATTCCACTTTCCTCTTTCGACTGGAAGTCTAGTCGCTTGAGAGTCAATATTTTCCATCGAAGAAAGCTTGCATCACACCTTGGAATTCGCGAGGAATTGCTACCTCTGTTCGCCTCTCTAGTGGGAAATGATTGTGTAGCTGGGATGCATTGGAACCGTTTGTGCAGGCTCTTAGTCACAATCAGACGTCCACGAGTCGATTTAGCAGAAAAGAAGCAAGATTTGCAAGCATCGCAAGTTTGCTCTCCATTGTACCGCGCTCAAGCACACAAAGACAAGCGGTAGAATTTGTTCTCCAAATTGTATCTTCTTATGGTAGGGTTCAACTGAGACAAGCTGTTGAGCACTCCCTGCAAGAATACACGATCAAGGAATCAAATTTGTCGCGCTATTTCCAGCATGGCGTGGTTTCTAGCTCCCTTATGTCTAAAAATGGCCGCGAAGTCGACGAGTGGGTTTTGCTCAGGTTCCGCGATGGACAGTTTTCCATCAATTGCATGAGCAGCCTAACAGCGGGAACAGTCTTGCTCAGATTCCAGGTTGAAAATTGCGGGGAAATATCAGCAAATCGCTGTTCCCAGCATCTGAGGCGGTTTGTGTATGGCATCTTGAATGATGCTGCAGCTTACCGCGGGAGAGGAAATATAACGACGATCCAAGAATGGGACAGAGAGGGCATGACGGTCAAGCCGACAAATGTGGCTCCCTATCAAGAGGGCGTGGTCCCAGGTGTGAGCCTCATTCCACGCCTCAATAAAGAAGAAAGGCTCACGATTTTGCTAGATGCGCTCGATTCAAACACAGCTTACATCAGGTCTTTGCTGGAGAAGTTTAAATTAATTGCAGCGTCATTTCGTTTTCTGGCACGTAACGCGCAGCCATCGTTGGAGACGAACCATCTTGAAGCTTTACTCTGCAGCTGTGTTAAACTAGAGGATGGCTCATGGGAACAATACATGGAAAGTACCAGAAGGAACTGGAGAATGTCCTTACCCCAGCCGTTTGACCTGCGGGCGGTACAAAGCTTTGCTCAGTGGCAGTGTGTTTTGAGAGATGCCGTCCACCTGAACTTTGTTTTGCTTGAGCCGGTAGAAAGACCGTGTATTCACAAGACGTTCAATGGACAACTGATGCATTATCTGCAGTTTGAACTGGATCAAGGTAAGTATCCCTCTCGATAAACAGGCACTTGTTACTGGGAGAGGGGAAGAGGGCGAACGCTGGGCCTGTTTGCCTTGTTTCCTTTCCATATTTTTGTTGGAATACTGAGAGTTGCTGGCAACAACGTACCACATGATCCGTCAACTTGTTCCTATCTCACAATGTGTCTTTTTTTTCTTTCTTTGTTTTGCACGAAAGTCAAGAATTGATCCCCTTTCCGGCCACTCACATACATACATCGTTTAGACGTGTGCTTTAGCACGAGTTCTCTTTGAGTAAGACTCACTTATGTTCTCTCTCACATGTGCTCACTCGTGTTCTTTATTTCTACACACAAAAATGATTTGATTGCGCATGTCCCAGGCATATGGTTACCTTTGAAAAGTAGCTTTGATAGCAGTTTTCTAAGGTCTTCTAAGTCA
Organism: Oculina patagonica; assembly: GCF_052425735.1. Lineage (NCBI taxonomy): Eukaryota > Metazoa > Cnidaria > Anthozoa > Scleractinia > Oculinidae > Oculina > Oculina patagonica. The sequence goes on from NC_135769.1 coordinate 18,438,766, forward strand.
AAAAAACATTGCAAAAAATTGAACAAAACGACACTGACTAATAGGCTAGATCCCACGTTATTTTTCGAATGACAGGTCTCGAAGATTTTCCCTTGTCGAAAACTTTGCCCTGAGTTTAAAATTAAAATCCTTATTGTTTCCTCTCACTTTCAGGTCGGAGGGCTGAAAATTTTCTTCCTTCTACAAGCAATCGCGTTCTCTACAAAGAACTTTGGAATGCATTAACAAATGAAGAGAAAGGTAGAAAAAAACGTTTTCAATGTTATTTTACTCTTCGTGTATAATAATTTTCTGAAAAAAAGTTCCGTAAAATTTTGAAGGTTAGCCCAAATCAGCTCAGACGCAAAATTCTGTCCCAACATAAGTCTTCCCGAACATAAGCCCATGGGCTTATATTTAGCACGAGTTCGCTGGGCGAAAAGCGGCGCGAAAAGGATCTGGGATGAGCGGAGAAAATTACGAGGGGATTGGGGAAAGTAGCTGAACGAGACGGCGAAACGACTTCAAAAGCAGACTATAATTAAGAAACCAAGCGCAGAACTACTAATATATCTTTTGTTTTATCTTATCTTTCTTCCAAGCGATTAATGCGAAGAATGGTGTGGGTGTGATTAAAAAGTACTTCGCTGACACGAGACAGAATGCACACCAAACCAGAGACAATTTTGGCTTCCCTGCCCAATCGTACGCTCCTGTTAGCCACAGGACTGCAGTTTCCAGGTACAAATGCTTACTACTTAAGAAAATATCTCGCGCGAGTACCACACGCTTCAAAAAGCACTTAGTTAAGAAGAGGACAAAAAATATTTTCGTTTCCCTCCCGCCTAGTTCATTGTTGTTTCAGAGAGCTGCTAATTCATCCTGCTTCTTTTTTTACGCCAGACCAACATTGATATGGGGACGGGGTTGAGCGAATTAGCTGCTAGTATTTTCACTATATCGAAAATCAAGCTTTGTTTAAGTTTGTAGCATTTTTACTATATCCTTGAAGTAGTTTTTCAATTGAGTGTCTTAAAACTAAAACCATAGTAATCATTCTGGCCAATCACAAAGGATGCAAATAATCCAATTATCCAATCACAACTCGAAGTAAATACATGTAGCCAGCCGGCATAAAAGGCGGGAAAACGTATGTGAGCGCGAGTCACGATTGGTTTTGGTTTGATTGCTGAGAGAGTGGCGTGGGACTTTTTTAAACCAATCACAAAGCGTAGCAATGCAAAACCAATGCAAATGCGGCTTTCTTTCGACACTCAGTGAAAACCACTCTATCAGCATGTAAAAAATGTGACCAACTGAGAACAAGTTCCATAAAAAATCTTACTTCCTAGAAGGATCAACCTCTCATTTCTCATGACAACTTCAGCTCATTTTACTGAAGACAGGTGACGCGAACTTGAGGATATCATTTTGATATGCTATCAAATTCTCAGAGCTTACAATTAGTGAAGAAATTATTCAACATGACACGAGCGTGGGACAAAGAAAAAATCTGAGTCCCCGACGGGAATCGAACCCATGGCCTCCCAGATACCGGTTGGGCGCTCTAACCAACTGAGCTACGAGAGACTCGTTGTGAGCTGGGCCATTTACTAGGTTGATATATGACACGCGTCCTGCATACTTCTAGGATTACCAAGCTTGAAATTTACCATCTTTATTTTTTACTACACATTTGATAAATTCGACATTGCTAATCCTAGCAGTATGCAGGACGCGTGTCATATATCAACCTAGTAAATGTCCCAGTTCACAACGAGTCTCGCGTAGCTCAGTTGGTTAGAGCGCCCAACCGGTATCTGGGAGGCCATGTGTTCGATTCCCGTCGGAGACTCAGATTTTTTCTTTGTCCCACGCTCGTGTCATGTTGAATAACTTCTTCACTATTTATCACCGAGCTTAAAATTTACCATCTTTATTATTTACCAATAAAGGAATTGTGTGCAAATCAGTTCAGAGAATTAACATGTAATTTTTAAACTGGAGCAAAAAATTGATATGGGGGAGGGAGGGGGAGGGGGAGGAGGAGGTGGCGGTTGAATGAACAATAGTTAAATTGGAAAAACGTGCCCCCTGCCTCATAGATGAGACCAAACGTGCTGAGTTGTAACTTCAGTTAAGTAAAAGCTCCGTATAATTATTTATTTTTTAGATTAACAAAGCAAGGACGGGAAGAATTTTATCAGCTAAGACAGACAAACCAGCTGTTTACGACGGAGCAGCAACAGCAAGTGCATCCATCTCGATATGTACGTAGCCAAATAAGTTCGTTTTATTCTGATCTATTTTATGATCAGATCTTATACATATTTTACACAATGTAGCCGTACGTCCATTCAGGTTTTGAGGTGTGTGTCCAATTTAAGCTTTTGCGCAAATTCTGTCGCGTTTTTTAAATGATTTCTTCTTCATTCCCAGCAGATTTCCCTCCAGCGTAGTGACCGACCCATGTACGACTCTCCGGTCCCTCAAGATGGAGCGTCAAGGTGGAGCTTGCCTCTGTCCTCTTCAGAACGTTACCGTGAAGACCACTGGGAAGAACCGTACTCCTCCGCATCACGCCTGGAAGCTACACCCCAGCCCAGTGTGTATACGAAGGCTCATTACGCTGGTAGACCCCAACCAGTAACACCTAGATTCAACAGGGTGGCACCAAGAGCATGCACACAAAATATCGAAGAAGACGAAATCGCTGCCAGGATTCAAAACATACATCTACGTGCAGGCCCAAACCAAAGCGACAATTTTACAACAGGTGAAAGAAGGCACTCGCGATCTACGCTACCGCCGAGGGGTGCACCGCCGCCAAAACAGGTGTCGCGCTCAGTTTACAATTCGCCATCTCATCCATCGGACTCAAGAGCTTCGTCGGCAGCGCCCCACAATTCTATGGCTATGGTTTATAGGAGTAAAAGTCAAACACCACACAATGCGACAACCCGCCCAAAGTCAGCAACATCGTCTTTCCCATCAACACGCAACCACTACCCATCACGAACGTGGTCGATGGATGAGGCCAAGGCGAGCGACTCGTTTTCGTGGTCGTCTGATGAAAGCTGGTCAGACGATTTTACTGCGTACAGTGACAACGATTTTTACTAAGATTTCACGCGGAGACTTGCAGATGGACCGCGGCTTTGCGAAAGCTGCCGTTGAGTGTTCAAACAACATTGTCTATACTGTATCTGTAGCAACAACATTCTGAATAAGTCCTGTCCATAACCCTGCAATGGATTAGCATCCTATCCAGGGGGTTGTAGAAATACTCCTAGTCGCTTCATGCTACTTAAACCGGGATAAGCTCCGGGCTGTTGGGCCACTAGGCTCGTATGCAGATTTTACTTACCTTAGTAATATATTATTTTGCGGTTACCTCCGGTTTAAAAGTAATTCTGTACATCACACCATATGACTTGTAATAGATTCATATAGTGACTTTTCCCCTTTTTATAAGTGCGCGTTTTCTATTGTTATTGGTATCAGGAGTATATCGTTTGATTGTACAAACGCTTATCTTCAACTGTTCAAAAACATTAAAAAGAGACATAGGAGTAGTTTTGGAAAATTTTGGAGTTTTTGCCGGAAGACGGCTCACATTTCAGGTTATTTCTACACGACAAACAGACGGTGTCTATTTTCTCTTTTTATATCGACGATTTGCATGCAAAGATGGTCTATTATAGTAACATATTAATTGTGAATCCTGATTTCAAATACTAAGATATTGAGTAGTTTGGGTTAGTTATGTGGCGAGGGGGAGGGGAGGGGGACATTACACTTCCCGTAACTTGTACACAAGGTTCCCCGTCCCGCCTCTTTATTCGTCTTTTTCTAATTTAGAATATTTTGGGAATCCTATTTCCCGTTTTTGGTGCCCGTAGACTTTCCATTCCCTTTACTATAGGGTCCCCCCCCCCCCTCCCCCTCTCTCCTCCCCATACCACAGTTTAGGGAGTACTGATTACAAAATCATTCCATAACAAAGCTGTTTGACTTTTATTCTACTTCAAAGGGTTTTCAATGTATTATCAAAGTACTTCGTAATCGTAAAAGGTATATTATCCGTTTATAGGTTAGCTAAGTGATTCCTTAACTCTATTTTATCAAAAATAACCGAAGTTTTGTGTTTATACCAGAACGAGTGTCAATAAATAGGTAATAAATAAAGCGTTTTCAGTGAAAGAAATTAAAATGTTGTTACACGGTTCCAGTACACTGGGTTTACCCTGATTAAGCATTATGTGGTAAGGTGCTAACATCGCCATACACTGAAAATAAAATAAAGGAAATTTCAACTTAGAACCACTGACGAACTTCAGACGAAAGACTCGCACTAGATATCGCGACGCAACGGATCGTGATCACCAGCGGGACGAATTTTATTTGAGACTCTTGAAATGGAAGTGAGAAGAAATATAAATAAATAAGCCAAATTCGTCCGATGTTGCTGTTCGTTCGCGACTTCCTTAAAAGTTTAAACTGAGCTGTGAAGCGATTTATAGAAAGTTTTTTCTATAGCATTAAGTCACGCCTTAAATTGTATTCACTCGCCAGTCACAAACCCTGTTATATTTACATATAAATTAGCATAACTTATGCATTCAATTCGGCACATGTAAAGTTCGACGTAGAAGGTAACTGTCGAGCTTAGTCGAATTTTCGACTGGCCAAGTCAAAGATATGCGTAATTTAACTGATTTAAACGTCGAACTTCACATGCCTTTTAATTCCTGAATTAGATTCAGCACATGTGAAGCGCGACGTTTAAACCGGACCTTAGCTGTCATGAATTTGTTCCATACAGCTTTAAAAAAATTAGTTTGATTCGAGTTGGAGCATAGTGTGCGGATGGATGTTCCTAGTGACTTTTATTTCAGAAAAGATTTCCAATAGTTTCTTCAACTTTATATCTTGGCAGAAAAGATATTGGTCAAGAAAATTTTGCTGATATTGACAGATTGAAAAACGATGCCGTGTATATGTTAATGTCCCTTTGACTTTTAATTAAAAGTACAGATATTCTGTTTAATAAGTAGAAAAACAAACTGCTACAGCTGTTTTGAAATTGACAGATAAAATATACCTCAATAACGGCGTGGTAATAGGTTGCCATCAAGTGGGCTCCTCTGGTCCACTCAGTACCATGCATTGTGTAGTAGTTGAATGCTTTTGGCGCATTCTCATGTTTTAGGGTGCGTTCGTTTGGGAATATGCTGGAATAAAAATAAATTCCGGCATAAATTCCGGCTATTCTGCTCTTGGGAGCAGAATTGCAGGAATGGAAATCCAAGTATAAAAAATTTGGAAATCCAAAACCTCCTCCCCCTCAACCTCCTCCCCCACTCCCAGTGTCCGCCTGGAAACGAGGTTACTTGACAGTTGCATTTGCTCCACCTGCCGTCGCCTGCCGGTTGAGACGATTCAGTTCAGAATTTTGAGATGGGCGTTCGCGGACTTATCAATTATATTAACGATATCGAAACTCTTTGGACACAGATCGAGCTGCGACGCACAAAACTCATTATAGACGGATCTAGTTTATGTAACTATCTTTACGAGAGCAGCGACTTCGACTCTCGATATGGAGGCCAATATTACGAGTTTTACAACGTTGTACTTTCGTTTTTCGATGCGCTGGATTCTAAAGGCGTAGAATCCTTTGTTATCCTCGATGGCGCACAAGATTCAAGTGGCAAAAAGTTGGACACGGACAAGAAAAGGGCAAAGGAGATGATCGAAACTTCTGATAAATTAGCCTACCATTCTTTATCAACTGATTTCTTACCTCCGCTTTTGTCGAAGCTGGTGTTTATACAGGCGCTGAGAGATCGCGGAATAAAATTCGCTGTTTGTGATAGGTAAGGTGTAATAAAATAAACAGAAAGTAACAAGCACTGACGGCATGATTTCGTTTTGTCAGTCATGACTGCGTTCGCATGTGAAGGATAGTATGGAAGAAAATGTATATATCAGAAATTTAAGTCCGTTCCAAAATAGACAAAACGGAGTCGCCATCTTGAATAATTTGGCAAGCGAAATGTTGGTCTCTCCCGGGAAATTATTCCAGATGGCAACTCGACGATTGATGACTACCCGACTATGTCGGCGCAAAAACAGAGGCTAGGGAGTATTTACAGTCTACCATAGCTACAACTAATAGGTAGATGTTTATTATGAAAAGGGTCCTGAAAGGGGGGGGGGGGGGGGGATATAAATCCCATATACTCAGCCCAAATTTTGCCCAAATTCCATTTCCCAGCCTATTGTTTCCCAAATTTTCCCAAATCCCAGTCCCATTGTTTTTTGTTCGTTATTCCCAGTCCAAGTAACCATAATCCCTTTTTTCCCAGTGAAAATTTGCGCAAATCCACGTTCTCATGTTACCTCATTAGGCCCCTCTTTAAAAAAACTGAAAGGGAAGAATAAAGTGAAATCCTTGATCTCTTGGTTCCTCTTATCTGGCAATACCTTGAGCCAAGATAAACAGATAGATGTTTTATTAGTAAACTCATTGCAGCCGCCGGAGCAGCTGAATTGCGAACTACTTTACAACTGTACAATGATAATCGTATATACAAGGCAAAGTATTACAAACTATTTATAATTAAAATATGATTCATAATGAAAGTGGTTCTAAACCTTCGTGTCTTACAAATCGGTTACTCAAAGTATCTCCGTGTTCGTGTGCAGGAAGTGGACTCGTTACGTGGCGGCAGCAGTTCATGTAGCTTGTGGCTTGGATCTCCCAGAATTTGATCGAATAAAATTTCACTCAATGCCTGTTTTCTCATACAGTGAAGTGATGCCAGCAGCTACTATAGCCTCCGCATAGGGTAGGTAGGGATAAATTATCCGCAGCGCGCGCTTTTGCAGTCTTTCCATGTCATAAAATAGGTACTGTGGAAACGCATTATGGAAAACTGGGCATGCGTACTCTAAAACAGGGCGGATGCATGTTATATAGAACAGTAACATATCCTTTGCGTTGACCAAACGTCGTTATCCTTGGATTTGCTCCACTAAGTCAAACACTACAATTTTACCCTTGATTTCTTAGCACAATTTTCATTTCCCTTGAAGGATCGAGAACTAGGGATTCCACCGTAGAATTTTGTGTTCTTGTTCTTTAGGACCTTTAGATGAGGCACGACAGTCTTTGAATCAAAGAGAGTCATGGATCAAAAAACTGTATTTTCGTAAAGTACGCCATGGCCCTGTCTAAACTATTTTTTTAAATTTCCAGGCAATTATGTTCTTTTTTTTTTTTTTTTAAAAAAGATTATATTAAGTTCAAATCACCTGTTATTGTAGCAAGCTAGTTTGAAAATAAATGTATTTTGTACAGTTGGGGTGTCAGGCACCGCAGAAAAATCATCGGTCCGGTCACCGGTCAGTCGTGCAACTGATAAAGGGAGGCAAGAAGGAAGAAAACCAAATCCTTACCCATCCCTTCTTTCCTTGTAGGCTACTCGAATAACGACTGTAGAAAAGTTAACTTGCCTGTATTCTCAATGACATAAAATCTTCTTGTTTCTTTTCAGTGAAGCGGGTGCTGAAATCGCCATCTTAGCCAACGCTTGGAACTGCCCTGTTTTAAGCAACGACAGTGACTTCTTTATCTTTGATATTGAGGCAGGCTACATTCCACTTTTTTCCCTTAATTGGAAGTCTGTTCGATTACCCAGCAAAATTTTCCACCGGAGGAAACTGGCATCACACTTTCAAATTCACGAAGAATTGCTTCCTCTGTTCGCCTCTCTAGCAGGAAATGATTACGTGAGCGGTGACGATGCATTGGAACCGTTTTTTCGTCGCATTCAAACACTAACGGGGATAGATCATTTGAGCAGAAAGGAGGGAAGATTTGCAACCATCGCAAATGTGCTCTCCGACGACGCTATAGAAACTGTCGAGAGTGTTTTCCGAGAGGTATCGCGTTATGACGGAGGTCAACTGGAGGAAGCTGTTGGGCATTCCCTGCAAGAATACACGAAGAAAGAATCGAATTTATTTCCCTATTTCCAGGATGGCGTGGTTTGTAGCTCTCTCAGGACTCAAAATGACCGCGAAATCTACGAGTGGGTTTTGCGCAGGTTTCGTGAGGGGCAGTTTTCTACCAATTGTATGAGCGGCTTAACTGCGGGAAAAGTTTTCCTCAAAGCTCAAGTTGAAAACTGTCAGGAAGTATCTGCAAACTACTGCTCGCGATTGCTGAGACAGTACGCGTATGGCATTTTAAACGATGCTGCAGCTCACAACGGGGAAGGAAATATTACGATGGTCGAAGAATGGAACAGAGAGGGAATGATGGTCCGGCCGACAAATGTGCCACCCATTCTCTCGGACAAAATCTATTTGATAGTAAAGCCAGGAAATGAGTCACCTAATCATGATCAAGAGGGCATGGTCTTAAGTGCGAGTCTCATCCCACGCCTGAATAAGAAATATCGAGTGTTGGCTTTGTTGGATGCGCTCGATTCAAACACAGCTCACATCAAGTTGTTGCCGAAGAAGTTTAAATTAATTGCAGCGTCACTTCGTTTTCTCGTTAACAATGCTCAGCCAATGTTAGAGGAGAACCACCTCATCGCCTTGCTCTGCTGTTGTGTTACCTTGGAAGAAGATTCAGTCGAACGGATAGAGAGCGCTGTGAATAGAAAACCATCCAAACTTGATCGGAAAGCGGCACACAGCTTTTGTCAGTGGCAGTGTGTTTTGAGAGACGCCATTGATCTTAATTTTATTTTGCTTGAACCCCTAGCTACACCCTGTATTCACAAGACGTTCAATGGGCGATTGGTGCATTGTCTGCGGGAAGAACTGAATGAAGGTGTGGAAGGTATGTCTAAACGTCCAGTTCGGGTTCACACGAACTAATTTTAAATTGTTAGTATTTAAATAGTGTGTCCATTTGGAGGTTTCTTGCTGCTACAGTGGAACCTCACCTTGTTATCACTGCCACTTTTGTTTGTCCCGGCGTAGCGCCCATACATTTTCTTATAATAGAACCCCGTTAATGCGGTATAAGGCCAGCGACCACATTGTGAAATCCAAACTTGTATAATCCTTTATAATTTTACCCCGTTAATACGGCCACTCGAACCAAATACCCATTTTTCAATACAGTTATGTTCATTTTTCTATAATATTGTATATGTGCTGATTGCATCTTTATTAGTTTTAAAATAACTGTTTATCTGCAGTCGTTTTTTTATTTTAGAATAGTTGTTTAGAAGTGCAATAGTTTCGTTACTTGAAGTAGATCCCGGGAGGAGACCAGTCATGAAATTTGACCCTACCTCGTTTATATACGGCCAAATTCCCATGGCCCGTTGGTGGCCGTATTAACGGGGTTCCACTGTATCTTATACTGGCGATTGAAAGCATTCGTTCATTTGTTTGCTTGTTCGTTCGCGGTTTCATTCGAGAGTAAAATCGTTACTTCTTTTCGCCATGAGATAAAAAATAAAAAAATAGTAATAACGTTAAAACTGTTAATCGACGTTTCGATGTATCGAACATCGTTTTCAAGATTAAAAATGTTTGGTAAGTGTTCAACTGAACTCAACTCTTTTAAAACAACTTGAACACTTACAAACATTTTATTCTTGAAAATGATGTTCGATACATGAACGTCGATTAACAGTTTTAACGTTATTACTAATTTTTCTTGTAAAATGCTTTAACAAGCAACTCATCATCCAATCGCATAAGAAAACATAACCCAAACTATTCGACTTTTCTTTTTCAGGTCGTAGGCCAGCAGCACTGCATCGATCTGTCCGAAAACGAGTCGTTTTACAGACAACTTTACAATGCAGTAACCGAAGGCTTAACAGAAAAGTTGACCAATAAGAAAAAACCGGTCAACGTTCTATGTTTGATTTGCCTATTTGTGGGATTTTGTGTCGGTGGGATAGTGGCTCTTGTTCGAATATTTATCTGATCCAGCGTACAGTAAATAGAGCGGTTTTCAACTGAGGTCGCAATACCAAACTAAAGTAATCACTTTGGCCAGTCATAAGATACAGACAATACCATGAACTAATCAAAACTGGAAGTAAATACATGCCGACGCAAAACGCGGGAAAACGCGTGTGAGCGAATCATGATTGGTTTTGACTTTACTGCTGATTGGATGAGAAGTGACGCGAGATTTTTTAACCAATCACTAAGTAGTAAAAGAAAACCGAGGCAAATACAAATTTCTTTCGACACTCAAGCGAAAACCGCTCTAAAGTAGGAGACCAGCATGGCCTAGTAGTTGCATGTAGCTTTACAGTCGCCAAACTAAAATGAAGTGAGAAGGAACAGTGATGAGTGAACAAGGAAAACGCTGGAGAGACGCGACACGGAGAGGGAACAAGGAAACGGAAGAGGGGGAACACAAGAAGGAACGACGACACACGGAACAGACTGGCGACAAACGAAAACAATGTCGTGGACTCCCACGAGCGCCGAGATGAAGGGGAGATGTCCACCCTGAAAATGACGAGTCAGAACGCGGAGGAGAATGGGGCGGATGGTCGGAATCGCTCCCCGGGGACGCGACGAGGAATCGCGATGACGCGCAGAAGTGTGGCCACCACAGAGGGGGACTGCAGTGAAGAGGTAGTGAAGTGACTGTTGAGGTGTGCTCATCAATAAAAAAAGAAAAAAAAAGTAGTAGTTAGGGCTCGGGACTTGTAATCCGGAGTTCCCGGGTTCAAATCCTCCGCCCTACCGCTTGGTGGATTTGTGTTTGGTGGTCCCGAATTCTACTCGTCCACGCTTTGTAAATAGCCAACTGGCCCCGGTTGTTCGAAGGCTGGATAACGCTATCAACCGGATAAATCACTATTCAATGGAAAGCCTACTATGTTTTGCTAACACTTACCCGCTGGATAGCGATTTATCCGGTGGATAGTGTTATCCAGCTTTCGAACAACTGGGACCTGGTCAGCCTCCTGCCAGTTGGGATTTTTAACAAATTTATGTTCTATTTGCAATATTTGTTGTTTATTTACAGTGTCCACATTTTGATTCCGCGCGAAAACTGAAATTGCAAATGGACCGCGGGTTTGCAAAAGCTGCCGTTATGTGTTTAAACAATATTCCGAAATATTCCGAGTGAGCCCTGTCGTCTTGATGTCAAACTCAAGCTGTACGAAGAACGGCAAGGGGAAATCTGTCCGAAGTACCTAATTAAAAATGGCACATCTTCAAGAAAAACCCTAAACTTAGTTTCGAGTTATTCTCATCCCCAGTCTCTAGCTTAGTTATCATTCCTTTTTGGTTTATTATTTCCTTGTGGGTGTTTTTCTGCCTTAGTAATATATTATTTTGAGGCTTTCTTCGGTTTGAAAGTAACTTTGTACATTACACAAATGACTTCAGATATATTTGCCCCTTTTCATATGCGCATTTTTCTAGATTTCTATTGTTGGTGCTATCGGGCGTGAATGTTTATGGAAAATTGAAGAGGTAGTTATTATTTAAATAATAGCCTGAAATGAGACTCCTGTCTCACCCTCCGCCCTCAGTCAAACTCTATGTCTATTTCTTTTTTATGTCAGCGATTTACAGACAAAATAGTATATTCTACCTATTCAACCAAGTATATTCAACCTCCCAAGAGTGATGAAACTCTAAATTCGCCGTACAGGAACAATACATTGTTGTTTGTTGTTAAAGTGCACCTAACCCGGCCCGAAACAATACTTTCAAAATTGATTGTACATGAGTTAGAGAGTTGAATGGTTAAATATTTCTTCATCTCAATGTTGCGTTTTTAAGTTATGAAGGTTTATTTTTCCAATATGTTAATGAGTATGACGTCCACCCAGTCTTCATTCAATATACAGATTTTGACTGGTTCACACAAGCAGTATTTAAAAAGCATTATCATAATACTCGCAATTTCCACAATTTTTATTGTAAATTTGGTGTCTGGTAATGGCGAGTAAATAATGATATAAGCAAAACAAGTATGCTTAAAAGCCTGGGTAGACGTCATACTCATTAACATATTGGAAAAATAAACCTTCATAACTTAAAAACGCAACATTGAGATGAAGGAATATTTAACCATTCAACTCTCTAACTCATGTACAATCAATTTTGAAAGTATTGTTTCGGGGGTTAGGTGCACTTTAAGAAAGTAAAGGAAATCATCAACTTGGAACCCCGATGATGGACTCATCAGTTACGAAGCTAAAATGACCTTTAAATTATTCTTATTTATTCCTCCTAATTTTTAATATAGTAAACTATTGCATTTTCAATTGTACAAAGTAAATTTTAATACAGTCGAAGCTCTCGTAAGCGGACACCCTCGGGACACGAAAAAAGTATCCGTAACTGGAGCTGGCCGCTTACGAGAATGGTTCTTGTAAGCGGCCACTAGAGGTGTAGGGGAAAGATGGCCGGTTACGGGAGCTTGCCCAGCTAACAATAACCGAACGGACGTGGATGACGACAAAACAAACACTGAAATATGGTACTGTAATTACTGTAAAATCAATGTGACGAATGGCGATGCGAAGTTTATTTATAAAAATAAGATACAGAGGTTGTTAATAGGATTTTCTTTGGGCTGTCCGCTTACGGGAGCTTAAAAACAAAGAAAAAGTCTAAGTCGTAATCTCTGAAAGCATCCGCGGCCGCTTACGGGAATGTCCGCTTACGGGAATGTAAAAATACAGAGTTTGTATGGGAGTTAAAACGCGGTTTTAGACAAGGCGGCCGTAAGTAGAGCTGTCCGCTTACGGGAGTGTCCGTTAAGAGAGCTTCGACTGTATATGGTTAATTAGTAGATTGTCCCCAATTAATTTTTTTTAATTTCGCATTTTTAGAGTGATTTCAGTAAACCCGTGAAATAGTTATTACACTTTTAGATACTGTTACACACAAATTCCCTTGTTTTCTTTTGTTTCCTTTTGACTATTACGAACAAAATGGTAGATATTGTTTCACGGGTTAAATAAATGAAATCACTCTAATTGTACATTGTAAATTTGAATATATTGTTAAGAAGTAGAGTGTCCCCAATAAGCTTCTCTTAGCTAAATACTTACCCTGAAATAAAATAAATTAAATAAATGAAATCACTCTAATTGTACATTGTAAATTTAAATATATATTTAAGAAGTAGAGTGTCCCCAATAAGCTTCTCTTAGCTAAATACTTACCCTGACACTTCAATAAAGTTTTTATCATTATTAAACGCGTTTTAGCTTTGGTTTGAATAAGGCATCGACTCTTGAAAGGGAAATATAAATAAATCAAATTCTTTCGGTGGGTTCACGACTTCCTTATTAATTTTAACTGAGCTGGGAAGCGAATTTCAGCCTAAGCTTTAATTGTACATCGACTGATGAATCGTAATGAATACTTAAAACTAAAAAGATCTAAAAAGGATGAAGGGAACAGTTGAACTGATGTGACTGATTTTTGCGGAAAAGGTAACTTATGTAACTTATATCAGATTTAATGCTCGGAAATTATCCTTGTTAGCTATGTGGCCGTAATTTTGGCGTTAGAAGAGTGTTGCTCTATAAATTTGAAGTTTGATACTCACAATTAATGAAAATAGAAAGAATTACTTAAAATACCGTGGGCTAGCCCCTTTAAATTGCATCTTATTAGGGCCCACTAGAATATTTCATGTTTCAGTCCAACTGAAGGATGAAACTGTTTGACGATACTCCGTCGTCGGTAGAGTAGAAATGAATGCTCGGCATTCAAAATTAAACTAAAAATCTTGTTTGTTTCCGATAAAAAAGGTTAATCTTACGTTTCTTAGCTGTAGTTTGTTCCATACAGCTTAAAATAATTTGGGTTGGCGAGTAGTGCGTGGTATTATGGTTCTTAACGACTTTCATTTCAGAAAATATTTCAATAGACGCTTCAACTTTATATCTTCATGAAAATTTCGCCGATATGAGCGATGCGATTGGTTAATACTAATCTTTTGACTGATTAACAAAAAACATCTGTCGTTTATTTATTTAACATCCCTTTGACTTTTAATTAAAATTACAGATATCCTGTTTTGTAGAAAACCAAACTGCTACTTACGTTAATTCATTTGTACACCTGTTTGAATTTTAATTAACGTCCTCAAAACACTATAACTCAAAACAATCCTTTAACACTAGCTGTCTTGAAGTTGACAGGTAAAATATAGCTCCCAAGTTTTATGAAGTCAGAATTCTTGTTAAAACATTAGGAAGGTATATTTGCTGTGAAAAATGTTCTTATGTTGCGTTACATTTTCACAATCATTCGATTTTGTAGCCGATATGCCTAACGCAGTCTTTTCGAGCTATTCAAACGCATTTTGTTAAATTTTGGCTAAGTTGTTATGCTTGTTACAAATATTTGCTTGATTAACTGAGCTTAGAACCCACATGGTTTGTTGTGATACTTGGCTTGTTAAGCTTTTGTTTTATGGTTTTTGAATCGAAACGATTAATTGAATTAGGTGAATGATGCACTAATCGGTTGCCATCGAGTAGGCTCGTCTGGACCACTTTGTTTTGCCAACTTCTTGAAAACATTATTCATTATTCATTATTGCCGCTTCCACTCCTGATTTAAGGACGATTCAGTTCAGAACTTTAAGATGGGCGTTCGCGGACTTACGAGTTATATTGACGATATCGAAACTCTTTGGACACAGATCGAGCTTCAAGACACAAAGCTCATCATAGATGGATCCGGCTTATGTAACTATCTTTACAGGAGCAACGGCTTCGAATGTCGACATGGAGGCCAGTATGACGAGTTTTACAACGTTGTACTTTCGTTTTTTGATGCGCTGGATTCTAAAGGTGTAGAATCCTTTGTAATCCTCGATGGCGCAAAAGATTCAAGCGGCAAGAAGTTGGACACGGACAAGAAAAGGGCGAAACGGAGGATTCAAACTTCTCATGTCTTAGCCGAGAATTTGACATCAGCTGACGGCGATGACTTTCTACTTCCGCTTTTGTCGAAGCTGGTGTTTATACAGGCGCTGAGGGATCGCGGAATAAAATTCGCTGTTTGTGATAGGTAAGGTGTAATAAAATAAACAGAAAGTAACAAGCACTGACGGCAATACTTTATTCTATTCATGACTAACATTCGTGTGTGGAAGATAGTATAGTGGAACCTCGATTTAACGAACCTCTATATAACGAAGTCCTCAGTATAACGAACGATTTTCTTTAGCCCGGCAATAATTTAAGTAAAATGTATAGGACAGAACCTCGATATTATAACGAAATTCTCGCTATAACGAACGAACACAATCCAGAAACCCAAACTTAAAATATACCTCGATATAGTGAATAAAGGTCAACATGTTTATGTACGAAAGATTAATGCGAAACAGACCAACAAGGATGAAATTCCTTTAATCCTGTAACAAGAATTTCTGCGCTCACTTTCTTGGATGGACGATACATTCTTACGGATGACAAGAAAAAAAAACAGAGGCAATCCTCACTGAAAGAATGTTTTGATTAAGAATTCTGATAAGAAGATTTACTGCAATAGTATAGTGTTAAAAAATGTTAACGTTTTGTTACCATGTTCATTTTGAGGAATACCTTATTATAGGAAATCAGGCCCGTAGGGTGGGGGGGTCCGAGGGGTTCGAACGAACCCCCTAAAATTTTTGAAGTCGGCATTTTTGGGGAGTTGAAAAAATAAAAAAATAGACAAAACAATCCAAAGACTGTGACCGGTCGATCACATGGACGACTACCTTCCTCGTCAGGATTATCTGAGGAAGCCGCAACATTTTGGCACTATAATAAGAAGTTCTAATGTTTTGGATTGGTTAATTGATGTTCGTTTTGCTTTCCATCCTTGTCGTGGCGCACGCGGCAATTAGAACTAGCGTTGGTTGGCTGGATAAGCAAGCATGCGCATTAATTTTATTGTTTTGTGGATTTCTGGACAAAGCTCTTCAGTAGTCTAAGATAACCTGAAATCATGCCCTCCCTCCCTACTAAGGGAAAAAAGCCTGATCGCAGGTCAAGTCTAAGACAGTGTGTAAGCATTGTAAAATAATCCTAACCAAAATGTCTGAAAATTATAGAATTACCCCGGGGAACAAACAAATATTAGAGAGGTTAAGAATAACGTTTATTTTTTCCCGCAAACGGCAACAATTTAACTTCTGCAGTCTGCCGTTTGGCGTTTGTAAACGGAAATGAGTAGTTTTTTGTTTGTCGTGAATGTGGGATTTTCCCCTATTTTTATGAGGGATTAATTTTAAAATTCCATATAACGGTAACAAAATGAAAGGCAAGCTCGCGTTTGCTGTTTGCCGTATAACGTCATGCTTAATCTCTCTATTCTGTACTTGCTAAGACGTGGAACATGTTCAGTAGTTGTTTTTAAAATACATAATTTTATGACATGTCAGATAATTCATCATTCTTTCAATTTCTTGTCCACTTATCCATTCTGCATGTTATTTTAATATTTGTGTTTTGAAAACCGTCTAAATGCACATACTCATTTCTAAACATTTTAGAATTTTTTTAAAAATTAAAATTCCTTTCGAAGAGCTAATATTGAAGGAAAATGCATCCCATCTCAGAAATGAAATGCAGAAATGCAGGAAATTGCACTTGAGAGAACCTAAATTTGCAAAATTTCCTGGGGGCATGCCCCTAGACCCCATAGAGGCTTGTGCCTTCGGCGCTCGTGTTAGCGCCTCCGGCGCTAAGGAATACCTCCCAAAAAATAAAAGAACCCCCCTCAACAGAATCCACCCTACGGGCCTGGAAAATTAACGCTTGTGTTAATTAAGGTATTTGAAATTAACCCCGAAATTAACGCGACTTAAATTAACGCGAATTGAAGGAAAAATTACTTCTCAATAAAGGAAATTAACGCGAAAGAGGGGGTAAACTTTCAAAATGAAGGAAATTAACGCGACGTACACAACTGGAACAAGTTTATTTCAACACTTGCAGGCGTATAATCTTAAACGCAAACAATGTTCGTGGTACTTTTCCCACTTTGAGCGTTCTTCGCAGCATCAATGATAGTGGCAGATAAAACAATGCTTTTTCCTTGGAGTCAAGAACTTCTGGACTGCAACGAGAAATTGGGGCCAAAATAATGGAAATTAACGGTGCGGAAATTAACGTTAACTAAAATTAACGCGAATGTTTAAAATTCGCGTTTATTTCATGACGCGTTAATTTCCTATAATAAGGTATCTTAAATGGAGGACGCATTTTTACTGATGACAAAACAAACAATCCTCATTGGAAGCAATCTTTTATTAGCGTCTCAATTTTTGATTAGTACTGAGACAATGTAGAGCTTCGTATAGACATTAAAGAACGATTGTTTATTAGCAACTGTTCAGATCCTCTCTCTTCCGCAGAGGCCTCTTTCGTGTTTCGTACGGGCTGGGAAATGAGGAGAGGTAAAAAGTATTAAAGCGCGCGGAGCCTGGAGAGAATCGAAACGAAAGCGCGCGGAGAGAGGTTCAGATCCGTATCCAGACCAGTACAACGTAACATTATTGAAAATTAATTATTAACTATACCTCGATATAACGATATTTTGGTTGTTTTCGATATAACGAACTCTCGATATAACGAACAAATTTCCACAGTCCTTTGGCACTTTGTTTAATCGAGGTTACACTGTATATACCTGATTGAAGAATCGTTGACCCACAGTGAAAAGCATAAACCATGAACGATACGACCCAATTGTTTAATGGGAAATCGGAAAAATAACCGTTTTCTGTGACAGAATAAACACGATGATAAGACAGATTGCTTAAATAATGCGTCTTAGGCTCTTAAAGAAAGAAAGTGTCTCGATTATCAATAAAAGGATATAACTAAGCTTACCGATGCTGTCTACCCAGAATATCATTGGGTCATATCGTTCATTGTTTATGCTTTTGACATGGTCAACGTTTCTTCAATCAGGTATATAAGAAAATGTATACGCCATTAACTAAGACCAGTAAGGGGAATTCTTTCTCAACAAACAAAACGGAGTCGCCATCTTGAAAAATTTTGACGAGCGAAGTCCCAACGTCACTACCCGACGATTTCAGCCCAAAAACTAGAGGGAGTGTCTACCATAGCTACAATATTCTAATACGTTGATTGTTATTATAAATAATAATAAAAAACTGTATTTTCGTGAGTACGCCATGGCCCTGTCTGAACTATTTTTTTAAACTTCCAGATCTTTCTCTTCTTTCAAAAGACAGAAGGATTATATTTAGTTCAAATCACCAGTCATTGTAGCCAGCTAGTAACTAAGTAGTATGTATCCTGTACGGCTCGAGTGTCACGCACCGCAGGGAGAATCCGGCCGGTCGTGTAACAGATAAAGGAAGGCAAGAAGGAAGAAAATCAATTCCTTCCCCATTTCCTACCCGTCATGCCTGTATTCTACACCTCAATGAGATAAAATCTTCTTGTTTCTTTTCAGTGAAGCAGATGCTGAAATCGCCTCCTTGGCCAACGCTTGGAACTGCCCTGCTTTAAGCAACGACAGCGACTTCTTTATCTATAATATCAAAGCAGGCTACATTCCACTTTCTTCCCTTAATTGGAATTCTATTCGATTAACAACCAAAATTTTCCATCGGAGGAAACTGGCAACACACCTTCGAATTGATGAAGAATTGCTTCCACTGTTCGCCTCTCTAGCAGGGAATGATTACGTAAGTGCCGAAGCATTGGAACCATTTTTTCAGGCCCTTCGTCGCATTCACACATCAATGGGGAAGGGTCATTGGCGCAGAAAGGAAGAAAGATTTGCAGCCATCGCAAATGTGCTCTCCGGTGGCGCTATGGTACCGCTCACGAGCGTTTTCCGAGAGGTATCGCGTTATGACAAAGGTCAACTAGAGCAAGCTGTCGAGCATTCCATGCAAGAATACACGAAGACAAAATCGAATTTATTGAGCTATTTCCAGGATGGCGTGGTTTGCAGCTTCCTCAGGACTCAAAATGACGACGAAATCGACGAGTTGGTTTTGCGCAGGTTCCGCGAGGGACAGTTTTCTACCAATTGTATGAGCAGCTTAACTGCGGGAAAAGTTTTCCTCAAAGCTCAAGTTGAAAACTGTCAGGAAGTATCAGCAAACTGCTGCTCGCAGTTGCTGAGACAGTACGCGTATGGCATTTTAAACGATGCTGCAGCTCACAGCGGAGGAGGAAATATAACGATGGTTCAAGAATGGCACAGGGAGGGTTTGACACTGAAGCTGTCAAATGTGACACCACACCAAGAGGGCGTGGTCCAAAGTGCGAGTGCTATCTCAAGTCTCCAAAAAGACGAAAAATTGTTAAATGTGCTCGATTCAAACACAGATGAAATCAAGTCTTTGCCGGATAATTATAAATTAATTGCAGCGTCACTTCGTTTTCTCGCTAATAACGCTAAGCCAAAGTTGAAGAAGAATCACCTCGCCGCTCTACTCTGCAGTTGCGTTAAGCTAGAGGATGGCTCATGGAAGCAATATTTGGAAGACACCGAGAGCAAAATGGAACAGCCGTTTGATCTGCAAGCGGCACAAAGCTTTGCTCAGTGGCAGTGTGCTTTGAGAGATGCCATTCACCTGAATTTTGTTTTTCTTGAGCCCGTAGAAACACCGTGTATTCACAAGACGTTCAATGGACGGCTTGCACATTATCTGCAGAGCGAGCTAGATCGAGGTAAGTCCTCTTTCGGATAACTACGTGATTTGGGAGGGAAGGAGCGGGAAAGGGGATTGAGCGCTGGACCGCCTCCGATTTATGCAAATGAATTTTCTATTGCAACAGTACTAGTTTTGTTAGTCTACGGAAAGAGTCGTTTGTGGGACGAAACAGGATTGCCTAGTGTGCCACCACCTCTAATTAGGTCCGACACAGTTTTTCCAACAGGAAAACTCCAATGCTCTCTCTCTCATTCATTCATTCATTCATTCATTCATTCATTCATTCATTCATTCATTCATTCATTCATTCATTCATTCATTCATTCGTTCGTTCGTTCATTCAGTCAATCAGTCAACCCTGTGGTCTCGCTTCTTCACTGAAATTAGCAAGTGAAATTAGCAAGTGCGAAGGAAACTAAGTGAAATTCTATTTGTTTTCTTTCTGTTTTAGGTCGTAAGCCAGAAGATTTGCTTCCATCCCCCGAAAATCGCTTTCTTTACAAGAAACTTTGGAATGTATTAACAAATGATAGAGAAGGTAGGAAAAAGAACGTTTCATTTCAAAGATACCTTTTATGTTTGTTTCGAGTCTGATGCACAACCTTTTTTGGAAACTGAGACAATGAGCCTGAAAATTAAATTGTTGTGCACCAAGGCTTTTTGGAAAAGGGGTTGAAACTGAGTCAACTCGAAAACTGCTCATTATATTTTACTTTCTGTCTTGTATTGTATTTTTACATCGTGGGATTCTCTGTTCCTCTGCCGCACATATATGGCATTTATGCTCCATCGACCTCAATATATTGCAGAAACGAATTCCTGCCTCAACTGCTAATTAACGTTAATCCGTGATTAAGAGTTAACCGATGATTTAGTAGTAAGCAATCCCTCGTAATAATATCGAGTAAGATGTCCACTTGGCAGTGATTATTGATAAGTTGATTTACTCTCTGTTTAAACGCACTTTTTACTGCCAATTTAGAAGAAGACGAAATCACTGCCAGGATTCAAAACTTAAATCTGTGTGCAAGCCCAGGCCACAGCAAGAACTTCACAGCAGGTGAAAGCAGACACTCGCGATCTACGCTACCATCGAGGGGTGTATCGCCTCCGAAAGAGCTGTCGCGTTCGACTTACAGTTCACCTTCCAATTCATTCATCTCCGGAAATATGGCAGCAGCTTCTTACGATCCGATGGGTTATAGAAGTGAAAGAAGAAGAAGCCCACCGAATATTACAACCCGCCGCCCAAGTTCTGGCGCATGGTCAATGGGTGAGGCAGATGAACCTCCGGCCCACAGCTTTTATGGTCAGCGGAATATGCACCACCAGTCTTCGGAGGGGGAGGGACAACAAAACCCGTACCCCTTAGCAATATTGCAAAACATGCACGAAGAACGATAAGGCGAAATTTATTCGTAGAAGATTTAAACCTCGCGGATGATACATCTCCAAATATTAGTTTAATTTCAGTTTCAAGCTAGTCTTACGTGATCCGTCTCAATCTTCCCCAATCTTAACCATCCATTATTATTCTTTTTTTGACGTTTTGACGTGACGTTATCACGTGACACGAGAATGCCGAAACCACTGGCCACGAAAAACACCCTTATTATGCGAGCATTCTGGAAACAGACGTGAAAAACAGGGTCTGGACAGGCTCCCTTCTTCAATTTCCATGTTATTTACAGGGTCTAGACAGGTCTTTCTTTCAATTTCCATGTTATTTACAGGGTCTAGACAGGCCCCCTCTTTCAATTTCCATGCTATTTACAGGGTCTAGACAGGTCCCTCTTTCAATTTCCATGTTATTTACAGGGTCTAGACAGGCTCCCTTCTTCAATTTCCATGTTATTTACAGGGTCTAGACAGGCTCCCTTCTTCAATTTCCATGTGATTTACAGGGTCTAGACAGGCTCCCTTCTTCAATTTCCATGTTATTTACAGGGTCTAGACAGGCTCCCTTCTTCAATTTCCATGTTATTTACAGGGTCTAGACAGGCTCCCTTCTTCAATTTCCATGTTATTTACAGGGTCTAGACAGGCTCCCTTCTTCAATTTCCATGTTATTTACAGGGTCTAGACAGGCTCCCTTCTTCAATTTCCATGTTATTTACAGGGTCTAGACAGGCTCCCTTCTTCAATTTCCATGTGATTTACAGGGTCTAGACAGGCTCCCTTCTTCAATTTCCATGTTATTTACAGGGTCTAGACAGGCTCCCTTCTTCAATTTCCATGTTATTTACAGGGTCTAGACAGGCTCCCTTCTTCAATTTCCATGTTATTTACAGGGTCTAGACAGGCTCCCTTCTTCAATTTCCATGTTATTTACAGGGTCTAGACAGGCTCCCTTCTTCAATTTCCATGTTATTTACAGGGTCTAGACAGGCTCCCTTCTTCAATTTCCATGTTATTTACAGGGTCTAGACAGGCTCCCTTCTTCAATTTCCATGTTATTTACAGGGTCTAGACAGGCTCCCTTCTTTAATTTCCATGTTATTTACAGGGTCTAGACAGGCTCTCTTCTTCAATTTCCATGTTATTTACAGGGTCTAGACAGGCTCCCTTCTTCAATTTCCATGTTATTTACAGGGTCTAGACAGGCCCCCTATTTCAACAACAACAAGCTTTATTTGCTTGACTACATAGGAATTTGGTAGTATTGCAAAAGCTACTTAAATTTGATTACATATTATTTCATTAACTAAGATATCTAGTAAAGTAGAAAATAACATAACAAAAAAAATAATAAATAAAATAAAGTAAACAGATAAAAAATAAAAATAACAATAAAAGAATTAGTAACAATAATTGTTCATTTAACTATTCGAAGTGGTGATCATTGTAACGAGATTGTCTCTCAATTCAAAGCATGCCGAGATAAGTGAAATTATCTGAATGTTTACAAAGTAGTCAGTGGAATTCATAAGATGTGTTTCGCGCGGTAGTAGTCGTAGAAATGCATGGGAGTTTGAATTCTATTTTAGAGAAGAATATGTCTCGTACCTGAGAATAAGCTGGGCAATCTAACAAAAAGTGAGGTTCACGTTCAATTTTGTCGCAATTGCAGAAGTTTCATAGTCTTTCATTGCGAGGTATATTGTCGTATCTACCTGTTTCGATCCTAAGTTTGTGACAGCTTATTCTCAGTTTTACTAATGTTTTACTTAATGGGTTTCTTCTTGTTAAATCTAAGTAGGTAGAAGGGCTATAAATAGTAGTAGTCAGACTAAAATGAATTAAGGAATGACTCTAGTATTTCTGTGATGTTTTGGTCATTTCTACTATATGCGGTCTTTTTCTCAAAAACTTGGCTTCTAATAGTGTGTTTAGATGGGAAATCAAACTTTCTGATGATTGGCTCAGCTTAAAGTGGTCACGTGACTGACCACGCCCTAAAATGTAAGTGTTGTGACCAGTTAAGTTACGAGATGTAAACGTACTAGAAATTTATCGGTTATTCTCTCAAAACCTTTACTTCACCTGGCCATACGTCGTTCTAAACGGGGATTCTGAAAAATATTTATTGTTTCTTCGTTATTTCTTATTTTTTCCTAGTCCCAGTCCCTCTCCAAAGGAAAGACGTAATTAAGACAAAAAAAAATAAATTTGTAAATCCCCGTTTAGATCACTAAACTTGATGGTTACAGCCATTTGTAGAAATCAAAATTAATCAATCATTATATCTGCAAGTTCTCGTAAAAATGGATTGAAATTTATATCAACAATTGGGTGTGGTATGTCACGTGACCAAGCAGCAAAGTTCATTAATCCGAAAAATGAAATATTTTATAAAAATACTTCATCCTATGCAAGTTTTTAAGTGGTAGCTCCAATATATTTTAAATTAGACCACCCCCTCCAAAAATTAGTTGGACTCTTTCCTTAATTCAGTTGAGGAGATTAGGGGAGTGCGTTTGACCTATAGGTATAATAGACCCAAGGTAGGCAGGCAGTGGCAAAAAACCGAGATGGTCGGCCTACTAGTAGTATGCCTTATGCCTCACTAAACGCGAAGAGGATAGGTGCGAGAGGAAGCTCATCACGCAATGTTTTGTGAGAAAGATTGCTTGACGAGCCAAAAGAACATAATTTGTCTCCATAGTGAATTTGACAGGATAAATTGGAATGTATCTTATAAGAAGGGGTTAATAAACTGCGAAAAATGTAGACTGTAGCAGTTCTTGATATTATAAAGCAGCATTTTTCTTTGGATAAATGCTATCTTATCAAAGCCACTCAAATGATTCATCACACAAGGCGTCATCGTGATTATTTGCCAAAGAAGAAAAATAACCTGAAATAATGACCGGAATAGCAAAAGTTCATTGATATCAGAATAAATGTAAAGAAAATTGAAGTCGCTCCGGGCACTTTCATTTGAAACTCACAAAGCATAAACAAAGCCACAATGCAAGAGCAATTTAGAGATTAGTGATCATTTTATCCACTACATAAAATGAATGATTATGTACACAAAAATAATTATTTATTTCACTTGACTTGTTATCTTGTTATCGTTTGGCTCTAAACGACTTTTAAACTTTCACAAACTTCTGGAAATACTTTCACTTCGATTTTAAAATTCCACAAAGTACTTCAAAATACAGACATAATTAACCGGGCGGGGCCTGGGCCCGGTTCATAATCTGCCTGGCGTTTTGTTTTTTTTGTCGTTTTTTTGTCGGTAAATCGTTCCAGAAGGAGGTCACGGTCACGCAAATTTTGATGTTTCTGGCGATCGTTCATTAAATTGATATTCAAGCGTTTGGCTCAGGGCTTGAACATTCACGTTGCGATTTGACATGTCCAAACTATTTTTAAATGAAAATATGAATTATTTAAAAAAATATGAATTATTTTTCGTGTGTTTTGCAAGTGTTTTTGAGTTTATTTTTGGAATCGAAACGAAAATTGCAAACCCAGCAAAAATTTGTCAAGGCACAGGACACACGTCATTTGACGATTTCCTCGTCAAAACGTCTAGCATTTCTAGGAATAACCTATATATCACAAATTCAAAGAAGCGATAAAACCCCATTTTAATCCTTATTATACTCACTCTCGTTGCATGTAATTCTAACAATTTGTAGTTTTGTGCAACATATAATGGCAGGAAAACACGCTGGATTACCTACGAACGAACTCCTTACGAAATTACGCATCGACTTACTCGATTTCCACTCTTTTTATGACGTTTAGTGGCTGACAACTCTGCTATCTTGGATGATAATCCTCTAATGTTTTCCATGACATTTTCGGCAAAATTTCAATTTTGGCCAACGTTTTTAGCCCTTTTCTTCAAGCAAAAATGTTTCTAAACTCAGTTTGCGACGCCATCTTGTTTTGCATGAAATCGTGGCCATCTGTGGCTACCAGTTTCCCGGCCAACACTTGACCCTGCAAAAATCAAGCGGGGGGCATTTTGGAGTCGATCTGGCTCGATTCATTCTGCATAACAGTACACAGGCATTCCAACTCAAAAGACACTGACTATGGAGTTTTCATCCTTTTGGTGTAGGTAATTTAGACAACTTAGTACCTTCTTATTTATATCAATGATCAGAGGGAATTTACCAAGTTCAGCTCTACATGCAATATTGGATGCCTTGTTATGTACTTCTAGGTTTAATCGTTTACAAAACTGTAAGTGAGTTTTCTCAGTTGGGGAAAGGTCCGACGACTTAAAGTCTGATTTCACAAAGGCAAGATCTTTGAGTCGAAAATTTTACATGCTACATATTGAAGATTTCAGTTTATTGAAATCCGTGTGCCGTCTTAGACTAAAGAAAGCACGAAGAGCTTTTTGTCGTGGGTGTTCAAGTTAAGTGAGAGTGTAAAATTTCCTGAAGATGAGATTCGAGTCCCTAAATAGGTATAGTCTTGAACAATGTCTATTTTTGAACTGCCTACGTAAAAAGCATAATCATATCGTTTTGTAAGTCGTTGAAAAATCATTATTTTGGTTTTCTTAGGGTTTATGTTAAGCATCCATTTCAGGAGTTGCAATATGAAGATAGCTTGTTAAGACAATTTTGCAATCCTAGTTTTGATCGTGATAAAATAATTAAGTCGTCTGCATAAAAATGGGAGTTGAGTTTGGTGCCATTTGGCGCCAAACAGGCACCTTTTTAAATTTATTTACAGGGTCTAGACGGCCTACCCTTTTCAATTTACATGTTAGTTATAGGATTAAGTCATTTTACAATTACCAGATTTAATGGCTTTACGTGCTTTTTACAGTATTTATGGGAAAGATTGACATGTTGTTTACATGATCAGTGGTCTTTGTTCTGAAAAAAATTCTATTATGTTCTGTATCATTAAAATCTAGACATGGTCTACTGCAATTCATGTGTTTCAATTGGTTTACTGGCCATGGTATATGAGCCTATATACCGCAGACCACAAATATGGTAGGTCTACGTGTCAGCGAGAACAGCTGGAGAGTAAATATTGCAATTCTTTGTTTTTTGTAATGAAACAGTTATTCTACTCGCGCTTGTTGGATATGAAATAGTTATAGCCAACTCGGCGCTACGCTCCTCGTTGGCTATCATAACCAACGCGCACTCATGGAATAATTGTTAATTATTTACATGTTTCACTCCAAATATTTTAATACATATTTTTCACTGGTTTGACAAGAACTTGTTTAAGGGGAAAAACCATGTAAATTAAAGCTTACAGTATTTTTACATGTTGTTTACATCTTAATCACACTGTAAGATGTCACATGACGACTGTCAAATGTAGTAAATTCGTGATTTTTCCTCGTTGTTTCGACTCTTTCTGAATTTCTTTCCATGTTTGTTCTTGTTTGTAACTTACGTTTAATCTAAGGCCTGGTGAATTAAAGTATCGATTTCTTAGGCAAAAATAGATAAATTTTCTTGTTCTTCCCACTGGGAAATTTTTGATTTATTTTCTTTTTTCTTACGCGTTTATGCTTGTGCTTGTGCCCAGTAAAAAGCAGCCTCAAGAGTACATAGCACGAAAAATAAATTTATTCGGTACACTTGTTTGATTGTCACTGACGTCTGAATGAGCGGCCTGAGAGTCGCTAAAGACATTGAGCTATGTCTGTACAGAAGGACGAACTAAGGTGACAGGATTGCGTTTGGACTTGCAAGGATTATGGCAGCCTGAAAGATATCCGATTTTACGCAGCTTTTACAAGAGATCAAGGCCAGTGAGACACGCATGTGACACGCATGTGACACGAACGTGACACGCGCGTGACACAAGTGCGAAGCGCGACCGCTCATGTTGCAGCCTCCCGCTTCGGCAATAAAGGGTGTAAAACTCTCAACTTGTCATTTTAGGAAATCACTTTTGTGGATTCTAGTTTCATTTAAGTTCCCTAAGGTTGTTAAACATTTTGCATTTTGATATATTTCATTGGCAGAGATTTTGAAATGCGCGATAAAATAAATTTTGGGGAAATATTTCACCTGTATCAATATGCACCCTCCATTTGAAACGGCCAAAGGAAGACCGTTAAGCTGAGACCGTTTTGTTTTTATAAAACTACACAGAATACTCGCGGAGGCGATATCGGTGTGACGTTGTTTAGTTGGCACTGCAACAAATCTAAGGTTGCTTTAGTTAAAGTTCAAAAGACATGAGCTTTGGGCGCAAATATTTAACAATTATTAAAAAAACTAGCAATCGTATATTGCAATTTCTGCGTTTTGATTGGTTAACAGGCAATAGTATATGAGCTCATATACCATTGACCACAAATATGGTAGCCGATACGCGTCAACGAAAATAGCTGGGGAGCTCAAATATTGCAATTCTTTGGGCGTTTTTAATAAAACAATTATTCCACTCGCGCTTGTTGGATATGAGATCGTTATAGCCAACTCGGCGCTACGCGCCTCGTTGACTATCTACCATCTCATATCCAACGCGCGCTCGTGGAATAATTGTCAATTATCCTGCAAAATCGCGCGGAATGTCGCTGATACTTAGCCGACCAGGCCGTAGGCCGAATTGGCTAAAATCAGACGCAAGATTGAGCAGGAAAATTGTTTTATTATTCAACAATTTGTCAACGAAACACATTTTGCAAATACCTTATTACATGAAATTTTCGCGACACGTTAATTTCGCGAATTTCGCGACTCTAAAAAAATCGCGAAATTAAAGTGACGCGAACAATAAGTGTCGCGAACATAACATGACGCGAAAATCAAGTGACTCACATACGTCAACAATCACGAAAGAATAAGTTTAGTACCACTGTAGGAAGGAATTTGGTAAATGGTGTTGCGGTCAATTGGCTCAAGAACAATTACTCATACACGTACAAGCATGACCTACCCTACTTGTAGACATTGTGAGAACTGCTCTGTTGTTGCTATTGCCGAGATTTAGTCCCGCCCTTGCGTTTTTGTTAATTTTGGCGTAATCGTTCCTTTGATGAAGTCGTTTTATTTAATTCAAAGGCATGTTAAATAATATTGCAAAGGAAATTTAAATTGTGTCTTACTCAAAAACGCGAAATTAAAGTGATTTAAAATGCAACATTTTCGCAAAATCGTGAAATTTAAGTGTCGCAAAATATGCGCACCTCAAAATCGCGAAATTAACGTGTCGCGAAAATTTCATGTATTAAGGTAGAAAAAGTGTAATTTTGCAGCGCGTTACTAGACTTTGGACAAATCTTTGCAACCTACGTATATCGCAGGATATCTGTTATGTACGGATGACAGATAACGTTAGCATTTTGACCATTTATGGGCAGTGCGCGAATTTGTTGAATTATTAAAATGAGTACCTTATTAATCGGGCGGGGCCTGGGCCCGATTATATTGTTGTTTTTTTTTTTTGTGCCCGCGCCCCGTTTTTTTTTTTTTCTTACTTATTTTTGCGAGTACTAATTTTCGCGATTTCAAAATAATCGCGAAGTTTAATACGCGCGAAAGAACATGGGGCGCGAAATTTAAGCACGCGAAAATTAATAGCATATTATAATTTATATCAATACAGTAAAAATTTTAAATGTTTGGAACTGCAACTATTTATCCTTGAAAATACATTTCCGTCTTGTTTTCGACTAGTACCATTCTTCTGATAACTGTTTTCTTCAGCTTGTAAATCGGCCAAAACCTCTTTAGTACAGTCATCAAAGTTTCCGTTTGCAGACTCCTTGTAGTTACATTGAACAAGTCCTCTGTATACGTCTAGTAGTTCCTTAGTCTTTGACGGCTGAGCCATAAAACACTGACAAAATCGCGAAATTTAATACACTTTTGCTCTAATTTTTCTTGCAATCGCG
Organism: Oculina patagonica; assembly: GCF_052425735.1. Taxonomy (NCBI): domain Eukaryota; kingdom Metazoa; phylum Cnidaria; class Anthozoa; order Scleractinia; family Oculinidae; genus Oculina; species Oculina patagonica. The sequence goes on from NC_135769.1 coordinate 18,467,712, forward strand.
AAAATTAATACTCGCGAAATTCGGCTCTCGAAATTTCGCGAAATTAAGTACGCGCGAAAATTAGTAAGAATAAGGTATATGTAGCTCTTACACGTTCGCAAAACACTGATAAAAACGTTATCATTATCATTACTACACGTTCGCAAAACACTGATAAAAACGATGGTTTTTGTTAAAAAAGAATATTGTACTGAATCTTAATATCATTATCATCCGATGTTTTGAAGCAATGGTTGTTTCCCAGTTTTAGCCACACGTTCGCTTTTTTGCCTTGCAGCAATTTGGATAAACAGTGTTTCACGGCCAGTGCTCACACCGAAAGGAAACGCATCATAGCTTGCTTTGTGTTTAATCATAAAGGGGCTCGAAGATGCTTCATGAACAAACGAATTTGAATTAAATCTTTACTCTCTTTTACAGAACTGTATAACCGATGGTCTTTTCGTTGCGTTGCATCGCAAACGTTAAACTTTGACAAAAGGTAAAATAAATATTCACAACTGTACACTTAATTTTTTCTTAGAGTGGACGTCTATGCATGGGAAAATTTGACTCGCTGACAGTTTTATTGGCTCTTTGCCTCAATGTTTTGTGGGCACCACAAGTGATTCACAGTCGGTTTAATTCAAAGGAATTGAGGACCGGACTGCAAACAATTGCAATGGAATATCACTGAGTGTGTATAGCCACAACACGCGTACATTCATTAAGAGCGTTAAAGGCTGGTTCTCATATATTAATCGCCCCGATCGTTTCTATTGTTTCTGTCATTTCAAAAAGTTTTCTTGTGATCGGGGCGATTATATGAGTACATTACACAGATGATTGCTAACGTCTGCGGCGATTGGGGCGATGACGATCGCTTGAATCGCCCGTGTTCTATCCTTCTGGCTTCTCTTTCCTTTCTTCGCCGTAAAACTGCAATAGCTGAGAAGATAGGAGGCCACGAGGTTTGCTATTTCATTGAAGGCTGCCATTGTGTTGGATCTAGGGCTAAAATGATTGTTTTCGTAGGTCTTTGCTCATACCAGGCGATCGGGAAGATCATATGAGAACCTCCAATCGCTTCGATCGTCTCAGTATTTGCATGCAAACGATCGATGCGATAGAAACGATCGGGGCGATCATATGAGAACCAGGCTTAAGGAAACACAAATAATTTATTATACATCGTAACATTGTCACATAACATATCATCTCAATAATGTCATTTGTATTAATAAACCATAAATGAGGGTCTGAATGGGGGGGTCCACATGTCGGTAGTCGGTTAAAAATTCCTTACTTTGTCGGTTGTCGTTAAATTTCGATTCGTTTCGTAATCTCAGTTAATGATAAAGTGCAAGTTACTATTAATATTTGTTATTTAATTTACGCAGTTTTAAGACTTTAAAACTCTAGACGATATGAAAATTTGTAATAATTCATTTTTGTTGCACTTAAACCTCGTTAACTCTGTTTTTTTAAGCAACGTTTCCTCTACTACCGATAAAATCAGTTTGCACAGCATGCTCGCAACTATTACTTACACACGAGCGAACGATTTGACCTCTCAGAAAAGAATAAATTAAAGGCAGTGTTTTATTTACCAAAAAGAGAGATGCTTATAAACACTTTTACTCGCTTCTTCTATTTTAAGGGATTTTTCTTTCAATTTTTGCTTTCCTGAAAAATGGACGGTTATACAAACATTCCGTTCAACAAAACAGAAATGAAAAACGTGGAACCCAAGGTTAACCACGTTAATTTTAGCTTACTTAACTACAGAACAGAAACATGTACTCCACACACTTTCGGCTAGACGTTCCACACTTACCAGCTCACTGCTGCTTTCATCGTTAATTGGAAGCTTAAGCAGCCACTGCCCATCCGTGAAGCATTATCCGCAGCGCGCCAGCGAATACTTCAGCGAGAACCGCCAATGCCAATTGCGCCTGCTGCCCCTAAAACTCCGATGTTTCTTTTAGCTTGGAAACACCATGAGATTTTTTCCACCGGAACACGGCGACGATGGCGTGGGCCCTCCTCGCCTACAAGATACATCACTTTAACAATCCCGCCGGCCGTCACCACTGATAACCAACGCGAGTGAATACGAGGGCTTTGGCCTCGATTACCAGCCACTTCCATGAACCTCCGCTGCTGCCGATTTATAATTTATTTGTTCCCAACAACATTTCCTAGCTAACATAAATTCAAAATGCTTTCTTTTATACAAAGTCCGTATCACGGATGTGTTTCTGATTTTGTCGCTAATCGTATTTTTCCGTTTTGTCGTGTCGATTTATTCGCCCTGTCGCTAGTCGGTTAACCCCATTCAGACCCTCATAAATAAGCGATGGTTCTTTCCCTTTTACCAAACGTTCGAAGTTTTTACCCTGCGGCTGCATGGTTGGCCGGTTTCAGTCAGAGTCGCACACGAATGGGTGACATCATGGCTTTTCGTTTATCATAAAAGCGTTTATTGTCCTTACCCTGACACGTTACCGCGTACTCCACGTTTTAAAATCAATGGCCATTTTTGGTGCGTTGCATCGCAAATTCTTATTTTATTTGATCCCGTGCAAATTATTCACAGCCATACCATCGTTTCGTAACCTGGTGATCGTGGCGGATTCTAGGAGGGCTTTCGTTTCAATTCGCACCGTACCGTAACTGAAGCGTTCTTCCTCTGGGTTGGTAAAACTCTAGATCAGAGCCATTTCATCTCGTGCTACACAAACTAAAATCAGCTCTGAAAAGGTACATTTCTTTTTAATCAATTCCTATTGTTTGTATTACGAAGAGACAGAAGGGCTTTGACATAGAATGTTGTTTTGAAAATGAAGCCAAAATAGCCTATGATTATGTCACGTGTACATTTCGGTTTCATATATTCCATAAAGCTTACAAAAATAGAAAATATTTACTTTTACATACGGCAAAAAACTTTCGGTTTACAAAAGTCTGTAGAAAGACACTTCTCAGTTGAATACACCAGATGATTTCGCCCCACTGTATACTCTCTCAATCGCGCCCAACCGTGCCTGCCTGGGGACAAGGTTGCGTGACAGTTGCACCACAAATACTTGCATTCATTTTGAAGACGATTCAATTCTACATGTGACAGTATTTTATGATGGGGGTACGCGGACTCACCAGCTATATCAACTCAATCGGAACTCTTTGGACACAGATCGAGCTTCGACGCACAAAATTAATCATAGACGGATCCGGTTTATGTAACTATCTTTACAAAATCAACGGCTATGACTGTCGATGCGGAGGCCAGTACGATGAATTTTACAACGCTGTACTTTCGTTTTTCGAAGCGCTGGATTCTAAAGGTGTAGAATCCTTTGTAGTCCTCGATGGCGCACAAGATCCAAGCGGCAAAAAGTTGGAGACACACAAGAAAAGAGCGACTGAGAGGATCCAAACTTCTCATGTCTTAGCCGAGAATTTGACATCAGCTGACGGCGATAACTTCCTACTTCCGCTTTTGTCGAAGCTGGTGTTTATACAGGCACTGAAGGATTGTGGCATAAAATTCGCGGTCTGCGATGGGTAAGGCGTATTAAAAGAGTATGTAGCGAGCACTGAAAATAACACCATACCTATATTACATATAAGGCCAGAGACTGTAACAGTCCCTCTTCAGTTTTCGCCAAACACGTGGAGTCGTCATCTTAAAAGTTTGGTGAGCGCCTGGTGAGAGGTTGGCAAAGCTTTATAGGCCTTTATAATACTGAGCCTAAACGGGCCCACTTATGCTCGTGCTGGTAAATAGAGACCAATCGCTGAATGTCTTTAAATATTTTGCGTTGAGATCACCTCACCAATTTTAAAATCAAGAAATTTAACTGCTTCAGGCATGGTATATCATTCCATTGAATAGAATAAAGCATCATGGATTTTCTTGACGTACGCACCCCCGGGGGTACTCAAATGAATTCGTGACAGGCCAAATTGTTATACCCCCAAAAAGTCACATTACGCTAAAAATATATTTTTTACAACATCCCCGTCAGTAAAACATGGACAGAAATAATTTATGATAAACAGAAACAGGAAGTCTTGCCATCTGCATACTGACTTTGTTTGAAACTGAAACAATTATAGTATTTTTAGTCGTAAGATCTACATTTTAATTACCTGATCAATTTTAACTGTAATTTATGTAACTAAAAAAGAACAACGTCTTTGCACCTTCCTGTCACTGTTATTACTACGGATCCCCTCCTCCGCCCGGGCGTCCACGACGACGGTATGCAGACATGATTTGTTTTCTATCTCTTTCTTAGTTTCCAGGCCTTTTGATTTTTTAGCGGCTTTGGGGAGGAGAATGAACCGGAAGGCAAGAATCGTTGCATAATGGAGAAAAGAGAAGGAGGGGGGGGGGGGGATGAAAACGACTTCATCCCCCCCTTCCTTCTTCTTTGTCATGCATGCTTCTCAAATAATGCCTGTGGAGAAGTCAACTTGCCTGCTGACTCGTCCCCAGTCGTCTCTCAGTCTCGCCTACTAATATTAACGTGAGAAGCGCGGGGAGCCCGAGGGGTGATGGCAAGGAAGGAAGGAAGACGACGTCTCCTTCGCTTCTTCTCTTGCTTCCCATGATTCCCTAAGTTTTCAGTTTGACCCAGTTTCTCTGGACACAGGAGAGACAGAAAAGACGACTGGGGACGAGTCAGAACTTTCCTGTATTCTACAGTCAATGAGATAAATTCTGTTTCTTTTCAGTGAAGCGGATGCTGAAATCGCCTCCTTGGCAAGTTCTTGGAGCTGTCCTGTTTTAGGCAACGACAGCGACTTCTTCATCTTTGATATCAAAGCAGGTTACATTCCACTTTCTTTTTTCAACTGGAAGTCAAATCGCCTAACTGCCAATGTTTTTTATCGGGAACAATTGTCATCACACCTTGGAATTCGCGCAGAATTGATTCCTCTGTTAGCTTCTTTGGCAGGGAATGATTACGTGAGCTGGGATCTGTTAGCAGAGTTTAGGTCCGCCATGAGTCGCGGAAAAGGGCCAAGATTTGCAAGCATTGCTAACCTGCTCTCTGAGCTACCAAACTCAAGCACAGAAGAGGCGCTTGAGTCCGCTCTACAAATGGTATCGTCGCAGGAAAGCAGAGAACAATTGAAACAGGCTATTAAGCATTCCCTACAAGAATACACGATTACAGAGTCAAATTTACTGCGCTATTTCGAGAGCGGTGAGGTCTACGCCTCGTTGAGGACCCAAAACGGTCGTGAAATTGAAGAATGGATCTTGCCCTGGTTTCGCGATGGACGGTTCTCCGCCAAATGCATGAGCACCTTGACAACGGGAAAAAACTTTCTCAGAGTTCAAGTTGAAAACTGCGGGGAAGTATCGGCGAATCAGTGCTCCCAGTCGCTAAGGCAGTTGGTGTATGGCATTTTAAACGATGCTGGCGGCGATGGAGGAAATATAACGATGGTCCAAGAATGGGACAGAGAAGGTTTGACGGTCAAGTCGTCAAAGGTGCTACTGGCCCACCAAAAGGGCGTGGTCCCAGGTGCGAGCGTCATTCCGCGCCTCGATAAGGAAGAAAGATCAATGGCTTTGTTAGATGCGCTCGATTCAAACACAGCTCACATCAGGTCTTTGCTGGAGAAGTTTAAATTAATTGCAGCGTCACTTCGTTTCCTCATTAACAACGCGCAGCCAATGTTAGAGATGAACCACCTAATCGCCTTGCTTTGCTGTTGTGTTAACATGGAAGAAGGTTCGATCGAGCGAGAGAGCGCTGCGAGTGGAAAACCATCCTCTCAGCCATTTGACGTTCGAGCAGCACACAGCTTTTCTCAGTGGCAGTGTGTTTTGAGAGACGCCATTGATCTGAATTTCATTTTGCTTGAGCCCCTAGCAACACCGTGTATTCACAAGACGTTCAATGGACGATTGGTGCATTATCTGCGGGAAGAACTGGATCAAGGTAAGTGTGAACGCCCGGCTCGGGTTCACACGAACTAATTTTAAGTTGTTAGTATTTTACAGTGAAACGAACTCAACCGGGGCCACCCAACGTTTTTTAGCCAATCACAAGACAAGTTTTAAACAAAAGAATTGGAGTTCCTTGGTCAGGCAACCAATCACAGTGAAGGGCAATTTTAACTCTTCGCTTTACTGAATACGATGCGAAGGCACGCTAAAGTGTTGTTTTTACGGCAAAAATATAATTTTGTTCATTTCGTTTACGGTTAAGGCGAAAGTGTGCCGGTAATTTGGAACACTGGACGGAATCAACGTGAATAAGTTTACCGAATGACGGCCGGGAATTTTGAAGACTGAACGGACTCAACGAAAATAGCACGGCCTGCGCCTGGAATGAAGACAAAACGGACTCGACACAAATTTATTTACCGGCTGAAACTGTGAAGACGAAACGGCTTTTCCTCAAACCAGTATATTTGCCGAAGCGAATCAACACCGGTCCACAAAGAGATTAACTCAGTGTATTACATCAGTGATATATGCTCATTAGCCCGAGATAGCGAACCAATCAGATTGCTTGAAACACCAAGATCACTGAGTGTGTATATACTAAACAGTGATATAGTGATAAAAAGAACATTGTACCTAATGAACAAATTACAACGGCGAACATTTCAAACCATAAATATTCATCGCCGGATAAAACTCAACAAAACGTGCAGAAACGTGACAGGTTCACGCATACTTGTTAGCGGCTGTAATTTGGTAAATTTATTTTTACGTTGAGCCCGTTTCGTGTTCAAAAATGTCGGCCGCAAATTCGAGGAAAACTGACATAAGCTTTCGTCTTCGACATTCCCGGCCGTGTTTTGGAAAATGTGTGTCATATTGTAAGTTTTATAGCCGATAATGCTTCGGTAAATTTTATATTTACGTTGCGTCCGTTCAGTCTTCAAAACTCCCGGCCGTAATATTCGATAAATTATCCAAGCTTTCGTCTTCGACATGCCAAGCCGTCTTTCGGAAAATATTGAGCTGGCCGTCAATCGGCCGGTAAATTTATTTCGCTACGTTCATCACTTCGTTCAGTCTTTCGAAGTCTTCAAAATTGCTCGCCGTAATTCGGTGATACGCTGAATCCTTTCAGTCTTCAAAAATATTCGCGGCCCCCTGTCGCGGCCGTAATTCGGTAAACGTATTTACGTTGATTCCGTCCAGTGTTCCAAATTACTGGCAGACTTTCGCCTTAACCTTAAACGAAATGAACAAAATTATATTTTTGCCGTAAAAACAACACTTTAGCGTGCCTTCGCATCGTATTCAGTCAAGCGAAGAGTTAAAATTGCCCTTCACTGTGATTGGTCCCCTGACCAAGGAACTCCAATTCTTTTGTTTTAAACTCGTCTTGTGATTGGCTAAAAAACGTTGGGTGGCCCCGGCTGAGTTCGTTTCACTGTAAAAGTGTATCGATTTAGAGATTACTTATTACTTTTTTATACAAACACTTTTAGTTAAAGGCATTCGTTCGTTCATTCCCAATCTACCGTACCAAAAACGAAAAGGCGACTGGTACAATTACCTAGTTCCTAGCGCGCGAAAACGCTAATAACGCTCATAAATTGACAGAAAAGCTCTAAAAATATCAAATGAACAATGTTGTTAGTACAAAGACGAATTTCGCAGAAACGTAGCTGTCTTTGTTTTGGCTGTGTTAGCTTCGCAAGGTATTGTGGTAAACTGTACAGCCGCAATTTTTTTCCCCACGGTTGATTGTATTCGAGAGTAAAATCTTTAGTTCTCTTCGTGAGATAAAAATTAGAGTGAAATTTCTGTATACCGCTTGGGAAAACAGAACCCCAACTGTTCGACTTCTCTTTTTCAGGTCGTACGCCAGAAGAGCTTCTTCTTTCTTCCAGAAGCCGCTTGTCTTACAAAGATCTTTACAACGCGGTCACTGATGGCTTAAAAGCAAAGCTGACCAAGGATAGAAATGTTGACATGATAAACGTTTTTGCTTTCATTTTGTTTATCATATTGCTGGTGGTATTTTGTTACATCATGATCTCTCTTATTCAAGAGTAAATCTTGTCTAGTGTACGATACGTAATTAACCTTACCACGAACCACCATCGCGTTTTTTGTATGCCGGATGTTGTGTTACATCAGATTTTCTTTGCCTGGAACATGAATATTTTCCTATATCACAAGCTACTGAAGAGATTCCCATTGCGTTTTTTGTTGCAGTCCACGCGACATTTTGGGCGTTGTAGTTTTGTTCCATTGGATTCTCTCTTTTTCAAGCTTTAATAATCTTGTATACAATGCACTTCCCTCGTTATGTTCTTTGTTTAGTGTTGAAGTTTAGTAATTACCAATGGAGCTATCTGGATGCGAGATTACACAACGTTAGCGCATCCTTGAAAAACAAGCATGAAGTAAGAAGAATCTATTAAAATGTACGTTTATTTGCTTGATAAAGAGGCAATGAAGATTTTTACAAGAGTAATAATGTTACTTAATTTTGAGTCACTTTACACTAAATTTCACGGCAGTCTTCAGTAAATGATAAAATATTTATGAGATCTAAAAAAAGCGCCTTTACATTTTTCCAAAATGATTACATCAAATTTCTTTTCTTGTTCCTCCCGAACTGGAATTTCGCATCGGGAGCAGCAAGCTATTCATACGCTATTCGAACGTAAGGTATATAAAATTTCTTCTGTAATATTGAACCCTAATATACAATTGATCTCCTATGCTGACATACGAATAGCTAAGCCTTAAAACGGACAACACGATCAGAGATAATGATAACAAATAGAATTTAAGCCGGGTTCTTTGAAGATTATAATTAAAATACAACTATCACCTCAAAACTTAACGTTTCAGCTTAGAACTGAAACGTTACCTATCCTTGATAAAATAAATATCCCTTTTGAGTAAAACAAAAAATGTTTGTTACAAGGTAAATCGAGACTTACCCCAGGCAACAAGTTCCTTTATTGGTGCCGCGGTTTTCGTAAAACGTTTCTAAGCAACGTCAAGCGTTGCCAAGCAACGTTAAACGTTGCCAAGCAACATGATGTAATTTAAGACGAAAGGTTCATTTGTGGCAGAAATCACAATTACTTACTTTTTTCGATTGGCTATGTTTGAACAATTCTAAATGGCCTGCCAAAAACGATACATGTAAATACTTCACAAAAAATGCCCGATCAAAACGTTTCAAAGATTAAAAATAAAACAAAATAAAATAAAAATAAATAAAAATCAGCTAGAAGCGATAGCTCTCAAACGATGAATGATATTAAAAAACGTTCTATGAAAGATAAAAAAATATTACATAACCGGTATAAAAATTCCTACACGGGGCAAGATATACGTGTCAAACATTCAAGGCACTAACACTAAATTCATCTGACGCGAGGCAGCGGCTAATTTGAATAGGCCTTATTCGTATTCTCGGTATTGGACTGGAACTAGCTGGCAATGGAGGCTAATGCGGGTAATCTTTTCAAATGCAAATGACTTGAAGCTGTTTTAAATGATATTTCCCCGCATGAGCCTCCATTGCAAGCTAGTTCCAGTCCAATACCGAGAATACGAATAAGGCCTATTGAATCACTTGTCTTGGTAAGACAGTTTTCTCTCCACTGCCAGAATTTGTATGCCCAAAAATGGTCACAATTTTCCTCTACAATTAGCGGTTTAAGCTTGCTTGAATTACATCCCAATCTTCCTCTTTTTCAACGGATTACAATACTCTGATTGGCTAATCATTTTTAGAAAAGCACAAAGGTGAGGCGCGTTTAGCAGCTATACCCAAGGCCAAACGGCGCTAAAGGGAAACTGTTCTCGTCTTCTTTTCCTCTTTTTCATCCAGCACGTCACGTGACAGCGTCTTGTCCAATTACAGCGCGTCTAAGTTATGTCGACTCCGATGCTGGTATACATTGACCAATCATAATACGTCCATTTCCATATTTGCTGAGCGGTTACAGCTTGTTATTTTATTACATCCAGGCGATCTTTACAGTTACTTCAGTTTTACCATGTGTTGATAAAATGCAACTCTCCATTCACTCGAACATGGAGTCTAGCTCAGTGGAGAAATCACTCAGCATGCTGTTAATGTCTTTCATTAGGTCTTCAGCCAATCTGCAAAGTAAAAAAATACAATGGAACAGTTAACTCGAGGTTACTGCTGCATGATTACAAGAACATGATCGGGTTAGCTGGGCTGGAAACGCGCGAAAAGTAGGGCGTGGTTTAACTATAAAAATAGAAGCAAATGCGCTCGGTTTGAAAGAAACAGACTCGCGAACGTACGTGTGTGGCGAACTTCACGCAAGCAAGCGCGAAGCGTGTGTCACGCACTAGGAAAGGTGCTATGTGCTGGCATCAAGTTCTACAATGAATAACACCATACATCACATTTGATTTATAGAGAAACGTGGTAGTTTTATAGCCAGCCGTGGTCAAAATCTAATTTCTCCACAAACGTCAATCAATTTAACATCTCCTATTATTAAAAACTAGAAATGGTATATTGCAATTCCAGCGTTTTGATTGGTTAAAAGGCAATGGTATATAAGCTCATATACCATTGACCACAAATATGGTAGCCAATACACGTCAACAAAAACAGCTAGGGAGCTAAAATATTGCAATTCTTTGGGTGTTTTTAATAAAACAATTATTCCACTCGCGCTTGTTGGATATGAGATAGTTATAGCCAAAGAGGCGCGTAGCGCCGAGTTGGCTATCTACCATCTCATATCAAACGCGCGCTCGTTGAATAATCGTTGAATATATCTTCAAATTCTCCAAACAACTACTATGACGAATAAAGGAGAATTTAGCACAGCATAGCAGTGCTAAATACATTGACACTTTAATAAGTGATTTATTTTTATTTTATTTACTTCATGGTTTAAAGCAATGTTATAAGCACATACTCTTGCTCCTTCTTCAGTGCTTCCGAAGACTCCGCTTCAATGTCAATGTGCGGCACAGTTGAAGATGGCACAGAGGATTCTGTGACAGATTTAGCAAAATAAATAAAAGTGCAAGCAAAAGAGATCAGCAACATTAGCAACAAGAACACCATAACTGATTAGCCATTAACTTAAGCAGATAGTTCTTTTTACATATGTTATATAAAAACTTTCGTTTTTTACATCAGTTTTAAACCATTAATTTAACTGATTGGTTGTAAACTCGTCGAAGTACTCCAAGAGTTTCTGATGGCAACTATCCACTTTTAAGCAGAAAAAAGAGAAGCAGCTACCCTTTAATTCAAGTTTCCATCAAAAATTGACCAAGCCTGTTAATTCGACAGGTTTTGACAAGTAATGACACATTACTTGTACACATTACTTACTTGCGCAATATAAGTATTAAATATTATTATTATTATTATTATTATTATTATTCAAAAGGAATTCAGTTGTACAATGGAATAATTTTATCCATTTGATAGGACTTTATCCACTGTATAAAGGCACACTTTACAGCACCCCCGTTAGCAAAATGGCACAAAAATGAAATGGCTGATATTCTGGACTGGCTAGCCTTGTTCTCATGTACATGCTTGTTCTCACACACGAAAACACGTCCACGCTTGTTGCACGCGTAGGACGCACGCACGCACGTGCGCCCACGCGCGTGAACATACACTTGCCTTTATGTGATGCTAGTCAGTCCGAAAAACTGAATGGCATTTTGATAAGATTTTGCCTTGCAGCGCATAACAAAAAGACAGACTACGAGTACTCTCTCATTTTTCTCAGGGTCAGTCGAGTGGGTGAGCATGCGAGCGCAAGAGGAAATCCCCTCGTCCTCGCGCGTCGCGTCTCCGGGCGCAAAGCTATTTTCTCGCGCGCTCCCGTGCATCCCCACTCGACTGATCCTGAGAAAATGAGGAACATACTCGTAGACTACAAATAGACGGCTTGTGATACGATTGCAAGCAACAAGTGAGCAAGATTCATACCTATGGGGGATGTTTCTGACAGATCTTCTCTTGAGCGATTTCTCAAAATCTGTTTTATTTGTTCATCAAGTTCACCATCAGCTGTAGAAATAAAGAGAACATTATATAAAATGTAATGACCAATCTAACAACATTGGGGGATTATTCTGACGGCCTTGCTGAGATTTAATCAATGTAGTGTGCGTGATTCATCTGATTCCAACGTCAACTGGCGTTTGACGTCACGCAAGGCTTGTCACGCGATATATGCGATATATACTTTAATTGCGATATATACTTTAATTGAAATTAAAGTAACAGGTAAAGACATTTATCACACAGCTTTTTGTTGGTTTTCCAAGCTTTTCAGTCAATCACTGAAGCAACATCGCACGTGCAACTTATCAACAGGTGACTTCTAGAAAAACTTAACAATCAGCTCACAAATGAATCAAACTCTAAAACAAGTTAAAAATACCAACCAGCACATCAAGATTGAAATAACAAATAGCACATAACTAGTAACCATAACCGGCAGTAGAAAGAAAAACATTTAAAGTGCTTAAAAATATTACATTTTTTTAGTTGTTGACTCATTGGTTAGTTATTTAGTGCGGTATTTGTTTAACAAAGTTTGTTTGAAGTGTGAAGTTTTTAAGAGTGCAAAACAGGTGCTTCCCCGTCTCCCTCGTAGGTATTGAATACAACCCAACTGGATATGAGGGCAGATTGACAGTGAGCCACGAAAAAATAAGAAAAAAAAAAGGAATTGAAAACAACAACAAAAAACCCTTTGCGCACAAATAAGTAAATCTTTGTCAGAAGTTTGTCGGCTCATTAAGAACAAACTTCAAAAACAAACCCTGTTTTACACTCTATAACGCAGTTATTTTTTCTTTATTAATTATTAGTTACTGATGTTATTGTTAGGAAGAGCAGTGATTTCAGTCGTCAGAAAGGAGAAAGGACAGGTTAGTATCTTGCCAATGTGCAGTGAAGATAGTGATTCATTCTTGCGTAGAACCGTTGTTTACCTCTCGCCGCGTCCGCCTGGCTCTTTCTCAAACCTCCACGATACTCGTAAGATGTGTTTAGTCGTTCTGGAGCGCTTATCTTTCTGCCAGGTCTTTCAAAACTCTTCTTTCTCTCTTCAAACTCTTCGATCAATGAGTCCACTGAGCTGTGACTGCTGGCGCTACTGCTTCGCGATCGCACACTTCCATTTCCGTTTCCGGTTTGTCGGACGCCGGGAGGCGACGGCCAGCAGTAGGGACCGGAACCAGTGCTGCTGCGTCCTGATAGCAACGTGATTGACAGTAACTACACACGTGACTTAAATGGGAATGCGATCACGTGAAACAAGACTGTTCACGTGACTCAAGTTATTTTTAAGAGAATGTATAAATGCTAAAGACGGGAATGGTGTAACACTGGCAGAATAAATCTCAAGTTGTTTATCAGTTCGTTTAGGTTTTTTAAAAATCATTAGAGTTTGATGTGTTTTTTGACACAGTGACAGCTTAGTTAGTGTGCAAAAACAGACATCTCCTCTTCAGGACCCTGACTTCGTTCACTTTAGCACCATCTGAGATTGCCGACAACCGAAAAATTCCATACAGATGACACAGCTTACAGAGATCCATGTGGCGTTTCTTATTGAATAAAGCAGAGTAACAGCTTGAATCTTAGCAATCTCAGCTCTGAGTGTAGGAAGTCAGGTACCCGAAAAGAAACGCCTGTTTGCTTTTTCACGTTATGGTTAAGTGCTTTGATGTATTATAAATTATGTGCTTTTAAACTACTTTTTATGGTGAAGCTTCAATTCGATTTATTGGATGTCCATTCATTAGTGCATTAGGTTGCTCAAGTTAGAGTCAAGATCAGATAATTTCTAATTTCCTGCGCTTTACATGAACGTTTTCCTAGAGGATGATGATTTTAACTCGCTTTCAATCATCTCTGACAAGAAAACCGAAAGTACTTGGAGCTAGTTCAACTAAAAAAAAATACAACAACAACAACAACACAAAGCAAAAAAGCCAAAACAAAACTACTTACTGTCTACAGGGGACAGGGATTTTGTCGGTGACCTATCTCCACAACTTTCCTCGCCCGAGCTCCTCTCAATGTAACCCGCTGTGAAAGATGCTGCTTTACGAGGCTTGGGCGGCACCTTAGGTGGCGGAGCCTTCTTAAAGCTTTTAGGCTTGACAGCTGGTGGGGCAGGTTTCTTGGGTCTCTGAAAGGTAGAGTCCAGCGAGAAGGTACGTATTCTATCGTTCTCCTTCGACGCCAAGTCCTTAACCGCCATTTTGGGGCCATTGTAATCGATTTCATTTTTATTAGAGTCAGCCACGTGACGTGGCAGGTCAATATCCTCCATTGGAGGGGGAGGGCGGGGAGGAGGTTCATCGTCTTCACTATCTGGTAATGAGATAGCATTTTCTTTATGTAATCTAAACGAAGTGTCCGCTTCCTTTTTATCATTGTCTTTTTCCTGTGAATCAGTCCGCTGGGCGGAGAGATTGACCCCATCGCCAGACGTCTGTAGAACTTCAGAGCACAGATCTTGCGAAACAGAAGTCTTAAGCTGTTCTTGATCTACGTTTTCATGCGGTATTTCCTCTTTTAAAACCTGCTGCGTTGTTGTTTCAGGAATTTCGGATTCTGCCGACGAAGAATCCTCGACAAAAGGCTCTTCATTGACGTTTTCTCTCGCGGCAAGCGCAGCGCGAGAAAACTCCATTCTCTCTTCTTCTGTCGGAGCGCTTTCTGAGATCAATTCAGACGGTTCAACTTCATCTGTGGACACGCCGGAATCTTCTCCATCTAAACAAGTCTCTAAATAACCTTTCCTTTCCTGTGGCGTCAATTCCTCTTCCTCTACGCTTTCCAGGACGTTTTCGTTTTCGTCTGCTTCTTTCAGAGCATTCACAGCCATCCAAATCTTTCTCTGATGGCCTGGTTTTGTGACTCCAATCGCTACTAGGTCTTCCGACGTCATGTCTTGAAGAAAGTCCATGTCATCGAACCCGCCGTCTAAGAACTCGGGTATGTATTGCTCTAGACCAATCAGACGTAGCCACGTCATGATATCTTTCTGCAAGAAAAGCACCAGGTTTACCGTAAACTGATGATATGGATTACGTGAGCATGTATCGGGCGTGCGTGACAGTGTAACGCTTTCCTTCATTCTTATAAGTGAATCTTTGTTTACAAGCTTTCTTGGTTAGTGAAATAACATTTAACCAGAAAACCATGGGCCGAATACGAACAAGAAGCTTGAGAAGCTTGAGAAGCTTAAAATCGGGCGCTTGATAATTAGCTATCTGTTTTGACTTGAAAGGCAGGGTACAGTACAGTAAAAATCACTGCAAAAACAGTCACTTAAACCTATTCAGGCCGGGGGGGGGGGGGGGGCTTTTGAGGCCCTCGCTGACTTTTGACGCTTATAACTTTTTCAAGATTCAACCAAACGCTGCCAAACTTTGCGCGTTTATCGAAAATTTATCTCGCAATAATTTGGTAGGATTAGTTATTGTGCCAGTAACTTGAAATCACCATGGCAACGTCATTTTGACAGGCTTGTTTTCCCAAACTTGAATTTTTCGTGTTTCTATTTAATAATGAAAATCTGGAATGTTTTCAAGATTGCATTATTACTTAATGACATAAATGGTCTCAATTTATAAAAATATATTTCGCACAATACAAATAAACGATTGAACTAGACGTCTAGAAAATATAAATTTGTAACACTTAGCAAAGTGCAGCCTTTTAATAAAGGCGGGGTTTTACCTGAAGACCAAGTTTTCCAACGCTTTAGGTGGCTGACGCATTTCAGTATTTTCCAGTCCTTACACTTTAATGGAACAGTATACAACTCCTAATCAGGTACTATTGTCAAGAAAATGATCACAACTTATTGACCAATGATCAGGTATTTGTTTCATACCATTACTGTAATAGAAACTGGTGAAGAATAGTAGTACTGACCCAAAGTATAAGGGCTGGAAAACACTGAAAACCATTTCAGCCGCGTTTCAAGGAATCCAAAAAAGCTTTACTTATCCCATATATATTTGTTTTGCAGTATTTTGTTAATTTTTGAACGATTTTGGGGGATGTCTGGGAGGCGATAGTTTTTCTCAAAGGATTAGTAAAATGTAGACAAATAAGAAATATTGAAGATTTAATGTGATTTTAAAATTTGAATTTGAAGTTAAAAATTGGTGGACGGACACCAAATTAACAGTCTCCTGACAACCCGGAGTGCTCTTGCGAGGGGGTCAACTGTTTGAAGGTGTTTCCATTCTTTTCTTCAATCCCTTCTTTAAATCTCTTAAAGTTCCATTCAAATTCAGGTAGAACCCCATCTTAATTTTTGTTCTTGTGAGAAAACAACAGAAGTCAAAGGTTGCGTGATATAACCAAGCATGGATTTTAATTCTCCCTCCCTTTCCATCTCCTTAGCCTTTCACCCCCACCTGTCCCTCCCTTTCTACTCTCATTCAATTTAATGTTTGTTTAAATTTCCTAACCAATTAAGTATCGTACTAATCTGTGCCAAGCAATCAGATAATATCAGAAATTTGCCTTAATTTTGATCTCCCATTCCAAGACCTTGGAGTATAAACCGCTAATAAAACAAAACACACTGATAATAATTCTCTGAGGTTATACACCTTGCAGTATTAACGTACTAACAAACTTGATAACAAGCCCCATGTCGTACTAAGGATTTTTACTGATCAACATAGAAAATGAGTTCACAATGGTTTGTTCCCAAAACGTTTTTTACTGTACAGAGGGTCTGTTTATTGACCTGTAACTTGTATACCGTATTGAAAAATTCAGAACGAACCGACTTCTGCCCGCTACCAAACAGCCGTTTACTGGCAGTCTTTGAAAATCCTGAATTTCGTCAAAATGAGCCAAAATAAAGTTTTAAAATTTCCTTTATCAATATGGTTCTTATCTTTTTATTCAATTCTATAAACTGCTTTTATGCAGTACTGTCCACAAAGATTTCAATTTCCTCAAAGTTTCGGGACAAATGGATACAAAATATTTCGTGCAGAATGTAATTTGATTAAGCGAATGTTTTCACGTCTATAAATACTTCAAGCAGTGAATGAAAAACCGTTTTGTTTTCATCGATGAGAACCACTTTCAAATAGTTATGCATAAAAAATAACAATCAGATCAGAATACAATAATTATTAATGTAAGGTCTGACGCTATTATGTCTCGGCAGAGATACTTCTTTTTTGCAAGTTCAAATGTATGCAAATTTCGTGTGAAATGTAATTCGATTTCATTGTCTTGTTTACAAACTCATTCTCAAGAAAGTTGTATTTTCGTGAATAAAACCAATTGGCCTGTTTTGTTTTCCTGATCATGTTTGTCTGTGATTTTTACCAAACATGTGGTCTTTTTTTCGGAACTTTAAGTTGTACAGAAATTTCTATTTTAAACACAGATGTCACTTCCGGAATTTCTCATCTAAAATTCAATTGGTATTTAATTATAATTATTCGAAGTTTTCATTTTCAAGTCATCTTTTTATTCGATAGCTTTACTGATCTCGTAAAAAATTCATTCAAGTTCACACCAATACTGTACACTGCCAATGTTTTGCTGATGTCTTGAGAAGTGTCTTACTAACGTCACTAGTCAAATCTAAAATATATCCAAACCAAGTTGTGCAAACATTCTAATCTTTGTGACAGGCGACTTTGACGCCCAACTGTGCGGAAATGAAAATCGACATACTTCTTTCTAAATATATAAAAAATAGTTTTAAAGTGGAGTCCGCCTCAAAAAAATGTACCGCCAGATCACACTGCTATTTGTAGACGCTTTGCGCTTTGCTTTGCAAAGCGTCTAGTTTCAAAAGTTTCCCACAAAAACATTGCGTGACATCAATGACGTTACCCCTTTTATTTACAAAAATAGCTTCAACTTGTCAAAGCAACTACAGTTTCACAATGGTGATTATTAGTACTTTACCCCTTAAGCTTTTTCCTCTGTCCTCCCGCCGAAGCAAAGAAGAGAACCAGATTGCAGATTAGCCCAAAAGTCGACCCAGTATTCCTACAACGATTTACTGTCAAAACTGAAATGAAACCGATTGGTCCAGGCTATCCCCGTAATTTTTAGCCGACAGGAGACTATCGTCTAGGACGACCAAAGGGTAAACTATAAATCGGCCACGCCCGATTAACAAAACATGCCGTTATGACGCCGGAAATCCAGCTCACGCATACTATACCCCGTGACTCACGCAAACCTCCGACTTATGTGCTACTACAGTCATTCCTTCCTAAACATTTTTTTTGACCACCACCGTACCTTTCTACCCAAAAAACTCATGAAACCGCCCGGTTTTAACCTGTTTTAACCTTTCAAAAATTAGAGCGTTCGAAACTAAATAAGATCCGTAATCACAAACAACATACAGCCGTTTACCAGCACTCTTTAAAACTCCTGAAACCCTTCAAAATCAGGCAAAATAAATCTTTGAAATAACCTTTATCAATGTTTCTTATTTTTTATTCAGTTCTATAAAATGCCTTTCATACACTACTGTCAAACAAAAATTTCAATTTCCTCAAAGTTTCAAGACAAAAGAATGACAAATATTTCGTGCACAATGTAATTTGATTAAGCCAATATTATCACGTCTAAAAATACTTCAAGCAATTCAGTGAAAACCCGTTTTTTTTTTCGTATCAACGAAAACCACTTTCGAATAATCAATACATGAAAATAACAATAAGATCAAAAGGAAGAAAGGAACCTTTCTAATTATTTGAAGACTTTCAAAGCCGTGATATTATGCATCCAATCCGCGATAAAATTTAATTACAACAAAATCCAAGTTCTCATTTTGAAGTCCATTTTTTTCAGTTGATACCTTTATCCAACTTGTGAAAAATTCCATTCAAGTTCCTATTAATACTGTACATTCCCAATGTTTTGCTCAGGTCTTCAGAAGCGTCTTACTAACCAAATCTAAAATAATTCCAAAACATGCTGTACAAACATTCTACTCTTTGTGACAAACGACTTGACGACCAATTGTTCAGAAATGAAAATCGACACAGTTCTTGCTAAATAAAAAAAAAGTTTTACGGCGGAGTCAGGCTCAAAAAATATACCGCAAGATCACACCCCCATTCATAGTCAGAAACCAGCAAACCATCTAGTTTGCTAAAAAAAACACTGCGTGACATCAATGACGTTACCTTTTTCATTTACAAAAATAACTTTAACTTGTCAAAGTAAGTGCAATTTCACAATGGTGAATATCAGTACAGTATGGGTCCCAGTTCTCGGCCGGGTCCAGTTCTCGGCCACTTTGTGTTTAACGCGTTTTTTTACACTCCAGTTGAATTAAAAGAAAAAGGTATTTCCTTCAAACGATAGACTGATTCATGTGCTTTAAGTATCTTGAGTTTGATCGTTCAATTCGATATAGAAAGCTCACACGTCGAGTTTACGCGGAGGTAGGTGAATTTGCATTCCCGAAAAATTTGTTTGTTTACGGCTCCTTAAAATTCATGGATGTAGTTAAATTCGTATTTTATCCAAAAGCCCCCACCATACGAGCTAATTTTTGGCATGTGAAACGTAGAATAATTCAGCTTTCTGCTTTAGTTAACTTTTCGTTGAACCGTTGTATTTTTTGGTCTTAATTTACTTCGAAATTTTTTCTTGCGACGTTTGCGTATTTGCCAGTTCTCGGCCACCCTGCTCGCTATCACAGCTTAGCGCTTGGTTTTTAATATAATTTCATCTGCTGCTGCCAGAATGAAAGAAATAAATGTTTTAAAAATAAAGTTCAATCTTATCTCTAAGTTTTGAGCTGACTCTTGTCTTGTCTATTATTTCTACAACACCTAAATCTTTCAAGACCTTTTCACTGCAAAATAAACCATCTAAATGCACGGGTCACACAATGCGTTGCTAGAACCTGCACATAGGCAACTAGGCGCGTTAAAATCCTTCTTTTCTAAAGTAAAACAAAGCCTCATAAAAATAATTTGGGATCGATATAACATAAATAGGTTTACAGAGTGATTTTATGACTGTGAAAATTAATTGAGCATTTTTTTTTACAGATAATTACGCACAAGCTTTTTAGTGGCCGAGAACTGGGCCCACAAATGGAGCTTTTATTTTTATTATTGCTCGGGCAAATTAATTTTTGACCGGTTGATAGCTTTACACCAAAAAGCTGAATAATGTAGCTAGCTCTGGGAGAAATTTCAAGTTCCTGCGGTTCTTCTGAGGTAAGAAATACAAGTTTACGTCAAAAGTGGCCGAGAACTGGGCCCCATACTGTACTTTGCCCCGTAAGCTTTTTTCTCTGTCCTTCCGCCGAAGCAAAAAAACACAACCTGATTACACATTAACCCAAAAGTCGACCAAGTGTGCCTGCAACGATTTCCTGTCAAAACTAAAATGAAAACCATTGCGGTATGCGTCACCCGTAGCGGTTTTGTAGCAACCCCAAGCTATCCCCGTCTTTTTGGCCGCGCCAGGAGACTATGCTCTAGGACGACCAAAGGGTAAACTATAAATCGGCCACGCCCGATTAAAAATCGGTTAAGACTATAACATTCAGTAGCCGGGGCACGTTTGAGGGGAATAATACTTTACGATATATTTTCGAGAAAAAGGGAGAAATAAAATGTCAAATTTAGGGCGGGGGCAAGAGTTTTCACCAAGCAAGCCATTCATTTGTTCATGTCAGCACCATATTAAACTGTTTTATCGGACACCGAATAAGCAATCCTGAGTCTCAATTCTTCCAAACATTGTGTTGGCGTAATGCAACAATCTATTCGTTTTGTCATTACTCGTTCTATTCCTGAATGAAATAACCAACCCTGCATCAGCATGTGCAAATCGTTATAATAGCTCACCGGTTTTTCTTTCGGAAATACCGTCGTTCCTTCCAGTTTGGCTGATTCTGATAGAATCTTTTTCCTGTGAAAAGTTTTCGTCACGTTTATGGCCGTCAAATCCTAACAAAATGAAAACAACAAAAGAGCTAAATAGATAAATAAAAAATAAATAAAATAATAAGCAAGCATATAAGCAACGAAGAAAGATAGGTAAGCGACTTATTCATCCCAATGCCAAAGAAGTTTGAGTAAATTTACTGTTTTCAATTTTTTTAATAACGGAGGCTTTCGTTATACAATTTAGAATAAAAATCAGCGAAAAGAAATGACGTTTCGATGAATCGCGGTTCATCATTATCAAATTCTAAAAAAGTCAGATTCTGATGAGTTCAATATATATTAAGAGTGCGTGTGAAAATCTCGTTGCATAAGATTAAAGACTATACAATGTGAATTGTATAGAGTGTTAATTACGAACTAAGTAGTTTTGCTTTAATGGAGTCAGATTGAGTGTTCAGTTTAGGTTTTAATTCCTGGATAAAGAGCATTTCGAAGATCAAGCATTCAAATTTCCCGCGACATTTCTTCAAGATTGTAAATTGCTTGTTATGATCTTTGTTACTCTGGTTGTGGGCGTGAAGCTCTTTATCCAGGAATTAAAACCTAAACTGAACACTCAATCTGACTCCATTAAAGCAAAAATATTTAGTTCGTAATTAACACTCTATACAATTCACATTGTATAGTCTTTAATCTTATGCAACGAGATTTTCACACGCACTCTTAATATATATTGAATTCATCAGAATCTGACTTTTTTAGAATTTGATAATGATGAACCGCGATTCATCGAAACGTCATTTCTTTTCACTGATTTTTATTCTAAATTCATTTTTTTTCTGTCTTAAATTGATTCAACTCCCCTCCACTTCCTAGGTAAAAGCTAATTAAAACGCACACCGATTTACCACATGAGGTTTTCAGTAGGTCAAACTTCTGAATCATTAGATCATTGTGTCTCCGATTTTTTTTTCTTTTTTATGACTGAACACCGTAAAAATGACACGCCCGAGGCCGACACATATACAAGCACGATGCTGTTCACACAACAAATGGATTAGCACATGTGATCATGAATTCACCACTTTGAATTGTACACTGAGTGAAGACTACACGGTAGCAAACAAGGCAACAAGCTACGTTATAAGATTTCCGGTCCGTACCCTCGGGCATGTAACTAAATAAACCATTTCAAAGATATGAAATACCTATTCGTTGTTACGTTATCATTTCTGAAGGGGAGGGGGAATACTGATGAGTCATAAAGTTCTAATTATTTTCTGGCCTAAAGGCAAAATAATAATGACTCTATACATCTGAAACCGCACTCTTTTGGGTGGAACATACCTGTATACCGTTTATAGAGAGTTCCCCGGTTTTCTACTATAGACTAAAAATTGTTAAGGAGTAACACTTCCCGAAGGGATGGAAAAAGACACTATACGATTTTCAGGACTTAAACTAAGGTCACCGAAATCCCATATTAATATAAAAAAAAGCAGGCCCAAACCAACAATCTTTAGATACAAGTTTGACGAAATTTAGGAGCCATAAAAGCAAAACTGTTCACAATATAGTAACAAGCGCAGTTCTTGAACCACCTTCGCTGAACACGTGTTTCGTGAAAGAAATCCGAGACAAATTCAATATCAGAGATATGACCTTGGATCACCTTGATCCGAATAAACAGTGTGGATTACTAATCTCTCAAGTGCTGACAAGTCGTCAAGCAATAAATCAATAATTTATCTTGTTTCATAACAAAGAACGATTTTCATAACACACTAACGTGAATGACATCATTTGGTCATCATTAGGTCTGATGGTTTATGTTCTTTTTTTCTCTTTTTTCTAACTCAGTCATCTTACTGATATAAAAATACTTTTATCCCCTACAAGATAGATCCAGGTGTTTAAAATTAAAAGATTTCCTGCATGTGACATCCACTGCTATTTCAAACATATTATGCCAGTTGGAAGCATCAGGACATGCAGAGTCAATAGTTCTTTAGGTGATATCTTGTTTATGAAGACAGATACCGTTTTCAGCGAATTGACAACCCGAACACAAAGGTATTGTACTGAAATAGGTTTCATTCTCTTCAGAATGTCAATTTTATAGTTTGTGCAAATCATCTGTCTAGGTGGCCGTGTTCTTGTGATCTATAAATGCGGAACAGTTGCCCGAACAAGTTCTCCTTGACTATTGTGACCAATCGGGCGTTAGCCCCCTCCTGATATACAATTAAAAGTCTTTCATTTATTCCATTGATCTCTGTACTAGCTGCATTATTAAGCCAAGAGAAGAATGTAAAACCCTTGAGCCAAAAAGCTAAGTAAATCCACACTCACTGCATGTTCGCTGTTCAAAAGCAGTTGAAAGAAGAACAGAGGCCTATGATAAGTCGTACTTTTGGACTGAGCAATGTTACGTAATGTACAGTCCTCACATGGCAACGTTTGAACTTTCACTAAAAATTAAGCCTGTCTCTCAGAGCAAAGACATCAAACCCTTACTAAACTCTGAGATGACCTTGGAACATATACAGTTTCAATAATTATGACAAACTTGCATTTATGATGCATTTATTATGTCAAATACGAGAGTGGCAATCGTTCTAAAAGGTTCAAAGTGACTTTTGGCAAATCGTGCTTGGAGCAGCAAATAAAAAACTCTTGAATTTCTTACCTCTGCAGTGATTCCAAGTACACTGGTCATGTCGAAACCTCCTTTTACAAAATTATCGATGTAGATAGTCAACTTAAATTTCTCCAGCCAGTCAAACAACGCGTTATAATCTCGCATCTAGGAATATAAAACAAAAAAAAGAATTTTAAGCAAAAAAAATAATAATAGGAAAAAAACGGAACTGATCATGGGGAAAAGCCGCGCTCAGTTTGAATTAAATAAATGAAATATGGCAGGGTGACACTGAATTTACAGGCTCGCAAGTTAAATAATTTTATTTTTTAAATAAGTTAAAGGACATAATTAATGTACAGTGATTACTGAGAAAGCTAACAAAAACAAAGCACAAGGAGGGCATCAATATTGTAAGACAACAACAAATAAAGCTTGATGTCAATGCAAAATAAAACTAGATATCAGCTTTTACCTAGCGTCTGAAAAAAGCTCTTCAGGCTAGGTCTTGTAGCCACTGTCTTACCTAAAGTTCCAATACCGTGCAAGTCACCTACACTACTGAAGGCATTCAACAGTACAGAGGAAATGATCAGGTTTTAACCACATAAAACTCAGTGACAACTTGTTTATAAAATTAACCGAGGCATTTCTAGCCAACCGCAAACGGCAGGTGCTCAGGGGGGAAATTCCAGTGTTTCCGCGCTCTGCAATGGCAACTGAATGCTTGGCGTGACTAAATAAGGTTAAATTCCGCGACTGGCATCCTGAAACAAGTTTATTCTCCTCCTACATTTCCTGTTGCTGCTATTTTATTTAGCCGGCTATTTAAAGAACATTACAGCGGAAGATAACCTTTACGATCACACCAAAAGAGCAGAACAACTATTCCACTCAAATGGTTCCTCCTAGAAAATAAACTGCGCATTTTGCAAAGATCTTGTTATTACTTGTTGTTGTTCTCGACACGAGTGTAATAGAGCACTTGATTTACGTAAATAATGTCTTACATGGGCGGAACGAGCCACTCTAATGCTATAACTTTCACTGACGCAAAACAAGCTCTTGAAACTTGACCTTCCGACTTCCGTCATAAAGTGCATCTTTCCGCACAGTATCATTCTCATCTACAACCTTTAAACACAACTCCAGCAGAGATTCTCGGGTGTTCAATAAAAAATAGGTTAAACCCGCGATGAGGCTTTCTCTTAGCACATACTAGTTTAGTACAAGAGTCATATGGACGCCTAAATCAACATTTTTAAGCTTTGACTCACCTTTAGCGGGATTTGACCCGCAGCTTCCGAGGGATTACCCGCGTCTCCTGTGGAACAAAAATAAACACAGCATGTTGAATACAACGGAAAAACCACAAAAACAGTAACTAATACATTCATATACGGTAACAAAATGCTAGGCGGTGGCGAAACAGCCGCCCTTCACCCCAAGTCTCTCATGATTTGTCTTGAAGGGAAAGGATCAAACCAACCCCTAACCATTGTTCACTGACACCAATAAATCCCTTGGATCTTTGCAGTAAAGGAGGATTGCCACGAAAAACAGTAGAAGGGTGTCCAAGGTACCTTTACTTGTCTTGTAGCGCAGTTACAAGTCAAATCGCAAGAAAGTTGGCGAGTGACAAAAGGTTATCAATGCCTAAAGTTGAGATCCTCATTGATTTTTATGCCACAAAAAGAGAAACATTCACTCTTCTAGTCTACCTTAAAGGTACAAAACCGACTGCCGGATCTCATTTGTGCCATGTGATACTACTTGTTATGTTAAATACTCAAGGAACGCTTATGTATTTAGAAATTACATCATACTTTCCTGATGAACTTTTTTTTTTTACGTCAAACCCATATGTTTCAAAATTCCATAAGCTCCACGGATATTAGGCCGTAAAAGCATTCGCGTGTGCAACTTGAAACAATTTATTTGCGAAACAAGTCAAACAAGTCCACGGCGAAAAGTTCCGATTGGTGTCGTCCAATCAAAAACTAGTACGAGTACAAGCATATGCTCACGTCAACTTATTGGCAACACAATACACGTCAGGTTCCTTTTACACACTGCTGCAGATAATCGCGGGCTCGGATTCTGACTAACTGTGTCCCAAAACGTTTATATAAAAAAAAGCCAACTTGTCCGCTATTCCAGTAAGCTGGGACACAAAAGGCTCACTTAGTTTTTTTTACAAGATTTCTAAGTCACTAAATTCCATTTAAGGTAATCTTCTTAGCATGGCCAAAAGAAGAGCCTCTAAAAGTAATTTACGTCAATTAATATTGTTTTTGGGATCACCGCCAGCGAACGTGAAAAACAACAACGTTACGATCGGAATGTTCTGAAAGTTATTGGTTTTAATGACAGTAGCAAGACAGAGATGACACCATTTTGCTCAGCTAAAAACAAAAAGGTTTGGCTGTAATAAACGTGCTAAGATCTTGGTTTGGCTTACTCTCAGTTTATTCCATATGCGACTAAAATACCTCCGAGATGTGCCAGTAAAAACAATTAAACTTCTACCACAGCGTATTATTACGTTACGTAGCGAAATTTTTCTCGTCGGATCCTAAAAATCCCCTGCCCTCAATTTATAAGGTTACTGATGTAGGGAGCATTGCGTGGGGCTAGTAGGGTATCTGTGGGGTGTTTAGGGCGGTTAAAGGAAGGATTGTAAAGGGATTTGTAGGGGTGAGTAAGGCATTTGTTTGCTTGTTACATTGGTGCTTTGTCAGGGGGGTTGTAATAGGGTCTGTAGGATATCAGAAACCCATAAGGGTTGAAAACCCTTATGGGTTTCTGAGGATATTTATAGGAAGGATTGTAAGGGGATTTATGGGGTGGTTTGTAGGGATGAGTAGGGCACTTGTCGGCTAGTTGTATGTTGCTTTGTGGGGGGGGGGGGGTTGTAAAGGGATCTGTAGAATATTTATGAAAGGGTTGTAAGGTGATCTGTAGGGTGGTTTGTTGGGGTGAGTAAGGCATTTGTCGGCTAGTTGTGTGGTGCTTTGTGGGGTGTGGGGGGGGGGGTGGGGTTGTAAAGGCGTCTGTAGGATATTTTTAGGGAGGATTTTAGGGAGATTTTGATAGAGGTGTCGAGGAATATAACAGTACTTGCCATGTCTGTTAATATTGACATACTGATGGTTGACTGACACTGCACAGCTCTTCATCATCTCGTAATCCATTCCATCTTTACTTTCCCCTATAGAGTGATGCCAACACATTAGTATTCTCATTCTCTCGATAAATATTCCAGCAAATTAAATCAAAAGCCCTTTGGGCTTAGTGTCTCGTGTCACTTTTCAGAGTTTATTTAAAAAAGAAATCGCTTTTCACGTCTATTTATTGCTTGCAAAGATATCGAAAATTGAAAAGCGTGTATGTAACATAAAAAATCAAATTCAAAGTACACTTCAGCATCTGGCCGTTAAACAGTTATAGGACTCCAAAAACAGCAGAAAAAGATGACAGACAGATACTTAGCTGTGGAAAAACGCTGTATTGCACTTTGGTTCACTAAACATTCATTCTACTGTATACTTATACTATGACTTCCATGTGCTTTTTGTCACGCTATATGAAGTATCGCTTTGGGTGTTTATTCGTGACCGCTTAGCCTGTTGTGTGACAATGACATGCGAGTGGTGATGATTTTGTTAATTCTTATAACCTCTTCTCCTGATTTAGTATTGATATTGTGAGGAGAAATTTGATTTTGGTCACTCTTGAGCCGGTCTTAATGTTTTTGTAACGCCAAAGCTACAACGCAGCAGCTGATGAACGTGTAAATTACAGTCATTTTCTTCGCAATTTTCTTTCAATTTTTCTTATTGGATGAAATTTACTGAATGAAATATTCTGCTAGGTTCTGTTAATTAGGAAACATTCGATCTTGCTTGACACGTGATTCCGCGCGAACGTACGCAATAAACAATGTAGTAGTGTTTAACTCGCACAAAATCGTTATCAAATCTCACGTTTAAAGGGAGACTTTAACTTCTACACAGAGCTACGCTGTTTGATAACTGGTCATAACTTTAAAATGGTTGGGTATTCAACATAGGCGTACGAGGCGGGGGGGCGAGGGGGGCTGCAGCCCCCCCAGCGCCGAAAATTTTCGGGCAAAATGCTCAGAATTCGGGCAATAAGCCAGAGAAAAAATTGAAAATAAGCCGACAAATCTCAAAGTTATGTTCAAAACGAATAACATCAGCAAAAAAGTATTGGAAATATACCAAACTTTGTGGTTCAGAAGTCTAAATTTCTCATTTCTTGTCTGCTTTCGTTTCCTCTCGCAAATTGCTATAATGATGTTCAATTTTTCTCGAAAATTCTGCCTGACCCCTCAGTTTGATTCAGCAGTAATCATTTTGAAGTGAGTGGGAAATTGGCGAGGGCGACCAGAAGTTAGGATTTTCCATAGCTTGAGAGTTTGCGCACGGTGGATCCAGTGTAAGACTTTGAAACAAAGCTGTTACAGATGTGATGAAGCTAATGCTCTGATAATGCTTTTGACCTAAACGTTTGGTTAGTTCTAATGGCTAGCCTACAAAATGTTTTAACCCATTTACGCCTGAATGTTTCAACCACTTTTCTATAACTTACAAGTGGGCGAAAACAATGTAAATTGGCTCCCCAAAAATACTTTAATTTTTTTCTGAACTAGAGTGAATAAATAAAATATTTCCGAAGAAAAAGGATTCAGTGCATTGGGGGCGGGAAGATGAGAGACGCTGGGAACGAGGTTGTGCATTGACATCTACGGACAACGCCACGAAATTAATTAGAGAACTTTAAGAAGGCAAGGTGCACAACTATTTCAATGCACGTTTTGTTGTCCATTCTATATGCCTCTCTAATTCACTTTTAACGCATGTCATTTGTTTTCGGGCAATAAGGTTTCCGCCCCCCAGGTCCGAAGGTGCCCGTACGCCTATGGTATTCAATCGACTAACGATTCAAACGATTTAAACCTTTTGTTCAAACAACATGTGCAATGTGTGCAAGATTAACTTTGTCATTTAATCCCGAACCGCCAACTAATTGCTTAGATTACAATCCCTCTTTAACCCCGATACAATCTATTTCCACGGCTAAATTTAAAAATGGTTGTCTACACAAGGATAAGAACAATGCTTACAGATCGAACAACTGATATTTACATCGTCCTCCCTTTCGGCAACATTTTTACCATTAGGTATACTAGTTACGTAGATATGAAAGCTATATCTGCTATATTCCACGACGGTAATCTCTATAAATACAGTTGGAGCAGTAAATATCCTGTTGAAACCTGCACCATTTTCCTACGCTTGGTAAACAGAAATGATTTTCAACTACTTTCCAAAACTGACAAGATAAAATAATAGATATCAAATGAAAGCACGCTATTCTTTAAATTGGCAAAGTAAAGCTGTTATTCTGATACATCTTACAATTGCACTAATTAAAACTTTACAAGCGTCCACAAGACAAGACACTCCAAAGAGATTTTAGAGCTTCATTCATCCATTAAGAAAAGTTAAAAACTGCTTTTCTCGCTCAATTTAAGTTGCAGTATACAGCAGCGTTATATGCAGTCTATGCACAACAACGACAACGGAAACTCTACAGGCAGGTCCATCTACTGACTTGTTGATCGGACACTTCTGCTTTTCAGATCCGTTCTAAAACTCAACAATATAATTTCTCTCTTTCGGTTAGTATTTTGTATTATGCGTTTGTAATAACCTGGTGTATTTCATTCTTCTTCTACGCGTTTTCTGCTTTAGTTACAATTGATTTTCATTGATTTTCATTACAATCTTGTCGCAAAGGTTAGAATGTTATTTATAGAACGCAAAACTTGTCTGTATTTTTTTGATAACTGCTGGCTGCAGCTCAAATATATCCAAAATTGAAAAGCGTACAGTTAATTTAAAGAAAAAAAATGCGTCACATGTACGTGTATTCCTCTTAATAGCTTCATTCATCCACTGAAAAGGCTGTTGTTGTCGTCTACAAAAGTTGTGTAATATTGTAGCGTGGAATTCACAGCAGGATATATGAACCTACATGTAGTGCCACTTGACTCAGGTCAATCTTCGGGTCAAAAAAATACAAAACAATGTATGTTTTACGCTTTAGATTGACATTTCTGCTCTTCAATTCTAAGAAAACTCATTAAATATAATTAACATCTTTCGGTCATACATTGATGTTCTACCTTTATCTCAGAGCCGAGTGTAAACGAGGCTTTGCAAATCGAAAGTGTAAATGTTTCTCTCGATGAATCAGAACCGCCCGAGAAAAGAAAGGCAAAAAAGTACGACTCCAGACTGGCAGAGTTCTTTCATTCAAATGTGGGGAAAAAGTATGGAACAGCACAACGCAAGATTTGAACGATCGGCTGAAATGTTCCGTGACGCCCAGAGCCGGCAAATTGACTGAAACAAACGCCACAGTTAACATTTTTGAAGATTTGACATCAAAAAAATTGTCTTTATCTAATCGTTTATCTTCTGTTATAAAATTGTTGTTATTCGTGCCACAAAGGTCACCCCTTTCAAAACACATGTTGTGCAAAAGTCACGTAGCAATCATAGTCTTTTTTTAGGATGCTCGTTTTTTGTTCAACCTTTTTCAACGCAATTCTCCAACGAACTTTCAACATGCCAAATGCTCGTTCCACTACAGATCGTAGCGCACCGAACTTTAGGTTTTAAACTTTCTCTGCTTCTGAGTCAGGCGTCCTCTGTCCGGTTAGGGTTTCACTAGCCAGTTCGTTAGCGGATAGGCACTGTTGCCAGCTAAAAGGGGCCTTATTTCCATTTTTATTGCCTGTTGGATCAC
Source organism: Oculina patagonica (assembly GCF_052425735.1). NCBI lineage: Eukaryota > Metazoa > Cnidaria > Anthozoa > Scleractinia > Oculinidae > Oculina > Oculina patagonica. The sequence goes on from NC_135769.1 coordinate 18,498,083, forward strand.
TAAAAATTTGCTCGTTTGCTGCAAGTTCAGAAGAAAAAAAAACATCATCTCTTTTTAGCGTGTATGTATTTTTACATAACAAGCCCTTTACAATAAATACTCATAACCTACTGTTTAATAAACCAGCGCGTTAGTTGCGACCTTTGTAAAGAAACATTAGTTCTTTGATATGAAATTCCGGCGGCCTCAGATCAATAAGGAAATGTTGACATGGCGGGAAAATTCCGCGGCCTCACAAAGCAAATGTTGACATGGCGGGAAAAATATTGACATGGCGGGAAAATTCGGCGGCCTCAGAAAGCAAACACGCATGGAATGCACCTTTCCCCCCTGTACAATTATCTCGTGTCGTTATGACAACGTCATACGACACGAGACAAAAAGGATGTGGATTGCAAGTTCACATGAAGAATGTGAAAAAAGAGCGAGGATGCGTGTTAGGTCTGTTTCATCGATAAATGAAGATTCCTTCGGGTTTAAAGGCCGGTTTACACGTTTACACGATTTGTCGGCCCGATTTGTTCCAAGCAAATTTACACGCTGCGATTCTTCGGTCGGCTTTTCTTTGCCTATTCAAATTAAAGGGATGAAAATCGGCCCGATTTCTAAATTTGTGACACTGCAACAGATTTTTAAGAAATGGGGCCGATTTTTAAATGCGCACTAATTTTCTTATCAAATCTGGGCCAAATCGGGCCCACAAATCGTAACGTGTAAGCCTGCCTTTAGACTAGGAAAGGAAGCAACAACAGTGCTAACTAAGGTAAACATTTCCTCTATGCAGAATCCCTTGAATTAGACCGCCTTTCTTTCGAACTTTCGTCCTTCAAACTTCATTTGGTACAAGTCGACTCAGGGAGTGTAAGGTTTAATGCGGGAAAATTAACAGTCGATTACCAAGTTGGTAAAATCAATCGCCTGCCAACACGCAACAAAACGTTTTTCACCCCTCCTTTTATCTAGTTGTCCTCTAAACAATTACAATAATAAACCTTGGTAATATTTCTTGTCATACCTATCATCCACGATAATAAATATTAAAATGTAGTACCTGATAAATTTGTCTCCTTATCGCCTTGTTCTGGAGCTTGATTGCTTGTCCGGGCAGTTTGTGCTGCGTCAGCAGAAACACCTCCCGTCATGGGCACATAATTGACATCACTCGAAATATTGTCCCAGTTATATTTCACTGGCGTGACAGCACCTGGCGTGACATTTTCGTAGCCCCTGGCATCAGTTGTTTTTGACGATGGTGTGTTAACAATAACATAACCATCCTCACCCTCCCCCGGTTGGTCGACATCAGAGATGATCATACTTTGCATGTCACTAGTGGGTTTTCCTCTGTTCGGCAGCTGAACGTTCTCGTAAGCTAGCTGCTGTTTCGGCTGCTCTCTCACATTCCAAGGTTGCGGTTTCCATATATCTTCAGGAGAGGGAGGAGGCATTGCTCTCTCGCCAGATACCAAACTTAGATTCATATCTTCGTATCCTTTTCTCGACAACTCGGGACTTGCGACCCGCCGTGAGGGCTGCTCGGTAACTTCGAGTCCCGTTTGACACGCGGGACTTGTCTGACCCTCGGGACTGGATTTTCCCACAGGGTATATGTCTTGTGGAAGAGCCGCAGGAGGTCTTCCAGATTTAAAAGGTGACTGATTAGACTCCGGGACACCAGTGGGGGTGTCGTCTTTAGACGGCGCCCGTGTTTTAGGCGGTAGCGAAGGTGGTGGATTGGCTGGATTACGCACCCAAATATCTTCCATCTCGTTTGAAACAGAAGGCTTCTTTTTCTCTTTATGAGGCAGCTGTGGAAGATCTTCACATTCATCGACCTCTTCCACATTTCCATTTGGCCCTGGTAAACGAACTTCAGCATATTGCGTTTTGCTGTTTGTTTGATTCGCTGCCGCATTAGAGGCCTGGGGAGGAGACATTGGCGCTTTGTCAACCTCCACCTCCACGTACTGGAGGCCGGGTCCGGATGCGAGTTTGACTGAGCCTTTTTTGGCTTTGAGTCCCTTTGGAGGTAAAACTGGTTCAAAGAGGGCCTTTTTCGGAAGAGGGCTGGGGTTCTGTTCCTCATCTTCATCGCCCCCACGGCGTGGTACCTTTTTACCAAAACTACTTAGTCGAGGAGAATTTCTCTGAAAACCCGAAGGTGGCTCTAAGGAGAAAAAAAAACGCAAATAAAGAATTTAACAAACCAAATTACACAATATATTAGCATTCTTTAGAACTGTCGAAGTGATCAGAGCTGGGAAATTGAGGAAGAGAGAGGCGCTGGGTTAGTATTTTTTATAATAACATTACCAGTTGTGTTTTAAACAATGGCTACGCGTCCAGTCACTTCACTTTAGAACGAGGGGTACGCCAGGGTTGTCCCCTCTCTGGTATGCTATTTATCATCGCCATAGAAGTTTTAGCTCAAAAAATCTCTAATTCCAAAGAAATAGAAGGAATAAAAATACAGAATAATAAAACGGTTAAATTATCACAATACGCCGATGATACCACAGCCTTCCTCGCTAATGTTCATTCCGTAAATAACCTCTTTGTATTGCTCTCCCGATTTGAAAAGTGCGCAGGGCTAAAGATAAATGTATCAAAGTCTGAAATGTTATGGCTTGGCTCAATGAGACATAGAAAAGACCAAATTTTAAATCTTCAAATGACAGATGAACCTGTCTACGCTCTAGGTACACACTTCTCGTACGATGACAATCTGTCAGACCAAAGAAACTTCTTCGACAAGCTGTCAAAATTACAGAAGACTTTAAACTTTTGGTCTCAAAGGGATATCTCTGTTTATGGAAGAATAAACATTGTTAAAACTCTAGCCCTTTCAAAAGTCATATTCATCTGCAGCTCCATGGAAACGCCACTACGATTCGCTGAAGAAGTGAATAGAATGATTTTCGACTTTGTATGGAGCCACAAACCTGCGAAAATCAAAAAGTCGACTTTGATAAAATCTAAAAAAGAAGGTGGCTTAGAAATGAAAGATTTCGCTATTTTTGACAAAGCTCTAAAACTAAACTGGGTAAACCGCCTATGTTCAGACCACGACGCTCCATGGAAATATATTCCAACCTCTTTCCTTGCCAACGTCGGTGGCACTTTCTTATTTCAGTGTAACTATGACTGTAAGCTTCTTTGCCTAAGTGAACACCTCCCAAAATTTTACAAAGACATCGTAGCCCTCTGGCAGAAAATCACTGTGACTGATCCTCAAAATAAATCTGAGGTACTAGAGCAAGTAATCTGGAACAATAGGTTTCTAATTGTTAATAAAAAATCGATTTATTTTTCACATTGGCATCAGGCTGGAGTCACGCACATATCAGACTTACTTAACACAGAAAAAAATCACTTTCTATCTTTTAATTCTCTTTGCGAAAAATTCAAGACTAAGTTTAATTTTCTACAGTATTACAGCATCATTTCTGCTTTCCCTCGCTCGTGGAAAAAGCTTTTAAACTCTAACGACCAACTACCCATAAAACCCCTTGATTCAATAAGCGATTCGTTGAGTTGCAAAACTCTCTATGACAAACTGGTATCCTTGGAAAAGCTATCTCCCCCCACAGCAGAAAGGAAACTTATTGAATATGGGGTAGAAAAGAACAATCTGTGTAAGGTTTATCTTTTACCATTTAACGTTACAAAAGAAACCAAAATGATGATGTTCCAGTACAAGATCATTCATCGCATCCTACCTACCAATAGCTTATTACATAAGATGAAGAAAGTTGACTCCCCAACTTGTCCTTTCTGCCCTACCGAGCTCCATACCATCTGGCACCTTTTTATAGAGTGCACTCAAGCAAAATCTTTCTGGGTAGAGTTTCAAGATTGGTATAATGCTCATAGTAGGAAAAGAGTCCATCTTTCGAACTTAGATGTCCTATATGGTATTTGGACTCTACTCGTGGTTGTTTAGCCCTAAACCATCTTATTATATTAGGAAAATACTTTTTATACCGTAACACCGGCCTAAAAAATAAAGTTCAGTTTAACGAGTACATATCCCTCGTTCGCGACAAACTATTATTAGAAAAACATATTGCTATCAAATCCGGTAAATACGATAACTATATCAAGAAATGGAATTTTTTACAAAGCAATTAGTTTCCTTTTGTTTTTGTTTCTCGCTAGATCGTTCATTTTCTTTCGTTTTCTCTCTGTTAATGATTATAGACAATGTTATTTGTTATTATTTTCTTTTTGCATTGTTAGCCTAAGTGTTGTAATGTTATCCTAAGTGTTGTAATGTTAATAGTATTGACTTTAATAGAGTAATTTTTGTAACTATTTTTTCTCACTGTCTAAGCTGTACTGTAAAGTAGCTCCTTTTGTAAAATTAGACATCTATATTTTGTAATCATCGTAATGTTGTATGTTAAATGTTGTAAGTACTTGCAATAAAAAAAAAAAAAAAAAAAAAAAAAAAAAGGAAGAGAGAGGCCGTTTACAAAAGACGCTATCTCCTAAGTGGCTGACATCTAATAAAGTCAACTCTTTCTGGAGGCAACCAGTTTGCGTTCGATTTAAAAAAACCAAGCATGGCTCCTGTTGGCTAACAATTACGATTTTACGGTTTTATTTTCCCCTTGCTGTCGCTGCTGTTTAATATACCTGAAGGTAATGCGACCATCTGGTACGATCCCACTGGCAGTACACCAGCTTCCTTAAGCTTTGGTGACTTCTTGGCTGAAAATTAGAACATCAAATCAGTAAAATACCGGCTGCATGCGAACATTGCTGTTAACATCACTGCAGTGTGTTTTTAAGCCGTACAGTGTGCGTTTGCTTTGTTCCGAGTTATAGCCAATCAGAACAAGGATGTTGTCTTCTCAAACAATCAGATGCAAAACGAAAATCAACCGTGATTTGGCGCATGCGACTTTTCCCGCGCTTGCCGCCGGTTACATGTTTTCCCGCGCTTTTTACAAGTTACGAGACTTTCAAAGCTCGCTGCGGCTGCCAGCTTCATTTTCCCGCGCTTGCCACTGTTGCTGATTACTTTTTAAATCCGAATTCTGATTGGTTCATGACACATTTTGCGGTGTAGCGATTGGATCTTCTTTCGATTTCGTTTTAGACTATGTGACATTTGACAACCACTCACGATAATATTACAGGTGGCCATTATTTGACTGTTAAGTAACATGTTGCCTCATAAATGTATGTTTGCTGAAAATGATAATGAACTATACCAACCAGAAGAGCCTTTTCTTGGCGTAGTTAACCTGACGAAGTTTTCAGGGAAGTATCCAACTTTTTCTTTCTGAAAATAGTATTTCAGATGAATCTTAGAGGTTAACAATGGCCGTTTTCACACTAGAAGACGAACAAATCGTCCAGACGGACAAGTCGTCCGACGATTTGTTCGTCTAGTGTGAATTTTTAAAGACGGCTTTTAGACGACTCGTCCAAAATCATGTCCGTCCCGTTTTCACACTAAAATGATTTTTCCGTCTCAGACGATTTCTCCGTCTCTAGTGTGAAAACGGCCAATGACATGATTGTACTTTCAAAAGAGTTAGGTTCATGTTGGAATTGGACGAAGTTATTCGTTTTTCAAGAAACTGGGCGGGGTGGGGCGGAGTTTGGGGGGGGGGGGGGCAACTGAAGAAGTTGATTATCAACTAAAAGTTGATAAAGACAAATTGACCGCAGTAGGGAATTGGAAAAGCTGACGTTTCCAGCGTTAGCCCCACTTTGTCGTGCCCTTTAATTTTATTAATCTGTAGCCTTTAATGTTCCGACAAAGCGCTAACGCTCAAAACGTCGACTTTTCCAAATTCGCTATGGGACTTGGAGTGTGTCCCTCAATGGCGGTTAATTAACCTTTGTCAAGTTCAAGTTTTGTTTTCGCAAAATAATTGAGAACTCACATGATGATAGAAAGTCAGGTTGTAGTTATCAGTACAATAAGGGGCGACAAGAGTAAGCCACAACGTAATGGAATATAAAGCAAATCCAACAACAACAAACTTACATCTCCACTGATAACTTTTCCTTTCCATCTTTCATTTTGGTGTTGTTCCAGCACCTGACGTAACAGTTAAAAACAATTCAACAAAAAATTACTTTCAATTCGTTACAAAACATCCACACGGAAGTAATCAACACACCCTAGCAATTCTCTTTTAAGTCTTGATCAAATAGAGACCAAGGCAGACGCAAAAGACTTGCACAGACTGTCGCTGACTTGCGATCAGCTTGATGCAGATTGAATATGCACGGAACTCGGCAAGTCGACGCAAGTTTTTACCGTTTGGTCATCGAAACTAACCTACAATTCAAGCCACTTTCAATCCGAGTACGAGAAACTTGTCATTTCTTCGATCGTATTTCGGGGAAATTAGCCAATCTGTAGCACGAAATGCTTTTACTTTTTTTTTGAAAACCTGCATATGCTTGTGAGTCAGTTTGACCACTCAATTGAAGTCTGTGCACAATTCAGCAATATTTTAAAACTTTAGGGTAATGGACTGCGTACTAGTGTGGCTCCCACTAAACTTCACGTGCGAGAAACCTCACGTGGAACCTTGCCGCGCGTTTTGTGCCTCTCAGCCGTGATACGCGAGCGTTTTAGACATTCTAAAGTTTCTTACGATGATTGTTTCTCCGGCCTTGAATGAAAGTGCTGTAGAATCCAGCATATTGAAGTGATCCCTCACAGCTTTGGCGTATACAGTGGTATCTGCATCTGCCGCGTCTGAAACAAGTACACAAAACATTTCAGTTATCTCACAATGGCCGATGTTATGATGCCAACGAATTAATGTCTAGACTAATATCCAGTCCCGATAAAAAAACCGGAGACGTAATTTGATGGACATAAATACATTCCGGAGAAAGGATATTGATTTTGTCTAGTGACATGTCTACAAGACACCTCATTAAATGAATCAAGTGTAGACCAAGAAGTTATTGGTCTTCAACATCTGTCTGAAAAAGAAATTCCTTTTAGTAATAAAATCTCTCGTCCAAACAACAAAAACAAATTCTTATTGTTTTGAGATAGAAAGACAAGGGGGGCAGCTGGGCATGGCTTGCATATTGTGATTCAATTTTACTCTTGGTACAATTTGGTAATTTTTTCTTCTTGTGCATGATAACATGTGATAATGAGTATAAAATAAAGGAAGATGCCAAATATTGTACTAAGGGTAAAATTGAGCCACACCCAGGGGACTCCCAAGCCCTCCCCTCTAGTATCCATCACCGCCGCCACTGAATATAAAGGGAAAGGGGTATTGATCCTGCACCCCATGGCTTCTCTCAACTGGGTCGCACTCCACACCCAACATAGTCACAATCAAGAAGCAGGGGGGGGGGGGTGGTGGAGTGGTGAGAACGCTTGCCTCCAACCAGTGTGGCCCTAGCCTGCTAATGTGGCCCAGGTACAAATCCTGGACCCACCAGTTGTTGTTGGTTTTTGCCCTCGCCCCGAGAGTTTTTCTTCAGGTTGTCTAGTTTTCCTCCCTCCACAGAAACCATCACTCAAAATTCAAATTTCGCTCTTCACTCATGTACACTTAATAAGTTCTTGAGAGCTCTTCAGTATTACGAGAGTAATTAAAATTATTTTTTTTACATTTGCATGCAGAGTTAAGGCAGTCAATAAGGAGACTGGTTATTCTGAGTTTTAACTCCCTAAAAAGGATAAAGCAGACTTACCTTTTAATAGTTGTTTAATCTCTGCTGATGCTTTTGAGCTCGTGAAAAGATTAACCACGTCAAGTGCTGTGTGTCCCTCATCATTCCTGATGTTTGCATCAATGCCCCACTGGAGTAAAAAAAAAAATGAGATTGAAATGCAAGAAGTGGGGCACTTGTCGCGAGATGTGAGAAATGGGACACTTAAAGCCTGGTTTCCATATGATTGCAGACGATCACAGTGGATCGCAGACGATCGCAAAATCGCAGAAATTTACTGAACCCTGCGATTGCAACGATCACAGGGGGAACTGTTTCCATATGATCGCAAAAGACCGTAGAAGTGTTGAATGGTGTTGAATGATGGGATCAAGTATCGATATTATGGGATAAGTTTCGATCGCAATTAATCGCAATTGTGTTTCCATATGATTGCAACGATCATAGACGATCGGGATGCAGGGAATAGAACTTGGTTCTATTTTCTGCGATCGATCGCAGACAATGACATAAGATCGCAGATGCATGTTTCCATATAATCGCAGATTGCAGATTCAACCTACAATTCTGCGATTGTCTGCAATCCATTGCGATCGTCTGCAATCATATGGAAACCAGGCTTATTGTCATGGAACAAGGAACATTGTTTAATTTACTTACATCAAAGAGGAACTTGACCACCTCAGTTTTACCATAGAGAGCAGCTTCATGTAAACATGTACCATTACTTGTCACCAGATTAATGTCTGCATCAGCTTCCAATAACATTCTGCAAAGAAAAACATTAACAAAAATAATTAGACTATAAACATGTTTTTAAGGGGAAATAGTTGTGAATAGAAACGAAACGCAGTTTAAGCCAAAAATCGAGAATAATTTCTTTTTCAAGGGTAATGCATGCATGATCTCTAAATAATGACAAGAGAAGCAATTAGAATGCCATGCAACAGAACATCATGAATATTTACTTAAACTTGATATCCATGGAGGTACATCTCATAATGAAACTTCAGTGGCACCATAACCCAGGAAAAAGACAGCATGTTTTTTGTTCTTTTTTTTTTAGCTGTTTCACAGAAAATCTTACACCAATGACATACACTAGTGATTTTTGTCTATGATTTCTTTTAGCCCCACAGGGAATCAACTTTATCTCATCACAATTTGGTGCAGTTTTGCGGTAGTTTTCATTTTAACATGTGGTTTTACAAGACTAAGCGGTGTGCGGTTATTACAAATTTTAGGTCGTGGTACACTGTAGTTGGTGAAAAAATTGTCTGCGGTGATACAACTCTGGTACATGTACGTTTTCACTGGATCCTTTTACATCTGGTTGTTTTCTTTCTGAGTGTTTTGTTTTAAAGCATATCAGGCTACACAATCAGGAAACTAACCCTGTGGTAATACTTGACATGATCAGTGACATTCCAGGCCGGATCTTTATCTCAGATCAAGTCTAATCTACCGTCGCTGGTCGTTTGAAACTGATTTTTGGGTATTTTAGTAAAATTCAATGCGGTTTGCGGTTCTGTAGCATATTTCTGTGCGGTTTTGCGGTTTTCGGACCCCCCTTACGCCCCCTTACGATTTCAATCATTCAAGTTCTGATTTAAATTCCTCAAACTTTTGTTTTCTACTGTGCCTTGGTCTGCCATGGAAAAAAAAAATGCATGGATTTTGGCAAGCTTGGCCTCCTACCTGACTATTTCCATGTGGCCTGTCTTAGAGGCTAAGTGTAATGGAGGATCTGTTTTACGGGCTTCGCCATTTGCTAAAGCACTCCTTACCTCTCTGGATGAGAGTAGCAGTTCAACAGCCTGGACAAAAAGGTACCAAATGAATTTTACTGCAATTATCCCGGCGTAATTCCAATCGAATCCAATCGAACAGCAATCGTTCGATTGGGTTTCCGTAATCGAACATAATCGAACTCACAATAAAATTTGGTCAATCGAACAAAATCTAACATTCAATTACCGAACAGTCGACAATCGAACTCAATCGAAAAGTCGATTACCCAGTTTGTTTATATTGCGGACATTTTGTACGCCGCACTGTACCCCTAGTTAGTCCTGCGTGATTTACTTGTCAAGAGACGGATTCCAAACAAAATCGAATCAGATTGAGTTTGATTGCGTTGGATTCTGTTTGATTGGTCCGATTGGTTCAAAAATCGAACTCACAGCAAAATAGATGTTTGATTTTTGATTTTTATCGAATGATTGGTGTTCGATTGGGTTTGATTGATTTTTGGTTCGATTTTGTTCAGTTGGATACGCCGGGAATTATACATGTCCATTTTACATTGAGCACAGGGTGGCATCATAATTATTATGAGATCTTGAACAATGACATCACCAGCAACCATACTGCTCGGAAGCATATTTGTTCAAAATTCAATATAAGGGATGACTTAGCAATGTTGGGAAGTTGCACAAAGTGTGTTTTTCTCATAATTTAATAATCAGAAATTCTTTGGGATCTTTTGTACGGAATGACCTGATTAAAACCATCAATTATGCATGCAAGAATGAGGGTTAAAAGTGCTACTTACATGTACATGTCCATATCTGCAGGCAAGGTCCAGAGCAGTCTCTCCATTGTTGTTTACAGTCAGGGAGAGACACTTCCTGTCCAAAAGCACTTCTGCCTGTAAATGCAAATAAAACAATTTTTTTCTTATTAAAAAATAATTCATTAGACATTTAATGAGTTTACAGTTGATTTGCCCAAACTACTATTCACCAGACACAATTTGCTGCCGGGAGGACTCAAAGTTGTTGAACCCAGTGTTAATCTTTACCCTAACATGTTTAGAACAAGGAATAGCGTACCGGTACATTGCATTTCCTTTGGCTCACAGAGCATGCTTTAGGAGCAAGAAATAATATACATTGCACATGATTTGATTTTCTTGCCTGGAAAATCACCAGATCTACACCTACAGGTACACATGTCATAGTCCACTATTATTTGCAGGAAAGACATCACATAATGCAAATGATGCCAATTTAATTATCAGTAATTAGTGTTTTCTTTTTCACATACCACATCAGAGTTGCCATGTTGACAAGCTAAAATAAGAGGCGTATCTCCATTTTCACAACATGAATCTACTTCAGCTCCAGACTCCACTAGCAGCCGAGCAACTTCAACCTTTCCTGACCAAGCCGCTAAATGTAAGGGGGTCATCCCTATAATATGACAGCAATAATTATTAATCAAATTAATTAATTATTAATGAAAAACATTGATAAATCACCACTGAGGCCACTTGAAACTGAAGGTTAAAATAGTGCACACTGAAGGAAGGTTGACCAAATAAGCTTTTATTGTCCAGTTGGTTGAGCAGAGGAGTCATGTTGGTATTTTAAAAGAAAGAATAAGGCTAAATGCAAAGAAAGGTACCGTATTTATTCACTTATAAGACGCACCCTAAACTTTCAAAGACGATTTTGTCAAGAAAGCAAAATGAAAATTTCACCTAAATACCCTGTTATAAGACGCACCCGGAATTACGGGAAATTTTGTTGACCACGTTCGTTGTAATTACAAAAATTTACTTTCATAAGTTACTAATTGCGATGCTTTCATTCTCAAAACAAAAGCGAAAAAGTCACACGTTATAAACAATTGCAAAAAAGTCACACATGGACAATAGCAAAAAAGTCACACTTTTTACTTCACTCAAGTCTTCCTTCTCAGGAAACAGTGTTTTAAGATATGAATACTAATTGATCCGTTTTTACGTTTATAAACAATACTCATCTGACAGATCTTTCATTCATTGCAAAACTCATCTTACTCTTCGAAAATTCATTCAGCGTACCGTAAATCAGTAATCATGCCAAGCACTTGTCGTCATTCCTATGATCTGTGATCCTGTAATTTATTTACATACTCATTTCACTTAAGCTTTAATTTTGGGGAAATTTGGAAAAGTTAGATTTTGTTGCGCGAAAATACTCGGTTATAAGACGCACCCCAAGTTTTGAGCGGATTTTGATCGAACTAGTATATTTTCTCGTCAAAAATGGTGCGCCTTATAAGTGAATAAATACGGTAAATCCTGCATCAGGCCAAGTCACCTGCACAACCAGAGCTTATAATTCCTGTAGCATGAAACAACTAGGAGCATTCTATTCAACCCTGGATTGGGTGCTAGTCTATCGCAGCATTATATTTTATCCAGCATTGAATTTGCCAGTTTTAAACTTTATCCAGCATTAAATTTTCTAGTACCCTTTTATACACCTGGGTGGAGAGATGCATTGTGAAAAAGAAAACAATGCAATGACCTCAGCCACAGCTAGAACCCAGATGGTCCATTATTTGACATGATATAAATCACCTTTCTTATCTTTTGCATTGACATCACATTCTAACTCAATAAGGGTCAAAACAACTTCACTGCTGCCTGTGAGAGATGCATGATGGGTGGCTGTAAATCTATCAACAAAAAATAGTGTTCAGTGTTAAAATCACACAATGCCACAACAAAATAAATAAAAACAATATTTGGACTGGCTTATATTACAGAGGTAACCGTATTATTTATGCTATACATTTGGCCAATGTATGCGAAATAATGTAAGTTCTAGAAATTACAATGGCATAAAATTTATTATAAAAATGATAATAAAATAAATTATTTTAACCAATGCTTTTATTATTGCAAATACACATAACAGATGTAATAAAAAGTCTTTACCCATCTTCATCTTGTATGTTAACATTGTATTTCTTGCCACCTTTTTCTAAAAAAGAAGAATAACAATAATAAAACTATGATGACACACAATGAAAAAAAAACATGACTCTGAAACAATAAAGTTATTTCATAGTATCATACCTCATTGTTACTTAATTTCGTGGGACTAAAGTTTCACTATTTCTTACTTAATTATCGTAAAATGGTGAGGTCAAAATCTGTTTCCATGGCAATGTCATATGAGGTTAAAGATACACTATTTTGGACCTTTCAAGGCTAATAACGCAAAAACTACTCGGTGAAAGTTTTTCTTTTTCACATATGTTTATATACAACCAACAAAATAAACATTTTTGCAAATTTTTAGAGGAATCTGTCAAAAGGATTCGGAGCTACGTTATTTTTGCATAAAGTTAAGGTGGCTCTGAACATTTTGTTATGGTTCATTAGGTCATACTATATTATGTATGTATTGTCTGGATTTGAGCCAGTGATCTTGTACACGTGCTAGAATACAGTTTTGAGTTCCGCCATCTTGTGTGTTCTTGTCGTTCCATTAATTTTCTCCCTTCCAAAACATAACAAATTTATTGTCATATCATTTCTTTTGTCCTTTAGACAAAAAGATATGAAAAACAAAAACTTTTACCATCTAGTTTTAGAGTAATAGCCTTAAAGAGTCAAAAATAAGTTATCTTTGACCACTTTTACTAGCCACCTTAACAGGTAATAATAAACTGCTCATGTCAATATTAAAAAATTGCTAAATGCTTCATCACAAAACAAAAACAAGTGTTTTAATTAAAAGCTGTCCCATTTAATTAAATCTCTAAAAGGCACTGGCCTTTTATCATGTTTATATACAGTGTAATCTGTATTAAGCAGACACCCATTTTAAAACAGATTCCTATAGAATATGTTATATTGTGTCAAAATTATACCATACAAGTCATGTAATTTCTAATGAATGTTGGATACTTCTGGGACTACTCTTATGGGACTACTCTTATGGGACTACTCTTACTCTTCACAGAAAATTAACAGAAACCATAAAACTTTTGAGGACTACGGAATTGGACAAGATACAGGCCAGAGAGTTTTTACTCAAATATTATTATTTCCCAAATAATTTGGACAATATGAAGTTGTATTATGTGTTAATTATATTGTGCATTAGACTATGTGCTGTCTAAATTAGAAAATAATTGGAAAGTAATGCCTAAAACAACCCTCCAAGTTTATTTTTCCTTAGTGGCCATTCGGCCACCAACTGCTCAAGTTTGGTTGCCAGTGAAAAATTTTAGTCACTAAATTAAGCTCACGCTTTAAATCCTTCTTCTCAATTAAGGTTGCCAATCTGGCGACTTCAGTTCCAATTTAGTCGCCAGCTCCAAAATTTTAGACGCCATGGCAACTAAAATGGTCTTAACTTGGAGGGTTGTAAAAGAGGATTTTGCTATAGCAATATAATTATTCATTTAATCAACTTCATAAATCTTACATGAGCTCATGTTTTACTAAATCAAACAGAATCCCAGACCCCAGGCAATTTTGTTGACTCTATATAAATTTACAGGATCCATTGTGTTTAGGAAGGCATTTTTCTCTCTGTTTTTGGTTTAAATTGACAACAAATCATTCAATTCAAAGCAGGTGTTTTTTCGACTTATTAAAATTTTGAAATATTCAAATGGATAGAAGAAGCAATATTATAAATATATTGTGAAAAATATGATGTAGACCTGTAGGTGTCGTGAATAAAAATAATTTTATTATTCAGAAGGATTCTTGATACACAAAATTCTATAATTGCTTATAATAAAGAAATGTGTGATACTCAATAGTATTAGGATAATGTTTTGAACTTGGAACTAAATGGTTTAATTTAAATAATTTAGTCCAAACATACATAGGTTGGGTTTCCTTAATTAAATTATATCATATTGTCTTGCACTTTTGGACAAAAACCCCAACACAAGGCAATCAAACAGAAGGAAATAATATTTGTCTGATTGCGAGTACACCTGTGTCAAAATTTAGACAACTCCAAAAGAAAATAAAGTAGGAGAATCCAAAAGAACATATCATTTAGTTAAATAAACTAATAAACAAATAAATTGGCAGATGATGGGTACCTAAAAAAAATAATATGTAAACACTTTGATATTCAGTGACATATTAATGACTGAAAAATAAATTGGATCATTGAATTTTACTAAAGCTCATACATATTATTATTATTTTTGTAATGTCAAGAAAATTATGTGGGTTTTGCAATCAAACTTAAATCTCTCTTTCAATACTTGACTTTATCGAGATGTGAAATAGATACATAATTATTTAATTGACCAACCAAAAGTGTTCTAAAATCGTCACGTGAAATGTAATCAAACTAAAAGTGAATATTTGACTTGAAGTTTTACGTCTTATTCATATAGTATGCATACAATATCCGGAATCAATATCTTCTTTAAATCTTTAAAATCGTTGAAACAATAAACATGTGAGTTACCGAATGAACATTTCCGATCGACAAATTCTAACTCACGAAATTTAGAATAAAGAATTCTCGTGGTGGTTATTTCTAATAAAAGCCAACCTACTCTTGTAAAATGGCTGACAAATGCCCCATTAATTAGGCGAGCTGAATACAGCTTTATTGCTGATTCAGTGAAGGAGAATGCAAATCTCTCAACACCTTTCAGACACGCGAACGAGACCTCTTGCGAAACAAACCAGGTTTTTACATGTAACGAAAAAGCGACCATATTTTCAAATACGAAGGCCACATTAAATGATTATATTGTTTTAATATTCCCTAATAGTAAACCACAGTTGTGACACACATTAATCATAAATGAAAGAGGTTATTTCGTATTTCTCGTTAAAAGGAAAGTTTTCCAGATATTAAGCTAAAACTTCGTTCACATGTTTGTATAATTGATAGAAGTACTCACTTGATTTAGCCGCTTTTATTTTTGCCGCTATCTTCCTGAATGCATTAAGATCGCTGGATTTTACCGCCTGGAGTAATTCCTGATCTTTTGCCATGACATTAAATGTTTATCTGTCCACAGGCAACTGTCTGGCTGGCTTCAACCACTTTGAGAGCAGCTGGTTCGCGGGCTTGTTCAAATTGGTCAATTCTCTTCAACAAATAAGCTCCACATCTCATCACATATTCCACGACAAAGCGAAAACAATGCTTTTCCTTAGTTCATTTTCAAAACAGGCGAGACGTCGAAGCAGTATAGGAATTTAAATCCACAGAAATACACTGCTCATTTTATAGCGGTGAACAAAGTAAATAGTCATTCGAGAACGGAATCGATTTTACGACGTGACATCGAGATGATCTCGGATTTGCGAAAATGACGTCACAAGTTGACGCGAGGGCGGTCATTAGACCCCCACGGGACCCACCCTTTGAAGCAAATGTGCAGTGGACTATGAAATTAAAACCGTGGAAAATCCATAGGCAGTAAGGACTCCTTTCTTTCTTTTTGACTTTGCTTTGCAGATTTTTTTCTCTTTACGCCTTACGCGACACAACACACTCCAGCAAGACAGTGTACGCACAGATCATGTTGACAACAAATTTGAAACTACTCTCGCTGCTTTTCGGATTTCTTTAACAAGCGCAGCAGGAGTTTGGCTATACCTATTTTAATCTGTTTTATTGTATCCTCAGGGAACGTGGAGCCGGTGTGTGTGTGTGTGTGTGGGGGGGGGGGGGGCTTTGGGTATTAGGCATAAGGCCTCCAAAAATATTTCCGAGAAATAATTAAAGACTTACTAGAGAAGAGAAGAGTCTCTAAAGCCCGCCTAAGTCAGCCCGCCAACACCCCTCCCCCCCCCCCCCCCATTGGAAAAATGCTCCGCGGTTCCTTTTTTTTTTGAAGATATTAGCTAGTTATATGAATAATATTGGCTATAAGTTACTCTAAAGTTCGAGAGAAATTTAAGTTTATGTTATGTTGTTTTATACTTCGAATCTAGCAAGGACTTTTTAAATAACGAATGTACCTACAAGACCACAGCGACAAACCGGCAAGTGGTAAGGGATCTCTTGTAAACCTGGATCAGTAAATTATATAAAATGAAAAATAAAGACGACAACTGATTTCATTTCATTTCGGTCCCTGTTTTTTGAAGATATTAGCTAATTATATTAATAATATTGGCTATAAGCTACTCTAAAGTTCGAGAGAAATTTAAGTTTATGTTATGTTGTGTTATACTTCGAATCTAGCAAGGACTTTTTAAATAACGAATGTAATTTTTAATCTACAAGCCCGGGGGGGGGGGGTACTCGAAAAATTTTTGTACGGGGAGGCTCCGCCCGGATATCTAACCCCTTACCCTTTTATATACCATTTTGATAGAAAAGGTAACCCTTTTGTATACCTTTTATTGCCAAAAGGCACCCCTTTCATATACCTACACGACATCACATTAACCTAAAACAGGAAGTTTTCTTGTCATTTTTATGTAGCGCTTAATAAATTAAGACGATACAGCCAAAAGTTGCGTCTGCTCGAAATATTTAATGTAAAGGCCTTTTAAAATATCATTATGGCAGATTTCCCTACCCTTTCATATACCTAAACTTGTGAAATCCCTACCCTTTTATATACCTGAAGCCTGAAAAAGGTACCCCTTTCGGGCGGAGCCTCCCCGTATAGGCCATTATAGGGAGTACCCCCGCCCACCGGGTCTACAAGACCACAGCGACAAACCGGCAAGTGGTAAGGGACCTCTTGTAAACCTGGATCAGTAAATTATTTAAAATGAAAAATAAAGACGACAACTGATTCCTCGCGAAGCGAGGCCGAAGGCCGAGCGTAGCGGGGTGTATAATTTTGTCCCTCAAAGGGATCAGGCGGGATGAAATCTTGTGTGGAGTTTACGGTCATATATATTTCTATATATATTTGCGAGCTTGGTGTGTGGCGGAAATGACGTCACACGGCCGCCGCGCGCTGGTGGCCTAATGGTAAGGCGTCGAACTAACTTGAAATCAGATCTTCGGACCTGAGGTCGGGGGTTCGAATCCGGCTAGGGTTTTTTTTTTCTTTTTTTTTTGTGGGTTCGAATCCTGGGCCTTTCATTTTTATCGTTTTTCTTTTCGGATTAAAATAACATTGATTTCCACATAATACTCCCTCAACGCCTATTCAGGCTATAAACCTTTCATCGCCATCAGGGGCGCGCGGGCGGAGGCTTCGAATCCTCCTGCCGTTCGTTCTTCTTTTTTTTATGCCATCAAATAAATGTCCAAAATGCGACTATCCAATAATTTGTCGATGATTTTGAAAATAGCCTGCGCTTCCCAACGCTTTATACCTCTTTTATACGAACCAGAAAAAGCCACCATCTTTAAAGCGGAGTAGACCCTGGGAACGAGGGTGTCGCGGCCGTGCCCGTTGAAATAAAATTTCTAACAAATATATCTTCCTGCCTACTGTGGAAAATTGAATATGTACAATTAAATTAATGTTCAACTTCAAATAATCCACTCCTTATTTATAACACCCTCCCCCCCCCCCCCCTCCCCAACCCAGAGCTTCGCGAGGCCCTGCGAGTCACGTATTACTAGTTTTATTTGTTTAATCCATTTTGTTTACTTTTGGACGCTAGCGCCGTTAGGATCAGTCGATCTGCCGTCTACATTTTTACTTTTCTTTCCACGTGCCCGGTCCATGCCCATGAGTGCGTTGACCTAAGCGTCTGTTTGCTGGCGCTGGGTCCAAATTACGGTCTTGTTTGAGCCTTTGCCAGCAAATGTCCTCTTGTTGTGTTCAGTGCCCAGAGGGGGTACTCCGGCTTTCTCAGGATTTTTTTGGGTTTGAAATTTTCGATTCTGGGATTTTTTTGGGTAAGAAGATTTGGCAAGTATTTTTTTGGGTGACTTGATTCAAATAGGGGATCTTTTAGGGTATAAAAAACAAACTAAAGTGCCGTGGCACGGCCTTGGCGTATTTATGATATGATGAATAATCAAACACAAACGTTATTGCCCCTCCTGGCAATTTAGGGGTAATTTGACAAGGAATTTTTTAGAGGTTATTTTTGGTCCAGGGATTTTTTTGGGTAATGTCAAAAGACTTAGGGATTTTTTTGGGTCCTGAGTTTTGCCTTCATTCGATCATCCCCGTCATTTACAAGTCGGAGTACCCCCCCCCCCCCTGGGGTTCAGTGGACCCAAGAAACACACTGTTCAGTCTCACAATACCGTCTCTCTACTCTAGAAATGGAATTAAACGCTAGCTGAGATCTGCCATTAGGCTAGCCTGCCACGCAGCCGTTTTTAGGCTAAAAACTATTAAACGGTCCCGCTACGTGGGAAGCTACCATCTACTTAAGGTCCAAAAGGCTGAAGGATAAAACGGTAGAAATGTAAGGCATATTTGATGTTTTAGAACGCTTTTAAATCTTCTTTGAAAGGCGGAAAGGCCCTGGGACGAGGCTTGGTTCTATCACTAACTGGTTCTCTTTCTTCTTCTTTTTTCTACTTTCTATTTTAAACTATTCATATGAATATCGCTTACTAGTAATGATTTCAGGGTTTTGTATCTTATTTCCTTTTTTTTTTTTTGCCTTCAGTGTGTTTCATGAACAACCCAGTCAAAGCGCACTATTTCTTACAGCTTCTCAGCTCGTTTTTTTCCTACTATTCTGAGTAGTTTTTTGCCTATTAAATTTAATTTATTTTATGCTGTACTATACTCTATGTTTTTTTTGGCAAAAGATATTGGTCGTTGTTGTTGTAGTTACGGATTCAACTTCGCCAAGCTTTAATACAATGCGGAAGAAAGAGCATGAGCTCTCTATCACGGATACACGAAGAGTGCAAATGCAGTTTCACGCAGGTGGGCTTCAAAATATATCTGACTACTTTAACGATGTACCTTCTTAAGATCAGATGACCTGTCTTTGTAGTCAAACTCAGGATCAAATACTTTGGATTCCTCATACATATTTTGTGCATTGATTGAATAGTCAATTCATTGATTGAACACACAACTTGGGCAAATAACGTACACAACGAAAACGATATCAGTAATTTTCACAGCGGAGCTAAATTTTTCCCAAAGTGTCCATTTTTTTGGCGGAGTATTGAAAAATCACCAAATTTAAAAGCCACATGAATGTCATGTGCGTGCCCTGCCTGCCCTAAATTGTATTCAGGTGGCAACTGTAACACAGAGAGAATTAAAGTTATGTACATAGAGCATTAAATGCGGAAATACGCAGGTTTAAGCCTTCAGTCTGAATGACGCCTTTAGGCAAACCTGCCAGGTTGACTTCTCAATAGACACGGACAATAATACAAAGGATACAATCAGTATAGCCTCATTCTTCAGAGTTACAACAGCTATCAACCTCGTCTCATAAAGATTTACTTCAGGAGTCTTTAGTAGCAGGTACTCACTGAGTTTTCTAACATTAACCTAAAACGAATTGTAACTGTTTTAAACCCTTTTCTTTGCTTCTTGTTAGTATTTTCAACCCTTTTCTTTGCTTCTTGTTAGTATTTTCTGTTGTATCTCATTACATTTACTGAGTAAGTGTTTCGCTTCCTTGAATCGGCCGCACGGTTCGGACGGTTCGGTCACGGGATAATTGAAATTAACCCCTGATTACCAGTATGAAATAATTCAGACTATTTACAGCTGAACATCACAGTACCATTGACAGTTTCTTTCGTGGCGTTCATAAAAAAACCTGCATTAAAACCTCAAGAGATTCCTTGTCTAGTACGTGACTCAGTGAACGTAGCCAGGGTTGGAAAAAGCGAAACCTTGGATGAAAGAATATATAATATCACTCGTATCTTATCATCGCCATCTTGAAAGAGTTTTTATTGCTGTTGAATTCAAATGGTGACTGTTAAATTTCATGAATTTGCGGACTGATTGCATGATTCGCTGACAAAAAACTGCGTTCTTTCGAAACCATCTAAGCGCCTTTTATCAATACTCATGACAGGCCACTTAAGTATTATAATTAATTGTAACAGAACAGGAGCTCAAAAGCTAACAAGGCAGAAAATCTATCACTGGTGAATAGTTGATTTACTCAGCTGCCCATTCACATTTAATTGATAAGGTCAATCGACATACTGAACACCCCATTCAGGGCAATTGACTTCAGTATGGCTTGCGTGGATCACTCGTGAAGCACGAGGTACGCGCGAGAGCTTTGCGCTCAACACGCGTGTTCCGACTGAAAAAGTCACGGAAATTGAGTTTCCTACAGCCTTTACAATTGAAGTGACAGGGCGAATACCTGATTCAGTCTCAGTGACAATGTTTGTTAAACAGAAGTAAAAATAGCACTAAGAAATAGTCTCTTCCGCATTGCTTCGTTTGAAAGAGCTCTGCTCTCGTATGCAAAGCTTTAAAAGACGTTTGTCTTCCGCAAGGAATTTATTCCGCAGTCCCTGCATGATAGAGTAAGTAGTTCGAAAAAAAATAACAGCTGATACTTCCCTCTGCAAATTTTTCGTAAACTCCTTTTCTTGTAAAACCAAACTGAATAGGAGGTCATCGCGTAGATTCTTGTTTGTGCTTATAGTACTACCATAAGCACAAACAAGAATAACTCGGTTAAGATTCACATATGGAAAAAACCGCATAGGAGCTTTACACTTTTAGCAAGAAGTCTCTGTTTGTTTCTTTGTTTTTCCAACATGTTGCCGCCCTTATGTTTCGTTCGAGGACCCGTGAGGGCGACGTACGTTCGTAACTGCACAAATCTTCATGATCAAGGGTAGATTGAAGGCCAGTCTTCTTAAGTTTGCAATACAAGCCAATATAAATAAAGATTCTCGTCTATAAGATCCGATTTGGAGGTACTGAGGGCTAAACACTTGTAATATAGTTGCCATATCTGCGCAATCGCAACAGGAGGGCTATCAAACCTGTACAATTGGCTAATCATGTCAACACTTTGTATGAACAATTATAACTTCATTAAAGCGTTCGACGCACCGGAAGTAACACAATTAGTCGATTGAAAGCACGAAAGCGAAAGATACACACGCCGCTTGCTAATTAGCCTTAAAAGTGTACAAAAAAAGAAGCAATCAAATCATTGCAATTAAACTTTAGAACCAGTACTTTTTTTAGTCATTTTCTGTTGAATGCAATCCCAGTGGACTTGGTTTCGCAACAGACCCACGGATAATTGCTTTGTGATAGATCTCCTTGTTCTACATGCATTAAACTCTTAATTTCATCTTATTTTGTCTTTACAAGAGAACGATCGCTAAGAGCGGCTTTTTTGCACAACTTAGTCTTCTTAAATGTAATTTTAGTGTGGCTAAAGTTGCTTCTTTAAAGTGTATTTGTTGTTCTCCATTACCACACATCCGTTAAGTCCATTGTCTTGGGAACAAACGCAAAGCAAATTAATTAGCCCAAGAACGGAAACCACGCGCGTAAAAGTGAAAGCTACACTTGGTTTACACTCTTGAGATATTTTGGAATACGAGTTCTTTTTGGAGGAATTAAGCAAAAGTCGTGACCCCTGGTGAAATACTCTCGTGCACATTTTGACAGACTGAGTGGTCGGTGTTTAAAGCCCTGCAATGGATAGCGCTGTTTTGACATTTGCATTTTCCATATTGTGTCGCAAAATGGAATGCGCCGAAAAGTGTCCTTTGTTGTTTTAAGGAAGGATGACAATAAAACGCCTGTCAAATTGAACAATATGATCTATTTATTGGCTGACACTTTCCTGAAAAACCTCTAACCTCTTCTACTTTTGCGCAGCACGGAGAGAAGGCCTGTTTGGAATTATACGCAGAAGTGTTGGGAGCACTTTAGCCAGCTCAAACGCCATCACAGATTATTAGATGATGAAGTGGGTCTAAATGCTTCATGTCGCTAAGACGAGAGAACACGGCTCCGTCGCGGATGGTTTATGGGACGTCTTCGATGCGCCTGCCACGAAATTTCACGCCACCACAACAGCGCGCTCACGGCCAAGCTCAACGAAGAGGCAGTCTCGGTCATCTCCAGTACTCCGCTGATAAAAAGCCGTGTTACAGTCGGAGCAATAGCTTCAGCTGTGCCAATGACGACCTTAGTCCAACCAAGCTGGACTTTCAGTCTCTAAAAAAACGACCAAGTTTGTTAGGTGGAAAGCTGAAGTCAGGGAGTAAAGACACCGAGGGAGCTGCCTGCAGCGAGAAACACTCTATTGTGATGCTAGGAGCCGGAGGTGTGGGCAAGACAGGTATCAGACTGGGTATAGTGTGTAATAATGTTCAGTGCTATTACTATAAATGTAACTTGGTGATTAGATCAGAGTGCGCGGTCGATTGTTCGCTTTCTTCTTATCAAGGACACATGATTCCGTATGCCCTCTGCAAATCGCGGTTGCAACATTAGAGACCGATCAAGGGACCTTGATAACTAGATTAACCACAGATTATATCATACGCGTGACTGTTGAAGGGATTTGAGAATTAGCAGCACAGAACTGCGGGCACCCTGCATAGCTCGCCCTAGCCACGACCAACCGTTCAGTTACAAAGAAATAAACAAAGCAACGGCTTAGAGGCAGAATAATGAAATTCATATATCTCGTGCAAAATCAGTTATTGGCTTATTTCCGAAATTTCTCAAGGGAACCCACTTGAACCTTTCCTCAAGAAAGTTGATATAGATATTTTTTCCCACCGCAACCTCTCCCCTGCTTGGGAAGATACGAACACGTCACTCTAGATTTGTTATCAGAATTTATATTGTCGGCTTTAGTAAATCTTTCATAACGCGTTTTGTTTGATCAGCGATTAATGCGATTGACATATTTTTCTCTGTTTTGTTTTGCAGCTTTAGTGGTCCGCTTCGTGACTGGTCGATTCCTAAACGAATATGATCCAACTCTCGGTAAGAAAGGAGTTTATCTAAAACAGTTAAAATAAACTTGCCAGTCCTTCGTTGACGCGCCAACCGGAAACCTGGGATAAGTTGGTGCCGGTTGATTTAATTTCCGCCAGGTTTTATGTACAAAATAATTTTCGAGTGATAAATTCTTTAGCAGCTCATTTACACTTGCATTGGCGCGCGCAAAGGTTAATAATAACAACACAGTGTCTCGGAACCTGAAACGCTATCTAGTTATATCAAGGTTTTTTTAACGCGATCTTGTTTCTTTATTACTATGTTACATATATCTAAGTGCCATTTATGTTTAAATCGCTTTGTACTTTTAATGTACTTTTAGCGTATGCCTTTTGTCTGTTTGCGCAAGCATAGTTTATATCGACACGGCAAAATCCTATTACTGCTCGAAAAGTTGATACCTGGTGGTGAGTCGGCCTTTCCGCTTATTTTATGGTTGATTTCCGCTTATGTCATGGTTTTGAGTTTCTTCCGTAAAATATGCTTTTTTATCTACCCAGTACCGCCTTTTTTGTTGTTGTTAAATGAATACTGATTTCAAAGACCTGCTTGCCGCATATAGCCATTTTGCGAACAAAGCACTCTATGCCTGCATGACTGAAACTTTTCCAATTTACAAACCATCTATTTTTTTCTTTCTTTAGAGATGGTGTACGAGAAAGTCGTTCCCATCGGAGACAGCACTGTTTCGCTGGATATTCTGGACACTGCTGGAAATGTAAGAGCTAAGTCGCATCTTCTTTGAGACCCTTTGATCCTTAACTTGATTGTTTTAAAATGTTTTTTCTTTGAGTGCGAACAAGAAAAATAAACAGCATGTTTTGCCGACCAAGGGGTTCAGTTTACAGATAATTTCGCTGATAGCTCACAAATAAATGCGGTTGCAAATCGGAGATCTTTTGAGATAGCGAAAATGGTTAACACCTTCAGATTTGTCTCCAAGGTCATTCACTTTACTCCTTTTTTGTGACAAAATGTTGCATGCCGACAGAAAATTTTGTTTACGTTTTACTGAAGAAGTGTTTTCCTTTTCCGATAGCTTCGTTTATTATTCTCATGACCAACTCCCAGCCTCCCGTAAGCGGATGCTTTTGGGATCAAAATAACCTTCCACCTGTGAAAATTTAGTCTTTGTATGTGGTTGGGAACATGACTAAGTGCCGTTTAGGAGACGTGTCTGCCTAAAGGATGTTTTATCCGTCTTTTGCCGGGGTTGACTGTGCCGCAAATTGCTAATTATCAGTAAGCTTACTAAAAAGAGGGATGGCTATTTAAACTCGACTCGGATTTATTTGTTACTGTGAACCCGCTAAATGTGTAGAAGCAGGATTAAGCTAATCCTAACTCCACGGAATGTTCGAAAGCCGATTAACACTAACCTAGGATTAAAAGTTGATAAAAGGTCCAATTTCTCTTGTATAAGTGTTATTTTGCTCATGTTTTGTGAAGTTTGAGATTAGTTGACGTCAAAATTGGAGGACAGGAAATATAAGCGGAAAACCTCACTGAAAAGTTAAAAACCTGAAGTTAAATTTCACGCTAATCCTGAATTAGCTTAATCGTGCTTTGAACAGCCCGGTCCCAGACTATAAGTTTATGTATGATGTCTGAAACATTGTACTTTGGATAACTATTTGAACTGCTTGATGCGATTATATAACCTATATGAGAACAAACAACAACAGACAAAAGTATTGGGAAGGGTTGCACTTTTATTCTTCCCCTCCCCTCCCCTCTATTCAATGTTGAGCTTCTAGCAACTGCCTTTGTAAAGTCAAGCAAGCTTGTAATATTTTATGAGGTTTCAACATTGATAGCGGGTGTAGGGGATCCTAAAGCATTTCAGGAAGGTGTTTACTAAGTCGAATTTAAATCTCACTGCAACCGGGTATATTTTTGCAACATTCCCAACTACTTGTGTCTGTGGTTGTAGCATTTCAGGGAACTTCTCATCGGCACCAGGTCCCGATTGTTCAAAGGTCTGCCTCTGCCCGTTTGTTCGAAAGCAAACTGAAAGCCGATAAAGCTAATCTGAGATTTTAACTAGATAACTCATGAGTTACCACCCTTTGGGCAATAAAGCTCCTGGGCCGGTTTATTCAAAGCCGATTAACACTAACCCAGGATCAAAAGTTGATCGAGAGTTCGATATCTCGTCTACAAAAGTGTTTTTATTGCTTATGTTTTGTGATTAGTCGATTTCAGAACTGGAGGACCTTTGTTTCCTTCTCAATTTATCCCTGCTACAAATCTGCTCTCAGACAGGCTTTATCATGACCCAAATCTGCCAAAAGAGTATTCGCATTTGGCGTAATAAGTACCGTCAGTTGGGAAATCTTTGTACGAGTATACTCCGAGACAACAACAGCAACCAATTCAAATGTCGCAAGGCCAGCATTGTGTCTCAGTTTGCCAGAGCATAAATACTTTGCTGATGAAGCCAGGATGTCAAAAAGGGATAAGGGCTCCAGGGCTCTGATCCCCCTCCGCTTTCCCTCCCAATAAAACATGGCTCCGGGATCCGTGCAAAATAATATTAGGGCTCCATATGCAATTTGGGCTCAACAGCGAATTGTAACTCCCCCCCGCTTGGGGACCCTATAAAGTGTCAATAAAAAAGCTGCAAATTGAAAGATTTGAGAGAAACAATCGATGGGATACTGTCGAACAAACTCCCTGAGTACGAAGATATTTCAAAAGCGCGAGCGGCTAAGACTTATACCTGCATATACCCGTACGAGCAAAGTTGATATTTATACAGCAATCACAGGAATTTGCAAAGCTGGGGATGGGCCGGGTGTTAAGTAGGTTTTTACTCACCAGAAATACTTCGAAAGTGAAGTATCCTTACCGTTTTGTCGTTCGTTATACAGGCCGAAGCCTCCTATATAAGGAATGGCGAGGGATTCATTGTGGTGTACTCGATCACCGATCACTATAGCTTTGAAGTGGCAAGACAAATGGTCAAACTAATCAAAGAGGTCAGAAAACCGGATGGAGAATGCCAGGTCCCTGTTATACTAGTTGGTAATAAGAAAGATCTGCGGCGAGGAAGAAGGGTTAGCAAAGAGGAGGCGAGAGAGACTGCTGACGAGTTCGCCTGCTCGCATTATGAGACTTCGGCCCTGACCAATAGGAATGTTCAAATCGTGTTTTTCAACATGGTGTTCCAAGTCAGATTCACGAAAAAATCCCGGCAAAAGAGCCACGGGTCATCGGGTAACAACGGATTTCTGAGTTCCGTGCGTCAATTGTTTAACCATAGGAGAGGAAGCCTCCCGGGCTGGTGATGGAATTCAAGCTCAAGAGATTGTAATGGTTTAGACGAGACCAATAAGCTTGGTCGCATTCTATTGATGACTGCTGTTAATCTAGAAGAAAAATATTCTCAAAGCCTGCAACTCTCTGCAAGTAGTGAAATAAACCAGTCAGAACTCGTGGCGAAAACATGTTACCGCTTAAAAGCGCGGAAAAGGCACTTAACCGGTTGTATTAAGCGCGGGAAAACAAGTAACGGGTGGCAAACGCGGAAAAATATGTAGCAGACGATAAGCGCGGGAAATTACATGCAGAGGGCGGCAAGCAGGGGGAAAGCACATAACTGGTTGTAAGCGCGGGAAAACATGTAGCGTGTGGCAAGCGCGGGAAAACATGTAGCAGGTGACAAGCGCGGGAAGTGTTGCATATGAGACTAAAGTAAAATCATGCACGATTGCTTTCTGTTTGGTTTCTCAATAGCCTAAAATCAACACACTCTGTACGCTCTGACTGGTTAGAGCATGCTGCAAGAGTTTTTTTTAAAAACCAGCTATAAAGCCAGCAAGCGCAAATCCAAAGCAAACTCATAATAACGTTCGTGAATGTTATGAGAAACGGGGAACATAGTTTTTTGAAGGGAATGGGTGTTGGCGTAGGTGAAAGAACCACAACGGTGTCGACACTGCTTCGTCAAGTGGCGAAACTCAAGCACCTTTTTACTGATTTTAAGTAGTTTGACTTCGTTTCAGCACAACTTTTACACAACGCTCGCAAACTCGCAAGGCAAAGGCATGCATGCAAAGCAATTATTGAACCAGGTGAAAACTAGTCATGTATATTTATTTAAGATAGAAAAACAAAGCGTTTTCATGTGAAGTAGTGTTGACGATGTTGGTGTACTGAAACAATCAAATTTCTTTCTTTTCTTTGAGAAATAAAGTTGACTTGTACGCAAGCATCCAACACCAATGTCATAATCAGCATAGTTTCTTTTTCCCGAACTGAGAAACATAGCCTTAACACTAAGAGAAGACCTTTGAAGCTTATTTTAGGATAAACGCGAGATTGATGCTGTTGAAAAGTACTCAGTTTGTTTTATCATATTGTTATTTTTTGCCGTTCTCCTGATCAGTCATGGTGTCTCTGAGCCAACGATTTGTTCCTGTAAAACAACTTCTTTGAAAAAAATTCAAATGATAAAAATCACTAATCAGATTTTCTTTCAAACTTTGCAGACCCCTTTGCAGTCTCAATCCTAAAATATCAACCTACCCCTGTCGTCTCGTACCCACCTCCCCACCGGTGGGGGAGGGTTGTTACCTTGTAAGAAACTCCAAAAGGGACGACCAACATTTCGAACCACTGGGACATCTTAAACCGACAAAGGAACGTCAAGCTTGACTAGTTCACGTCGCTTTGTTTTGGACGGTTGTCTTCAACTTGCTCTCCAGCAAGGCGAATACAGTCAACTCCCTCTATAACAGACACCTTCGGGAACACCGTTTGGTGTCCGTAATACAGTCAACTCCCTCTATAACAGACATCTTCGGGGCCACCGTTTGGTGTCCGTAATACAGCAAGTCCATAGTAACGAGAGTTATCTTCAGTAATTCTTATTCGCCGAGACTTCAACTCCTGTCTGTAATAGCGAGGTGTCCGCAATGCGAGAGTTGACTGTATTGTACCATTATGTGACCGTTATCTGCAAGGGGCCCATTAGGGTCAAAACTTATTGAGGCACTTTGTTAAAAGATTACAAAGAGGAAAAAGGGAACACGAGCGTATTCAGTCTAAAAAAAAAACGTTTAATAGCTTTGCTCCAATCGTCGAAGTATACAGATAAATGTACTACACATATTCATCTGTCCCTGTTTGATAATGCATTTGTAGGCCTTCCATAAGCTTTCTTGTTTTTGTATTCTCGTAATCCCTTCTTATGTCGTGATTTTGTTTAGTAAATGATGTACAGTGTGACACAGACAGTTTAACACAGACAAAGACAATTTTTTAGTCTACAGAAGCTGTAATTAAAGAGAGACGTGTAAATGGGTCCGGCGCGTTATTTCGCAATCTGGCTAATTGTAATATTTTAAGTATAATTTTAATTGTGAAAGAAAACCCTTCGATGAGTAGACAATAAAGTACCGCAAGAGAAAGAAACGAAAATGTACCATTGTCGTCAGTCTTCCCACATTTCAAAGAACACTATTTTGCTGCCCATTAACTTCATACCTTAAAAGATTTTAAATAACAATAATAATCCAGGCTTTTTGTTCACCATTTCTATTTGGTGATAATTACTGGCACCATCTTAGTAAGGAATGAGTGCGCTACCAGTCTGTGTGGCTTCAAGTTGTTTTCCGTCTTAATCTGAAGAACGAATTCAAAAAGAATAAGTTAGAAATAAAATCAGGTGTGATTTTTATTGATCTGGGGCCTTTTCTACAAAAAAAGGTCTAAGGCGTTTTGTTCCAAAATGAAGTCGAAAAGCCCTTGTCGTATTGTTTAACAAACGTTTACACAAACATAACAGTTCTTCGGAAAGACATTCATCATGCAGTCAGTGACACAAACAACTCGGAAGAAAATTAATGACACTTATTGATGAGTATATATCTCTCTCATCGTATTCTACCAACAAGCTTCACACACATAACATAATTCCTTTTTAAGACTGAGGTCTTTTAATCTCGACGTGCTTGCATGAATTTCAGAAATGATATAAGAAATTATCGATTTTATTTTAATTTTCAACTAAAACTGCTCCCTTAACTGAGTATACTGGTATCATTGTTAGAACTTGTTTTATTCACAAAATATAACCTAGCCATGCATGTGTGTTAAGAAATAAAAGGCACTTTGTATAGAAGATATGTTACCAAGCTGTAAAGGAAAAAAAAAAAGACAAAATATTCGGTATCAAAAAGCCGAAACACCCAAAACTGATACAGGGTCTCATATAAAGAACGAAAAACAAAACAAAGGAACAGTTGCAATTGCTAAAAG
Organism: Oculina patagonica; assembly: GCF_052425735.1. NCBI lineage: Eukaryota > Metazoa > Cnidaria > Anthozoa > Scleractinia > Oculinidae > Oculina > Oculina patagonica. Next base: position 18,527,645 of record NC_135769.1, read on the forward strand.
AGGTCGCCAATTAATTCGACTTCGTCGGTCGCACAACTCCTGCCCTCTTATAATAATCTAGAATGCAAATTTATGACATAAAAAAGCTCAAAAAACTGAGTCGCTGTACAAACCCTTATCCTGAGCACATGGTTACTGGTAAAGACACGCGGTGTCAAGGAAGCAAAAGGCACTTTATCTGTCGCCAGAGGGGCGAATAGAAATGATTAAAATACGATAAAAAACAAAAGATTCTTTTAATGATTCTTAAAACAACCAAAGGACAAAAGACCATGTCAAAGTACACCCCACCCACTCACCACAAACTGCCATGAACCATGCTTGTAAGTTCTAATCAACTAATGTAGTGTGCTTTACGATTTGCTTGGGTAACTTTAAGTCAATGATACCACAAGACGCAGATGACAAAAGAATCCCACATTGCCAGCCGATTTCGGATACTGTCCACCTTTGAATTTAATCCCTAAAACTTTTCAACGTGTTAAAAGTACAACAGAAGGCGCTACGAACAATTAGGGCAGTTATAAACTACCGACATCATGATGGCGCCTTCCCTAAATGGCTGGTGTTTGAAAGTGCAAAAACAGAAAAGGTTCAATAGTGTGAGAGTCTGTTAATGTCAAAAGAAGCCATTTGAGCATTTACGTAGGATTGTAATAAGGATTGTAAGTTATTAAGGGACGTATTCGCGACCAGGTGTCGATGAGATCCGTCGTCAATTTGTGTGGAGCCCCAGGCTACAATAAAACTCATTGTGAGATGCAAAATGTATTGGGTGATAAAACTAACAGCCTTAAATAACACAAACAAAACCGTTTTATATACTTCGTGGCAAACAAACGGCGTTTAACTACAAGAACAGTGTCTGTGATTGTAAATAGCACTGAAAAGACACTTTGCTGGTTTTGTTGTGGTCACATTTTAAACGTTGTCAAGGAAAAAGATCGCCTTAGTCTCATTGTATACAACGAAAATTACAACAGGCGAACAATTTACTCAGAAGTGAATTATTGAGTAGTTTGCCTGTTATCAAGGATGAGCTCGTTTTAATATAAAATAAAAAATCACAATTGACAGGGTAAATAGCGAAATTTCTCAAACACTCTGTGCGTACATATGATACCGCGGTACCCGCGCCAATCAGCCCCAGTCTTGGTCGGTGTGAGTGTGTTTTATAGGCACAGTTGACATCGAATTCACCAAGTCCTTATTACTTTTAAGTTGAGTGGTACAGTCAACTCTCTCTTGATGGACATCTCTATAAGACGGACACTTGCTGATGGTTCCGTCCCTGCCGATTTTCAGTCATTTTACTGTAACTAAACTCCCTTTAGAGACGGACAGCTGTCTAAGATGGACGGTTAGGGCCGGGCCCGGCGACGTTCGTCTGAGAGAGAAGATGACTGTACGTAGTTTCACAGAGAGCTAATATCGAGAATGAGTACGGTACTATGTACAGACCAAGTGTCTGACAAATACAGCTGAATGATTTTCGGTCTCTCTAGGCAGTCTAAGGCCAAGCGAAGTGTCCATAGCAGAGATGCGTTTTGTGTTACTTGGGTGGAATTTGTCTGAATTTTTATCTCTTCTGGACTAAGTGAAAATAATTCGTAATACAAAGGTGTTTATATACACACAGAGTACTACACGAATTTAGGGCTTTTTTGAAATGTATTTCTAATGCAAAACGCATTAGCATGCAAAACGTTGTCAGGTATGCATTTAAGCGAAATTCAAAGACTTTTTGAAAACAGCAGCTCTATTTTATATGATCTTAGCAATGTTATCTAACAAACACTACAATAATCAGCAATATTATAAACAAAATTGTCGTACCAAATCCTATTTAGACAGCAAAGCGGAATAAAAGTATAAGCCATTTTTGTAGTTAGAGTCACGTAGATAATTCGACAAATGTACATTTTCCCCGATACTGAAGAGCACAGGCTTTCTTTTTTTGTGTAAAGGCAAATAATGGGGCTGCCTGAATTTTTCCATGTTTTTACAGCTTTCCATTGTGAGCACAGAGAATTAAGAAATAAACAATAAAACATAACTTTATGATTAAAGTTATTTATATATATATATATTTTTTTTTGAAAAATATGCTTTGCGCACATGTAGTTTAACGTTTGTTATTTACTTAAAAATTTGCTTGTTTATTTATTACCTAATTATTTATTTAGTTAGTTAGTAAAATAGCTAGTTAGTTTGATATCCCAAATACTTGAATTGACTGTTTTGCATGCGTCTTATTCAAATGAATGAATAAATCAATGAATCATTATTTGAATGGTCATATAGCAGAATAATAGTCGCTAGATTTGCTAACAAGTGATAGCTAAAAAAAGTAACCTTAAATCTCCTGCTGGGCTGTTTATCAAAACCAGGCGTCCGTCCTATGAATAACGTATGGTAGCCCCTTCTCACACATGGTTCGCCTCGCACTTTGTGAATTAATGAGTCGTGATTATTCATAATGCAGTGTATCATGACTTCGTCTAACTGACAGCAAAACAATTCACCCAGTCAAAACAACCTCCGCTTTATTGCATCCCCTATCAGAATCTCCAGCCAACGCGGAATTTCGTTCCTTGCTCAAATACTGTAGTAGGCTTAGCATTCATTGATTAAAATCGGTTCATTTGTGCGCTATTATAACTGGCCACCCACGTTGCGGGGGATGTCCAAACTGGTTTTACAGAAACACGCCCGAATTAATGGAGACAAGGCGAGAAGGCTTCTTGTTTTGTTCCATTGTCAAGGGACAAATTTGGTCTTTTTAAGTGTACATTTTGTTTTAAAAGTAAAATGACAATCCAATTTAAAGTAATTTAACAATTATGGGCAAAAGGATCTAGCAAGAAGCAGAAGTATTTACTGAGGTGATCAGTGGACAAGCACGAAATACTACTGAATCATTGTACCAGTGCTTTTATTATTTATCTCAAGTGTTCAGTATTAAGGACAGAAAAGAAACGATATAGAAGGCAAAATTGAAAAATATGCTGATAAGAACTGAAAGCACGTGTGTCTATGGCTTCCGTTTTCAGCTCTTTTCTCTTTTCGAGAAGACAGTCATTTTGAAAAATAAAACTCATTCTCATTGAATACACACCTATAAAAATTGGTCTAAAGAAACTCTGTAGTTTTAGCTTTACTTGAAAGTAAAATAAACATTGTTTGAGCAACAATTTAACTGTACTCTTTGTGTCTGTGTAAAAACAACGTGGCTTCACCCTTTTCGTAGTGTCTCCTTTCTGTTAGCAAACATAAGCTAAAGTGCAAGCAGGTTTTATTTAATTCTTCTGCAGACGCCACGTTGAGACGAGCACATTTCGGTGTTCTGTATAACAGGTACTTTTGTGCGTTATTCATCGCCTATGTATGGAAAGATCTTCAAGCACGTTTTCTTTTGTTGCTCTTTCAGCTAACGCTCGGCAATAGGTCAACCAACTTCATATGAAACTCCTGCGTTTTGTGCGGAAAAAGGTAAAATATTCTCGCTTGCGGCACTGAGCTTTAAACTAAAACTATTGCGTCACTCAAGATCTTTCTACAAGTAACACAGTGTTCTTAATAGGGAAACTGTTAGTGTATCTTAGAACTAAATTCGTTCAGTTCAACTTCGAAGTTGTACTCCTCTATAAGCACAATAAAACCAGATATATAATCATTTAATCCCTTTGCTGTTTAAGTTGACAGTAGATGAAACAACATAATGGAATTGATTATTCATGGAGTACCTAATAAAAGAGTGATCATGAACAACACCCAGAAAATCCACGACGACCTTCCCTGTCTATAAAGAGAACTGAACCACCGTTTCTTTACAAACAGCTTTATAACACAATTTTAAAAAATATAGTTTCTTAAGCTGACGGCAGTGCATTCCGTGTCACAGTTTTTTTCGAACATGGCAACAATAGGCGATCGATATTTGAGTGCATTTACAGTTCAAAGCAAGCTCGCGAGAGAGGTTACCAGAAAACATTTTGTCACGAGCGTTGCTATGCTAACGTTGGTACAAAGAGAATAAAGAACGCGAGTGTCATAATCGGTTTGTGCTGTCATAAACTATTGAGTTGTAAAGAATTGAATACCAAGATGGCCTCTTTTTCGCCTCTCTGTAGCAAAGAAGAGGAAGACTGAAGCAGTCATAATCCCTCTTTTCTTCAATTTTTCTAAGCACCTTAGCTGTGAATAACAAGCCTTTAATTTAAGATCATGAAAAAATTATCTTCTATCAGCGCCAAATGAAAATATTTATTAATATTCGCAGTTTTTTTTATTAACTATGAGTTTGCTTAAACACTTCAATATCCAATAATGGCGATAGAAAGCGTATAATACTTGATTTACTTATATGTACTGTCTTTTTATTTGCTAGGACGTGATCCATTTAAAAAAATCCGTCGATCGGTGCTGAGGCAACAACAGGTTTTGAGTGAAAACCGACACCTTTTCTAAAGCACGTTGTTTCAGTATTTAATTTAAAGAGCATCTAAATCGCTCTAATTGTTATGAATTCAATGAAAATGTTCTTATTTGCATACGAAGCTGCATGTGTAACGAGTGAACTGCGCTAAGTCAATGGCAGGCCAAGGATGTTGTGCGCACGTGCACATCACGTGAAATAAAGCTGATATGATTATCTTGTAATTTCTCCTTACATTATTAATACATTGTAAGTAAGGTAGGCGATGAGAGTTCAAATGCTCATCAACTGGGGTATTTTGCCCAATGTATTAAAACATTCTCAGAATTAAGACGGTTTCCGCTCAACAATCGAGCAATAAAGGCATTCATAAAGGTACCAAAACAAACTCATGGTATGTTATAGTCACAGTTTTTAATACAATGTTATAGTCACAGTTTTTAAAAAGAACTTATAGAAATTTTAACTTTTAAGTTAAGGTATATATGAGTTTGAAGTTCTCTTTATTTTTGTTAAAGTGATCGTTTCAGGTCGGTTCAAAACAAAATAACACGCGTTTTAAGCTTTTCTACGAGGTTTGACATTAACTTTTTCCTCGAGAATGGAGAAATTGGAGAAATGAATTACAGTAAATAATTCAAACAGCATACAAAATGTCACCGTGCTATAAATAGATTTTTGGTAATTAATTTTTGCACTTTCAGCGGAATCCGCCTGAACATTAAGTTAAATTAATAGTTATCAGAAAAGACTTTTAGTATTTTAGTTTAGAACTGACAACTTAAATGTTTATGTTTCTGATAAATAACTTTGCTGCCTAGAGTTTAAACGCCTTTCATGACTTTGCGCAATTTATTTCGTTTTCTCTCACGTCTGGTCGCAATATCTTCGCTTTTCTGTGATAATTTGCGCCTCACCCAACTAGTTTACGCTGTTTATGCTTTGCTAAAGTAAATTTAATTTCCACATAACCAAATTTACTTTCGATCGAGAGTGACAACAGAGTATAGCTTTCATCCAGAGAGATAAACCAACTCACGCATGCGCTGAACAGAGACGCATGCGTATTAGGAAAAAAAATGTTGTTTGTTACTTTGAGGAGATTCATTCGTCGCGTTCTGAACATTCTAAGTCCCTTGTATTCTGTGGTTTGTATATTGAACTACCCTTCAATGAACTTCAATATTTTTTAGCGCGAAGTATGACGTGCGCCATTTGATATGAAATAACACCACGCAGTCGTTTTGCGTGTTATTTACCGAAAACACATATATCAATGCAATAACTCTATACCTTGTTTGCGTAGCTTCGCGCAATAGAAAAGCTTAAGGTACATATATGACACAATAAAACCTAAGACATGATTTTAATTTTTCCTTTACGTACTCTCTGTGGCGGGCGTTCTGAGATCATAAACAAATTACCTGCGCGAACGAACAAGAGTGGGTTGCGAAAGATAATCCCACTGGCAATAATGACGGAATAAAAATCGATCCATTAGAAAACAGGAAAAATGTTTTTAAGCTTCATACAATAAAGAATTTAGTCTTAATGTGTGGGATGAATGTTTGACAACCCCTTTCAGCATCCTGTATAACTTGAGGATTAATGAAGATGAAGTGAAATGCGTGCACGAACACCTGTATGGGGGCGAAGAAAATGTACTGCATCATGGTAAATTGCCACAAAATAGCGCGTGGGTCCATCTTCAGTGCAGTGAAATTTATTTAGTCCAACAGAAAGAACAAGATATATTAAAAGAAATTTAAAATGGATTTTCAAGTAATGGGAGGAATTGAGTACACATAATGGCCCATAATCAATTATGCCTTGTGGTTTTCAGCCCGCATGCTCTGACAGTTTTTATCGCACGGAAAGAAACTTCTCTTCTGTATTCTCTGCTTTTAAACAAGGAATATCATCTTTTCTCATTTCTTAATAATTCCCATATTACTGTTACAGAAAACTCCGAAACCGAACCATCCTTTTTAGGGAGATCGCCATTTAAGATAAAGATAGAGGAGTTTGCGGAAACAGGAAGAAAATACGAATAGAAACAGGAAAAAATACTTTCTATTTCCCTTCCGCTAAAACTGGTAAACATGGAAAGTCGCAAAATTTTGCCCTTTTTGTAAACATTTCTCTTACGAATATTCAAGTATACAGAGGTTACCATTACTATGACTAGAATACCTTATTGGGGTCACAAAGAATAATTTTAGCTCGCTTCGATCAAATTTGCGCTGTTTAGCGTAACAGGGTGTACTACAAATGTAGCTAAAATACACAGGTAATGTTATCAAGAATAACTCCACCATTTCACGAGTCTGTTTTACACAGAGCCATTTATTGTTGCTAAATTTTATAACACAGAGTGTACGTGTATGACATAATTTCCATAAGGAATTAGTTTCTTTTCGTTCTGATCTAATTTAAATCCACATTCAATTGTCACTCTCGTTCATGTCTCTTAAAACTTGCCTCAAGGCACAGTTATTCGGTTTGAACAAATATTTTTTCTAAATAACATTTTAAAGGAGCAAAATATTCACAGGAAAACTGCCGAAAATGAATCCTTTGGACTTAACAAATTGCTCTCTTCTTTGTCTATGTAAAATGAAATTGGTCTCATGTTTTTTTGCAGAACTTTTCAGCTCATTAGTATTTTAGTTCTCATCGTGAATACAAGAATAAGTCTAGTAAGGCGTCAAGGAGCCTGGACTAAGAAAAGCCATGGCGAAAGGCGGTAAACCTGATGGATCGTGATCAAACGAAAAATTAAAATATGCTTGATCCGCGCAGGATGTCGGAGTCAGTACATATTGTGTTGGTGAGATGGGCGCCAGATAAAGGCTTTCGCCTTGAGATGGCTCGTGAGGGCTTCTGTCCGTAATATAAAGCTCGGGCACATACAAATCTTTAATGTCAATACTCCGTGTAAGTTCTTCTCCTGTCAGGAAATCGTCGCAAATGGCTTCATCGGATGAAACAGAGGGCGCAGATCCACTTTGCGACAACTCCTCAGCGGGAATTTCTCGTGTTACACATTCGTTCCAACCCTCAAAGAAAGTTTCGTAAGCAGGGTTGTATGGGTCTTCCGATTCTCCGGCTCTGGCGTGCAATGGATACAAAGAGTACATGTAGGTTTCCGTGCCGTCTTGAATCACCGGTTCTTGCCAGAATGACGGGGGGAGGTTTCTTTCTCGCAGCGAAGGTTTCTCGAAGTTGACAACTTCCGCACTCCGTTCAGATCTTTTGGAACTGCTTTCTTGCCTTGAAGAATTCCTCGACATGCCGTGTTTGTCACCGGCTAGGGTGTGAGCTTTGTGCTTAAGAACGTCTTTAGGTTTCTTCGGGATGGTGTCGTTCTTCCGCTTTGAATAGTTCCGCAGCTGTTTTTGAAGATACCTTCGGTGGTTAATGTTCCTTTTGAAGTTAGCTGGCTTTTCTAAGGCGGTTTTAACGTTTCCGGACGCCAAGTTCATAAAATTTAGAAGAGAACTTCCAGCTGTGACTTGATCTTCCTTTCGGACGACGGCACGAGCATCATTCGATAAGTTAACCAGGTGTTGTTCATTTAGCTTCGTTTTACCAGCCATTCCCGAATCGAGCATCTATCACTTTAAAATGAGTGAAAAATCTTGAGGAATTATAAGCAAAGACTCGGCCTGAAGGCAAAAAGATGCAGAATGTATCCAAAGAAAATTGTACGAAGCGTCCTCTGAGCTCTAGTCTACGACAATGCGTACGGTAACATTCAAGTCTGTGCAGAAGTCACACGCTATTTATGCCGTTTGAAGGCACTATTTACTGACGCTGTATCGGTGTGTTAGACGTTTGTAAATTAAGGCTAAATTAATTGTTCTGCAGGTGCACTCATTAAATATGCAAAGAATGGTCGTTCACTTCACACATTGTCCCTGCCAATTGGTTCTTTCCTTGTATGAAAATTGCGTCACCTTCGCAGCAATATCTCTCTCATTGTCATGTTAATCGTTGAAGTTTTTTTACTCTATTCACATTGTTTACACACCCTTGATTAATGCCTCCCTAAAAAAGGGGAAAACGCGGGGTTAAAAGTTCACGAAACATGCGACTACCTAAAGAACAGCTGAAATAAAGGAACTTTCTGGTAACTTTTTAAATAAAAAATATTAAAAATTAGACTGTTAAGAAAATCCTCAACCAATAATTTACACTTCGTGTTACAACATGGTGTGGGCTTTTAAATCGGTGTGTAACTATGGCCTGTGGAGTTGATAATTAAAAAGCAACTAAAGAGATCTTAAAGTGAGCAACAGAGTCAGAACCTATTCAGATGTGTTACAAAAGACTGACCGCAGAAGATCGCTCCTTTCAATTTGGCTTCTTAATTGCGCATTTTACCATTTGAAATATTCTCTTTTTTATTTCTATTCGATCTTCGGCAAATAGCACAGCATACAACAAATATGTCGGTACACAAATATCATATTATATTAGCATTCGAAGCAATAGTCCTTGACAGTGTCACTTATTATGCGCAGTCCACAATTGTATACAGGACGAGTGCCGCGCGTAAGCGATCTGTGACACTTTTTCGTCTAGTTTTTTCGCTGCCATTCTGCAACCCGTAACCGAGGGAGAACTCCAAGAGTAAGAATGTATCCTACCGCAGTTTTTGTTTGGTTAAAAAGTAAATTGAACTGCTTTTGTTCGAGCCTTTGTGAACGCATGTGTTTATTTCGTAAGTCACCCCCAATAGGCGAGTTCTAATCTCACCTTTTTTGTATACGCTTACAAAAATCACAATTTTCTCGTGAGACAAAATTTGAATCATTACAATTCCTCTGCTTGTAACGAACATTTCAGTGCTTAGATATTTTCGCTGATCGTTTGAACAGGTGAAATGCTAATTCCGTCGAAAGACCGGAGGGTTGCGGCGGTCTGTGCGCAGTGACTCGAAAATAGCTTGTTTGCGTTAATTCCCTTTTTTTAACCTCCGCTTTTGTGGATCCAAATGAAAGCTTTTGTTAGACTGAACTGAATTATGATTGAGAACAAATACAATACACTAAAAAGGCTGATCTTCTCTTCTGTGCGAATCTCTCCTTCTTGGTGCGAAGCAAGGTCTTATGTGCGCAAGAAAAAATTATGCTGGTACTGAGTAGATTGAAAATAAAATTGCTTTCACCTTCTATCGTTGCGCGTGTTTTAAACGTGGCTTACTACTTTTTACAAAGGAAATGTTTCAGACAAAAAACGTCTCCTCTCCGACGACTCGTGAAAGGCGAATGAACCAAAATAGATTATAATCTAGGGCGGAGATAGATATTATTTTGTTTTGACTTTAAACTTTTAGTCGAAAATTCATTAAGTACGCTGTCGCTGAAGAAGAGCCTGTACTCCTTAATGAGTTTTAAATTAAAACGTTAATCGATTTGAAAATTATGAAAATTATTGGCAATTTTCAGAGCCACTCGAAATCAGGCAAAACCGAAACTAAAAGATCAGTAAACATTTAAAAATAGAAAGATGAAGAGACTAGAAACTGTTTATGAACTAGAAAGTCGGTTTTGAGCACAAATGATTATTCAAATGACGCTAAAAGTTTAAAATGATTCCTTGACCTTCCCGCTGACTTGACAATAAATTGTTTTACACGAAATAAATCATCAACCCCCTTTTCTTCGATCGTTGCAACGTAAACTTAAGGGTCCGTAGAAAAACAAACTGCTAATGTTTTGTATCGACAAGTTTATTCATCAGGAGAAATTCTTGCAAAGAAAGTTGAGGTGTTGTTACAGCAACCGCATGGTAAATAAGCGGGAATTGTGTGAGGATGTTAAAGGAAAAATTAAAATTTCAATCATTGTCCTCGTCGTCTTCTCGCGCTCAGATAATTTAATATTTTACCGCCGAGCTCCATTGCCTTAACATTTCCACGGGTTGTCCCTGTTATTTTCCTTTTAAAAATAAACTGTTCGAAACGTAAAAAGTATATGTGCGTTTTTTAGGCTGAAAAGACACACAGTTTAAACACATCACATTTCCTCTGCTCTGTTTACTTATGTAACGTCATTAAATGATAAATTCTAAAAGCCTTTCTTGCCCGGCCTCAATTCAAATGATAACAAAATGATACTATGACGAAAAAGAAAACTCTTGTACTAAACGGTGGAATAAAAATTATAATTTAATTGTATATATTTTTCTCTCTCGATAATGCTAGGCTCGGGAAATACAGCGTTTAAAACGCAGACGCAGTCAAATCAAGAAAATTGCATATGGAATGGATACTGATCAACTTCTTAACAAGACTAATTACATTTCTCTTCTTGACTGCATAAAAGCATAGCCGGTTAGGTGATAATAACTACACCAAAAGAAATGAAAGACTTAACAAACATTCTCTTTCGAACGTCGTAAAATAAAATGAGCATGCAATGAAGTAATTGTCAGACGAAACCGAAATTTAAACTAACACAGAAAATAGAAAACGATTTTTTCTTGAACACAGTTTAAAAGCTACACCCACGTTTATTTCTTGGATTGTTCGTTTGCTGTAAATATTGGATTTTCTTAACCCGGTTCACATCTACCCCGTATAATATCAACTTTCGCTCATGGACTATACCCCAGATGTGTGCTCTTTGCTTTTATCCAGAATCATTCTTTTTTGAGGAATATTTCGTTATGGCTTTGAAATGACTTATACTATGATCTATGCTCAAGGGAGTGTGAAATAATTAGCACTGTCTGAGGGGTTTTTCTCACGTCCTTTGGCTCGTTTTTCTATCGTTCAGTGGAGCACACAGAACAAAGCAAATAAAACGTTCGCTTTTGTCATGCAAACAGCCTTACCTGAACAATGAACCTTTTCAGAATTTAGCCATTTTTTGTTTAGCCAAGTTGCCCATTGTATTGTAGTGTTGCTTCATAAGGCTATATATATATTTTTATTATATGTCTCGGATGCCACTGGGCAGTGTGGGTAATTGGAAGTGATACTAGCTTAGCTGTGGGTGGTCATAGAATATCCCACAACAGTATGTGGCTATTGATACTTGCAGTAAAAGAAGGTCTTTTCTTCAAAGACTCGTTTAAACACGTTGTATTGATTAATCGTTTTTACTTGTGAAAATTACGAGTGCTATAATACAATTTAAGCGTTCGGGACACATGGTGGGAAAAGTCTTTAACCGGTTTCCCATTATCTGAGCATATTAACAACAACACCAGGCTAGAATTGCCTTGTAAAATAGTCGTGAAAAAGCGGGATTGTTATCATTGTCCTTCCAATGCGCTTTTAAGGTGAGCAAATAAAAAAAAACACACGACCCCAATATGTTTCACTCACTTAAGTCAGCGTTTCTTCAATAAACCTCCAGCGAAGAGGGAAACAAGAAATGACAAGACCACCCACTACTAGAACAATGGCCGCACAATTTCATTTCACAGTATACAAGGAGAACCCATACGGTTCTTTTGTATTGAAGGCGAATATATGAAAGTCAATCAGTATTCTTGGGAGTATTGTTGCCTAGGTAAAAAGAAAACCGATCGCGGAAGAATCTTCATTTTGACGTGTTATGCCTTTTCGTGGGCGCAAAGTTTCAGAATATGAATATACACGTAGAATAAGAAGATGCGAGTGAATAAAAAAATGGCTTTGGCCAGATCTTTCCGTTTTTATAAAAAGGAATAAAGGGAGGAATTAAAAAAGCCACAAGTCAACTCTATAGATTAATTTATAAAACCCTGAAACGCCTTCAGTATAAAAATACAATTATTATATGGTCTTGGTAAATAAAAATATTACAACACACGAGCGCAAGTAATTGTAAATAACATCGATTTGTAAGTGACATTTTTCAATCCATAATTCACGGCCGTTTTTAAAATCTTTATCGTAATATGACTGCGTAAATTATAAACTCTAAACTTTAAAAGATATAAATTTTAGGAGAATTCATTTTACATTTATCTCAAGGACAATAAAACAGTACCTGAAGCGCGATATCATTAAACTACAATAAAGGGGTTTTATCTGAAGCAAATACTATGATCAATGAGTGTTTATTAATCCCTCGTGGTAGAACTGGTAGGAACCCTCACGATTCGCGAATATCGAAATTACGGGAGAAAGCGACTAAAATTTCAATACTCTCGAACATTTCTTTCAGATCTGATATTGTTCCAGTCAAAGGAAAGTTTTTAATCCGTATTATCATGAGAGTAAAAAAAGTTCTTTCGACGCTTATTTCGTGCTGAATTCGCCTACTTGCACATTACCTACGAAGAATGGGTCAACAGTATTCCGATCAGATAAAGATAAATTGTTTTTAAAATTACAATAATACGACCTGACCACAGCAGGTACCATGTTGAATCACCAGGCTGGGGTGTAAAAGAACACGCAAACGACTCTGTCATTGTACTGCAAGCAACATGAAAACTCAAAAGAATTCAAACGTATATTTTCATCCTTCGTCTTAATAACATGCTTCAGAAAGTTCCTCGTCGAAACGATAAAAGAATTAGATAAACTTCGGTAATTTCTTGCCATTCTCTGTCTTTGCTATTCTTTGAACGCACGAGTTAAAATATTAAAAATATCTTTGTTTACTGCAGTAAACAAAGATATTTTTAATATTTTAACTCCAAAATCTTTGTTTACTGCAGTAAACATAATATTTTTAATATTTTAACTCCAAAATCGTGCATTCAAAGAATAGCAAAGACAGAGAATGGCAAGAAATTACCGAAGTCTTACTAACACCATAATTTGTTAAAATTGGCAACAACTGCGTAGCGTCTTGTACGAGATGAAATAACATAATTAAAATTGTTATTGACGCTATAAGTTTTGGTACAATCTTACCGACGTTTCGGCAATACTGCCTTTATAAGGGTGAGCAAAAAACTCACCATAGCCGAGTTTATGTTGAATTTAGTATGCCGTACCAGTAGAAAATGTTTTTTTTTATCTTGGCGGTACCGAACAGCGTCTCGCATCGCCTTTAAATCTATAGGTTACCTTCGATGGCGAGCGATAGTGTGCACTAAGTTTTGTGTTTTTCTGGCAATGGCGAGCCACAGGTAACATGCGAACGACTTGTCCTTGTTAAAAAATATGCTCTCAAGTTTAGCTATAAACTGATAAAGAATAACAACACTTATCGCAATTTTGCTGCCGTCGTGCACCATGCGGTTGGACTGTCCGCAGTTATGGCAAGAGTTTGATTCAGTTGGCCATCTCCAGCGCTAGCTTTCTGAACACCGAAAAGCTACCCGGCAGTGCGAATAAAACGCGACCCAAACATCGATAAGAACAAACGCGCGCGGTAAATGAGCAACCTTTATTCTTCTCTGCTTGGAGACTTACTAAATATGTTAAAAATTTGTCGAAAACCCTCCTTCGGCAAATGTATCATAGCAATGCTGTTCGTCTGTGAGGGTGCAAATTCTAAAAATAAAAAGCCTTGTTTTTTTTTTGCTTTACGTACCGCACAATGCCCGATACACGCGGTTCAAAATCATGATATTATTCAAGTGTCTCTCTCACCACTATGTTTTTAAAATGAAAAGTGAAGCAGAGGTTCCATTTTGTAAATTCCCTGTACTGCCAAACTGTTGCTAAGAGGCTAAAACATTAAAAGCCAATATTAAATATCAAAGACGTCGAGTTCAATACATTATACAAAATAAAGGCCGAATTTTTTTTTTAATCTTAGAGCTTAAAACTACGTTAAATTGTATGGCTATCAAAATTTGTGATGTTTTTTTTTTTTGACAAGAGAGACATGTTACCAGGATTAATTTTCAGTCTGATCCATACTTAATTTAATACCGAAATTTTGCTACACTGGCTTATGATTAGTGACGAGAGACTCTTTGCCGGTAATAACGACTGGCTGCTATCACTGAAGTACATTTCTCTTTTCCAGCTTAGCGCTCTTTCGTAAAGATTCGGGCGGAAAGGATATAATACAAGTTCTTACAAGGCAGTCTGAAAATAAATTTTTATAGCATAGGACCGCGAGCCACAAAGAAAATTGCATCTTCAGGCGACGAAATCTACCTAAGCATGTTGATGATAGTCAATATATTAACGTACTTCGAGTTCATATCTTAAAAGTATAACACGCGCGATTTTTTTTAACTGAGACAACACGGCTATTAGTGTCGAATGTCTTGGCCAATAAATCTGCATTTTTACTGCAAGGTGATCAATCTTTTTAGGCCAAGGCCTGTTCGACGAGATGAGTTTCATTCTCTGTCAATGAGGTGCTAGTTTTTTATCGCAAATAAAGTTTAGATGTTTTTCAGCCGGGGGTTGAATTCACCGGCCTAACTCATTTTTCGGCAGTATGGCTCTCTTGAGCAATAAAAGTGTTGTAGATGACTGTTGTTTCTGAACATATAATTGAATTAACAACTTCGCACTGAACTAAAGAAAAGAACTTTACCAACAGAGATGAACGAATTTAAGGCTAAACAAAACACGAGTAAACGACTGATATAAAAGGCTTCCGAGCGTTTTGTACATAAATACAAGTACAGTACAACAGTAATAGTCTATTATACTTGCACCTACCGCCGACAGCCGCGAGATGCAGAATCCAAACAAAGCCATCCAAAACCAAAACCTTGCTGTGTTGTTGAAACAGCTGTGTTAAAACGTGTAGAAAATAAAAAATGCCACAAGCCTGCCATCCTGCCTTGCTTGTAGAACAATTAGGCGGATGGATCATTTAACTGGTAACCTTTAGGGGCTGGGGTGATGCGTAAAAAGCAACACTGACCCATACACTAATACTGAACTAGACTCTTGTACCCTTTTAATCATATGACGCGGTATTTCTAACTATCTAGCTCAGAGATGAGTGGCTGTCCATAGACATTTTTTCCTGGCAAACGTTTATTACCCTAGTGATTAAAGGTCGCTGTTCTAGTACACTGAGGCTTGTATACAAGGACCATAGCAACTGGCATACCCATCGAGAAATTTCACGATGGAAGGCTTTGATATTACAACATACAAGCTGAACACGTTCTGTTGCGAGGTATCACTGCTATCTTCAGTGTACATGTCGCCATATGTTTGTTACTTGTTGCAAAGTCAAGATATTAAACTATAGCGATGGACAGTTCGCAGTGGACAACTTGTACTTGTAACAAAGTGTTCTACAACTTGGCAGGGCCGGTATACAAAGGACTACAAACGGGCATATATAACAAGTTCTTTACAACAGGGAGAACAAGAAATGAAGCAAAAAGTTAAATTAACAAAAGAGTAGATCATGCAGGATGAACGATGTTTCGTCGAAGTGTAAATATGCAGCCTGAAAACAGACGGTGAGTTGAACGATAATTCCAAAAATCCAAAGCATAACATTTTTATTGAAAAGCGCGGAAAACGATATTGTTACACTGGCTTTCATTCATCCTTTTGTAATCTGAAATCTGCCCTTCATAGTGAGTGGCATCAGCACTGGGGGTTCCCTTCAATGTTGAGTTAACTGTCACTTTGTTTCTCTAACATACAATTCCTCTCAGTAATGCGAGCATGATCATCATTTGAATGGCTCCAGAAGTTGTTATATATTATAACGTCATGGTTATGTGTCATTTATTAAATGAATGTTATTATGTCAGTGTAAAAATGTTACAAATAACAGGTGTCAGTCAGCTAGTACGATGAAACAACAAGTTCCTGTACTTTTAAAATCTACCATTTTCGTTATACATGATCAGTTCAATATTTATAAAATGGCTTGCAAACCGAACCGAATTGCCAACCATTCTGAGTAAGTTAAACAGTTATAACAGCGTTATAACAAATTCGAATTATAATTCAGACAAAGTTTTTATTCATTCGCATAAGTTAAAACAGTAATTATGCACAACTTGAACAGTTAAACCAAGCTATGATGAAGGTTTTTCGGGGGTAGCTAAAGCGAGTTCAAGTTATATCCCTCATATTAATATTACGAGAAACAACTAACACATGATCTCAAATTTTATATCCATGCGCTGGGAATGGAGCCTGATATTACAGAAAGAGGTCTTCCAACTATGTGCATAATTATGGATTTGAGTACAATTCAGTTTAATTCCACTTTAATCCTAATAATTGCGTAGCCATTAAAAATGAAATTTTATCAATCATCCATTTGACTCGTTCAAGAAGCACATAAAATTCAGCGCAAGTATGTTTAAAGTCGGGACCTCAATTATTAAATTTAAAATATCTTTCCGTGCTTACGTCCGGTAAGGTAATTTAGCTCCTTCCAAAAGCATATAACATCTATCGCAAGTATGTTTAAAGTCACGTCCCTCAATAATTTAATGAAAAATATCTTTTAACACTTACAAACGAAGAGGTAATTTAAATTTGTTCTGCCTTTATACGAGTGGTGTTATCATCGTGCAAATTTATCCCCGCGTTTATTTAACTCTCAGTAGGGGGTTACCTTCTAATGTAAGCTTTATAAGTATGTGCGGCACCAGAGGGTATGATTTTCGAGGCCGTTTTGGTCTGAAATAGGGAAGGGTTTGTGCGCTCTGGTCATCAGATACGTATAAGTTTTGGAAAAAATATATTTTTTTTATAATTAATGAAGATAAATTTTTCAACAATGACACGAGCATGGGACATAGAAAAATTCTGAGTCCCCGACGGGAATCGAACCCATGGCCTCCCAGATACCGGTTGGGCGCTCTAACCAACTGAGCTACGAAGGACTCGTGGTGACCTGGGCCATTTACTAGGTTGATATGTGATACGCGTCCTGTATACTGCTAGGATCAGCGATGTCGAAATCATCAAGTTTGTAGTAAATAATAAAGATGGTAAATTTTAAGCTAGGTAATTAAAAAGAAGGTGATTTTTTCAACAATGACACGAGCATGGGACAAAGAAAAATTCTGAGTCCCCGACGGGAATCGAACCCATGGCCTCCCAGATACCGGTTGGGCGCTCTAACCAACTGAGCTACGAGAGACTCGTGGAGAGCTGGGCCATTAACATGGTTGATATGTATGTTGGGCCATTTACTAGCATGTTGTTCTTATTCATTTTTGAAGCCTTTGTCAAATGTATAGACAAATCGAAGCAGCCACTGGGTGCAATCTGGTCTGGAAAAGGGCATCTGTACGATCATGTTTTGGAGTCAGGTCTGAAATATTGTGGAGAAAATCACATATTTTGTTTTGAAATATGGTAAGAGTTTCAACTCAGGAAACTTGGAGAGTACCCCCTGGATTTTTAAAACTTTTCAGTTCTGTGAGAAATGAAGTGGGAACACACTTCGCGAAATCTAACCCTTCCAAAGAGAATGATAAACGTCAATTAGGCTACATTTGGAGATGTCAGTTATCCTGCAATGAATCACTACGTATAAAACATGAAACGTGTAAATTACCTTGCATGCAACTTGTCATTATTCCATTTGTGGGCGATTGGTGGTCTGAAATATTGCGTTGGTGTTTTCAAGAAATAATTTTAAATAATTAGGCCACTCTTATGTTGGATATAAGATGAGAGATAGTAACTATGGCGTGCACGATACCCACAGTTGCACAGCATGCCTTGCCTATAGGGGGGGGGGGGAGGAGGGGGTAATCCCAATGGTGGACTATTCGTTCCATATTGTTCAACTGAATAAAGTAAATATAACACTAAAAGTTTAATATGTTGAGGCTCCGCCCAGAGGTCCAGACCCTTTTAAAAACCTTTTATATACTACTATGTTTAAGAGAAAAGGTACTCTTGTCATTAAAGATGTGAATATTAAGTACTCCTTGGAAAATTGTACCCCTTTTCACAAACATACAGTAGAAATATTACATCATTTTTCTATTTTTTTCACTTGAGTAACGCCTTAAGATACTAATATGAATAAGACGTAAGATGCGTCTCCTTGAAATATTTTTATATTAAACTTGTGAAATCCCTACCGTTTTTCAACCCTCCAGCCCGAAAAAGGTACTCCTTTCGGGCGGAGCCTCACCGAATAGTAACTTCCTTAGAAGACCCTATTTTACAACAAATACAAAACTAAAGGGTAAAGTTTTAAACTAAGAGGAAAATTATTAGTCTAGTCACCGAAAGAAGTTAAAGCACTTAACTCTAACCCTTTAACTCCGGCTAAAGGAAAAAATAACAGAAACATCTTTAAAAAAATACAAACTCCATCCATTGAGTTTTGAAAAGTTTTGCGTGCGTAAGAAAATTTTTGGTGCGGGCGAGCTTAGATAAATTTAGTGCCCACATGAATGACATACAGGTAAACGACCATCGAAGTCTATTCAAGAAGAGAATTTTTCCGCAGCCGCAGGTTTCACGTTCATGGTCAAGTAGTCTTGAGAAAGAAAAAGTGTATAAAATAAACTGGACCTTGAAAATGTCTTTCATTTCATTACACGTTACAAGAAGTACATTCATGAATATTCAAGTTCTAAGAACACTATGCAGCTGAGTAAGCTCTATGTATGAAATCCGGAACACTACTCATAATCTCGTTTAATTTTCCGTTGTTGCTTTAGAAAAAAAGCTTTACGAGTTACACCGTTCCGACTCTTTTACTGTTTTCTACTTTTTAAACCAGATATAACTAGAAGTCTCGGTGTGCTGCAATGTGTTTTAAAAGGTGGTTTATCTCCGTAAACATAAGAATGTTTTAGAAGCTCAAACTTACCTCGTTGTTCGAAGACTGTTGAATTAAGCGCTTCTTATATCCTGGCAGCGAACAAACGCGAAGTGATACGTAAAGAATATGTGATTATTCTGCCAAGTTAAGCTTTCTTAGTGAGCATGAACCCACCATCTTTGTAGAAACGAAAAATACAAATCTCCAAGCAGTGTGCAGCAAAAGAAAAATGCCAGCCGCGTCAAAAATTTTCCGCCTTTTTTGCGCGACTGGCACCAGTTTTTCGCGCGCTTTTTTAACCTGATACCAAATGTGGCAGCTGCGATTGCATGCATGTTTTAATAATTTTTTTTTGCATTAAAATGTTTATTCAAAGCAAAACCAACAACAGTAAAGGGGAAAATTTGTTTATATTGGTACGATTCAAGCCAAAATTTCAGACGTCTTCTCTGGTCGCTTACTCCCGGATGACGGATATACACTGTACCTTGTGGGATTTAAAAACTGACATGTTTTACACTGGGGGGCTTTTTTCGAAGCCTTATCAGTCAATTTGACAGTATTAGGGGTTAGTCACCGAGAGCAGTACCATTCCTTTAATTGTACGCAAACAAGTATTACTTCACATTGGAAATCGTTAACGAGTTGTTCGTCAAACTTTAAGTTCAACGTAGTTTCCGCAGTTTTGAGTAACAACCCACCCAGGAAGGCATCGCGTAGTCTTTAATCATGTTTTAGCCGATTTGTTTCTCCGTATGCGTACGTAAATTTATACAATTTCAAATGAGGAAAAAAACGATGAAAATGCCTGTTTAACTAAGCCTATTTAGTTAGAAAAGAGTTTAACTTAGACCGACTCCTTATCAGGTTTCGATTTTCTTGAAAAGGCTTCTCAAGAGATATCATGTTACTTAGCAACGCCTAAGGTATCTGAAAGCCTTGGTGGAAGAGGCAGTGGTGAGAGAAACAATAATGTTTCTTTATCCATCGAAAGCTGTAATCATAGTTTAAAGCTTGAAGTTATAATTTTCTATATTACTACGGATAATTTCTTTTTTACCGTGAATATCTTGCCCAGAAACAAGAACATGACTAACACCTTTCGACGTTTTTTCATTTCAGTCATAAACCGCGAACACAAATTATAATGAAGTGTTTTCTCAGTTTATTTAACACAATACTGAAAAACTTCTGGTATTTTACGAAGTATAAAACTGTACATATTAAATAGGTACTTTCCTTTTTACAGTTGAATCCAAACAAAAAGTCTATAAATAAATACTGCATCCTGTTATATACAAATTTATTTTAACTTAGGCACTGGTGATTTACCAGCTTGTTAGGAATATTTGGCATCAAGTTTAAATTTGTTTTGAACAACTGGATTAAACTTTGAGCCATTCTGCTCCCGGCCGTGATTATTTCTTTACTTAACTCTTTTCCAATAGAAACGTTTTGATCTAAGACCGTATTCTCTCCAGGTGAATTATAGTAAATTTATGAAAAACAGTAGGAGAATTTCCACGCGGATCAAGAAAAAACGTCTATGTCTCTAAGGTTTCATTATAAGTAAGTGTACTGTTGCCTTGCAGTTCAAACAAGGTTTAATTATATACAGTCGGTTCCGCTTCTTTTGGAACCTCTCTGGCATCTCCCATAAATTCAACTTCTGCGCAAGCCCGCAGCCTGTTTTGCCGGACGCACAGCAACACCACTCACTGACAGTTCATCCACAGATCTCGTCCCAGTCTTCGGCGGCTTTTTCCTCGGCTTGAGCCTAGGAGTGGACTGGTTCGAATCGGTGCCGCTAATCTCAGATGGTCCGCGGTATCTCTTTTGAATGGTGTGTCCCTTGCCGTAAGTGACTCCGTATTGGTGGACAGTCGAGGGTGGAGTCACGTTTGTCCAGAAAGTTTGCAGATCGCCTGAACATTTAAAGGAAAAAGAATTTAAGAGGAAATCCGCCAGGACTTCGAGTAGTTATTGGACAAAATTATGTACCAAAACTATTTACACCTAATTGCAAGCTTTTGTGTTTCTGCTTCAAATATCTTATCGAAAGAAATCTTTTCTAACAACACCAAACATCGAAAACAAAGTTCGAAGTTCCACTGAATTCCCATGAATCGCTTAAGAGATGTGAGCTTTTGCCCATCGCTTGTGAACTTTGAATATCATTTTCTCAGACTCTGATAAGAAATTGTTGTACCAGAATTATTTCCACCTTATTGCAAACTTTTTTGTTACTGCTTCAAATATCTTATCAAAAGAAATCTTTTCTAACAACACCAAACATCGAAAACAAATTTCGAAGTTCCGCTGAATTCCACTGAATCGCTTAAGACGAATTTACAAAATGCCTACACGTGAGATTTTGCCTATACCTTGTGAACTTTGAAATTCATTTTCTCAGACTCTGATAAGAAATTGTTGTTGGTGTTATCACGGATAATTAACTTACATGTTTACCTTTTATTAAGGGTAGGAAATAACGCAATAGGATTTAAATTATTCTGGTACTTGATTTTTGTCCAACTTCAATAAATATTACTCGACTTCCTAGTGGATTCCGTCTTAAAAACTTTCATTATAAAAGTAACAAAACAAAACAGAAGGAATAAGCAAAGAAAGTTGGAAGAGGAAGAGAGGTAGAAGAAGGGGAAAAAGGAGTAAAGGGGCAGAGAGGTTTGATAACAATAATCATTTTACGTTATAATTTATTTCGACCTTTTCTACCTATGGCCAGACAGCCGACAGTTTTAGAACATTGTCGACTCGTCGACAGTTTTAGAACACTAGGCGGTAATTTAAAACGAACCTGGTCCATTATTTAAAGATTTGCATTAACAGTAAAATATTCGTTAGCTTTTGAAATTACAAAAATCCCCGTGATACTTTTCCTTTAACATAAGACCACCATGTTACCCATTGTTTGGTTTGGTTTGACCGAGACAAAATTAGCCAGTGAAAACGCGATATTCTTATAACATAGCGATGAGTTCAGCTGCGCTTAATTAAAGAGAACTTAAACAAAATGAGCCCCGATAGTCAACCTAAGGATAAGTACAGTAATTGAATTGGTAAATTACGGTGCCAAAACGTCAAAAACGGACCAGTTTTAAAGTTTAAGACATTTTTCGTTTTTTTGTTTTTTTTAAATCGGTACTGAAATTTGTTAAATTCTCAATCCAAAGTCTAACGCTTAACATTAGAGCAGCATGCCACCCCTTGTTTGGTTTGGTTTGACCGAGACAAAAATATCCAGTGAAAACGCGATAAGTTTACATCATAGCGATTAGTTCAGCTGCGCTTAATTAATGATGATATTAAACAAGATGGGGATTAGTACAGTAATTGAGTTGGTAAATTTCGGTGTCAAAACGTCAAAAAAGGAACAGTTTTAAAGTTAAAGACAATTTTCTTTTATTTTTATTTGGTACTAAAATGATTTAAATTCTTTGCAGCCCCTTTAACGCTTGATAACAGTAGTTTTCAAGCAACTTTACATGTTAACATTAAATGCGAACACATGCTATGTTTTAATATTCTTATTCGATTTCTTTTAAAATATTAATTGCTGTAACCCAATCTCATTTGCATTTCTCACTTCACTTTGGATAAAACTACCATCTTAAAAGCCACAAAGTAAAACAGAAGAAAAAAAATATAAAAAAAACTTTCCCATATAATCTAACTTGACCTTATTTAGCATTTTTCACTTTATAATTAGCTGCAGTCACATTTTCGAAAGAAAGGATGGAAAAAAAGGAAGGATGGAAGGAATGAAGGAAGTATAGAAAAAGAAGAAGGTAGAAAGAAAAGAAGGAAGGGGTGGAAGTAAGAGAGGGAGGGAGGGGGAAAGAGGGAGAGAGGGAGGCAGGGGGGGGGGGGAAGAGGGAGGAAATATTTCGAATGAAAGGATCGTAAACCAGTCATGATACTTACCATCTTGTAGATTACTTGCTGCAGAACTCGCCGGTTTAACTGTTGTCTTTCCACCTTCATGCTCTATACCCTTTACAGGGGTGGGCTTGGAGTTTATTGTTCCTTTTGATCGTCGAGGTCCGCCGGCTTTCCGTCCCTCCGCGGCCTGTCCTCCATACACTCGATTCCTAGAATTTGATTGAGCCAATGCAGCGGCCACCCTTTGTCTTGCCGCTTCCTGTAATTCCTCCTTGCGCGTGCGTCGAGGTTTCACTAAACAGACATGATTGTAGCAACTTAGCGTCACAGGCAACTAGCGTCACAGGTATCTCGAATTCAATTTGTACTGACTTCCTTTTTGCCCAAACATTTTGATCCATTTGCCAACGTCCCTAGACCTTTTATCTACATATCGTGGCCTAACGAACGGAACGCAGAAGTTCCAACAGGGTGTTCAAACGGCTGCTGCATTTTGAAACAGTTGTGAATAGTATTGGATCAAAATATTGGGTATTGGGACGTTACTTTGCATCTGGAGTGTTTATCGAATCAGAATTGGAAATTTTTCTATGTATACTATGGCATAGAAAGTACATGATAAAAACATAAAATAAACATTAACAAACAACAACAACAAAATGAAAGATTGGGACAGTAAGTTAAGTGTCTGTTGAATTTACACGATCTAGGAGAGATTTTTTTTCTTGAAGTCGTTTTCGATTCGTTCCTGTCAGGTACAAATGTACAGCGAAGTGTAGTGTTTATGAATCGAACCCTGTTGTCCATATATTCTACAGTAAGTTTCCCTTCCCTTTGTAAAGGTCACAACGAGAAAAACAGTCTTTGTCAATGGCAGTAGTGAGTAGGTACAAGACCACCACACTCACCTCTCAACACTTTGGAATCATCTAAAGATGCGGAACGTAATCTCCTGGGCTTCCTTTGAGGGGCCTTTTTCACCTTGCTCTTAACAGCCCCCTTCCTTTTGTCCACTGGAGCCGAGTCTTCCGATGAAACGTCTCCAGCCCTCTTGTCAATCACGGACAAGTCACTCATACTTCGAGACGCCTTCACTGACAGTCCCTTGTCGACTTTTTCCTTCTGACTTGCGACAGCTTGTTCGTGTATGCGCATGTCTG
This sequence comes from Oculina patagonica, assembly GCF_052425735.1. Classification (NCBI taxonomy): domain Eukaryota; kingdom Metazoa; phylum Cnidaria; class Anthozoa; order Scleractinia; family Oculinidae; genus Oculina; species Oculina patagonica. Next base: position 18,551,782 of record NC_135769.1, read on the forward strand.
TTACAGAGTTCGATTTCGTAGGAAGCTCGCCACCAGGCTCCAAGCTAGTTTTACTGCTACTACTAAGACTCTTGTCCAGGCCGACTCGTCGGCGTGCGGCGATCTCGGCAATTTTTCGCGTCCTGGCGAAGACAGGACTGGCCGGCGTGACAGGCTTCAATTCTTCATTTCCATCTTCCATCACGGACGAGGCGGTTGGTGAAGTGCGGTCACTTTCACCGTCCTCGGTAAAACTAAAAAGCTTCTTCGTTTTCTTGGGCGTAGGCAAAGGCAGCGGAGAACTGGAAAATGAAATGATCACACCAGCTATTGTCACTATGGTTTCCATAACGGGAAAGATTCGTCACGCAATTACAAGGCGATTAATCACGCAAGATTGCCACTTTTTCCTTTACTATTTACCTTCGCTTGCGACGAGTGACAAATATGAGGAAACTACAAGGCTACGGATGCTTTCGGTTGGGAGAATACTACAATTTCGTTCCGAACTATAAGACCTGGCTAAACTAGGAAACATTGTTGGGGAAACATTGTTCCTTGTCATGTTTCCTAGGTGGCTAAATTAGTGGGAAGCAAGGAAAATGTTTTGCTGCCCGGGTGGCTAAACTAGGAAACAATGTTCCGGGAACAAACTGTCACGCGTGCGCATAAACTAATCAATATTATTTCCAGGGTGGATAAACTGGGGATACATATGTTTCAGAAGCAAAATTTGAGTCTGGGAAGCAAAAATGTTCTTGACTTGAGGCAAAAACATTGTTTGTTTCTGTGAAGCAAAATTTGTTTCCGCAACATATGTTGCACGCGTGGCTAAACTGGGAGACATTTGCGTCCGCAACAATGTTTTCAAGTTAAGCCAGGCCCTTAGGTTTCTGCTTCAGCTTTGTAAATTTGATATCCGTACAGAAAACAAGTTAGGTCACACACTTAATGCAAGACAAAGATGAGCGTATTACTCTCTCACATTTGAATTCACTTTGTTACATGCTGTAAAATGATCTGCCGTCTTATGACGAGTATCTCACCTGGATTCTCGTGTAAACACGTCGTCTGACATCTGAGTGTGAGCAGAAGGTGTCGCACGTGACATCTTGACTGGTGAGTTCTGTAGTGACACCATACGAGAAGGCGTCTCTTCGCTCAATGGAGACAGCTTACTAAAGGTGACTAGAAAAGAAAGAATAAGAGTCAATTGCTGCTAAAAAAAATCAGGATTTCCATCTACTATTTAGTCATTTACGAAGCCGTTATTTGGGTCAACACGAAACGTTTCTCTTTAGAGACCACTGTGGATCAGACAAATAACATCGAGGAAAATTGTAACATAATTATGATACTTACATAACCTCTCTCGTGCCAAGGGCATCATTCGTCGATTTAGCCCAGCAAGGAGCGAGGCCTGAAAGAAACGGCATCAAGTTAACAACAAAGTTAATTTAGTATTTAGGTCTAAAGGCGTAAACAGCAACTCTTTAATGGCAATCAATCAACGCGGCAAGTGACGTTTTACCTTCTGTAACGAGTTCAAGGAGCCTTGTGCGTTTTCTTGTGAACTTGCCGCGCTGTTTTCACGTTGTTCAAAATCAGCTGATTGCTCCATGTAAACATCATAAAGTGCCTGAAGTTCTGCCGAACACTGAATTCCAGAATCTGAAAAGAAACGGTTAAAGTTTCAACTGAAGTTCGATGGTGTAAAATAAATATATCCAAAAGCACATACAACAAAATGGGGGGAGGTACCTTCACCTCTCGTTCGCATGATTACCCGCTTTAAGGGTCACTATCACCAGGATTTTGCTACATTTTTGGTCAAAACGCTGCTGAAACCATGGCTTCCTACCTACCTAGAACACCAAGCTGAAGATATAACGTGAATTGTCGAGGGGAGAAAAAAACCTTTAATTGAGCTTTAAACGAGTTTTTCCAAGACACAAAGACAGCATTTGAAAAATTTTGTCCCACTTTTTTGCTTTACGATAAAATCCTCGTGCATGCGTAACTCGTGATAACATAACCGACCGTTATTATAGGTTGCCATTAACGTTCGGTAAATTTCATTTGGCTTTTGCCTTTTTGAGGTCATGTTTGTGAGAGTGCCCCCTTAACTTTCACGACATCGCCAGACAAACTTACCGTTTATTACCGCTCTCTGCATTTGAATGATTTCATCGCAAAGTCTTTGCCGCGACTCAAACTTGTTCATCTCCAAATCCTTTTGCCTCAGTAAATTCTCTCTAAGTAACGAGTTAGACTGGAGCTCAGCATTAGTAATCTCTAGCTCGTGGACTTTGCACAACAATCCTAAAATTTCTCGATTTTCCTCGCTGCTTATCTTCTTTGGTAAGAGCTCCTCCAAAGCTTCCACCTCCTTCCTTGTCTGTTGAAGTTTCCCTTGAAGATCAGCTTTGAGGTCAGAAGTACGTTTTTCTTCTGCGATCAACGTGCTGATTTCTTCTCGCGCAAAAGTTACTTCCTCGGGTTCTGCAATCCCTGCGCTTTCCTCATTACTCGAGTCCGCCTTCTTATCCTTTTCAGTGTCCAAGTCTTTGTTTTCGACATCTTCCAAGCTATCGGAAGCAGACAGTGATGTGACTTCACGGCGATGTTCGACAAGCAAATGTTTGTCTTGCGTTGCCGAGTCGAAGTCTTTGTCTCCGTTTTCATCCTCGGCCAAGGCCAGGTTTGTCAGGTCGTTCGTAAGCTCGGATTCGTCGGTTTTCTCTGACAAACTTCTGGTATTTTTGCGCACTCCTCTTCTAGCTTTCTCTTGTTCCCATCTGTAAACAAAGTAAATTACAGTTGAACCTCTGGGACAGAATAAGTGAATTAACTGATCGTTGTAGAGAGATGGCTACTGTAGACGTTTCAATAAGAGTCAAGTGTATAGATAAGCACACGGTCACGACAAAAAAAATCCTGACTCTTAAAAGGAAAAACCCACATGTGACATTAACCTGGGCACCAAGTGGGAAAAGGAAGTAGAGGACGGCCAAGTGAAACGTGAAGGAGAACGGTGGAGAAGGAACGCGCTGAGCTGGGACTAACATCGTGGGCTGCAGCTGCTGCTGTGGCCAAAAAATGGCACCGATGGCGATCATTAATGTCCGGCCCTATCTCTCACTCGGGGGCAAGGAACTAAGCTAAGCCAAACACGGTCACTCACTCGGTAGTGAAGTGAAGCACTCAGAGGTGAAGTTTGAGGAAGCAAGTTCTAAGAGAAATGCTACACTACTGACATGCTCAAGTTAGGAAACAGTGGAGATTGCAGTAAGAGAAGTTACCTTGCAGCGGCTCGGCAAAGCTTAAAGTAAAACGCACTGTTTAAGATAAGTTTTAAGGTAGTGCATTGTGGCATATCTGTGATTGCCACACACTTACTCGTCTATCACCAGCATGTATCTATTCATGTCAAGTGAAATCTGCATGGCCGCGTCCTCGAGCTCTATCAACTTGCGCCTGAAATTAAAGAAAAACAACTTCAGTATGGGCTTAAATTCGACTACATGGTATTAACGTTTTCGCCCGGAACGACAGACTTTTAGGAAATGCTCATGACGATGACAGAATACAGACAGGAACAAATGCTAAACAGGTCACAGAGGCGGCGGAGCGGTTTGGTTCAAAAATACTCGACGGCAGGTTTTCATATTTGGTGCAACTTTTAGTTTTCTTAGCAGTTTCAAGACCGAAGATTTCCGAAGATTCTCCGATTGTTGTTCGAAGGCCAAACGAACGTTTCCGATCATTTTTCGATTTTTTCCAAAGATAAACTAAGTTTTCCGAGGAATTCTAAGGAAGTTTCGAAGGTGTTTGAACTTACTCACGAGAAGGAATATCTTGACTAAACAATTTTACGCTGAACTTACGCTGTTGCTGCCACATAAAAATAGGTCCGTAATGCGTACGTATATCTTCAGCAGGGCCAGCCACTTTGTGTAAAATCTCTATGTCTCACCTGATGTCCATCTGCTCTTTAAACGTACTAACAAGCTGATCTCGAAGTCTGTTCATCTCTTCTGGATTCTTGTCCTTTTGCTGTCCCTTTCCTGTCAAAACAAAGCAAGAAAGAGACTTGATTTGATGATACCTCGACGTACACCATTCCTCCCGAAGAGGAATAGAGTTGGGAACCGAAGGCTGCCAACAGAACCCACTTAACATAATCAAGGATGGATAAGAGAGCTAAACCTTTTTGCATGAAACCTTTAAAGTATTACTTTATAGATTTGACGAAATTAACCTTTCGTTTCAAGCACGGTTTGGAATTCCATTAACCTCTTTTAGAGCGGTTTTCACTTAAATGTCGAATTACATTAATTTTGTATTACTACGCTTAGTGATTGGTTTTAAACTCCATTGCCACTTTTCAGGCAATCAGAAGTAAAACCAAAACCAATCATGACTCGTCCGCGCACGTTTCCCCGCGCTCCGCGTTAGCTACATGTATTTGCTTCGAGTTTTGATTGGTTTACTGAATTGTCTGTGTTCTTTGTCATTGGTTAGAGTGATTAATTTGGTTTTGATTTTACGACGCTCAGTTGAAAACTGCTGTTTCTACTTCGTAATTGTCTTTGCTTATTGAGGACGTCAGAGCATTGAAATCACACGCGCCTCGCTAAAGATCCCAAAAAGTAATATCCCGGATGACAGAAGATTCATTATCTGGACGCTGGGAGATAATTACGTCACAAGCTACATAAAAATCATTTATTTTCTGAAATTAACATCCTACTAGTAAATTTAAACACGGTCGTCACTTACTTGAGTTGTCGCCATTTTCTGTATCATGTTCAGAAATTTTGAGTTTAAGACGAAATATTTCCTTTCTCAAGTCAGCAATGATGTTGGTGTACTGTGCGATGTGGTACGACACACTGAACTGGTTTGGCTTGATCTGTACAATAGAAATGAACTCATGTTATTTACAGATTTTCTTGCTGATTTTATCCGATGTTTGCTACTTGTGCATCTTTGATCTATTCCATACTCTTTATACCTTTAATGTTTCTTGCGCCTTTGTTTACCTTAATAATTAAAGAAATTACGCCACGGACAACACATCTTGAACAAATCCCCGTTATTGTTCGTAATCCGTCTTAATCTTCGTCACAACTATCCTTGTTTATTTTCGGTTTGGTGCCTTTCTACTTTATAGAACTATTATTTGATATGATATGAAAGGCATTTTGTACAAGCAAACATATCTGTAGACATATTTATCAAGACGGAACAGAACTAGAATTCGTTTTTCCATTCATTCGTGAACATATCTCGAAAATGATGGAATCACACGATCTAACAAGTTGTTGCCCTGAACAATCGCCAGAATTTCCGGCCGGTTCAATATCGCCGGGTAGCTTAATTTAATTTACTGATCGTTTTTCCACGGCGTTTGGCGAAAAAGTGAGAGAAAAAGAAAGATGAGATAATAGCATGTATACAGAGAGTAATTTAACAAAGTCGCTAAGATTTTTCTCTCTCGAGTTGCATCCCTGGTCCGCTTCTGTCTTCTCTCCTCGATTTTTAACTGAAATATAAACTTATGTTAATTTGCAATAGGGTACAAGCCAATCACTTCCGCTTCAGAGCCAAGATAAGGGAACTTCCAAAAGTGTTGTTTTCAATAATTTAAATTAGCACTAATAATCACAGATGACTACAACATCCGGTTAGAAACCAGGACGAAACTGAAGAAGAACTCTCTTGACTTCTGACCTTATGGCCAGTGAAAATTGTTTTTATCAAAGTATCAAAAATAATTTGGAATAATTCTAAGCCATTAAAAGTGTACTGAAGAAAACATTGTCCATTAATATTCGAACCAGAAAACTAAAACCGAATGCTGGACATCTACGGCTCAAACTGAGCGGTACGCTCAGTCAGGTGGGCCTTTTATTAAAACCTGTATGCCCATACAAAAATAACGTGCTCAGATTCAAAGGAAGAGCTTACACGAGATTGTGACAGCGATATGCCACGAAGAGCTGAGACGAAACCTAACCTATTATGGGAATAGACCCATGTCTGCCTCTCTGTGAATGAATGAAACAGTAAACTGAAATCGCACATCTTGAAAAATGTAGCCTAAATGTTTAAAGATCTTAGACATTCTTATTCCTTTGGGGTTTATTATCAATTCTTTGGTGTTTTTCGACTTTAGTAAACCATAATTATGAGATTTCCAACTAATTAAAAGGCAAGGTACCGTATTTTCTCGATTAAACGCCGGGTCTCAAAGTTGTATTTGAAAATAGACCCCTTAAACAATTATTCAATTTAGAATAAAAATCAGCGAAAATAAATGACGTTTCGATGAATCGCGGTTCATCATTATCAAATTCTAAAAAAGTCAGATTCTGATGAGTTCAATATATATTAAGAGTGCGTGTTAAAATCTCGTTGCATAAGATTAAAGACTATACAATGTGAATTGTATAGAGTGTTAATTACGAACTAAATAGTTTTGCTTTAATGGAGTCAGATTGAGTGTTCAGTTTAGGTTTTAACTCCTGGATAAAGAGCATTTCGAAGATCAAGCATTCGAATTTCCCGCGACATTTCTTCAAGATTGTAAATTGCTTGTTAAGATCTTTGTTACTCTGGGTGTGGGCGTCACGCAGGTGGTTTCCAATAGCTGAGTGCTTATGTTCATCAATGCGTTGGAAAAGGTGTCGGCGAGTGTAGCCTACATAATCCGCATCACACGAATCACATTTAAATTTGTAAACAACACATTGTTGATTTATAAGCGGCGGTTTGGCCTCTGCTACATTGATGTCGTCGGCAATTTTCTTGCTTGTGAAAACTGGGCGTAGATCGCTGTTTATTTTCTTGCCAAGATCGGACAGCTGCCTTCGTACAACGTCTGCTGATCTTTGGTCTTTGAATGGCAGAATAATCCGAACGGGTGCATTTGCTTGAACATCGCGAACTTGCTGTTGACTTCGCGACTCGGTGAATCGAGTTATGGTGGAATTAACGAGCTTCTCTGGGTACTTTAGTTTGAAGAAGATCCCTCTCAAGGTTTCACATTCTTCAGCAAATAGATCTGGTGAGGACGAGAGACGGTGGGCACGGTTTAACATAGTCCTTAGAAGGGATCGTTTGTAGCGAGCATCAACATGACTTTGATAGTGGAGAAGAAGGCCCTTGTTTGTTGCTTTCCTGTAGACACTTGTTTTCAGCTGTTTTCCGATCTTTATGAGCTCCATTCCAATGAAAGGTAGTTTGTTGTTGTTTGCAACTTCCATCGTGAAGCTGATTGCTGGGTGTGCCTCGTTTAATGTTGACAGGAAAGCTGTGGCAGTTGGAATATCTTTAACCGCGGCTAAAGTGTCATCCACGTATCTCTTATAAAACGATGGTAACTTATCCTCGCTTTCTAGTTTCTCCTCGATCGCACACATGAATGTGTTCGCCATGAGTGGCCCAAGGGGTGACCCCATCGCTACTCCATCAATTTGTTCATAAAGGCTACCGTTAAACTGAAACAGCTGATGTTTTGTAGCCACTCGTAGAAGCTCGACAAGGTCATCTTGAGTGATGTTGAGGTTATGTGTCTCATTGAACCAATTCCTGGTGAAGGCCTTGTTCGCGAGAATCTGGATTGTTTCTTCCAGGGGCACATTCGTAAACAACGCTGATACATCATACGATACCAAGATATCGCCCTCGTTGAAATCCAGCTCGCGGATCTCTTCGGCAAACTGGAACACGTCGGAGATGGTATGCTTGTTGACGGACAGGGGTTTTAGTTTCTCGTCAAGCCATTTAGCAAGAGCGTAGTTATATGTTCCTGAGGCTGACAAAATTGGTCTCATCGCCAGCCGCTCTTTATGCGTCTTGGGTAGACCATATAGGTGTGCTAGTCTGGACCCTTTCTGGCAGACAGTATCAGCAATGTGTTTTGGAAGAATTTTCCGAACTATAGAATTAAGATGTTTCTCTTGTATAACGAAAGCCTCCGTTATTAAACAATTATTAAAGGTTTAATATGCTTTAAAAATAATATCTAATTATAAAGCTTTCAAAAATAATGAATAAAAATCATTTCTTAGAAACATAGGGCCTGAAAAAACTCCTGGAATCAAATAAACGCCGGCCCTATCGGGCCAAGTTTGAAATAAACGCCGGGGGCGTTTAATCGAGAAAGATATGCTGATGACTGATTACAGTCAACTCTCGCCTTGCGGACACCCCGCTATTGCGGACACTCGCTATTACGGACAAAATCTAGCTCCCGGGGGAAGAGGTTTTTTTGGAAATTTTTCCCCTTTTTTTGACCTCCTATAAAAAAACAAAAAACCACCCCCGCGGGTCCAGGTACTAAGTAACCAGGCCCGAAACAAGCGGAAAATGACCGGGAGAGCTAAACGAGTGGCCCATATTTAGTATCCCCGACCCCTCGCACCTTCGGTCCGTCGGTTTAAGCACACTTCTCGGTACAGTCAACTCTCTCCTTGCGGACACCCCGCTATTGCGGACACTCGCTATTACGGACAAAATCCACCTCCCCAGCGAAAGGGTTTTGACTGGAAATTTCCCCCCCTATTACGGCCTCCCCCTATAAAGGAAAAAAAACCCCCCCCCCGGCGGGGCCCCAACAACGGGGGTGGTAAATGTCAGATCACTGCATTTTGCCATTTTGGCAAGTATTCAAAATTGTAAAGAAGAACAACAGTAAAGGGAAAAAACATGATCGAAACTGTAGCTTCCGATGGCTGCTGTCCAATTTAGTAACAAAATTTCACTTTTCTAGCAAAAATGAATTCAAATCAAAATTGTAGGGGGGGGGGGGGGTGGAGTCCCTGTGCACCTCCCCCTGATACGGGCTTGAGTAACCCGTGGGGAGCTTAAGCTAATCTATTTTCAAAAAATGTGGCAAGCAGCCCTAACATAATATAACATAACATGCTCAGATTATATGGAAGCCGAGCTAACACAAGTCCATAACAGTGATATTTCCGGAGAAAAGTTGAAACGATACATATTGGGGGTGCTCAGAGTACAGTAGAATCCCTAGTGTTCGAATCACCAGGGGAAACGAAATTGCTTCGAGAAATCGGGGGTAAAATTACAGAGTAAAACTATACAAGGGACACGAGAATTGGTTCGAGAAATCGGGAGTTTCGAGAAATCGGGATTCTACGGTATAAAGCTGAATGCCTAACAAATACGAAGAGTTTTTTTAACTGGGCACAACTAAATCGAGTGAAAATGAGTAGTAGTACACTGATAGAGGTGTTTGGTCATATCGTGTTTAGTTTTACACGAGGCGTGACAGAGCACTACAACCCAGAAGAACCTGAATTCACGGCAGAGTCTTTTGGCTACGATCCTCTACAAAGCACAGGTCGAGAATGGTATTATCATCCTGTTGATGAGCTTATTTATCAAGAATACAGCGACAGAGAAGCCACAAGCTTGGACTATCTTGTGTCTAGCCGTCTCGATATAAGGGTTATAGACGCGTGTTCGGCAGAGGAAAATGAAGAAACGCAAGATGATCAACAAGATGAAGATAGAGCAATGGCTTGGAAGCGAGTCAGACCATCCGCTCTCCGTACAGTTTGTAAATCAATGTACATTGGAGCTTTGATTTCGCTACTCACTGCTACCATCATAGGTTCAGTATACATGCTCTTCTCTTATTTGAGTTTTAAAACTATACACAACTGTGAATTTCACCAAAAGAAGTCCATTCCAGTACAAGTACAATGGATGAGATCAATTTCTGATGTGGTTTCATGTGCTTTTCTTTACATGTGGTACTTTGATTGTATTATATTTCTTTTTCGCCCATATCAATTGATGGGAATAAGAAGAAAACTTCTTCTAGTTTGCTGCGCAATGTATTGTTTGGATGCAATTTATCGTGTGGCTTTACAAGCTCTAGGAATATCTTACTCGAAGTTTACTCCTTCACAAAAGATTCCACTCAACGTCTTGTTTGCTACCAGTGTATGTTTCCAAGCCTATCTTTTAACAAATCACTGTCGCCTACCTACTAGAAGACGGCGGGCGACTTTGTTCTTACAACTGACGGTACCCATCTACGTTGGATTATTTCTTGCCATTCCTTTAGCTTTCTTTATTTATCCAGCGTATAACAAACAAAACAAAGAAGGCAAATTGATAATCGCACTCTTCGCTCCTCTCATTGGAGTCGTACTCAAACTGATTTCTCGAATTTGTGTCCAGCGGTTATGGAACATTACTCATCCGGGATATTCCTATGTCTTATTAGCGCCGTTGTATTTTGCTTCAGCGGTTATGTTTCGAATTTTACAGGCGGACCTTGGCAGTTTGCAATCCATCGCTCTTCTTGGAATAATTCACGGCGCCGCAGAAGTCATAGAACGAAGCACCATGGTTGTTATTGATCACATTTGTCATGTCATTTGGAAACGAACATTAGCTCCTTGGGGAAGTTTTCGTACTCCTCGCCGTGAGAGACTAATGGCTGATATCGCTATCATGAGCATGTTGTCGGAATCAACTGCAATAGTGTCTGTTAACGGATTTTTGTACTTATATCAATTTATTTATATACAAAACGATTCCTTTTTAAAGTTACTGCAGTCTTTTGCCATTCATACTTCAGTTCAGCTGGTGATTGAGTGTTTTTTCACCAGCGTGTCTCTAGCGATCGAGACTCGCTATCAAAATATGGCTGTCATGGCTGTTTGGCGAAGAAGATGGAAAAGACAAATCTTGGTAGCATTGGTTAATGCGGTGCCTTTAGCTCTGTGGACGAGTACTACCCTTATAGAAGTTGTACATGGACGTTTCAATGAGGCTAACCAGCCTTGTAAAATGCCTTTTACTTGAGAGTAGCAAAAGTAACTCTGCATGTACTAATAGCATCTTTATTCTCACTTAACAAATACATTGCAGAAATCGCACTAGTCTGAATTACTGTTGATCGGATTTCAGACAGTAGAACCCCGGTCCAGAACAGAATTTTCCCCTGGTTTTTAAAATATTGCTGGAGAGCTTAATTGAATGATCGCACTTTATCACTTTGCGTTTTCTAAAAGTGGTCGAGAAAAGGAGGCAAGATTAGACAGTGTGTGTTTCAACCAAGTCACCAAAAGTGTAGTTTTTTGTGTTTCATCAGTCATTCCCAGTCGCTTCCGTCTACCCTCGTCGATTCCTAATTGAAAATATTTTATTTAAAACTTGTAATGGTTTACTATAACCTATAGACGGAATGACTTCCGCTTCGGAAACAAAATAAGGGAAGTTCCAAAAGTATTAAATCCATTAGCACTAATTAAGTTTCTATTTATCAATCTATCTAACTACAGCATCCGATTAGAAACTAAGTTGAAACAGAAGTACTCTCTTGGCGTTTGACCCAATGGAGAGTGAAAACTATTTTTATCAAACATAGTATCAGGAACAGTTTGGAATAATTAAAGCCTATTACAAGTATTATACCGAAAACATCGAAGATTAATGATTCAAACAAGGAAACTAAAACCGAATCCTGGACACCTTTATGGTCTTAAAGCAAAGATGATTTTTGCCTCGACAGTCAGGAATTCATTGAACAAGAGAAAATTTATAAAATTTCCGCAGCTTGTAAGCATTAACTAAACAATTTATTATTTTTTTATTTAACCTTGTGTTTAACCAAAACTGATTGTAATCATAATCTATTAGTGAGCTCAACCACAAGCGTTTTAGAGTCGCGGACGGCAAACGGAAGATGAATGTTCTTCGTTTTTGGCGCGTATTATCAACTTTTCGTCCAAAACGTAAAGTTGAAAATGCTAAAATGAGAGTTTTCTAACCAATTCGTGGGAGAAGATTTTCCAAACACGGCACTTGTTATTAGCCTAAAGAAAGATGAACGCGTCTCACAATTCACTCAGATAAAGCAATCTTCAAGGCGTTGAGGAGAAGTTCAGACTGGAGTACAAAAATCATCTTAACAAATATTGTATAACGGAAAGTTAAATATAAATAAATAAATAAACAAACAAAAAATCCTTAAACATTTCCGCGTTACATGTTTTATATAAACATATGTTGGCCCTTTTTGGCTAAGACGCTCAGCTTTGCAGGAAGAACTTACTAATGTCTCCAATATTTCCGGGGAAAATGAAACAGAAACCGGATCGTTGAAATGCACACCAGTTGATGGCTCACACTGAGCAGCTACACGCTAGCAAACGCATAATGGGGATTTTATTAAAACCTGTACACGCTGCCAAACAACGTGCCCTCAGATTCATAGGAAGAGCTGTAAACCAGCTCGTGACAGCGACGTTTCTCGAGAAGATGAAATGACACCTGTAGGGAAGCAACCTTATCTTTGCGTCTTCAAGGAAGAATAAAACAGTAAACTAAAACCGCACACCTTAAAAAGTTTCGCCTTAGGTTATCAAGTTCTTCGTGCGTTACTCCGTCCCCATTTTCCTAAATCTTGGCCACTCTTGTTCCTTTGGAGTTTACTGTCTTTACTTTCACTCCTTTGATTCCCCCGCCTACGAAAACCACTATTCTAAGATTTCGTTCGATTTGAAAGCAGTTTTCTTCATCGAAAAAAAAGGACATCGTGACAAAGCTCTTTTAACACATGATAATGACTAATTACTAAGTAACCCGCGGAGAGGTTAAGTTGACCTAGAACATCCCTAAACATCCCTAATATAACATGATACCACACTCAGATCCACAGGAAGCCGAGCTAACACAAGCCCGTGTCAGCGATATTTCTGGGGAAGAACTGAAACGATACATATTTGGGGGTGCTCAGAGTATAAACATGAACGCCTACAAAAAAGAGAACTAACAGTTTTGGAGCTAAGGACTACTTTATCGATTTGAAATGAGTAGCAGTACACTGATTGAGGTGTTTGGTCATATCGTGTTCAGTTTTACACGAGGCGTGACAGAGCACTACAACCCAGAAGAACCTGAATTCACGGCAGAGTCTTTTGGCTACGATCCTCTACAAAGCACAGGTCGAGAATGGTATTATCATCCTGTTGATGAGCTCATTTATCAAGAATACAGCGATAGAGAGGCCACAAGCTTGGACTATTTAGCGTCTAGTAGTCTCGATATAAAAGTTATAGACGCATGTTCGCCAGAGGAAAAAGAAGAAACACAGGAAGAGCAACAAAATGAAGATAGAGCAATGGCTTGGAAGCGACTCAGACCATCCGCTCTCCGTACAGTTTGTAAATCAATGTACATTGGAGCTTTGATTTCACTACTAACTGCTACCATCATTGGTTCAGTATACATGACGATTACCTATCTCTCTTACAAAACTAAACTCAACTGCCAATTTCAGCCAAAGAAGTCAATTCCGTTACAAGTGCAGTGGATGAGATCAATTTGTGGTATCATCTCATGTGCATTTATTTACATGTGGTACTTTGCAGGTACACTATTTCTTTTCCGCCCATATCAGTTAATGGGGTTAAAAAGAAAACTGATTTTGGTTTGCTGCCTTGGTTATTGTCTAGATTCACTTTATCGTGTGCTTCTACAAGTCCTAGGAATATCCCATTCCAAGAGTTCCTTGTTTCAAAAGAGTCCACAGAACTTCATATTCTTTATAAGTGTATGCTGGCAAATCTTTCTCTTAAAGAACCACTTCCGTATGCGACGGACAAAGAGACAGCAACTGACTTTTATGTTACAAATGATTCTCCCTGGCTATTTGTGCTTCCTTCTTGGTATGACGCTGGTCTTTTTTGTCTATCCGGCGTACAACAAACAACACAAGGAAGGGAAACTGCTAATTGCACTCTTCGCTCCTCTCATTGGAGTTATTGTCAAAGCAATCTCAAGAATTTCCGTTCAGCGGCTCTGGAACATTACCCATCCGGGATATTCGTATGCCTTGTTAGTGCCACTGTATTTTGGCACAGCGGTTATGTTTCGAGTTTTACAGGCGGATCTCAGCAGTGTGGAATCCATCGCTATTCTTGGAATAATTCACGGCGCTGCAGAAGTCATAGAACGAAGCACTATGGTTGTGATTGATCACATTTGCCATGCCATCTGGAAAAGAAAGACAGCTCCTTGGGGAAGTTTTCGTACTCCTCGCCGTGAGAGACTAAGGGCTGATATCGCTATCATGAGCATGTTATCTGAATCAACTGCTATAGTGGCCGTAAATGGATTTTTGCACTTTTATCGATTAATTTACTTACAAAACGCTCCCTTTTTAGAATTACTTCAGTCTTTTGCAATTAGAACGTCTGTTCCGCTGGTGATTGAGTGGTTTTTCATCAGCGTATCTCTTGCGATCGAGACTCGCTATCAGAATATGGCTGTCATGGCTGTTTGGCGAAGAAGATGGAAAAGACACATCTTAGTAGCATTGCTAAATGCGGTGCCTTTAGCTCTGTGGACCAGTACTAACCTTATAGAAGTTGTACATGGACGTTTCAATGAGGCTAACCAACCTTGCAAAATGCCGTTTACTTGAAAGCAGCAACGTAATTAACTTTACATGTACCCAGGGCAGAGAAATTGCAGAAATCGCACTCGTGTAAAACTCAGCAGACGGCCTGAGTATGTTATTGCGCGGGTCATTTGGTTCTATTTAGGATACAACATACAATGTTTATTTTGTACTTTGTAACTGTAGTCTTTCACGCAAAAAATCCTGTTCATAGACACACTACAACACTTATGACTTAAGACAAGATTTACAGAATTCCCAAAAAAATAAGCTTGAAACAAATATTTGGAGCAAAAGATACATGATTGTTTAGGACAACGTTGTCGAAACGATTTTACCCCAGTTCACTGTGATGATAATCGTAAATAACAAAGCAACGAGGGATTAATAAGTATAACGTTTCATAGTTCATAATCCCTCAAAACGTTTTATTGATTACTGTTTAAAGAAGCATACAATATATTATATTCCAATAAACTGTGTGAAGACATACGATGTCACGATATATTAATTCACAGTGTATTATGTCACGACATACTAGGTCACAGTCACGATATCTTACGTCACTGTAGCCCCTGCATATAACCTCACGATATATGCTGTCACGATATATCATGTCACGACATATAATGTCACGATATTTTACGGTATGTCACGAACATTATTATTCATTGCGTTATGTCACGATTAATTATTGAGTTATGTCACGATATACGCCTAGTCAGTTATTTTGTGATGTCAGTTCATTTTATTTTGTCTAATACCTTTTGTTTGCGTTTACTTTCTGAGGAAACATTGAATGAGTTTTAATATAAAAGCGAGAAAACCTAAGTTTACTTTCTTTATATACTCTAATACGTCATTTTACAAGTTAGGAAACCACAAAAAGTGCAAGTCAAGAGGTCAAGTCAGTGATTGTCAATGATGCCTTCCGCTGTTATTTGTTTTTGGCAGAGCAAAAATACAGTTTTAGTCGGTCGGTCGGTCGGTCGGTCGGTCATAAATTTGCCAAGGTTTCCCATCACGGAAACATTAACTTATTCTCGCATTTAAATATTGTCAGGACCTTTCCCTGACCACTCAAGCAAGCAGTCATTAAACCTTTTTAGCTTGGTATGTAAACTGCCTATCAAATACAGAGAAATCTCGAATTCTCAAACCTTTGATTTCTCGAACCTCCAACAAACTTGAACCAAAAGTCGTTTCCTTTGGATTTGCATAAGTTAGTTTCACCCCTTGATTTCACTACTTCCTGATTTCTCGAACCAATTTTCCTTTCCCATAAAGATTTAAATCTTCGAAATTCTACTGTTTCCCAAATTGTAAAAAAGAACAACAGAACATAGAACCTGAACATGATCGAAAATGTTGAAATTGCAGCTTCAGTTAGCTGCTGTCCATTGTTAGTAACAAAAAGGAAACAGTACACAGTACCCTGATAGGGTGTTTGGTGATATCGTGTTCAGTTTTACACGAGGCATCACAGAGTACAACAACACAAGACGCCTTAATTTGACGTTATTCGCCTTGGCTCAGCGTCCATTTTAACGAGGTCCTACTTTAATAGCTGAAGTCCGACATTAATTTAAATGATTCTCGCATTTTAATTGTCGGGACGTTTCTCTGACCACGCAAGCAAGCAGTCATTAGACCTTTTTAGCTTCGTAGAATTTTTCCTTTTAATATCTATCTGAAAATTATCCATTCATTTCCACGTGATTTTTTTTTTCAATTTGAAAGAAATAATTCTCAAGGGCAACATCACATGGTCTGAAATTCAACAACAAACAAACGGAGCTAAAAACGTCTGTTTCCATTTCAGCGTTTCAGGGTAGGAGACGTTTCGTACCCACGGACTATTCGCACGAAATGGAGCACCAGCCCGTCCCAGACCCCCTAATGTTTTGGTTCCATGCCACATAAGCAAGACTCATTCAAAACAGATAACCTGTTTATAGCTTCTATTTATAGTGGACTTTGCTTAACTGAAAAACACAAAACTTTACATGAACAACATATGATACTGGTTTGTTTGATACAAAACAACTTGGTAATTAGAGAGATAACGCATGACGTTATACGGCAAACGCGAGCTTGCCTTTTCTTTGGCTTACTTTTTATGGAATTCTAAAATTTATCCCTCCGATCGATAAAAATAAGGGAAAAATACCACATTCAAGACAAACACAGAACTTCTCATTTCTGCGTACGAACACCAAACGGCAGAAGTTGAATTTTTGCCGTTAGCGGAGAATATAAACGTCATGTTTAATCTCTCTGATAGGATGGGTACGAAACGTCCAGATTGACTGGGTACGAATCATTCGAGTAGGATACGAATCGTCTGAGTACGAAACCTCATTGGATACGAAACATCTGGTAGGCCTTAAAATGTTTATAGTATATTTCATATTAGGTTTTATATTTCAACTACAAAACACGTGAACCTGACGTTATTCGCCTCGGTGTCAGTACTCGTGTGGTTTGACTGCCGCAAATACGTTGAAGTCAAACTTTAAAATAAACCATCAATCAATCAATCAATCAATCAACTTTAATCATCGCCCATTAACACTTCGGGACTTTTTCCTAACCATCCGGGCCAAGCAATTAATTACCCATCCGGGATAGTCGTATGCCTTGTTAGTGCCGCTGTATTTTGGCACAGCGGTGGGATGTCGAGTTCTAGCAAGCAGCTAATTTCCGTCTCAGCGGAAGGTTTCATTCTTGAAACCATGAATTATAGAAATATTAAATACAAAAGAGTTTTACACTTTCAGTTTTATCGACGGATACAAAAAACACTAAACAGAAATCTGTTAACTATCTGTTCTCAGTACAGCGTCAATGCGTTAGGTGCAATTTAATCATTTGCATTCGTTCAAGTTAGGTGAAAATGAGTAGCAGTACACTAATAGAGGTGTTTGGACATATCGTGTTCAGTTTTACACGAGGCGTGACAGAGCACTACAACCCAGAAGAACCTGAATTCACAGCAGAGTCTTTTGGCTACGATCCTCTACAGAGCACAGGTCGAGAATGGTATTATCTTCCTGTTGATGAGCTTATTTATCAAGAATACAGCGACAGAGAAGCCACAAGCTTGGACTATCTAGCGTCTAGCAGTCTTGATGTGAGGGTTATAGACGCGTGCTCGCCAGAGGAAAATGAAGAAACACAAGATGATCAACAAGATGAAGATAGAGCAATGGCTTGGAAGCGACTCAGACCATCCGCTCTCCGTACAGTTTGCAAATCAATGTACATTGGAGCTTTGATATCACTACTAACTGCTACCATCATAGGTTCAGTTTACATGTTGATTACCTATCTCTCATACAAAACTAATCTTATCTGCCAATTTCAGCCAAAGAAGTCAATACCATTACAAGTCCAGTGGATGAAAACAATTTGTGATATCATCTCTGGTGCGTTTACTTACACGTGGTGCTTTGCAATCATGTTGTTTCTGTTTCCGCCCACATCAGTTAATGGGGGTGAAAATAAAACTGATTCTGGTTTGTTCCCTTGGCTATATTCTAGATACAATTTATCGCGTGGCTCTGCAAGTCTTGGACATATCTCATTCCAAGACATCTGATTTACAAAAGATTCCACTCAACGTTTCGTATTTTTATCAGTGTATGTTGTCAAGTTTATCTTTATAACGAATCACTTTCGTATGCAACGGACACGGAAACAGCAGGTGACTTTTTTCATACAAATGATTCTACCCGGCTGTTCCCCCTTTCCTTGTTTGGTTATCACCGCAGCCTATTTTATTTACCCAGCCTTTAACAAACAAGACAAGGAAGGAAAATTACTCATCGCAATTTTCTCTCCTCTCATTGGAGTCATTCTCAAAGCAATCTCGAGAATTTCAGTTCAGCGGTTATGGAACATTACCCATCCGGGATATTCGTATGCCTTGTTGGTGCCGCTGTATTTTGGCACAGCGGTGGGACTTCGAGTTTTACAAGCGGATCTTGACAGTTTACAATCCATTGCTATTCTTGGAATAATTCATGGCGCTGCAGAAGTCATAGAGCGAAGCACCATGGTTGTTATTGATCACATTTGTCATGTTATTAGCAAACGAACATCAGTTCCTTGGGGAAGTTTTCGTACTCCTCGCCGTGAGAGACTAATGGCCGATATCGCTATTATGAGCATGTTATATGAATCAACTGCTATTGTGGCCGTTAATGGGTTTTTGCACCTTTATCAATTTATTTTCGTACAAAACGCTTCCTTTTTAGAGTTACTGCAGTCGTTTGCAATTAGAACGTCAGTTCCGCTGGTGATTGAGTGGTTTTTCGTCAGCGTCTCTTTGGCGATCGAGACTCGCTATCAGAATATGGCTGTCATGGCTGTTTGGCGAAGACGATGGAAGAGACACATCTTGGTAGCAATCGTAAATGTGGTACCATTAGCTCTGTGGCAATTGTACTAACCTCATAGAAGTTGTACATGGACGTTTCAATGAGGCAAACCAGCCTTGCAAAATGCCGTTTACTTGAAAGCAACAATGCAATAAACTACAGATGTGCCCAGAAACAAAGAAATTGCAGAAATCGAACTCGTGTAAAACTCAGCAGACGGTCTAAGTATGCTATTGTATGCGTCATTTGGTTCTAACAGGATACAAGACACATTGCTTCTTTTTACTTTTTTGTAATTGTAGTTTTCCGAACAAAAATCCTTGGATTGATCTTCAGAGAGGATCACAGACAAACTTAAACACTTATGCTTCAAGCATAACAGAAGACGCAAAAAATGAGCTTAAAACAAATACTTGGAGTAAAAAGTATTGTTTTTTTTTCTTTTCAAATAATGTCATTTTCTAAAATCTATTTTTTCCTTCATTTTCTTCTTCACCTCTCGCCTCTAATAGCTACGCTAATAAATTGCGGGAGGTGAAAAAAATTGTAAATATTTATGTGTGAATTAAAAGTAATTGTTATTTTTGTTGTCGATTGTTTAGACAACGTTGTCGAAACGATTTTACCCCTAGTGCATTGCGATGATAATCGTAAGTTACAAACGAAGCAACGAGGGAATTAATAAGCATAACGTTTGACAGTTCATAATCCCTCAAATTGTTTATTGATTCTTGTTCAAAGAAGCATACAATATATTATATTCCGATAAACTGTGTTATTAAAGACAAGCTGTCACGATTTATAATATTACAATATATTATGTCACGATATATAATGACACGACATCTTATGTCATGGCAGTCCCAAAAGAAGTATAGAAACTCACGATATATGCTGTCACGACATATTGTGTCAAGATATATTACGCTATGTCATGACACATTATTATTGATGAGTTACAGCGTTATGTTACGATATATTCGTACGTAGCATTCCATTGCACGTTGAAAATTGAAAATGATTTCACCATTTGAATTATCGGGACTATTCCCTGAGCACTCAATCAAGCAGTAAATTCTGTGAACTTAATTTCCCTCTCAGGAGGGGTTGGTACTCATTCTTTGAACAGTGAATAGAAATGCTAAATAGGAGAGTTTTAATTTTCAGTTTCGACGGCGGATATTCACCAGAATTCCGTAAACTGTCAGTTCTAAGTACGGCATCAATACGTCAGGTAAAATTTAACCATTCGCATTCGTATTTATACCTAATCGTACCTTTTTGGTACGCTTCGGCGGCATATCAGGCGAGTTTCGTCGAGCCATGGTGCCGCCGAAGCGTACCATAAAGGTACGATTAGGTATTTACCGTACTCAAGTTCAGAATTTAGCGAAACATTTGGGAACTCCGATTCTATTGTTTTAGTCTGAATGTTTCAGTACTTGTCGCCAAACATCGCACAATTGGCGAGCGCGCTCAAGTTTTGTTTTGGCGGGAAAGTTTTTACTTCTTTTACGACCTGTAAAAACTAGCTAATCTTAAATTACGAGGTTCTGATTTATTGGTAAAACCTCTTTTCAATTCATCGTACGGTAACAGTACTTTACTTGAAAGTGTCCATAATATCGTGGCGTATCAGGTCAGTGACTTGATATCGTAGGATATCAGGACAGAAGATCGTGCTTCTGATTGGCTACTTGCGAATTTGGGTACGGTAAGAGGTGAATGCGAGTAGCAGTACACTGATAGAGGTGTTTGGTCATATCGTGTTCAGTTTTACACGACCCGTGAGAGGGCACTACAACCCAGAAGAACCTGAATACACAGCAGAGTCTTTTGAAAATGATAACACGAGGGGTATTCAACCAACAAAGACGGCACTTGTTTGCCCAACCTAAGAACCATCAACGCGGTTCACAATTTGCTTAAAAGTCCCGCAAGACTGAGCAATCTGTAAGGCAGAGAGAATAAGTCCGGACAGAGGCAACATGAAGAAAAGAACAGAACTTTTGAACTTTCCAAAACTTTGAACTTCTATTTTCAAAATAAAATACCTTAAAGAATAAAGCGTTACGTTACATCATACAATGTATAAAACACACGTTAACCGGCCTTTTTGTTAAAACGCTCAGCTTCGCAGGAAGAACTTACTTCACATTAGACAGTGTAGGTTTAGTATTTTTAAAGTATTTCTGTTTTATTCGGATACAATTATTATTATATCAATTTGAATTATTTTTAATTAGTGTCCCAATATAGGGAAAACTTTGTTTACAATATTTGCCTTCTTTTACAAAGAATGTTTTCTAAAGTTTTCTTTTACTGGAAGGGAATTTTGTTCATCGAAAAAAAAAAAAACTTTCTTCACATATAACAAGACGTCTAATGTCGTTCCTGTGGGAATAAATGTATTGGTCTATACAAGCAGAAGTAGTATTAGAATTGAGAATTATGGAAATTGCAAATATATTTGTCGTGTGATGTATAAAAATAGGTACCGATAGGATATATATATAAGGGCTATTGATATGGAAATCTAGGGTTTTATATCTACACTTTGTCTGTGGCTATCGGTAGACTGATTATAATAAGAATGATTCATCCAATCTGAAATAAAATTTCGGTGGCCTCTGTCCACCTTCAAAGTAAAATGATGTCCGTCAGATTACTGCATTTGAAGGCTTTAGAAAGCTTGCAATTATAGAGGTTTAATATCTTTATAATTGCAAGCTTTCTAAGGCCTTCAAATGCAGTAATCTAAACAGAATTTACCCAAATGGACGCGAGCAACGTAACAAAACAGATCAATACAAAGGAGGTGAAGTTGAGCTCCAAGAACGCAAATCTCAACAATCAAACTAAGGGGAGCTTAAAACAACTGAAAGAAACCCTAGCTCGCATTGCTTAGAGACTGCAGTAGCCTTGAAAAGACTCGGATCTTAGACCTTCGTAACTGTGATAAAGAAACATTATCCTGCAAGCTAATAGCACGTTAATGATAAACAAGATCACGGTTAAAGAAATCCACTGATCCGAAACATTTTATAGACTACAACATTCTTTAAGGATCTTGCAACAAATATGAGCCGATAAAAGTAACTAAATATGCAAAGAGCTAGCAAACACGACAACATTAAGAATATTAGTGAAACGGCCATGGAGAGCGTGAAATCCTCCGTTAAACATACTGAAGGCTAAAATTCATTTAGCGACCAGCCGAGCAGGTGTCATGATTGGCATGTCACTGTTTATAGAGCGGTTTTCACTTGAGTGTCGAAAGTTAATTGCGTTTGCTTTGGTTTTGCATTGCTACGCTTAGTGATTGGCTTAAAAATCTCGCGCCAATTTCTCAGCTAATCAGAACTAAAACCAAAACCAATCGTGACTCGCTCGCGCACGTTTTCCCGCGCTTCGTGCCGGCTTCATGTATTTGCTTCGAGTTTTGATTGGTTCACTGGATTGTCTGTGTCCTTTGTGATTGGCCAGAGTAATTACTTTGGTTTTGGTTGTACGACACTCAATTGAAAACTGCTCTATCGCCACAAATAAAGCGCGCTGAAACGACTAAAACGTCAGCTGAAACGTTCTTCAACAATAGAAGCAACACGACATCCCAATGACGTATGTGCAAAGTGATTCGCTTCCATTGGTCAAAGTAATCACAAATCAAAAAGTCGTTAAAAAAATATTGATACAAATTTCAAGCAATCCTCGCGCTTTGCAATTTGTGCCTACAACTGAAAACAAAATTTGCCAGTTTTTCACTGCGTTCTTCCGCAGATATCATACAGAATAATGATTATTCGAATTAAACTATTTTTAGTGCATGACAGTATTACACAGAGATCTGTTAGCGAGAGGTGAAAGCCCTTAGGGTTAGGATTCGATACCGAATTTAATAATTGCCCCAATTGAATTCGAGACTTTCACTTTCAGTTTCATCAATTGATAAATAAATATCCAATGCGTTTGGTGAAATTTGATAATTCTCATTCGTATGAGAAAGGTGAAAATGAGTAGCAGTAAACTGATAGAGGTGTTTGGTCATATCGTGTTCAGTTTTACACGAGGCGTGACAGAGCACTACAACCCAGAAGAACCTGAATTCACGGCAGAGACTATTGGCTACGAACTTCTACAAAGCACAGGTCGAGAATGGTATTATCTTCCTGTTGATGAGCTCATTTATCAAGAATACAGCGACAGAGAAGCCACAAGCTTGGACTACCTAGCGTCTAGCAGTCTCGATGTAAGTGTTATAGACGCGTGTTCGCCAGAGGAAAATGAAGAAACACAGGACGATCAACAAGATGAAGATAGACCAATGGCTTGGAAGCGACTCAGACCATCCGCTCTCCGTACAATTTGTAAATCAATGTACATTGGAGCTTTGATTTCACTACTAACTGCTACCATCATAGGTTCAGTATACATGTTGATTACTTATCTCTCTTACAAAACTAAACTTACCTGCCAATTTCAGCCAGAGAAGTCAATACCATTACAACTGCAGTGGTTGAAAACAATTTGTGATATCATCTCATGTGCGTTTATTTACGCGTGGTGCTTTGCAACGATGTTGTTTCTTTTTCGCCCGTATCAGTTAATGGGGGTGAAAAGAAAACTGATTCTGGTATCCTGCCTTGGCTACTGTCTAGATACAGTTTATCGTGTGCTTCTACAAGTCCTTGGAATCTCTCATTCCAAGATTTCTGCGTTACAAAAGATTCCACTCAACGTCATCTTTCTAATCAGTGTGTGTTGTCAAGTCTATTTTATAACTAATCACTTCCGTATGCGACGGACAAGAAGACAGCAAGGGACTTTTTTCTTACAAATGATTCTGCCCGGCTGTTGCCATTTCCTTGTTGGTTTCACTGCAGCCTCTTCTATCTACCCAGTGTATAACAAACAAGACAAGGAAGGCAAATTGCTAATTGCAATTTTCTCTCCTCTCATTGTAGTCGTTCTCAAAGCAATCTCGAGAATTTCCGTTCAGCGGTTATGGAACATTACCCATCCGGGATATTCGTACGCCTTGTTAGTGCCGCTGTATTTTGGCTCAGCGGTTATGTTTCGAGTTTTACAAGCGGATCTTGACACTTTGCAATCCATCGCTATTCTTGGAATAATTCATGGCGCTGCAGAAGTCATAGAGCGAAGCACCATGGTTGTTATTGATCACATTTGTCATGTTATTTGCAAACGAACATCAGCTCCTTGGGGAAGGTTTCGTACTCCTCGCTGTGAAAGACTAATGGCTGATATCGCTATCATGAGCATGTTATATGAATCAACTGCTATAGTGGCCGTAAATGGATTTTTGCACTTTTACCAGTTAATTTTTGTACAAGACGCTTCCTGCTTAGAGTTACTACAGTCTTTTGCAGTTAAAACGTCAGTTCCGCTGATTATTGAGTGGTTTTTCACCAGCGTATCTCTAGCGATCGAGACTCGCTATCAGAATATGGCTGTCATGGCTGTTTGGCGAAGAAGATGGAAAAGACACATCTTGGTAGCAATCGTAAATGTAGTACCATTAGCTCTGTGGACTTGTACTAACCTCATAGAAGTTGTACATGGACGTTTTAACGAGGCTAACCAGTCTTGCAAAATGCCGTTTACTTGAAAGCAGCAAGTAATAAATTATAGAAGTACCCAGGACAAAGAAATTGCAGAAATCGCATTCCTGTAAACTGAACTCAGTAAACGGCCTAAGTATGCTATTGTATGCGTCATTTGGTTTTATTAGGATACAAGAAGCAATGTTTTGTACTTTGTAACTGTAGTTTTCCGAACAAAAAATCTCTATTCGATCTTCAGAGAGGATCATAGGGACACTTGAACACTTCTGCTTCAAGATAAGTTTTACCAGCATTCAATAAAGAATTCGCAAAAATTAAGCTTGAAACAAATATTTGGAGAAAAAGATTGCTTTGGACAACGTTGTCGATACGATTTTACCTCAGTGCATTGCGATAATAATCCTTAATAACGAAACAATGAGGGAATTAATAAGCATAATCTATAATACCTTCATAATCTATAATACCTTTTATAATCTATAATACCTTTTGTCTGTGTTTAGGGACGGAACATTATTTTTCTGGAGGGGGAGGGGGTGGTATGAAACTATTTAAAAAAATTGTTGCATGGGCTAAAAAGATAAAACAAATTGCTTGCAAACACGATATGTATAAAAAATAGTTTGCATCCGCGAAATTTAAAAAAAAAGTTTGCAGAGGAAAATTTTTCATATCCCCGGAAACAGTTACGACTTTTAAAATAAAAGCGAAAAAAACCTAAGTTTACTGCCTTTTCTCTAATGCTTTATTTTTACATCTCAGGAAACCAAAAAATCGAAGTCAAGACGTGAAGTTCAGGCAATGTTAATGGTGCATTTCACTGTTATTTTTGGCACAACAAGAATATAGTTTTATTAGTTTATTACTCAAATACAGTGGAATTTCGAATTCTAGATCCCTCGATTTCTCGAACTTTCCAATAACTTGAAGCAAAAGTCGTTTTCTTTGGATTTACATAAATTAGTTTCACTCCCAATTTCACGAATTCTCGAAACAATTTTCGTTTTTTATAGTGATTCGAAAAATCGGTCCATTTTAACAAAGTGCTACTTTATTAACTGCAGTCCCACATCAATTAAAACGATTCTCGCATTTTAATTGTCGGGACTTTTCCCTGACCACTCAAGCAAGCAGTCTAGTCAAAAGACTTTTAGATTCGTATGTAAATTGCCCATTTCAAATCATGTGATGGTTTCTAAAGAACTTTCTTTTATCTTTCTGAAAGTTATCCATTTATCTACACGTGGATTTTTTTTACATTTGAAAGAAATAATTCTCAAGGGTAACATCACATTGTCTCAAATGGGGCAACAGACAAACAAAGCTAAAAACGTCTACTCGGTAAACTTTGTTTCCCTTTCAGCGTTTAACGGTAGGAGGTACTCATTCTTAAAATTATGCTTTATACTTGGTATTTGATTCAATCTTTAAAACAGGTGAGCCTGACGTTATTTTGACTACTGCAAATACGTTCAAGTCCTACTTCAAAATGGTTTCCGCCGAACATTCGAGCAATACAGGCAAAAATAAAGTTACCACAAAGTTTTTCATAGCATGGTAACAGTTTGAGTACAGCTGACAAAAACTTACCAAAACTTTAGCTCTCAAGCTACCCCACGAGAGAAAAATGGATTTGAACTTATCTACATTTCAGTTAAAGAGACGTTTCACGCCAGTTTAAAACAAAATGGCGGGCGTTTTAAACATTTTTACGAGGTTTGACTTTAATTTACTCGAGAATGCTTTAGAGTTTAATCACGGGGTCACTTTCAAATAGTATATAAAATTTTACCGTTCTACGAGCAGTTTTTGGTGATTAATTTTTGCACTTATTGCTCGAACTTTCAGCGGAATCCGTCTTAAAATAAATGATCACCCATTTACTTTTTAGGGACTTTTCCCTAATCACCCAAGCAAGCAGTTAATTAACTTTTCAACAGGGGGTAAATATTTTTCCAACAATGAAAAGAAATACTGAATACAAAAGAGTTTCACTTTCAGTTCCATCGACGGATATAAAAAACACTGAACAGAAATCTGTTAACTATCATTCCAGCGTCAATGTGTTAGGTCGTATGAGATAGGTTAAAATGAGTGGCAGTACACTCATAGAGGTGTTTTGGCATATCGTGTTAGGTTTTACACGAGGCGTGACAGAGCACTACAACCCAGAAGAACCTGAATTCACAGCAGAGTCTTTTGGCTACGATCCTCTTCAAAGCACAGGTCGAGAATGGTATTATCATCTTGTCGATGAGCTTATTTATCAAGAATACAGCGACAGAGAAGCCAGAAGCTTGGACTATCTAGCATCTAGCCGTCTTAATGTGAAGGTTATAAACGCGTGCTCGCCAGAGGAAAACGAAGAAACACATGAAGATCAGCAAGACGAAGACAGAGCATTAGCATGGAAAAGATTTAGACCATCCGCTCTCCGTACAGTTTGTAAATCAATGTACATTGGAGCTTTGATTTCACTGCTAACTGCTACCATCATAGGTTCAGTATACATGCTTATCTCGTATCTCTCATACAGAACTATTCTTATCTGCCAATTTACGCCAAAGAAGTCAATACCATTACAAGTGCAGTGGATGAGAACAATTTGTAATATCATCTCATGTGCGTTTATTTACGCGTGGTACTTTGCAACGATTTTGGTTCTTTTTCGCCCGTATCAGTTAATGGGGGTGAAAAGAAAACTGATTCTGGTATCCTGCCTTGGCTACTGTCTAGATACAGTTTATCGTGTGGTTCTGCAAGTCCTGGGAAGGCCTTATTTCAAGACATATGCTTTACAAAAGATTCCACTCAACGTTTTGTTTTTTATCAGTGTATGCTTTCAAGTTTATTTTATAACGAATCACTTCCGCATGCGACGGACAAGAAAAGAGCAGGTGACTTTTTTCTTACAAATGATTGTGCCTGGCTGTTCTCATTTATTTTTTGCTTTCACTGCAGCCTATTTTATTTACCCAGCTTTTAACAAACAAGACAAGGAGGGAAAATTGCTAATCGCAATTTTTTCTCCCGTGATTGGAGTCGTTCTCAAAGCAATCTCGAGAATTTCCGTTCAGCGGTTATGGAACATTACCCATCCGGGATATTCTTATGCCTTATTAGTGCCGCTGTATTTCGGCACAGCGGTGGGATATCGAGTTTTACAGGCGGATCTTGACAGTTTGCAGTCCATTGCTATTCTTGGAATAATTCACGGCGCTGCCGAAGTCATAGAGCGAAGCACTATGGTTGTTATTGATCACATATGCCATGCCATTTGGAAAAGAACATCACCTCCTTGGGGAAGTTTTCGTACTCCTCGCCGTGAGAGACTAATGGCCGATATCGCTATCATGAGTATGTTATATGAATCAACTGCTATAGTGGCCGTTAACGGGTATTTGCTCTTTTATCAAATTATTTTCGTACAAAATGCTTCCCTATTAGAGTTACTACAGTCTTTTGCATTAAGAACTTCAGTTCCGCTGATTATTGAGTGGTTTTTCATCAGCGCGTCTCTTGCGATCGAGACTCGCTATCAGAATATGGCTGTCATGGCTGTTTGGCGAAGAAGATGGAAAAGACACATCTTGGTAGCAATTATAAATGCTGTGCCTTTGGCAACGTGGACAAGTACTAACCTCATAGAAGTTGTACATGGAGGCTTTAATGATGCTAAACAGCCTTGCAAAATGCCATTTACTTGAAAGCAGCAAAGAAAGAAACAAACTCTACATGTACGCAGGGCAAACAAATTGCTAAAGAAAGACTCCTGTAAAACTCAGAAGAAAGCCCGGGGATGCTCTTGCACGCGTCATTTGGTTCTATTTAGGATACAAGTAGCAATGTTATTATTTATTTTTTTAACAGTAGTTTTCTAAACAAAAAATCCTTCAATTGAGTTAATTGACAGTAAAACACTTATGGCTCAGCACAAGAGATAAAAATAAGCTTGAAACAAATAATTGGCGCAAAAGATACGTGATTGGTTTGGGTAACATTGTCGAAACGATGTTATCACAGTCAACAGCGATGATAATCGTAAATAACGAAGCAATAAGGGAATCAATATAATGGACGTAACGTTTCACAGTTCCTAATCCCTACAAAATTGTAAAGACGTCACGATATATTTAATCACTGTATATTACGGCACGATATATTTAGTCACGTTATAAAATGTCACAATATCTTATGTCACTATAGTCGCATTGTGTAACGTCACGATATATGTTGTCACGGCATATTATGTGACGACATTATATTTCGACATGTCACGACACATTATTATTGATTGAGATGTGTGGCGATATATTTGTAATAAGTATTTGTGATGTATAAACTTGTATATAATTATATGCAAAAGCACTTTCAACATATGGAAGCAATGATAGGTCCGATTTTTAAGGTAGACAAAAAACAAAAATAATGATCAACATTGCATAAATTTGGGGCAAATTACTCGACTCCCGTAGCCTGCAGAACAGGCGGTTTTTTTTGCGGGTCGAAGCGCAAAGTGCGAGTTTTTATTTCGCGGGTTGCGTGGGGGCGAGCGCGAAGGAAAAATAAACGTGCTCGTGGGTCGCGCTTCGCAAAAAAACCCTGCAAAAAATAAACCGCCTGTTCTGCAGGCTACGACTCCCGTTGGGGGAACTCGGAAAATCTTTTTCCGAGTATTCTACTTGAGCCCCCACTTGAGAACGCTTCTTCATTCATTTTCACTTTATCCAAGTTGCCATTCCACTTAACATTTTTATTTATTTTTTTTCAACCCGGGTGGAAGGGGGAATGCCCGTCGTCTCGCTTAAGTGTATACATTCAACTCTTTCTTAGACAGACACTGTCGGGACCGGTTCCAATTGCCGTCTTAGAGAGGTGTCCATCTTACAGGGAGTTTAATTACAGTAAAATGACTGAATAACGACAGGGAAGGGACCAACACCAGGTGTTCGTCTTATAGGTGTTTGTTAAAAGAGATTTGACTGTAAATTATGGATATTGGTCTCTCTAAAGGATTTCAGGACATAACGGATTTTTTGCTGTCAGTCTCGTTTAGGGTTGCATGTGAAGATTATAGTAATTTAAAAAACGTTGTGTTGGCGGTATACAGTCAAATTTCTGTTGTCTTGTGATTATGTTAATTTTATGATTCTATAGCAGCGTGTATTCAAGGAGAGGTGGCTATTTAATCAAGGTACAATTAAAAATAAATGTTCAGTATCACCATTACTCACGTTTGTTTTGATATTCTTGGCCCTGTCTGCATACAGAAGTGTGTTACGAGTTTCCTCAAAGGATCCACTTGCAGGACTTGCATGAGCAATCATGACTGTCCGACAGTTACCACCCAATGAATCCTGCAAAATTAAAAGGGGTTATATCAGCATCTGTTTCCCATCAGCTACCAATACAAAGTCAACTAAGCAGGTCTTTAGAAATCAGCAACCAGTTAAAAAGAATGATATAGCCATGTGATGTAAAAAATATATTCTGATACCGTAAAATGCTGATTCTATCGTGATGTACACCCCCTCCCCTAAATTATAAGCTCCTCCTGTTATAGGCCCATTTGCTAACAAAAACATTGTACTGGTCGTGATCCCTCCCAGATATAAGCCCTTCTCTCATCCAATTTTTCCATATTAACTTACATGTACTAAAATCCTCACAGAAGGTAATTTGCAATTCTCGTACAAAAAGGCAATGACATGTTTGCAAGTAGAGGGCAGATCAAAAGGTTTAAATAGGGTACATGTAGCTTTCTTATAACATATCCCTGGTTAATCATATAGTGTTTTTTTTGGTCAGCTAATTCCCAAACAGTCTTTTTAAGCCGCTTATGGGCCACCTACATATAAGCTCCCCTAGTCAGCCCACCCAAAACCCTTATTAAGTTGTCAAAGTGACATAACACGTTACTGTACCTTTAAGAGCCTGGTCAGTTTACTATCTCTGTAGTTGACATAATGGCCACGATTTTCACCTGAAATTAGTGGAAAGAATGACTAGTTAGGATCGCTTCATAAGTCATGGAGCAGCTAGGTTTGAATTGAATGTCACAAAACCAAAACCAAAGTAATCACTCTGGCCACTCACAAAGGACACAAACAATCCAGGGATGCAGCAAAACTTGAAGAAAATGTATGTAGCCGGAGTGAAGTATGGGGAAATGTGTGTGAGTGAGTCACAATTTGTTTTGGTTTGCCTTCTTTTCAGTAAATGTAGTAATGCAAAACCAAAGCATGTGCATTTATTACTTTCACAGTCAATTGAAAACCACTGTACTTCCAGTAAGTTAGGGTTTGTACTTACTCAATGCATTGATGCAGTTTCCCAAGGCAAGCAGGGAACGGTTGATGTGTGCTCCTTCTATCATCCTTTTGCCACGATTCTAGAAGGGAAAAAAGTAGTTGCCTCTTTACTGCAAGCAGAAAAAAACGCCACAAACTAAAAGCATGAAATTCTGAACACTAATACAAGTAGAAGAAATGTGTGGCATTTAGTAACGAGAATGTATCTTTTGAGCTTGGGATTACTTGCCTTGGTCTGTGCAGCTCTCTCAGATCCAGCCAAATCAATCATGAAAAGCTTCCCAACTCTAAATTCATCAATTGTATTTTTGACACGGCTCTTCTGGGTTACTGTTACCTATAAAAAAATGGCAAGTGTGATGTACATATTGTGTGGTTCCAGAAAATGTCCACACTCCCCCCACAGAAGGGTTTGGAAATTCCTGGGGGTGGGGGAGGGGAGGGGGTTCTCAGAGGCCAAAAAACTTTGAAGGAAATTTATGAAGCTTAATTGGAATTTCCAGAGGGTGGGGGTCCTTAGGAAAAATCCCTTCCATGGGGGGGTTTGGATAATGTTTGGAACTACACATTAGTTGCATGAATTAAATCATTTTGTAGCTCAGATTATTCAACACAAAATGCCACCGAAAATAATTAAAAATTCTAAAAGTAATGAACCCTTGAAAGTAGTGACCCCCCAAAAAGGGATAAAATTTAAGGATTGTTATAGCCTGTTTCAGTTGTTCGGTTTATAGGGAACAACACGAAAAGAAAACGTGGAGCAAAAAAATAAGAAGAGGCTGGGGGTGGGGAGAGAGCAAAGGAACATAGCCTACATGTGGCTGTGACACCCAAGATTCCTTTTTTGAGGGGGAAGGGGAGGGGTAAAAATTATCTTGGAAAATGTTATTAAGACAGTGCAGTTAATATCCAAAGGTAGCTCTTACCTGGAGGATTGCATGTGATCTTGATGAAGTTTTGTTGGCAGCGGTTGGCTCACTTGTTCTTTGTTTGTTTCCCATTACAAGCAAGTCCATTACCTTAATAAGTAAGAACAGAAATAAAATAAAAAATAAATACTATAAATGCAACGAAGTGATATTTAATAAATAAATATTAAATAAATTGAATAATTATGGTGGATTTTCATCAGTTCTTAATTTGGCAAATTAATGCCCATTTTCACATGACTTCATTGAAAGTAATACACATTTGCTTTGGTTTTACATTTAGAGCGGTTTTCACTTGAGTGTCGAAAGTTAATTGCGTTTGCTTTGGTTTTGCATTGCTACGCTTAGTGATTGGCTCAAAAATCTTGCGCCACTTTCTCAGCCAATCAGAACAAAAACCAAAACCAATCATGACTCGCTCGCGCACGTTTTCCCACGCTTCGTGCCGGCCACATGTATTTGCTTCGAGTTTTGATTGGTTCACTGGATTGTCTGTGTTCTTTGTGATTGGCCAGAGTAATTACTTTGGTTTTGGTTTTACGACACTCAATTGAAAACTGCTCTACTAGATTTAGTGATTGGTTTTTATAAAACACTAGTGCCACTTTTTTCAACCAATCAGAAGTGAAGCCAAATTCAATCATGACTCACTCAATACACCTCACGCCAGCTGCATAAGTATTAACTTGAATATTGATTGATTCACTGGATTGTTTGTGTACAGTTTGTGACTGGCAGAAGTTATAACTTTGGTTTTGGTTTTACCACACTCAATCAAGAATTCCTCTGGCCCAAAGGCTCCATAGCAACAGTCTGGTATCAGTAAAGTGTAGTGTGACTGTATGCACACCATTTCAAGTGTCAGATATCAAACTGTACTAACCTCACTAGTTTTCTTGGCTTGAACTTCAGAGATCCCAGCCACCACAACTCCCCGACCATCTTCACGCAACTCAAGAAATCCAGATGATGGGTTTAACAAGTCACGAATCATTTCATTGTAGATCTATAGGATAAAAGGAAGAATAAATTAAGTAACATCATGCAAATTTTTCTTTATTGGTTTATTTAAATCTCATCTATGGATTGTAAAACCCGGCAGTAACCTGCAACAAACTAAATTCCCTGACTTTTTTTTCTTTGAAAAGACTCTTAGAATTTTTATGGCCATCAAATTTCTTGTCTTTTGCCAAATCTGTAGCAACAACAGCACAGGAGGCCAAAGAGTCTTTAGTTTAAGCAAAATCTTAAGATTCTCATGATGCGCTGATTTTGTAACTACTAATTTAAGAGAAGCTACACTGTAAATTATTATTGAATTCAGATGATAAGACTGACAATAGAACTTACTTCCAGATAGGACATCGATACTTTGTATTTCATATCTTCCTTGGTCTTGTCCATTTCAAAGAAAAGATCATTTAAGGTACGTGCCATTATACCAGGTTCTTTGTCAGTACCTAACATGGTGAAGGTTTTCCCAGCTCCTAAAACATATTAAAAACACATCTGGAATATTTTCATGTTGTCTTCAAACTGTTTACCATATGTTCCGGTATATCAAAATTTTAAATGGCTTTATTTACTTAATATTAAAAGGTCTATAAACAGTGCATCAAATAAATGAAATGACCAAATCAAATCAGATCTGTTTGGTTTCCTTAATTACAGTTTTTCAATTAGCCCAGGGTTTTCACCAAAAGCAGCTGGTTTGAGTATAGTTACCAAAGTGTTTGAAAGAATCTTTCTTTCATTAAGTTTTAATGAGAATTAATCAGGAAAATAGTCAATTTGTCTGAGCAAAAGAAAATTCAGAAGCCAAAGCTTTTCATTCGCCTAAATTGCTTATTAAATGCACCATGCATGTATAGCCGTCCCTAGCTCCATGTCTGAGTTACACTATTTTCAACTAAACTACAACTATTACCAAAATCATTTTGTACCTGATCAACTTACAATGACATACCAGTATCATTATTTTATTAGTGGTACTAGAAATTTGGGCTCTCTTGATAGAATGGGGTGTTAGGTACTTAACATTGAAAAAAAAAAATTTTTTTTTTTTTTTGGGGGGGGGGGGGTGAAATCTAGGATCATTAATCTGATGTCAAAGGTGACAAATAACGTTTTTTACTACAGCCATTTAACTATGATTCCTGTAATTTTCACTTTTACCTGTTGCTCCATAAGCAAAGACTGTAGCATTATATCCTGTGATGACATTTTCAATCAAAGGTTTGGCCACTGCCTTGTATACTTCAGCCTTTGAAAAGAACATTCAATTTATTCACATTTTTTATTTTGTTTCAACAAGTTTGCATTTGAGCCCAAGAAGCCTTGATGATCGTGAGTGCCTTCTTCTGTAATCAATAGCAAAAGCCAACCGGTAAAGGGAATCCCCCTAAGTGTTAAAAGTAATTCACATTAACTTTGGTTTTGCATTGCTACACTAACATGTAGAGATTGGTTCAAAAACCTTGCACCACTTTCTCATCCAATCAAAAAAACAAAACCAATCGTGACTCACTCACATGCATATTTTCCCACACTTTGCGCCATTAACATAATTAACATTTAGTTCGAGTTTTGATCAGTTCACTGAATTGTCTGTGCCTTTTGTGATTGGGCAGAGCGATCACTTTGGTTTTATGGCACTCAATTGAAAACCACTCGACCTGCTATATATTATGTTGTTACTACCCTTGTATGCGCAGTGGCCTTGTGGCTAGTTGAGGTTTGAGCCATAGCCAGGGCACTGCATTATGTTCTTAGCGAAGACACTTTACTCTCATACTACGTCTATTCACCCAGGTGTATACATGTATAGGTATCGGCAAATTTAATGTTGGGTGGTAACCCTGCGATCCTGGGGGAGTAGAAATTACTCCTGTCACTTCATGCTACGGAAACTGGGATAAGCTTCAGCCTATTGGGCCAACTAGGCTTCTATGAGGCCCTGCCAGGGGGGTTCCCGTGTTTCTTGTCTAAATTTAAAAATGCGCCATGTCGCTGTTTTATCAAACTTCGTGTCACTGTCGGTAGTAAAATTGAGTGGAAATTAATTACTTGTCCTTGTCCGAATTAAAGTTTTTCCAATAGGGTTGTCGTTTGTCGCAATTTTATTGTATGTGCTGTCGCTACTTTTTGGGCCATGTCACTTGTCGGAATTTACCCTGGCAGAGCCTCTTCTATGCAGACTTAACCTTTTTACCCACCCTTAACCTACCCTTGGATGGGATGCATGCTAGATCACTGCCACAGGTTCCTCCCAGCACTGTGGATACCAGCAGGTTGCCCTAACAACTTGCTGGTACCCAGTTACTCCTGGGTGGAGATCAAGAGGCACTGTGAGAGTATCTTGTCCAAGAACACAATACATGGAGTGCCTAAGACAGCACTTGGACCTGGACTGCTAGAGTTAGAGACTAATGTGCTGATCATCTGGCCACCACATTGCCCAGAGTGGGGTTGACAAAATAATTCAATTTTGTAAAGACAGCTGACTGCAGGCTAACCTGATTGGAGTTTGGCCCAAATGCACAATCAAAAATGTACTGCTTTTCCCTGGATCTGTTGGCTCTGAGAATGTCGTCTTGATCTTCATTGGGATCCTTTAACACAACCAGCTACAAAAAACATGTAGACATGCAACAAACATCAATATTAATATTGGTCTTTCACTTCTAGCAGCTAGTACGGTATTTAACTACGTTTGAATTACAGACCTGTAGCCAATTTATAAACTTATAGCCCAGCAAACAATGTATTATTATATTGCAGACTCATTTGTCAAATACTTACATGTAGTCAAAGTCTAAGAAAAACACTCATTGTCTGGAAATAACAGAAGCTGCAACATGCTATTTTTGTTGCACAAAAATATACCGTATTAAGTTTTGTGCACACCTCATTGCGTTGTAGCCAGACGTTGGTGATTTTTGGCATATCTGATCACGAGCAACAAAAATCTTGCATGTACCTGGCTATATGAAAACATATGTTGTGATTAAATTCATCTCAGTCTGGTTTTAAATTTTTTCAAACCAATTTGATTTTTATAATTATTTTTAGAATATACCAAATTTGAGACAAGGAAAAAGAAATATCAAGCTGTTGAAAAATTTTAAATCAAGCTTAAAGGTAAATTTAAACCACAACACAATTCAGTTTCAGTTGCCATGGCAACAAAAATGATTGCAGTGTGGAGAACTGTTCATGTTTTCTAATTTGATTGGTAAAAATAGGTTCAGCAAGAGCATCAAGGTAAAACTATCTTTTATGTAAGGAATATATCAAGGCACCAGCATGCCTAATAAGTCTGATAACTTTTGGCTTAAGAAGATGATTGTGTACAAAGCACCGACAAGTATAGTATCAATAATAGAAATGACCAATGTGCAATTAAGAATGCAAATTAAGGAGCGCCAGCTGGCCCTAATATAAAAGATAGAAGAAAAACAAAGAACAAGGAAATAAACAATTGAGCCAAGGTGAAGAAAAAATGCTAAGTCATTATCTCAGTGAGATTTGAATCCATCACAGTATCTCCAAAAACAGAATGGTTTTAACTTAGTAACTCTACAATGTAGCCATTAATGTACCAGGCTGAACAGAGGCAAGCGATGGGACTAGACCAGCCGTGATAATATGTCTGCACTGAAAAATCATATTTGCATTAGTCTTTATAATAACATGCACTGAAAACAATAACAATTTTGCTGATTCCAATATATAAAGATCTATGTGGCAAACAGCCAAGGTGAAATTATCTGTCCTATTAGTGATTGTTACCACAATGCCAAAAAAACAATAGGCCGCATCGTAAAGACAGAAATGATAAATAGCACTTAAAAATGCAAATGAATGGAAGTCATTTGGCTCTTAAGAATTAACTCAAGTATAAGGAAGTGAAACTTGAGACAAGGAAAAGAAAAAACCCTGATATCAGATGAATTTGAAACCATCACTCTTTGCAGATATTCACATGGAAATGAAACCAGAGACAACGTAAAGGGCAAGCGATGAGTAGCACAGGGTGACAAAGATTTTGTGACTATACATGCTCAATTTATTAAACAAGTCCTGGTATTATTCATCACCACCATCATCCCAGGCTGCTTTCTACGTAGGTTCAACCCTCCAAGTTTATTTTTTACCTTAGTGGCCATTTGGCCACGGGCTGCTCAGGTTTGGTCGCCAGTGAAAAATTTAGTAGCTAAATTAAGCTCACGCTTTCAATCCTTCTTCTCAATTTTAGTCGCCAGGCTGGCGACTTTGGTTCCAATTTAGTCGCCAGCTCCAAAATTTTAGTCGCCATGGCGACTAAAATGGTCTTAACTTGGAGGGTTGAGGTTAGGCCGAAGATCTTTGGTGTGGATTTCAAAATTGGGCAGCATACTAGCGTATGATTGTAGTCGGCACCTTTAAACTGGCATACAGTTTACTTATTTTAGGTAAGAATAATAGAGGACCTTGGCATAGACCCATAAAAAAATCTGGTGTATCATCGGCATGGCATGTACACGGAATGCACCCTGGCCTTATCCTTATCGTCATCATCATCATTATATAATATTAGTCAGTCACAACCACAGTTATGAAGCAAATGAAGCAGTTACAAAGAAAAATAAAAAAACAAACAAAACAAATGATGTTCATGCTTATACATTATATTACAATGTAAATGCGATTATGATTGTTTGGTAAACAATAAATAATATTTATTACATTGGAGAAGACTAGCTTGCAAACATGTATAGCTGAAGGGAAAGTATT
The DNA here is from genome assembly GCF_052425735.1 of Oculina patagonica. Lineage (NCBI taxonomy): Eukaryota > Metazoa > Cnidaria > Anthozoa > Scleractinia > Oculinidae > Oculina > Oculina patagonica. The sequence continues at coordinate 18,589,195 of NC_135769.1, forward strand.
TAATTCCATAACGCAAAAAAGTATAAATATTTTTTTAACTCAACTTGCTTTAAATTAATAGATTATATTTTTATGCAGGCAAGCACATGTAGCAGTGTCATGATCAGCTGGAGTACAATAAAGTGAATACCACAAAAACATCTGGTATGTAGCCGTGGAAAAATTGTGCTTCACACTATTGTTTCACGGCTAATACTGGTAGAACTTTTCAATTGAACTGTGACCTTCAAAATTTATACAGAATTCACTAAGATTATAAATCATAGCGAGTAAGCTTACGTTCTCATCCAACACATGGACAATTTCTGTGCATCTGTCGTCTTCGACTTCGCTTCCATTCAAGGGCCTCACTCGAACAGCAACCTTCGGAAACGAAATGATACAGAGGATAAATCACCGATCGCTTTATCGAATATTTACACAAGTTTCGATGATACGATACAAATGATTTTTCGCTTTCATATCGCAGCAAACAACAAACAGCTAAATTATGAGAAATGTCACACCATTTGTACACTCAAAGGACGATAGTTCGATTTCAGTCGCGTGCTATGGTTTACCTACCATCAAGGTTTGAGTGCTTTCCTTCCCCTTCTCCTTGTCTGACATGATGACTTCTCAATTTACTTAGCAGATACTTGTTGTGATGAATACCGAGAATCGAAACGACTGCAAACCAAATGCAGCCGCGCTTTGAACTCTATCTCCATTGTCAACATTTCGAAATTCGAACGTTTGCGCGCAAAATAAACGAGCATCTTCGCACTTCGCGAACGTGCTACATTTTGAGCGAGGAAGGAGCGAACAAAACACAAGTACAACACAAGATTATAGTGCTCTATTTTGCCTTGTAATTGCTTCCCTCCTCGTCTTTGTTGTATAAAATCCACTTCACAAGTTCGCTACTTGGATCAACCAACCAATCACAAAGCAGAGCTAATAATATTTTGACACCTGTGTGACATCACATATTGACACGTAGTCAAGGTGACAAAGGCAATATATTCACCACCTTCAGCACTACAGCTCTAGAAGTTTACCAAGGTCACCATGGACTTTTTGATTTGAAGGATTACAAAAAAAAGTTTGTGTTTCGAAATAAGTCAGTTTCTGTCGTGTAAATTTTTACTGTCTCTTTATTTGTAGGAACAACTGCAAAAAAATGACAAAAACAAGAACAAACCTGCAGTCTAATTACCCCCAGAATGGGGGCCAGAATAACCCCAGTGATTTGTACATTAAAATTAATCAAACTGCTTTGTTATCTGGTCTTAGCCTGCAAAAAGAAAGAAAAAGAAGAAACAAGAAAAAATGTACTTAGTTCCCGACTCATCCGCGCTCTCTACAGTCCCTCACGGTTTTTCGCGCCTCAGTTTGGTGGAGTTTTCCGTCTTTTCCCTTTCGAAACAAAAGGATCGGCCACCCTAAATTTTTGCAATGTAGCAGTCTTGCCGTTTTTATAATATTCAAGTTTTCTAAAAAAAACTTTAAGCCCCCTGATTTCACTTCGTATGAACGGGAGCATATGAATCGAACATGTACAGTGAAACCAAGCCAAGTGACTGGGAAAATATTTTCGCTAAATCAGCGTTATTTTAAAATTTCCATATATTTTTCGATTACTGGGGCAAAGAATACTTAACAATTGGACTACGAGCCCGAGTTTTCTATGAGCAATTATAGTTCACCACTAAATTTTCTCCGATTCTGATTGGTTTAAATTGAACACGTGACGCGATAGTGCCCGTCCGCCGGATAGGCATGAATAGATTGTGCTTGTAAATTCAGGAAATGTTGCTCCACAATATACCCAAAAGTTGCTCTAAAGTTGCTCAAATATCAAAAAGCTGCCACAAAAATTTAGAAAATTTGCTTGCTCTCTAGAGTCGTTTTGTTTTAGATAAATACTCAAAACGTGTTTGTTCGTTTGCCATTTAAACATTTTCATTAAATATTCTTACAATAGCCCAATTTCGATATATTAAAATTCAGCCTAAAACAATAGACCTCAGGACGAGGCTCCGGGACCAAACTATAGAGTTTGTGGGGTTTATTCCCCGGAGCCTCGTAGTGATGTCTATTGTTTTAGGCTGAATTTTAAAATATCGAAATTGGGCTATTATTAAAAGGATCCAAAAATCTATTGTTATGCTGTGTGCTGCTCACTAGTATTTTTAAAATAAAAAACAAAAAATAAATTAATTAATTAATTAAAAAATTAAAAAAAAAAGAGTTTTGATAAAACCAGTTTTAATAAAATCCTTCGAAATGAAAGGACCTTTTATGATTTGGATCGGTTTTATATCAATTTTTTGCTCAAAAGTTGCCAAGGAAGGCAAAAATTGCCCTAGGTTGCTGGTACTTCAAAAAGTTGCTCAAAACGCTAAAAGTTGCTCAAAAGTTGCCGAGCACAATCTATTTATGCCTACCGCCGGAGGGCACTATCAGCCCATAGTGCCCTCCCGAGAAAAATGCCCGGATCGATAGTGCCCGCCTATGGAGGTATATCTATGACAAAATTCAATACTCAGTAGTTGAAAAAAAATCATCGAAATCAGGAATGCATCAATCCAAAGTTGAATGGCAACAATCCGATTCAGCAAATAGCCATAATGCAAAAAGGCAAAACGCAAGGAGGCATAACGCACAGGCATCACGCAAACAGGCATCACGCATGTAGGCATCACGCAAACAGGCATCACGCAAGTAGGCAAAACGCAAACAGGCATCACGCAAACAGGCATCACGCAAGTAGGCATCACGCAAACAGGCATCACGCAAGTAGGCAAAACGCAAACAGGCATCACGCAAAGCAAAAATTTTGGGGGGGCATCGTTTTCTTGGGGAGCTTGGGAACGAGGCTTGATTTGGTAGCCGAGCCTTTTTTCACGATAGCGAAATTTTCGCAAAATATCCACTCAAACGTTTTGATAGTATCAGATATTTGTTTAGAATTGTCAAGCGATTCCAAAAATGATTTTAATTTTCTAGTTGACATATTATCCGAACTTCTGCATACCATAAAACCGCTATGTTCGCGGCACATATTATATTATTTTTCGATGAGCTATGAACACAAAACGGATCGAAATCCGCCAATCACAGCCCACTAGCATGACCTTGTGAACTTGAGGGCTCATTTGCATGAAGCCAACTCCGAGAAACTCCGGTTTTCAACTTGCTAGAACTCCCGCAAGAACGAAACGATTTTGTTATGCACAAGCCCGTAAAATTCGTTTGCTTGGGAACCGAAATAATTTTAAGAATCGCTTGGCAAGTTTACCGACGACAGCAAAAAGAATCGCTGTAAAACCGTGTTGATTTCATGCAAATGAGCCCTCAAGTTCACAAGGTCATGCTAGTGGGCTGTAATTGGCGGATTTCGATTCGTTTTGTGTTCATAGCTCATCGAAAAATAAGCGGGCTGAGCCAAAAATTTTCCAAGTGCCGCGAACATAGCGGTTTTATGGTTTATAATTCGTCAACTAGAAAATTAAAATCATTTTTGGAATCGCTTGACAATTCTAAACAAATATCTGATACTATCAAAACGTTTGAGTGGATATTTTGCGAAAATTTCGCTATCGTGAAAAAAGGCTCGGCTACCAAATCAAGCCTCGTTCCCAAACTCCCCAAGAAAACGATGCCCCCCCCCCAAAATTTTTGCTTTGCGTGATGCCTGTTTGCGTTTTGCCTACTTGCGTGATGCCTGTTTGCGTGATGCCTGTTTGCGTTATGCCTCCTTGCGTTTTGCCTACTTGCGTTATGCCTCTTTGCGTCTTGCCTACTTGCGTCATGCCTGTTTGCGTTATGCCTATTAGCGTGATGCCTGTTTGTATGATGCCTTTTAGGGTTTTGCCTTCTGGCGTTTTGCCTTTTTGCATTATGGCTATTTGCTGAATCGGATTGTTGCCATTCAACTTTGGATTGATGCATTCCTGATTTCGATGATTTTATTTCAACTACTGAGTATTGAATTTTGTCATAGATATACCTCCATACCCGCCCGCGACTTTTTTTTATTAAACAAGCGTGCCTGCAGACAAAAAAACCCAATCAAATGCACTGCATTTAGTGGGTTTCTTGTCTGATTTCGTTTCGTTTGTTAAATTTCGGCTTTCAATTGAGTTTTTATCCTGAAAAGTAAAAAAATTCACGATGCTGTCGTTTTTGTATGTGCGCGCGGAAGAAAATTTAGTGGTGAACAATAAAGACAATAGAGTGTTTCTGTCTCGGAACTATCGGTCTGATAGTTGCCCCTTGGAAATTTGATGTTCTTAAAACTAGCATATTATCCCTCGAAGCTTCGCTTCTCGGGCTAATATTTGTTTTAAGAACATCAAATTTCCGCGGGGCAACTATCAGCCGATAGTTCCTCAACAGAAACACTCTATTGTTAAATTATAGTTCACTACTAAATTTTCTCCGATTCTGATTGGTTTGAATTGAACACGTGACGCGATAGTGCCTGTCCGCCGGAGGGCACTATCAGCCCATAGTGCCCTCCCGTGAAAAATGCCCGGATCGATAGTGCCCGCCCGTGACTGTTTTTTGTAAACAAGCTGCCTGCAGACAAAAAAACCCAACCAAATTCACTGCATTTAGTGGGTTTCTCTTCTGGTTTCGTTTCGTTTGTTAAATTTCGGCTTTCAATTGAGTTTTTTATCCTGAAAAGTAAAAATAATTCACGATGCTGGGCGCACGATGCTCGATGCTTCGCTTCTCGGGCTAATATTTGTTTTAAGAACATCAAATTTCCGCGGGGCACCTATCTCGATAGTTCCTCGACAGAAACACTCTATTGTTAAAATAGAAAACAGTGGGAGAACCAATCAGATTCGCGGATTTCCAATAGAACACAGCTGAGTTTCTACTAATGTTTGTTATACCGAGGACTTCGTTATATAAATCGAGGTTCCGCTTAGTCCAGTCCCTGAATTCTAACTCTTTCTTCTCGTGCCAGGGTTCAACCCCTAAAAAGCGCGCGCGGAAGAGCGGAAAGTTCAGGGCATTGGACTTGGTTTCACTGTATTCCTTGCTGTCAGTTGTTTCGCTTGCCACCCTGATAACATTTTATTTGTCTCGATCAGTGTGTTTACCGGACAACTGAAAACTAAAGAAGTAAAACAGTAGGGCAGCTTCTTTTATCGAGATTTTTATGATAGCCTGACCCATTCCTAGGGCTTTCCACAAGTTGCTCGGCAACTTTTTGGCATTTTCATGTTTCGAGCAACTTTTTCCCCTTCGAGCAACTTTTTTCCTCTCGAGCAACTTGTTGCATTTTGAGCAATTTTTATACCGAAGATCTCCGAAGATTATCCGAGTGTTGTTCTAAGGCAATACGAACGTTTCCGAAGATTTACGAAGTTTGCCGAAGATTTTCGAGGAACATCTGAAGACGTTTCAACTTTCGGCTCATTCTGCATTAAAACATTTCAAAACTCGTCATCAAACATGACGTCATCGATATGTTCACGACTTTTCTCAGTTAAAGAAACCTTTGTTATATAACAAATTTTCCCCTTATATGTTATTTATATACTTCTTTTGCTGTAAAATTGCATAAAACTGCGTAGAAATCTTACCCTCAAAGAGAAAAAAAGCTATATTTAGAGAAATTCTCTTGATTGGAAGCAGCGTTTTGGATTTTTTGGAGCAACTTTGGAGCAACTTTTATTATCAAAAGCAACTTTTTTGGATTTTTGGAGCAACTTTTGAGCAACTTTTTGAGAAATTACGGGCAACTTTTTGGGAAATCTCGAGCAACTTGTGAAAAGCCCTACCCATTCCTTTATTCATTTGAGGAGGAACCAAATGAATTTCTGAGCAAAAATTAGTAAGAAAGTTTTGATCACCAGCCTGAGTTACGCAGCCGTTGTTTGGGGTGGTTGCCCAACGCCCCATTTTGCGTACGGTAACAGGCAGAGAGCGATGTCAATGGGTGAGATGAATTCGAAGTGATGACGATTAGTGGACTTGAAGTAAATAAATATAGATTTAGGTCTTAAAACTAAAGAAAAAATAGATGAGCACTATCCTCAACCGGATGGGCGCTCACGGTAAGGGGCGTGGAGGGTTGTTTCACTGTGTTTTTTTTTCCGTTTCATTCCTATATCGGAACGTTCCATTATTATACCTTATTGCTTAACTTTTGTCTTATCGTATGCTTCAAATGAAATTAAGCTATAATCCCCCTAAGGTCCCCTAAGGTGGACTGACAAAATAATGCTTTATGGTCCTGCGACGTTCTTAATACTTGTGTTCCGTTTAACCAAGAAGAATTAGTGCGGTTTTCTTTTGACTGTCGGAATTCAGACCAAGGTCCAGGACATGCAGTCTGGCCAATCAGGAATCAGCAATGACGAGCTTGCTGCAAAAACGCAAATAACAAAAGCGCGGAAACACGATTGGTTTGGTTTTGCTCCTCATTCATGATGAAACCACTGCATTAATGATTCAGAGATGAAGCTACTGCAAGTTAAAGCACTTTGTACAGAACAACCACGAAAATGCAAAACCAAACTTATAAAGGTTATTTTTTTGGAAACCCGCCCTCCAGAATAGACGGTGTGTCAATATACTTGCCAGAAACCCCATAATACAGTCATAATGAAAAAAATACTCTATTGCTTAGAGAAATAGTTCCTGGGTTAGCCAGTCGCGTGGTTGAATTTGATAAGTGGAGGCATAGTTAGTACAGTCCCTCTACTATGAGTAGAGGGAATTTCGCATTTGAAAAAGGGTTGGAAAGGAATTCGTCTGAAATATGTTTGGTCTATAGATGAATACCGCATAACTTTCAGTCAATTAACAAATAAAAAGATCTTAACCGTGGTTTCTTCTGGTATAAATTACGCAAGGGAGTGACGGGTGAAACACTGACGAGCCGCGGGCGAGCGTTATAAAATTAATTAAAGTTGAACTCACGTCCACTTAGTAACCTGCGATCAGGCTTTTTTTTTAATCATCGCAGGTTATCTACTTAGCAGAATCATGTTCTTATTAATTTTGCGATAGAGCTGTCTATTTTAATCGTGAAATTTATCTGTTGGTTTGCAAAAAAAGATATTTGTTACAAATTTAAAAACTGCACGCATACGATTGATAGTCACCCCTATCAAATTTGTCAATGTACTTTGTATTTCAGCTTTATCTTAATCACTGAAGTATCTTACTTTTAGTATACATTTTAAAATTTTCAAATGATTTTTTTCCTTTTCCTTAGTATTTTAAAATTATTAACCTGTTAACTTTAAGGTTGTTCACAAAACTGAAGAGCCATACAAGACAAGGAGACTAGATGACTATGAACCCCCGCATTACCCTCATTGTAATAAAAACAATTAAGCTTTTGCCTTTCCTTGGTTTATTACAAACCCTTTACAAAGTCCTTGCAAACATTAGTTCAGTAATACAGTCAACTCTCGTTAAAGCGGACACGCTCGGGGCGTCGTTTGGTGTCCGTTATAGTGAGAGCCCATAATAGCGGGAGTCATTTCCAGTCAAACCTCTTTCGCCGGGGATCTGGTTTTTGTCCGTAATAGCGAGTGTTCGCAATAGCGGGATGTCCGCAAGGCGAGAGTTAACTGCATACCAGGTCAAATTTAGACATAATTTAATTAGTTGGCCTTTAGAGTACTTTTACAGAAAATTCTCCAAATCATCATCCCCCTCACACAACTAAAACATGATATACCGGTAGCTAGGAAAAAAAAATGCAAAGTCTGTTTTAGAATGAAGTAACTTTAAGTGTTCTTATTCTCCCTGTATGGTGTGCTACTACATTATAAGTCATCAAACCTTACTTGTCAGTTTGCATCAACAAAAGTAAATTCCGAGATACACATGAAACAAACTTGAATTACAGCTTGCCTTTAGACAGGCAACTCTCAAAAATGTTTACTTGTCCAGGGTAGTTATTTGCTTGTCTAAGTTTATTTTTTGGGTCTAAAAATCAACACTCAGGTCAGCAGATGGCTTGCATGCACCCTTATTTCTTAGGCAAGTGAAAATTAAAACTTACTTGCCCAACAGAAAAAATCTACTTGTCCTGGAGGAAAAGACAGGACCTTTTTTCGAGCCCTGAATTATTACTTAGTGATCATATACTATCTGATTTAAAATTATACACTCGTAGCTATTAAAATATAGTCAAATTTTGTTTTATTATAATTTTTTGTGTGTGAAATACTTGGCCACTTAACAAATGGCCACTTCACTTAATACATGTTTTATAGAGCTTTATGCAGTAGTATGCAATTAAGTGGCCAGGTGTTGTGCATTTAATAATTTTACATTACATTATAGTCTTTTCCAAAGACTGTTCTCTGCTACACTTTTTTCAACAATGATAAAAAGTTGTACTGCTGGTAAGGACAACATATCTGTTAGAAACTTGACAACTTTCTCTTCATTGCCAATACACTGAGGAGACGAAAGTTTGGAGTCTAAATTGTAGTAATTGTCATTTATTTTCCGAACTGCAAACCAGTGAGGTCTCTTGATGGGTACTTCTAGCCAAATAAGATTAACATTTGATGGTTTGTTCACTACAAATCCAAAGATCTGCTGAAGTTCAAGTGTTTCTAGGCCCCTGCAATAAAGGAAAATCAACATGTATAAATTTAATTAAACAGAAACAAATCAATGGATTGCTTCATCACTGCTGTACAAACAGGAGTCAAGCGCCAACACTGATGAGAGAACCCTGGCTCCTTCAATCCTAATAGGATTGGGACAGAGTTCAGTAACTGCACTTTTACCTCTCATGAATTAGCAGACTCTCAGCTTCTAGTGCAATTTTTGATTGAGTGTTGTAAATCCAAAACCAAAGCAATCATTTGGCCAATCAAAAGACACAGACAATCCATTGGACCAGTCAAAACACTAAGCAAATACAAAAAGCCAGTATGAAATGTAGGAAAACGGGTGTGAGCGAATCACAATTTATATTGGTTTTGGTTTTACTTTTTATTGGTTAAGAAATTCAAAATGGTGCAAGTTGTTTTAAACCAATTAGTTATTACTAAACATAGTAATGCAAAACCAAACTCAACTGATAATCGTTCTGTTTGAAATCCACAAATCTGATTGGTTCTCCCATTGTTATCTATTCGCTGATAGAATACAATTACATTTGTTCTCGACTTTTCTGTGTGAATCTGTTCTCTTGCCAACCATTTAATGCTAATGTCAACTGGCTGCCTGGCTCCACTAGCCCTTATGGTTATTCCAGGCAGCCAGTACTCTTACTTTTTTGTGTAAGTGTAAGAGTACATTAAAGGTTGTTGCTGTTGTTGTTGTTGTTGGGAGTACTAAATCACTCAGACTTTGCACCCTCATTTTTGAGTTATTTTTTCAAAATAGCTCTTTAGTCGGCGCGATGGACCTGTAATCAGTGAAGTATGTGGGTTTGTCACACCAATCAGATTTCAGGTACTATCGGAACCAATCAAATTGTAGCTTATAAAGGGGAAGCAAACTGACGTAGTCAGCAATTTCGTTCGAAGTTTTTAGATTAGAAGGAGGCGGAATCGGTGAGTTGTGATTTAACCCTGGATTAAAAACGTTTTTCGTAACGCCCGCCTGCTTACAACGCACACGCCGTGAGCAAAAGGCCCAACAATAACTTGTTATTCGTCTTATTCGAGCGTACGTTTGGAGAGGCTAGCTTTCCTGACCGTAGTAAAAATAACATATAACATTTGCACAAAGCAGATTTGAAGAATAATGTTGTCATTACTTTTGCCGCCCGCTTTGCGAAGTTCGTTGGGAAATTGGAAAGTTTGTTATGAAGTTGCCAAATAGGTTGCGAGTTTGTGAATCAAATTGTGAGCTTCGATACAAAGTTCCCAACTTCGGCCCGAAATTAATAAAACCTTCTATAATTATGTTATCAAAAAGGGCTTTGCTACGCTAAACTATTGGAAACAAATGTCATAAAAATAAAAAACTTTTATGTTCAGCGAGCCGTAAACATGTTGTCTCGAACAAATTAGTCTGTCGCGTCGCGTCAGCTTCGATCAAAATCAATAAACCATCCAGTTTCATCCGGTTTACAAACGCAAAAGACTTGAAATTGAAGACAGTGAAGATTATGCCTCACAGAAATCGTTAAATATGTGTTTTCATACAAAAAAGTTAAAATTTGACCAAATTTCTACCTGCATGAAATTTATTTATCGCCAAATCACTTGCGTGATCGCTGCTGCGAAACGTTGTCTTGCACTTCAAGCTACTTCAACTTTCCTTGACAAGCTCTAAAATCTTCGAGTTCAGAAATCGCCATGACTTTCGAGCAACATGTCTTGTTTCTCCTCAACTACCAAAACTTCGAAAGTTCAGTCGGGCCGAAGTTGGGAACTTATCGAAGTTCGCAATTTGATTCGCAAACTCGCAACGTAATTGGCAACTTCATAACAAAGTTTCCAATTTCCCAACAAACTTCGCAAAGCGGGCGGCCAAAGTAAACTGAAATCAACTGTAAAACATCTCGTTCAAATATTTAATGAACCAGTACAAGTACTAGTATTAACTTTGCTGTTAAAAGCAACTACAATGGATAGCAAAAACAGAATAAGAGCGTGCCATTCCGTGACAGTTTGATATCTCAATTAGTTCTTGTTTGTTGAATAGAATTTAGGTTGTAAATGAAAGAAAATCTTTGTTGAACAGTTCTGACAGGAAACAAAGACTCCAGGTATACTGCGCTTTAAAGAACTTTCCCGAAGAACGTGGTTTTTGATTTGATGCGTTTATTACTTCGTTTATTATAGTACTTTTCGTTCAATGTCTGTATGAAAACGTGGCTTTTTCGAGAAAAACAAGGGTATCGTGTTACGTTCGTTTTTAAAAAACAAAGGTCTCATGTTACAAAAGTGAGAAAAACAACAATATAGTAAGTAAGTAAGTAAGTAAAGTCTTTATTTAACGAGGGTAGCACTAAAATAGCATAAAAACACTAACAAACCAGTGGCCCTCAATAATTATTTACAATAAAATATAAAAATACACAGAACAATACGAATATTAAAACTATGGATAAACTATGAAATATTACGAATAAAAATACAAGAAATACGAGATAAAATATTACAAGAAGCTCTTAGAGCTTTAAACTGCGCTGGTCACGTGACCACCCTAAGGGTAGCCATGGGGGGAGAATAAAAATGCACCCCACCCCCTTATATCCCCTTTATCTGCGTCAAACAATGTTGCGACTGACAAGCAAAATGGTAAGAAAACACCTTGTGTGACATTTCATGGTTGACTAGTTCCATCCGCAATTAAATATTTTTCCTATATGCTAATGCTGGCCAAATTTAATTCCCACGATCCTGATCCGTAAACCAAAAAAACGCTTATCCGGACGACGGGATTTTTTGGGCGAAGGTTTACAACAACTGCCCCTGGGTCTCCGAGGATAAACTTTACAATTGATAAGTACGTCTGGCTTCACGCAAGGAACGTAAATATCCGTGAGAATTTTGACAGTATTCCTATTTGCATAAAACTGAAAATGGCCCAATGACAATGTTTCGCAGTTTCTATAAAGTTACTACTATTTTTGAACCTCTTCAACAGTTCAAAATTTATTTGACCCTGTTTCGGTTTTCGTATTACAATAGGCGGTTGTAAAAATGCAGCGTCTGACAAACTTTGTGTACATTTCATGGTTGACTTGTTCTAGCCGCGATTAATAATTTTTCTTATATGCAAATTCTGGCCGAATTCCCACGTGCGGACGCTGAAGCTGTTTTTAGAACAGAGGGTATTTCCCTAGCATACCGAATGACGTAAGCGGTACAAGTCAGGGCATGTTTGTGAAGGGAATTTTTCTTTTTCTCTAAAATCCTTTCAATGACACAGGCCCAACAAAAAATAGATTACCCTTAAGAGAAATACTTTGCAATAAATTTGTTTAGTAAAGACCAAAGGATTCGCAAAGATTTGATAGGTAGCTTACATAGCTTTAAAACATTACGTGACTTGAGCTCTAGCCGATCGAAAGTGAAACTTGTCATGTCAGCACATTCTTTTACACCAACGTAATGGTATTTATTCACAGATTCTGGCCCGCTTAATTATATTTCTCTTTGAAAGCGTGGAAATTTAGTATTTTCCATGGACTTAACGCTTCAAAATGGAATAGTTCACAATAAACATACTTTATAAAGACAAAAATAGAGAAACTTTTTCCATTTGTTACTGATTTGTAGCTTCTAAACATTACGTGACTTCAAGCTCGACCGAGTGGAGGTCTGGGACAGGTCACCGACAAAACGAAAAAAAATAATAATAACAAGAAGCTCTTAGAGCTTAAAACTGCGCTGGTCACGTGACCAACCTAGGGGTAGTCTTGCGGGGAGAATAAAAAATGCACCCCCACCCCCTTATATTCCCTTTATTTGCGTCAAACAATGTTGCGACTGACAAGCAAAATGTGGGGGAACAAAAAATGCACACACCCCTTATCCCCTTTACCTGTGTCAAAAAATGTTGCGACTGACAAACAAAATGGTAAGAAAACACCTTGTGTGACATTTCATGGTTGGCTAGTTTCATCTGCAATTAAATATTTTTTTTTAATATACGCTAATGCTGGCCAAATTTAATTCCCACGATCCTGATCCGTGAAACCAAAAAAATCGCTTATCGGAACAACGGGATTTTTCAGGCGAAAGTTGCCCCTGGGTCTGCAAGATCAATTCATAAGTCTTGCTTCACGCCAGAAACGTAAGTATCCGTGAGAATTTCGACAGTATTCCCTATTTGCATAAAACTGAAAACTGGCCCAATGACAATGTTTCGCAGTTTCTATAAAGTAAGTACTATTTTTGAACCTCTTCAACAGTTCAAAATTTATTTGACCCTGTTTCGGTTTTCGTATTACAATAGGCGGTTGTAAAAATGCAGCGTCTGACAAACTTTGTGTGACATTTCATGGTTGACTTGTTCTAGCCGCGATTAATAATTTTTCTTATATGCAAATTTTGGCCGAATTCCCACGCGCGGACGCTGAAGCTGTTTTTAGAACAGAGGGTATTTCCCTAGCATACCGAATGACGTAAGCGGTACAAGTCAGGGCATGTTTGTGAAGGGAATTGTTTTTTATCTCTAAAATCCTTTCAATGACACAGGCCCAAAAATAATAGATTACCCTTCAAAGAGAAATACATGCAATAAATTTGTTTAGTAAAGACCAAAGGATTCGCAAAGATTTGATAGGTAGCTTATAATAGCTTTAAAACATTACGTGACTTGAGCTCTAGCCGATCGAAAGTGAAACTTGTCATGTCAGCACATTCTTTTACACCAACGTAATGGTATTTATTCACAGATTCCGGCTGGCCCGCTAAATTATATTTCTCTTTGAAAGCGTGGAAATTTAGTATTTTCCATGGACTAAACGCTTCAAAATGGAATAGTTCACAATAAACATACTTTATAAAGACAAAAAAAGAGAAACTTTTTCCATTTGTTACTGATTTGTAGCTTCTAAACATATCGTGACTTCAAGCTCGACCGAGTGGAGGTCTGGGACAGGTCACCGACAAAACGAAAAAAAACAAGAGCTCTTAGAGCTTACAACTGCGCTGGTCTCGTGAGCACTTTACGGGAGCCATGTGGGGGGAACAAAAAATGCATCCCTCCCCCCTTATCCCCTTTACCTGCGTCGAACAATGTTGCGACTGACAAACAAGATGGTAAGAAAACACCTTGCGTGACATTTCATGGTTGACTAGTTCCATCCGAAATTAAATATTTTTCTTATATGCTAATGGTGGCCAAATTTAATTCCCACGATCCTGATTCGTGAAACAAAAAAATCTTTTAAATCAGCATCCAGTGTTGTCTTGAATTACCGTTTAAAGATTGAATAACCAGCTCCGAAAATGGAATATTGGAGCAAATAATTAAATCAAATTTGAGAAGAACACTAGACCTGCGTTTTGCTGAATGGGAATTCCCCGGGGAATTAATTTACCAATGAGGTAACCCTTGCAAGTCAGGGCATGTTTGTCTCAGTGGTTTTCCATCAGATTTTAGAAATCCTATAGATGACACAGCTCCAAAAATAAATAATGCTAAAAAGTCGAACATTTCACACTTAACATGCTAAGTTTAGACCAGAGGATTTGTTTAGTTTCCGTTTGTAGCAGATTTAAACCTTTCAGAGCATTGCGTGATTCTTGCCGATCAGTGCCTTGTGAAAGTAGAAATTTGCTAACGCCAGCACATTCCAGGACACAGACGTAATGAAAAATAAGTGTAAATTCTTGCCCGCTAAAGCGAATTTTTCTTTTAAAGCATCAAATTTTAGTATTTTCTGACTCAAACGCTTCAAAATACTCCACACTGATTTTTTTAAGTAAAGACCAAAGGATTCGCAAAGATTTCAAAGGAGGCTGGATAGCTTTGAAAAATTACGTGTCGAAAGTGAAACTTGTCATGTCAGCACATTCTTTGACACCAACGTAATGGCATTTATTTACAGATTCTGGCCCGCTGAATTATATTTCTCTTTGAAAACTGGCCCAGTGACAATGTTTTGTAGTTTCTATACTGTTAGTATTATTTTTGCCCCTATTTTGGTTTTCGTATTACAATAGACGGTTGTAAAAATGCAGCGACTGACAAAATTTGTGTGACATTTCATGGTTGACTTGTTCCAGCCGCGATTAATAATTTTTCCTATATGCAAATTCTGGCCGAATTCTCACGCGCGGACGCTGAATTAAGCACAGAGGGAATTTTCCTAGCATACTGAATGACGTAAGCGGTACAGGGCATGTTTGTGAAGGGAATTTTTCTTCATATCTCTAACCTTTCAATGACACAGCCAAAAAATAGATTACGCCATAAATTTGTTTAGTAAAGACCAAAGGATTCGCAAAGATTTGAAAGGTAGCTTATAATGGCTTTAAAACATTACGTGACTCGAGGTCTAGTCGATCGAAAGTGAAACTTGTCATGTCGGCACATTCTTTGACATCAACGTAATGGCATTTAGTTACAGATTCTGGCCCACTGAATTATATTTCTCTTTGAAAGCGTGGAAATTTAGTATTTTCCATGAGTCAAATGCTTTAAAGTCGAATATCTCACACAAAACATTCTTTGTAAAGACAAAAATAAGAAAATTTTTCCATTTGTTACTGATTTGTAGCTTCTAATCATCGCGTGAAATGAAGCTTGACCGAGTGGAGGTTTGGGACAGGTCACCGACATAACGAAAAATAATAATAAACCCCGTGCAGAGCAAGAACTGCGCAGCGCAGTTAAAAAAGGTAAAAAGAGTAAAAGTGTAACTAAATTACAGAATAAAATGATTTAAAAGCTGCTGTTCTTTAAAAATTCTCTTCCAAAGAGAGTTCCTAAAAGCTTTAATCGTTGATAATTTTCGCATAAATAGGGGTAGGCTGTTCCATTCTTTACAAGCAGTCACGGTAAAAGTTCTGCCACCTTCAGTTAATCGTTTTATAACTGGATGAACAATATTAAAGTTGGCATATCTTGTATTTCGTGAATGAGTCTCGCTAGTAAGCTTAAGTAAGCTTTTCAGATAGGTGGGTACATGCCCCTGTAAACGCTTGTATATAATACAGCACTTAGTTAGTTTAGCCTGTTCAGTAAATGGTATCCAGTTAACAGGCCCGTAGGCTGGTTTTTGCCCGGGTAGGTTCGTTTTCTTTTAGAACGGACCATTAGTTACCAGTGTCCCACTAATTTAAAAAAAAATACCGTTACTGAAGAAGATTTTCCAGTTGTAGTCGACGGGGGTGAAGGTGGGCGTAACAGTTGACTACCGTGTCTAGCTCCACGGGGGTATCGTAGTGAATGTGCAGAAGCGCAAGGTTGGACAACCTTTCTTTTCCCATTGACGCTCGCATGTAGTTATTCAGTCGTCGCAACGTGCTTGCACTTCGTTCACATTCGCATGATGTTACTGGTATGGTGCAGGCAATTTTTAGAAGAATGCTGATGTTTGGAAAGAGGTCATCATCACAATCTTTGATTGCCACTGCAGGTGAAGCTGGCCTTAATTCCGGTTCCATCGCCAGGTATCGACCTCTCCATCGCATAAGCTCCATTTCAAACATTTCAGGGGAGGGGAGATCATCATTGTACTTGTTAACAGCTGCTTCAAGATTAACATTCTTTGAACAGAGAACACTTGGTACGAGACCAAGCAGTGACGCGGCAACGGTCGCCGAAGGTGAAAACTGCTCATTGATGCACATGATGATGTGATCAAGGAGAGGAATTGCCGATGTTCTTGATGCACTCGATGTTCTGTAAGCACAAAATGGCGACCACTTGCTTCAGGCCACGACCGTTCAAAGATAGACGTTGGGCCCTAGACCGAGAAAACCCTTCGGCATCCTAAATAAATTTTTCACTTAAAAATATTAAGACAAAGAGAGAAAGAAATTTTAAGCAACAGCAAGAAATTAAAGATAGGAAGCCACAACTCTCCAAAATCAGTGAGAACGAGAATTTAAGGACTCAGAGCGCACTATCTCATGTACTTATTCGTTTGCCAGCTGGCCTTATCCTGATGGCTTTTAAATAAGAATTTTGTTTACCCCGCTACCGTCATGACGTGATTCAAAGTCATTTCTTTTAATTTCCTTCTTTGCTCTACTTTCCACAATGTCACGCTGTCCAGGGGAATTGGATGTCAATTATATTGTTTGCGTTAGGCTTCAGAGCTTAGCTTCAGATATATTTAATTTATTTATACGACCGCGACATATTCAAATCGGTGAAATCAACATCAGTTATAACTTGAGTCACACTTTGCTAATGGTTCCAGTCTGAAAACCGAAAAAGAGGGGAATACACGAGAAACGTTTGAAAATTAGTCGATATTGTTGAAAATCAATACAAATAACGTCAGTATGTTTTTATTTTTATTTTATTATGCGCGTAGGCCATATGTATGCTGTACCATTCAGACCGGACCTTTAATGCTCTACCATTCAGACCGGTACATTAATGCTACACCATTCAGACCGGACCTTTTCAGGCGGTGGGGGGGTTCGTCCGAACCCCCCGAACCCCCCCAGCCTACGGGCCTGGTTAAGTTTATTGAACAGTTTGACAGAGTTCGCTTGGCGATCGGCATCTAGAATTACTCTTGCAGCCCTCTTCTGCAGTTTTAGAACACGTGTGAGGGTATGTTTGTCACAGCTGGTCCAAACCACACTCACGTAATCTATAATCGGTCTAATCATGGTGTTATAGTAAAGTAGTCTATGTTTTAAAGGTAAGCAGCATTTGATCCTCTTTAAAATTCCAATCCGCTGCGACAGTTTTATACATATTTTGTCCACATGAGGGATAAATGTTAGTTCATGGTCGATCTCTAGACCCAAAAGCTTTGCACATCGGACATTTTCAAGTTGCTTTCCATTAACAGCAATAGCAAGGTCCTGGCTAATTCTGGTTGAAAGTCGCTTACCAGTGACGGTAAGCACTTTTGTCTTGCTCTCATTAAGAGGAAGTTTATTTGCTGTTGCCCACTGGTCGACTTCAGAAATCGCTGTAGTCAGTGAGCTTTGTAAGATATCATGTTTCAGTGTTTGGCAAAAATCCAAAAGTATTCCGTAACAAACAAAAGTAACACGTTACGGTTGCTACAAAGCTAGCAACAAAATAACCGCTTAAACAGAATAAGAACGTGCCATTTTGTGACATTTTGATAATTGAATTAGTTTTTGTTTTTCAATTAAATGACGAAAATTTACGTATTGAATAAAACAGTTCTGATGTATCAAAATGCACGTAAAAGTTATTTTGTTTGCAAGCAAATTTTGTGCAAAAAAGTGACTCCGTGGGCCGCCATACACAAATAGCTCAACCCATGGCATAAACCATCCCAACAGGACAATCACCCAGTTTCACCCCAAGCCACCCCATAAATTGAAAAAATAACTCCTGCACGCTTAGCGTGCCTATGTTTTATATAAGAGATATATACTCAACTCAGCTTGCCATTCATTAACTATTGCTTACAGAAACTTTAGGCTGAATAAAGGGTGAAATATAAAGATAAATGACGTGTTTACCATTTACAAGAAATTTTGGAAAATTTCCGTTGGGAAGAGTGCGTTCCATTTAGACGGGTCTCATTCGTTAACAGGCTCCTCTCTGTTCGGTTTCTGTTGCTCGCTTTGGAATCGTCTGTGAAAGATGTTTACACTCAAGTGATGATGCATGAAATCATAAAGTTCTTAGTTACGAGGAAAGTCTGATAAATTCAAAAGATGATGGGGGAAATTAGTATCCTTGCAGCAGCTACAACTTTCAACAGATGCTACCTGTGCCACAATAGTAACGCTTTGTCAGCATATTCGATCGATGAATTTAAGAGGCTCCGACTGAGAATATGAAGAATCGTTGGACAGGCTGGGGAAATCGAAAATCTTGAAACTTTGCCTGAATAACACCTTTGGGGAACTATGTTCGAAAATATTATTCTCATCTTCTAGGAATTTATGGTTTTCGAGAAATTAAGAAAAAACGAAAATAACGGTTTTAGCTCATTAAATATGCAAAAAATATGAGTAAAAAAGGCAAAGTTCTCGATATTCCTATAAGAGCAATTTTCAATGCTTTGAATCGAAATAAACTTAAAATAATAGCTTGACCTTTCTTCTACCAGGCCACATAAACTTTCAATTTTTTCCGGCTATTTTTGAGGTTTCCTTCGCCTTTTAAAATATTGCTTTATCAAGCACTTCGGGAAAGGGCAAAAATTGAGAAACTTTGGAGGCCGAAAAAACAACTTGATATGTCCGATATCGAGTCAAACTAAACACTGTGCAAATGCGCAATGTCTCTTCTGTTATAATATTAAATAAAAAATCTGGGTACTCAAGATTCACACAAATGACAAACGAAAGTTTACGACCTCCTCGTGTCTAATTTGCATAAAGCTAATTTTTGAATTCGTTCTCCGCTAAGTGATCTGGTCCGCTAAATTTAAATTTGGGAGCCATGATTTGCACAAAGAAAGCAAGTTTAAACTTTATTTGATTTTGTTGACGTCTTATGCCTATCAACAGGTTATATAGACGCGAAGAAAGAAGAAAAAAACAGTAAAATTATCGACTGAGCTCATTGCGTGACCTGCGTCACGGTATGAATTTTCTTGTCAACAATTGAATTTGATTTGTTTGTTGGGACTCAGTTGCATTTCAAATTTAAGATTAAAGATTAAGATAATAATATCATTCACTTACCTGTGTTTACATCCCACCTAGCCTGCGTTGCAGACGAACAAAACCCCGGTATAGTGCGTCTGCGAATTAGAGCACAAAAGCTTGTTCCGGCCCCCCGCGTGTTACCAGGGATTTCTATAATAACCTCTGATTCGCTTTTGAATAGGGCCGTTCTTTCGTGCGCCGTAATTGGTTGAATGGATCTCGTGAAACCATAGTTACGCTTTCGACGAAGACCAGATACAAAACAAACTTGGCGGTGATCATGGCAGATCGGACCAGATCGGTGAGAATTAGCGTTTGAAGCGGTAAAAAAGCAGCCGGTTCGAACTATCTCATAAAAAAAAGAAAACAACGATAACGACAAGAAGCATACACAACTGACAAGCAAAAAGGTCATGGTATAAATGTTGAATAATCTACATTTGTCTTGTGGTGAAAGAATGTCACACAACGAACATCCGTCATCCGTGATGAGAAGCAACACACCTTGCAACACAATAAACAGCCGGACCCAACATTACAAATGCAGAATGCAAGTAGTCGACATCTTCACGAAAAATTAAGGACCAGACGGAATATTTCAAAAGCTCAAAAAATATCTTGCAAATATGAATGTTCCAAGACTAACCGCGATAGTAATTACATATGACAAATGTAAAACAGAGGTGTCAAAATATCCGGGAAAAATATACAAACGGAAAGCTGTGCAGACCGATGTCTTATGGCTCTACTCAACTTTAAACGCCTCCAAATAATACAACTGACAGCATATCATGCCCTTTCTAAACAAGTGAAAAGCGAAATAGATTGGATGAGCAATTCCAATACAGAACGGCACAAATATATGACAAGAACGTTTTACGGTATCTGGTATCTGGTATTCATCGAACGCGTAACTATGGTTTCACGAGATCCACTCAACCAATTACGGCGCACGAAAGAACGGCCCTATTCAAAAGCCAATCAGAGGTTATTATAGAAATCCCTGGTAACACGCGGGGGGCCGGAACAAGCTTTTGTGCTCTAATTCGCAGACGCACTATACCGGGGTTGTTCGTCTGCAACGCAGGCTACATCCCACCCGGAATTTCCGGAATTTTTTTGTAAATGGTAAACGTAACTACTGGCCTGAGTGGGGAGGGGTGGGAGAAAGTAGACTGAAGATGGGTACAAATTGGTGCTTGTCGTGAGTGAAGAGCTTAACATGGAGGACATATAATGATAACTTAATATCAAAAGGCCGAATTACTGTACTTACAGTCTTTTATCAAACCAAACTGCTTCATATTCCTTCAACTGCAAGGCCGCCATTAAAACATTCACATCATAATTCCCCAAGCCAAGCATGTTTTTATGAGGATTAACAAAAGCATTCGGGCTGAGGTTGTAGCTAATGGCATCTAGATCTGCCTTGCTATAGGCATTTCTGTCCTGGAAAAGATTGTTTAGAGTATGGACCGCACAAAGCATTTGTCTTTGACGCTCATGGTAAATTTCCATCCTGATCTTTCACGGATGTTTATACATCTTGTAACATCAAGTATGCACTTGTTTAAGAGGTAGTCCGCTGCCCCTGAAAACAGTAGCCCAGTCCCTCCCATTGCGCACAATGTTTTGCTCTTTGTTTTGGTCTTTTTACAGCGATTCTTCAAATCCTAAGCTATAATTTCACATTATTGGGTTCTTGACTCTTCTTGAAGCTTTTTCTCAAAGCATACGCATCCAAAAATACAATTTTCATTCAAAATTCAACCACATTTTGGTATTTTCCAAGGAGGCCTGGGGACAATAAAGCCCATACGCAAGCGTGAAGACCGGCTGATGAAATTGCTTTATTTACAACGAAAAAAACGCTTTTGTATAAGTGTTATTGTTTTGAGTGGGCTGTGTTGCACCACATTTCCTCAGCTAGCCAGATTTTGGTGAAATCAAGGGTATAAATCCGACGATCTTGATAACAATCTGCAGAACTTCGGCTGTGGACCAAGGAACACCTCTTCTTATACGCGAAAAGAGTGTTCCATAATTTTTCCGCGGGATTTTTTTTCAATTGTTACAAATGACGCTTGCCTAGCTTTTCGGTTGCAGATTTCTATATATAGCAAGGAGTGGTTGTGATCGTCGTTTCAGGTGGGTAAAAATGAAAATGAATTTCACTAAATCTTATGTAAGACGAAGTTATGTGCATGCTTTTGAATCGAATAAGCTGATCTTGCATTAATGATTATGCTGATAATGATTTGGAGAGAAATTAAGGTCTTACACATGTATGAAGCAAGAATATAATAAGTATAATAATAAGAGGTATTTTACCCTTGCCCCAGTTTAAATCAGATGGGTGGTTAATTTCAGCATGCGTATGTATAGCCTTGCTTGTTTCATACTTTTTGGATAACTTTGTTAACTAGTGAGGGGATGTACATGTATAGGTTCGCAGATCAATGGATTTGGCCTTAAAATGTGCGCAAATTGTGGATTTTTGGGATATACTGAGCAGATTTATGGATTTCGAAAAAAACAGCAGATTGCGGATCCCAGGGGGTACTCCGGCTTGTTAATGACGGGGATGATCGAAGGATTTTTTTGGGTTTGAAATTTTCGATTCCGGGATTTTTTTGGGTTGGAAAATTGGCAAGTATTTTTTTGGGTGACTTTACTTTTTTGACTTTTTGGGTGATTTAGATAGGGGATTTTTTTAGGTGCCTTGTGATGAATAAACAAAACAAGCGTTCTTTGTGTTATGTTATTGCCGCTCCTGGCAATTTAGGGGTAATTTTTTGGGGGGGTTATTTTTGGTCCAGGGATTTTTTTGGGTAATGTCGGAAGGCTTTGGGATTTTTTTGGGTCCTGAGTTTTGCCTCCATTCGATCATCCCCGTCATTTACAAGCCGGAGTACCCCCCCTGGGTTGCGGATTAGCTGTGAATTTTGGCCCAGCTTTCAGACTCTTCATGTCAGGAAGTTCGGATGGTGGATACTGAACGAAGTCCAGGTCACTTTGGTTGGTCTTTGGTCAAAAACAAGCAATGAAACAAAACTTCTTAAAAAAATTGGCATAAAAAGACAACTGGCCGTACCACACAATTTGTACAAAGTTGTTAAGTAATATGGATGTAGATTTGAATGAAAATAGTGGTGGGTTGACAGATTTGGCCAAAAAAGAGCATGGATTGGCAGATTCACATATCCTTAATCACCCCTCTCACTTGTCATTTTTCTTCTACTTTTTCTTGTAGACATCCCAAAAGAATGAGTGCTGCTGCAGAAACAATAAATGTAGAAGAGAAGTTCTCTGGCACTTCACTGAATGGTGCACAAAACGGGTCTCCAGAAGGTGCAGACAACTTGTTTGCTCCAGACAGTGATGGCGAGTTTTACCTTGAAGAGAACAGCAATTTAAATGGCAAGGAACACACAGTTGATCCAAGGGTATAGAGATTCTTCTTGTCATAGTTAACAATTAAGTATGATATTTAACAATTATTCCACAAGCGCGCATTGGATATGAGATGGTAGATAGCCAACGAGGCGCGTAGCGCCAAGTTGGCTATAACGATCTCATATCCAACAAGTGCAAGTGGAATACATGTTTTATTAAAACATGTATAAAGAATCGCAATATTTGAGCTCCCCAGCTGTTTTCATTGACGCGGATCGGCTACCATATTTGTGGTCAATGGTATATGACCACATATACCATTGCTTGTTAACCAATCAAAACTCGGGAATTGCAATATACCATTGCTAGTTTTTTAATAAATGTGTATATACTACATACATACGAGAAAGATGCCAACTTAAACTAATTGAAATCTGGGAGATCACTAATTTTTCTCATAATAGAGGTAAAAAATAGAGCTCTGCTGATTCATCCGCAGAAAAGTATCAAGGGCTCGAAACCCGTTCCACTCAAACTGGAATCCAGGAGACTAGCCATTAGGCCACCAGACCCCAAAATAGCTACAGTTGTAGACAATATAAATTATGTTGTGGTTCAGTTTTACCCTTGGTACAATCTGGTTTTTGTTTTTGTTTTGTTTTATTTTCATTATTATAGATCACCATACACCAGAACAAAGGAAAATACCAGTACCAAATTGTGCTAAGGGTAAAATTGAATCACAACATATATACATGTACCACCCTCTCCCTACTGCTAGGTCCCCCCTTCCATCACCTTTGGTAAATATCCTCAGACATCCTTTCAATAAAAACTTTTTATTGTTTTTTTTTTTTTTATCTTGAAAACAATAAAAAATTCCAGTGGGCAAATGCAACACCTATACGCGTATGTTGCGAGTAAATACGTCCTTAATATATTTTGGTTTTGCTGTAGGTGGCCCTTATCAGTCCAGATGATGAACAGTTTGACTTTTTACTTCATAAACTAAAAGAGAGGCTGGATGAAGGACATGGAGAGACTATCTACGAAGTTGGAGTTGGAGGTGAGAAGGAATATTTATAGATGCCCTTGCCCAACCCTTGCAATGTAATACAGGGATGTAGCTTATCCTGGCTAATTTCAATTCATTTTGATTGAAAGAGAGCTTATCACTGGCTGAAATTTCACTAGAAGACAAAGACGTTAATAATTTTGAAGGTATAAAGATCAGAAGAGCCGGTTGAATAAATGAATGAATGAATGAATGACTTTATTAACGTGTCTAAAGTGTTTAGCTGAGGGGAAAAGTCCCCTCTACTAATTGTGGACACCTGACTAAGAAAAAACTTGTTAATGAGTCAGCTTTCTTTAATCTTAGCTTCACCCCTGGTAGTTCTTAACAGTGTTTGATCGACAACTTTTACAGGGCTTGAAAAAGGTGCGATTTTTAATCCAGGACAAGTAGATTTTCCTGTTAGACAAGTAACTTTTCATGCTCACTTGCCTGGTGGGCAAGGGCCCAGGGAAGTTTTCTGCCAAAAATAGTTCACTAAGACCAGTAACTGCCCTGGGAAAGCAAAATTGGAGAGCTACGTTTCCAAAGGGCAAGCTGGAATTAAGTACAATGGGAGTCACAAGAATATAACCTGGTTATCTAAGGGACAAAGATATTGGGCTACATGACACAAAGCTTTTGGGGCAGATAAATTTAATATCAGCGGTTAATTTTATACATGTTGACTCAGTCATGTACTGGTAATTAATGATGATGATGATGATGATGATGATGATGATGATGATAAAAATAATAATATGGTTTATTGTAGAGAAAAAAACAGAGGTTCTTTATCTACAATGTCTAGACTAAAAATTCACACTTAATAAAAAAGATAATAAAAATAAAATATAAAAATGTAATTAAAAATGTAATTAATATGTGAATCAACATGAAAGAATCATAATGATAATCATGTCAAATAGAGAATGCAAATAAAAGAGATTTTTGTAGTCATGAAGCAACAGTAAGAAACAATTTATTATTAGCTGCTGGAAATAACATAATTCAATAAGAATTAAAATTTACCTTATTATAGGAATATAACGAAGCACTTTAACAACGCAAACAAAATTTACGCGTAATAAAATTAACGCGAATTTAAGAAAAGTTCTGGTTAAATCCTTATAGTAAAAAAGTTAACATCAATAAAAGTAACGCGAATTTTTGAAATTCCCGTTAATAACATGTATCGTTAATTTCCTATAATAAGGTAGTCTTGCAAGGTTCTTATTTGTCATCTTAATATCTTGTTGTAGACAGTACTCCAAGTGGCCTCAATGCAGAGGATTTGAAAGCTTCAGTGGACTCTTTGAAACTTTTAGCCGAGGCTAGTGACGCTGACATTGTTTTGCTGAGAGAAAAGCCAGCAGAGGAGGGAACTGTTGCAGAGTATCTTGTGCGTAACAGGGCAGATGAAAATGACTTTATGGAAGTGAGGTGAGTATTCTTTAGCTATCATAAAACTTCTTTGTTTATCATGGTTATCAAGTGGTACTTTGATCTGGGAAGGTCGAGACGCTATTGAGTATTACTTTTATTTGGTTCTGTTATTTTGCTATAGTTGTCTCTTTTCATGGTATTTGGTGGCTGACTAAAACTCTGCTTCCCTGTATGATAACCCTGTTTTCATTTTTGGTATCATTTTAACTCCAGGACATGTTTCAGCCATTTCTTTAAGCAAGACATTTTCCCTGCCAACCCATTGAATACAAGATGCCATTTTTGTTCTTCATTTATAATGGGTATAGCAAAGATCAGGCCATTTGCTGCTGAAGAATGTTATCTTTTTTTGTGGGGGTGGGGGGGGGCAAATTGTTGTCTATAGATATATACAAGTACTGCTCAATAGCTTTCATTTGAATGGTCACACATTAGATTGCCATTCACAGACTTTAAAGGTAGTACTTAGCACCTTGCTGATTTTTTAGCTATATAATTATATACTTGTGTGTATCATTCCATGTGGTACTAGTACCGTTTATAATCTTTTACAAGGTGGTTCTAACTTTTAAGCCTATGGGAGAAACTCTAGAAGTATCTGTCCAGTTAAACTTGTGATATTTATGTTCATGTGCCACTGTACATTATTCAGTTTTTCCTTTACTTACAGACAGAGTGACAGAAATAAAAAAAAGATGAAAAGAGGATTTATTTAACTATTTTTTTTATAATCAGAGTGGCAGTGGTTGGCAATGTGGATGCAGGCAAAAGCACATTACTGGGTGTGCTGACCCATGGGGAACTAGACAATGGACGAGGCATGGCAAGACAAAGACTGTTTCGCCACAAACATGAGATGGAGTCAGGAAGAACTAGCAGTGTGGGAAATGATATCCTGGGGTTTGACAGCAGAGGAGATGTTGTTAACAAGCCTGATAGTCACGGTAAATAAAGAAAAAATAATACATTATGCAATGTTTTTACGGTAGAGGGTATGACCCCGGAACCAGGCTTTAAAATAGCCAGGATGTAAAAAGTGGAGTCCAAAATTTTTACAAGGCATCGTATTTGGTAGAAAGTAGCAGGCCCATAGCCAGGATTTTGTATGACGGGTGGGAGGGGGCGGGGACTGTGCACATGAGCGTCGCATGCACAAGAATGTAGGGGGGGTATGGGGGTATCGTTCCCCAGGAAATTTTGAAAAAAGGTTATCTGATACAGCATTTCATGCATGCTAAAAGTGAAGGTAGCAACCTAAAAAGAGAGTGTGACTGTGTTGAAAACTCTAATTTTAGAAGTGCTTATTAAAATTATTGTGTTATTGTTGCTGGCTGGGGTCACTTCATTGTGTTCTTGGGCAAGACACTTTGCTCTCATAATGCCTCTCTCGACCCTGGTATATAAATGGGTACTGGCGAATTTAATGCTAGGGGTAACCCTGTGAAGGACTAGCGCCCATCCAGGGGAGGGGGGGGATAAGGAATACTTCTTATCACTTAATGCTCTAGAAAAAGGGATGATCGCTGGCTTGATGGGCCTCTGGCCCTAAACACAGACTTTACCTTTTATCTTTAGCTTATTAATTGTGAGTCATAATAAATCGGTAATCAAAAATTAGAGTAAGAACTCTTTCAATGTAGTACATAACTATTTTTAAATGCATTTATGATAAAATACTACTTTTTCTACCACTCCAACTGTTAGGAATCCTGAAAATAAGGATTTTAATTGTAATACTTGTCAATAATTGCTTACCATTTGTTATCTTATGTGTGTGTTTAAAACAGGAGGAGGACTTGATTGGGGAAGGATATGTCAGAAGTCTTCAAAGGTTTGTCAATTGTGATACTTCTTCTTTGTTTTATTATCCCTGAAGGGGTGACATCAGGAATTTTAAGTCATTTTTTCTGGTGTACAACATTTACTTTCAAATTGAAGAAAACCTGTAAATGATAGTTTTTCTGTGTGCTTTTCTGACACACATCTGGAAGTCTGGGTGCTAGTGTGCAGGGATTCTAGGTCACATGGTATGACAGGGTTCTCAGTTTTCTTGTTGCTGTTCTCCATTGCCTGACTCCCGCCCACCCACCCCTTTTCGCAGTGTTGGTAGCTGTACTGCGAGAGTCATTAGTTCTTTTTACTCTCTATTCTGTGAGGCCCTTGTTGGGTTTGCCGGTTTTTGGCATTTAATCTGAGGACTTGTTTTTAAGTTGAACATTTTTTTTCATGACTGCTGCACAGTTGTCATTTTTCTCAGTCTTTACTAAAGGCGAGGCTGTGTGGTTTGGCTTGGCATGGTAAATGACAAGAGGAGTTTATTTTGCCTTTTTTCAGGTCATCACTTTTATTGATTTGGCTGGCCATGAAAGATACCTCAAAACAACTATCTTTGGAATGACAGGACATGTTCCAGACTTTGCCATGCTGATGGTCGGTAAACAGTTTATATATGCATTTTACAATTTACACAAATTAAAGTGTATATGACATGAAAAATATTTTCTGCTTATTTGAAAGGCCTTTCGAAATACAGAAGAATGGCGTTTTCCTTTTCGAAATATCTTTTTTCGTTTTAGAGATATTGACTTTTTTGTATTATGCAAATTAGATCAGTGATGACGTCATAAGTACTCTTTATAAATTCTGACGCTGACTTATTTGAGCGTAAACAACGCTCATAATGTGCTCAAGACGTTTCGACCGAGAATCTTCGGTCTTCTTCGGTTGTTATCATGGCATAAAACGGCTTTTTAACGGTTTCACATTGCATGCGCGCGCGAGTGACTAATACAAATACACGCGAACGCTGCGCGAGACTATGAACATTATGTAAGTGACTTATATACATCAGGGATGTCTATGTGTTCATTTCCCGCATTCTGGTCCCTCTGCGAATGCCACGCTTCTAGGAAAAGCCTCTTGTGGTAATCGCCTGACTTGTCCACCACCGCTGCATGATTGAAATCCATATCAACACGTTTGGCCATGATATGGATTTCAATCATGCAGCGGTGGTGGACAAGTCAGGCGATTACCACAAGAGGCTTTTCCTAGAAGCGTGGCATTCGCAGAGGGACCAGAATGCGGGAAATGAACACATAGACATCCCTGATGTATATAAGTCACTTACATAATGTTCATAGTCTCGCGCAGCGTTCGCGTGTATTTGTATTAGTCACTCGCGCGCGGGTACAATGTGAAACCGTTAAAAAGCCGTTTTATGCCATGATAACAACCGAAGAAGACCGAAGATTCTCGGTCGAAACGTCTTGAGCACATTATGAGCGTTGTTTACGCTCAAATAAGTCAGCGTCAGAATTTATAAAGAGTATTAATGTCAACTCCTGACTGTAATTTTGGTATTTTTCGTTTAATGACGTCATAAGATTTGACTCTAAAAATGGTAAATTACTGAATAAAAAATATCTCTGGAAATATTGAAGCAGTGTTCTTGAAACTTGGCGCCACAAATGTGCATCACAACAGGAACAAAATGACACCCTTAGTATTGTTGCCATAGCAACTCTTTCAGATCCAGTCTCTCTCTGTCAAAAAGACAAATATCCCCATATCTGACCTCTAAAGTGAGACAAAGGGTCCTGCTTAGAACAGACGTAGTTCCTATATTGCCTTAATTCCCACCATCGGTTTGGCTGCGCTAGATGGTTCTTGGTTTAAGACAAAAACTGGGAATTTCAGTTTTTATTGAGACAGCACCAGCGGCAAAACTGTTGTCATGGCAACAGCCCTAAGAGTGACATTTTGTTTCTTTTGTGATGCACATTTGTGGTGCCAAGTTTCAAGAACACTGCTTTTATAGTTTTAGAGATATTGTTTATTCAGTATTTTACCATTTTTAAGAGTCAAATCTTATGACGTCATCACCGATCTAATTTGCATAATACAAAAACGTCAATATCTCTGAAACGAAAAAAGATATTTCAAAAAGAAAAACGCTATTCTACTGAATTTTGAAAGGCCTTTCAAATAAGCAGGAAATATTTTTCATGTCATATACACTTTAAGCTTAAATTTACTTGCACAAATAAAATTAAGCTTAACTAACCTTCCCCATGATAAGGTTAATGGTCAACTGGATCAATCCTAACAGATAAGTGTTTGACAATCAACTCTGAATACTTTTCACAATCTGATGTACAATTTACAGTGTTATAATTTTTTATTTGTTACTTGTGATTTTTAATTTTTTTGTTGTTGTTTTACTTCCCTAGATTGGGTCAAATGCAGGAATTATAGGCATGACAAAAGGTTAGAATTATATGTGGTAAAATATTAATTTAGAAACAGGCAAGCAATGTGTGCAAAGGGCTATGTTGCTGTAGCCCTTTGCATGTATTATGTGCCTATGATGCTAGACCGTATTTAAGACGGTTTCCACTTAATATTCGAGCAAAAGAGGCTAAAATAAAGTTACCAAAAAGACCTCACAGCATGGGCACCATTTTAATACAGTTAGGAAGAACCTATCGAAATTTTAGCTCTCGAGCTGACCCTGCGAGAGAAAAACGAATTTGAAGTTCTCCATATTTTAGTAAAAATAGACGTCACGTCAGTTCAAAACAAAACAACATGCGTTTTAAGCTTTTCTTACGAGGTTTGACATTAAATTTCTTAAGAGTGAGATATTTCAAACAGTATACATACTAGTTATGCAACGCTTTCGAGTGGTATACTATGGAATATCCCACGAGTCACTTGTATTTTCTCGGTATACACACGAGCCTTTAGGCGAGTGTGTATGCCAAGAAATACAAGTGACAAGTGGAATATTCCATAGTATACCACGAGAAAGTGTTGTGTAACTATTTTATACCATGCTATAGAAAATACGCTTACTAAATTTCGTCAAGAATACAGTCGCAGCGCACTTTGGGAAGGTTGGGTTGAATACCGTCGAATATACAACGGCTTTCCTGTATTCTGATTGGCTGTATTTTCTATGGCATGGTATAAAAAATGTTACTGTGCTATGAGTAGAATTTTGGTAATTAATTTTTGCACTTATTGCTCGAACCTTAGGCAGAATTTGTCTTAAATTATTTTTTTGCAGCGTATGTAGCTTTATTTACTTGACATATATTTAACATAGAATATAATAGACCTTTCCATATTCACTCCAATGACTACCAACAATGGTTTCAAGTTGAGGCTAGGGTGGACAAAAATACAGTAAATATATAAAAAATCGTCCACACAGGCTTAACGCGTAAAACCATTGTTTGCGGGCAGTGAACAAGGGAAACGAAATTTAGTTCGAGTTAGCGGGTAATTCGGGTTAACCAAGTCAAAATGACTAAAAAGTGGGGTCAAAATCCAAGGGACAGGAGACTTGGTTCGAGTTAGCGGTGGCGTTCAAGTTATCCGAGTTCGAGTTACCAGAGTTCTACTATAATTCATTCATTATCTTCAAGGTTAAGCTGAGCAGGATTTTGCCTTTTTGCTCTCTCTCTTTTATTGATACAAACTCTTTTGCTCTTCAGAACATCTTGGGCTTGCGCTCGCACTCAATGTTCCTGTATTTGTGGTGGTGACCAAGATTGACATGTGTCCACCCAATGTGCTCCAAGACACCATGAAACTTTTAACCAGGATTCTAAAATCTCCTGGATGCCGTAAAATCCCTGTCATTGTACAAAACCCTGATGACGTAGTGGTGTCGGCAACGAACTTTGTTTCAGAAAGGTATGTGCCTGAATTTTGTTTAGTAAATAAAAGCCTACAGCATGAGTCTGAGTTTTCTGTTAGAAAATAGTCAAGAGGTGGAGCCGAGTTGACTTTTGCTTGTAGGAAATGAGGCTAAGTAGTCAGGGACGGCGGAGCCGGGGGGGCTGGGGGGGGCTTTAGCCCCCCCACTTTTTCCGAAAAAATAAAGACTTCTTAAGAGAAGAATCTCTTAAGCCCCCCCACTTAAAGTCACTAGCTAGCCCCCCCACCTGGAAAACTGCTCCGCCGTCCCTGGTAGTCCAATTGTTTTGGTTGATACTTAAAGATTGCAGTCAAAAACCTACAGTTTTTGGTATTTTAACCCAAAAATCATGAATAATTTTCCATTTTAAGAGCTCAAGGAGTGCACAATCGTCTTCTATTAGTAAGTAGAAAACAATGGAAGAACCAATTAGATTCGCAGATTTCCATAGAACAGGGCTGAGTGTCTACTAAAAGTTGTAAGACGGATGCAAGTGTTATTGAAGTTGGACGTAAGGCAGTTTTCTATTGACCAACACAATACCACAGTCGTAACACAATACAAAACAGCATGTTAGACTTCCCACACTGTAGATCCACCACTTATCAACGCTCTTTTTTATTTAGAGCAGTACGGAACAATATGGAACGAGTTGCCAGACAGCATTAGGCATATTTAATAAAATCAATAATTTCGAGAACAGTTTCCTAAGTGGGGAATGGGGCAAAAAAAAATTGGCGAGAGGAGCGACCCCCCCCCCCCCCTAAATCACAAAGTCAAGCAATCTTCCCACCCAGCCCGCTCTCAGATCGCTTTGTTTGCTGACTTGTTTCTTTCGCTCAATACCCCACTGGGTAGTCTGTTTGTAGACTATGGTCAACATAACACTTATTCTGTTTAACTTATTCATCATTTCTTTCCACAATAATTGTTCTTTTATTCTTAGAGTATGCCCAATATTCCAGATTTCCAATGTGACTGGTGAGAACC
Source organism: Oculina patagonica (assembly GCF_052425735.1). Taxonomy (NCBI): domain Eukaryota; kingdom Metazoa; phylum Cnidaria; class Anthozoa; order Scleractinia; family Oculinidae; genus Oculina; species Oculina patagonica. The sequence goes on from NC_135769.1 coordinate 18,621,002, forward strand.
TGGACCTGCTGAAGATGTTTCTTAATTTGCTTTCAATCCGTGCACATTTCAAGAAGGATGAACCAGCTGAGTTCCAGATTGACGACACCTACTCAGTACCGGTGGGTAGGAACTTTGTTCATATTTTGTTCATTCCCCACCCCTCTCCTCATAGGTCAACACGAGCTCTTCCACTCCCCAAAGGTGTTGAGACAGGCAGAATAGTTCAATACTACCTTAGACTCATTCATTCATATGTTTGGTGCATCTGAAATTAAGGAAAACGAAACACGGTATCAAACAGAGTAAAGTTATTCACTGTTTTCTACTCGTCATGTACAGAAGTTTTAAAAAAGTAGTTTACAGTTGGCTGATCAGTCATGTCCGAAGCCAAAACATTTCAGTCTTGAGATTTTTTATGTGCAAGTCGCGCAGAAAATAGAGATTACTTCATGGAAAATGCGCGCGTACGATTCATTTTTATTCACGAGTTGAGTAGTATCAGAAAACGAACGAGTGAATACACCTCAACAAGGTGGAATTTGTTTATTTTATTTTATTTTATTTTATCTGATACACCTCAACATGGTGGAATTTGTTTATTTTATTGGTACTGAGATTTTTTCTTGCCATGATTACAAACAAGCGAGAGTACACAAAACGGTGTTGAGGCAAAAAGTGATTCAAAGCTGAAAAATGGTCAAAAGTATTTTAAATTCTAAATTGTCTTAAAAACTAGAAGGTTAAAATTAAAATTTCTCCACGTTCTTAAGGTCGAGTGTCTGCTAATAATGGCAGAAGTCACACACTTCTAGGAAGAATTCATGTTCAGCTAATCAATTCGCTGCCTGAGTCATTTCCATCTTGGCACTGTGCGTCCCGTGACAGATTTGTTGACCAGATTTATTGTAATCATATAAATGGCAAAACGTTTTCCCCTTCAATGAATATACCGTTAAAAAAATTCCATAGCCTACTTACCAGTATCCTTGTAAACTATAAAGCTCGTATTCATTGCCATCTTTATCGTTCTTTAGCTTGAGATTTTAAATTCACCGAGGTAATAATTATTGAGTTCCACAACGGAGTTATCTTCGATTTTCCTCGCCTTCCCAAGTCTTCTCAAGAAGTGTTTACATCTTGTTGAGTTTTGTAAAGAACAATTATTGCTTTCTTGACGTGAAATGAAGTGAACTCTTCAATTGAACACAAGTTTAAGACAAAACTTTCTTCTGTTTAGCTGTCTGTTTTAATTTTTTAAAGCCCGCGATTTGTGTGCAACGGCTGCCGTGCAACCCTGTACGTTCATTCATCATTAGTGAAATTTCATCGTTCGCGTTGTTGATTGGACGAACGATGTTTTTTCACTAGTGAAATTCCATCGTTCGCGTTTCTGATTGGCTAAGCTCTGAATCAGTACGATTTTTACTCCCTACGATTTTCATGAGTAAATCTCAGTACCTATGAAATAAACGACTGTAACACAGACCACCAGAAAGTCTATTCTATCGCAAAATATTCAAGTCATTGAATTTCTCGTGATGTTTTTCTTTTTCAACGATCTTTAGCTGTTATGTCACCTGTACAATTGTGATGCGCCTCTTTGTAGGCAAAACGTAATTTGTTTTTTATAATTTGATTTACGGGCAACAGTTTATTCCAACTATCCACGCAACATTGTTGTATTGCAAGCTGAAAGCCTCGTTGCGCATATTAACACCCGTGTTGCAAGTTGCGATAACATTTTGCGCGAAGTAGACAGGAGCTCAACTTTGTGCAACATTTTGTCACGACTGACTCACAAAACAGGAAGTAATATGCACAATAACACTTTTCAATTAACTTGCAATGCAACTTTGTTGCCCGAAAAGTTGTAAGAAAGTGTTTCCTGCATTACTTGGCCTTTAATCAGGAAATATTTTTCGTACTGTAGGGTGTTGGAACAGTGGTGTCAGGCACATGTCTCCGAGGAACCATTCGTCTGAATGACGTCCTTCTACTCGGCCCAGACCCTCTAGGACAGTTTCAGCCAATCACAGTCAAGACAATACATCGTAAGAGAATGCCAGTGAAGGAACTTCGTGCAGGACAAACAGCATCGTTTGCATTGAAAAAGGTTTGTGATAGACTTGTTTGCCATCGGTAAACTAACATCGTGCACGTCGTGAAGAGTTTGCTCGAGACGAGACTTTCGTCTCGAGGAGAACTTCTTTATCTTCATTATTTTATTGGTATGTTTAAGGCACGGCTTGAAAATGGTAGTGTTTATTAATAAGATACACCAGGGCTTATTTCTGTTGAAGAGCTAGTGTTTAGCGGAGACTATAAATTTTCCTTCAATTAGCATCAAAACAAAAAGTTCAAAGTTATATATCCAAATGCTTATTTCCAGTTATCTAGTAACATTCCAGAAGTATTTGTAGCCCTAAAGGTGAAACAGAGAGGTACCATAGCCTAACGCTTAGAGCGTTGGACTCCGGATCCAGTGTTCCAGGTTGCAAGTGCTGGCCGGGGCATTGTGTTGTTTCTTTGGCACTTTACTCTTACAGTGCCTCTCTGCAGCCTGGAGTATATTGGAGAAATCCAACCAAAATTAAAGGATGTCTGCCATGGGTTAGCAGGGGGAGTGGTGATCACTGGCCTGATAGGGCAGTTTTCAGTGTCGACAAACCAAAACCAACGTAAACACTCTGGCCAATCATTAACGACGTGGACAATCCAGGTAAACCAATCAAAACTCGATACAAGTATACGTGTAGCCGGAGTAAAGTGCGGGAAAACGTGTGCGAGCGAGTCGTGATTGGTTTGTTTATAATTCTAATTGGTAGAGAAAGTGGCGCTACGTTTTAACCAATTACTAAGCGTATTGATGCAAAACCAAAACAAATAGGCTTGAAAACAGACTTTTACCCTTTAACGATGTAACGGGTTTCACTGTAAAGAGTTTAATACCCTGTCAAATACAATTTCATTCTATTAAATTTTTTTGCTTTTTCAAATCAGATAAAAAGATCTCAGATCAGGAAAGGAATGGTAATGGTGGATAAACAAGTGAAGCCACAAGCATGCTGGGAATTTGACGCTGAGGTGCTGGTATTACATCATCCAACAACCATCAGTACAAAATACCAGGCTATGGGTCAGTATAAGTACTAAGTGAAATTTTCTTGTAAAATTTACTGCCCGGCTCGTGAATTGCACAGAGCCCTTCCTTTCATCTTTATAGTACATGTGAAGTTTTCGTCTCCGAATGTTCCCTTCATCTCAGTGTGTTCAAATACCATGCTGCCTCTTTCGATTCATCAGCCAGTCGTCATGCGGCACTTTTTGATCAGTGAGGTTCATTAAGCTCGTCTTATCATTCTTTACATACAACTCAGTTCTTCCACAGTTTAGCTAGCCCATTGACGTTTGCGATATCGCTGTCCTTAGCAATGTACGGGACTAGTTTTGCCTGTGCAGTGATCCAATCAGAACTCTTAGCAAAAACGTGCAACCGGCGCCAAGCGCGGGAAAACACGCGTAAGCCGAGTGACGATTAGATTTGGATTTGCTTTTGATTGGTTGAGAAAAAAGGAAATTTGCTGTCATTGGCTACACATTGCACAAGTATTTTGAACCAATTACAGAGCTCAGACAGTTGTATCAATAGACTACATGTTACAACAAACAAATCTAAAACATTTCTACGGTCTTTTTTTAGTTCACTGTGGAAGTATGCGGCAAACAGCCACGATAATTCACATGGATAAAGAACATCTAAGGACAGGGGATAAAGCCATGGTCCGTTTCCGCTTTATTAAAAACCCAGAATTTGTCAAACCGGAAACACGAATGATCTTCAGAGAAGGAAGAACGAAAGCTGTTGGTACAATACAGCAGATAGATCCCACTGCGCATCCTCCGCCGCTTGTTGGCGGGAAAGTGAAGCACCGCGGACCGGGCAGAGGCGCTGCACTGTCACGTGACAAGGGCAAAGAGGGAACAAGTGCGCAAGCGTCAACTAGCACAGAAAGAACAGGGAAAAAATAAATCGCATATGCACGCGTGTATTTATCTCTTACGTAATTTTCCTCAGTTTATTTTTAAGGTTTTAGCATTTTATCTTCATTAGTTTTATCATAAATATTTAAATTTCAAAAAACATTTTGCGATCATAAAAGCCCATGCAGCTGTCGCGGTTTAGAGTTGTTGTTGTAATTTTCCCTTCTTTCTTCAATCTTGAATGTTTTAAGTCGTGTTTGACTGTGGAAGAGAACAATTTTCACCCAGAACTTAATCAAGTCTTCACGTTTATTTTCAGAGCCAAAAGTGCACATAAATTAAACTTAGGCGAAAATCCGTTTCTTCTCTGAACTAATTATTACAATTACCACCTTAAGACGAAAGAAAAAGTTTGAAAGAGCTCTCCAATGTGTGTGGTGCCTATTTATAGCTTGACTTACCATCCCATTTTGGGTACCAGAGGCTGTTTTGTCGCGCGCGGCTAGCCTGTGTACAGCCGTCCCCCTCCTCTCAAAAAGTTCCCTTCCCCAATTCCCCAACCGGGCAAGTAAAGCCTCTGGCACCCAGGGTTATAACCTCCTCGCTGGTAACTCTTACGTTACGTGCTCTTCAAAAAGTGTTTGAGCAAGTTTCTTGCTTGCCAGAATTAGTGGGTGGTTTATCGGGTACCAGGCTCCTTCTGCGGATAACACCCTCCGAGATCTGCATAATTCTTCATATCATACGAAAGCCAAATTCAATAATTGTTTTGTTATTCATTCAAAATATTTCCAAGAGCTCTAAAAACACAAAATGGATTAAACTTTGGTGTTGAATGTTCGCTAACAGTGGCCAATTCCTCCGATGTCGCCGGTTTTTTGATGTTTCTCTCCTGAAGATAAGCTTTAAAAATCAAGTGACTTCCCTTCGAAGCTTTTTTGATGTTTTTGCTATCTTTATCATCTACTATTTTGGCCATTTTTTCGTCGCAATGTTGAAATTTAGCGACCATTTTCGCCTTCGGCTGAGCTCTGTACAAAGCCGTTGTTGCGTGACGTCAATCGTCCAATAATTATTATGTCATTCGTCCAATAATAGAAGCGTCCTCCAAATTTGGTCGGTGCTTGCCGGTTAGTTGGAATTAGCCTGGGATTGAAAGCCAATCAGAAATGAAGAAATATTTTGAATGAATAATAAATTATCTTAGTCTGCATTCTGCAAATGTCAGACACCGGCGAGTTCATTATGGAAATTATATTATCTGAGGACAGCATATCATACCTCCTGCAAGATCATCTTGTTTTTCATGGTCGGAGAGTTCCTCATGGAACTCGCGTTATCTGAGGGCAGCATATTCACCTCTTGCTAGATTATTCGGTCTTATTGACTTGGGTGGTGAGTTCCTTATGGAACTCACGCCTGATGATGTGTGCGCAGCATATTGACCTCTTGCTAGATTATTAATTCTTACTTGGGTGGTGAGTTCCTTATAGACTCACTTTATCTGAGGGCAGCATATTCATCTCGTGCTAGATTATTCGGTCTCACTTTCCTGGGTGGTGAGTTCCTTATGAAACTCACGTTATGTGTGCGCAGCATATCGACCTCTTGTTAGATTATTAATTCTTACTTGGGTGGTGAGTTTCTTATAAAACTCACGTTATCTGAGGGCAGCATATTGACCTCGTGCTAGATTATTCGGTCTCACTTACCTGGGTACTGAGTTCCTTATGAAACTCACGTTATGTGTGCGCAGCATATCGACCTCTTGCTAGATTATTAATTCTTACTTGGGTGGTGAGTTTCTTATAAAACTCACGTTATCTGAGGGCAGCATATTGACCTGGTGCTGGATTATTCTGTCTTACTCACGTGGTGGAACTCACGTTATGCGAGGGCAGCATATTGACATTGTCCTGGATTATTCGCTTTTACTTTGGTGCTGAGTTCCTTATGGAACTCATCTTAGCTTCATCTTCAGTCTGAGAGCAGCATATAATGAAAAGTCTAGCACGAGGTCAATATCATGCCCTAGCTCGGATAACATAAGTTCCATAAGGAACTCACCACCTATACACCTAGACTATTATTCTCTCTTACTCGCGTAGTGAGATCCCTATGGAACTCACGTTATGTGAGTGCAGCATATTGACATTGTACTGGATTATTCGGTTTTACGTTGGTGCAGAGTTCCTTATGAAACTCATTTATCTGAGAGCAGCATAATGACCTCGTGCTAGATTATTAATTCTCCCTTGGGTGGTGAGTTCCTTATGGAATTTATGTTATGCGAGGGAAGCATATTGACCTTGTGTCAGATTATTCTGTCCTACTTGGTTGGTGAGTTTCTTATGGAAGTCATGTTATCTAAAAGGTATCATATTGACCCGGTACTAGACTATTGTCTTACTTGGCTGGTGAGTTCCTTATGGAACTCACGTTATGTGAGGGCAGCACTATGACCTCGTGCTGGGTTATTCTGTTTTACTTGAGTGGTGAGTTTCTTGTGGAACTCATCTCATCTGAGGGCAGCATATTGACCTCTTTTAGATTATTTTGTCTTACTTGTGTGGTTTAAATTTGTTCCTTATGAAGCTCATGTATAATGATCTCGTGCTAGATTATGGAACTCACGTTATCTGAGGGCATGATATTGACCTGGTGCTGCATATTGACATTGTACTGGATTATTCGGTTTTACTTTGGTACTGAGTTCCTTATGGAACTCATCTTATCTGAGAGCAGCATAATGACCTCGTGCTAGATTATTAATTCTCCCTTGGGTGGTGAGTTCCTTATGGAATTTATGTTATGCGAGGGAAGCATATTGACCTTGTGTCAGATTATTCTGTCCTACGTACTTGGCTAGTGAGTTTCTTATGGAATTCATGTTATCTTAAGGGCATCATAGTGACCCGGTACTGGACTAGTGTCTTACTTGGCTGGTGAGTTACGGAACTTACGTTATGTGAGGGCATCATCTTGACCTCGTGCTGGATTATTCGGTCGAAGTTACTTGGGTGATGAGTTTCTTATGGAACTCATGTTATGTGAGGGCAGCATATTGACCTCGTGCTGGATTATTCTGTTTCATTTGGGTGGTGAGTTCCTCATGGAACTCATTTTATTTGAGAGTAGCATATATATTGACCTCGTGTTAGATTATTAATTCTTACTTGGTTGGTGAGTTCCTTACGGAACTTAAGTTTTCTGTGGGGAGCATTTTGTCCTCATGCTAGATTATTTTGTCTTTCTTACTTAGGTCGTGAGCTCCTTTTGGAACGCATGTTATCTTAGGGCAGCATATTGACCTCGTGCTAGATTATTCTGTCTTACTTGGGTGATTAATTCCTTATGGAATTTATGTTTTTTGGCGGCATCATATTAACCTCGAGCTAAACTATTCTCCTGCTGGACCATTTTGCCTTACATGGTCAGTGAGTTCCTTGTGGAACTCATGTTATCTGAGAGCAGCACATTGACCACGTGCTAGATTATTCGGTCGAAGTATCTTGGGTGGTGAGTTCCTTATGGAACTCGCGTTATGTGAGGGCATCACTGTGACCGCGTGCTAGATTATTCGGTCGAAGTAACTTGGGTGGTGAGTTCCTTATGGAACTCGCGTTATGTGAGGGCATCACTGTGACCGCGTGCTAGATTATTCGGTCGAAGTAACTTGGGTGGTGAGTTCCTTATGGAACTCGCGTTATGTGAGGGCAGCACTGTGACCTCGTGCTGGATTATTCTGTTTTACTTATGACTCGGTCTTAAGAAGAAAACAAAAGTGGTCCGTGCTCTAGAAAGAACAAAAATGTGACGCTCTGCGGACAGTACGACTTCCCTTAATGACCCTCGTTACTAGACCCCCTCCTTAACAACGTGGGTACTGTGCCGCCTCTCTACAGCGTGGCGAGGACAAGATTCAACGGGTCAACCGTAATGATGTCATCAAACATCAAGACTCCGAAAGTAGAGACCTCAGTCGAATTCCCTTGGTCCTCACATTCCACCCTTTAAGTGAAAGAATCAAGCGAATCCTCGTGAGCAATTTCAGCATCCTTTCTGGCGATCCACAGACGAAAGAAATATTTCCTCAGCCACCGCTGGTAGCGTATCGCCGCGATCGCAACGTCCGAGACACCTTAGTGCACACCGCCGACCGTAGCCAACCTGGTCCTCACGTGGGAACCTCTCCTTGCACCCACAACCGCTGCTGCATTTGCGATTACATTTCCGTGACAGATGCATTCACCTGTCAATCATCTAGCTTTGTATAAGCCATCTCTTGCCGCCGTTGCTCCCCCGTCTACATCGGCGAAACAGGCCGGACACTAATAGAACGCTTCGGTGAGCATCTCAGCAGCATTGAGATTTGCCGGGATTGCCTGTCGCTGAGCATTTTAATGCAAACGGACACACCCTGCAAGACGCACAAGTCCGAGGGGTCATGCTCTGCGGCGGAAATAAACTACGAAAACGCCAGGAAATGCGCCTAATTTTCAAGCTGGGCACCAGTCAGCCGCATGGTCTGAATTCAGATTTTCGAACTCAAATTTGTTTTTAACTGAAATCTTGACTTTCCACTGATGAAGGGCTGAGCCCGAAACTTTGGAACTTTGAACTGTTTTAAAAAACACCCTGTTCCACCCCATTGGACTACACAGGATTTAGATAAACTACTACTTGCTTATCACGGAGGAAGGTACAGATACAGATATTAAATATATTTAAAGTCCGTTTAAGCCAGATAAGAGTTAACTTCATTACCGTAAAGATTCGATTTAGCGCCCTCCTTCCAGTAAGCGCCCCCTTCCGAATAAGCGCCCCCCTTCGACTGTGTTTTTGTAAATAAGCACCCCTATTCCAATAAGCGCCCCCATTCTTAGAAGCGCCCCTATTGTGGATAGAAGCCCCTTCTGAAGTAATCGACGTCGAAAAGATTAACTATGAACTTTCACCGTACCGTACATGCATATATTTACTGCTAAAATGAACAATTCTTTTAAAAGTAACTGAACTTTCAACATTTTGTTACTGTTACAGTTTCTGTTATTGATAGTTATTTTAATATTTATTAAAGTTTTGTTGTGAACATTTGGTTGTTTCTCAAAAAAATAAATTAGCGCCCTGTCCCGAATAAGCGCCCTGTCTCAAATAAGCGCCCTCCCTTAAGGTGCCAAAAGTAAATAAGCGCCCCGGGCGCTAAATAGAATCATTACGGTAACTCCGGTTTAGCTTACATCGCGCAGGGTCAGGGCAAGTTCGCAGGGCACACTGATCGTACTGAATTTGAGCAAAGACTGGGCACTACCAGTTACGCAATGTAAATAATTACCCACACTGCCTCGAGGGTTTGGCGTTTGTAAGTTCAAAAGACCACCGAACTGTTGTGAAAACTTATGTCAAAATGCCGGGAAAAATTGCACTGAATCCCCTTCCTCCGGGCACAAAACAGCCCGGTCTAGCACAGTCACTGTTATACAGTGGCAGCAGATTTCAGGGACACCAAAAAAGTAAAGGAAATCGCTACGACGTCGAAGTTGTTTTGAAGGTAAGTTCGCGTGAGGCAAGTCGCAACTCGAAGAAAGTTCCCGCCGTCTACGAACGGTTGTTGATTTCTGGTCTAAAAAGTTTGTTGAGGCTACCTAATGAATGTTGTCTTTCGTATGTGTCTTTTTTTAGCACGTGGACCAAGAAAAGGGGTTTCTTTGTGGATATCTGAAAATAAAAGGTCTAACAGACGTAAGTTGAATTTTTGCGTGCATTGTGATTGATACAGACGTCTGTTTGCTTCACTGCTCTCGATTGACAGTTGAAAAGAAAACTTAGATTTGTTCATCAAGCTTTTGTAAAGTGTTTCTTTTTTCGTTGATGCCTTCTTATCTTGGTAACGGACTCAATTCCTCGTTTATAAAATATTTCTAACATTTGCGCCCAGATGTTTTTTTCTTTCATTGTAAAAGACTCATTGTTTTCTCAGTCAAGAATAAACCAGAAAATGCTGTAGACGTCTGTATAAAACCTGACCGTTTCTTTAATTTCTTGTAACATGGTTGTAATCTTAAGTTGTAGTAATGTAAATCTCATATGTCTTACTAGTTATATGTTTACTTAGTAATATTTGCTTTCATTGATGTTCCTTTGGTCAAGGAAGTTCAAAGATGTGAGCTTGCTTATCTTTGTCATTTGGTTGATTTTCTCTTTGTATTAGACACTCAGTGTGTTCCACTGGAAATCCATGAGACTGAATGGTTCTCCAGTTGTTTTCTATTCGCTGTTAGCATAACCCAGCTGCCATCTATTAGCAAAACGCGCAAATTGGTTGACTACACAGGTGCTGTCTATTGATCGATAGACAGCTCTCAGAGTGCGCGTTCAGTTTTTCGCTTTGTTTTACCAATCAAAACCTTAAAAAAAAATCAAGCAATTTTTTGTGTTTAATCGATCAGCCACCAGGTTATGCTAAAACAATTGCTTGCTCTTGGTTTCCATCGACTTTGATAGTTGGTTTGGGGCTTCATCCCTCGCCAACTATTTAAAGATGAATTACAGTCGGTACTGCGCAATCTCGGCTGCAATGTTTATGTGAGCCTCACACGAAGGAATGTTTACAAGCAAAACTAAAAATTCTGTGACAAACTTACCTTTTTCTTCATTATTAATGCCAGATATCCTTGCAGAACAAATAATAAGGAGTAGAAGAACCTTGACGCTATTTCAAACCAACGTTTCAGGTCATCGGCAATTCTTGAACGAAAGGAACCGTAATGGCGGACTAAAAAACTTTATGTATGCTGTCACCGAAGTGTAACGTTTCAACGAATTCAAAAACGAAAACAAACCCCGAGTCTGCGCAGTACGGACTGGAAATCAGCTTTAACAGTTAGACGGCCAGCTCAAGGTTTCTATCAAAGCAAGTCGATAGAAACCGAGAGCGAGCCGTCTTATTATTGTTTTAGCATAACCCACTGACTGATCTATTAAACTCAGAATATCGCTAGAATTGATTTGATTGATGGAGATGTGTACTTACAAACCCTTTTTCGCAGTAACATATTTTAACCTTTCATCAAAAATTGTTATTTCCAAGCATTTAAATAGCAGATTACTGTGCGAGTCTCATCATAGAACATTTCCAAACAAATCTTACTGTAAAATTTACTGAGATAATGTTTGATGTCTGGATGTCATTTCAAGCTGTGTTTAATCCAGTTATACAACAGTGGTTGTTATTGTACATTGTAACTCACTTCTTGGATTACAAAAAAAAAAAACTGGTTTATTTGACTTTGCCTGTAAGTTTATATAATACTTTCTGTCTCATTTACAGGAATATCCTAATCTTACAACATTTTTTGATGGTGAGATTATTGGTGAGAAACATCCCTTTTTGACAAGAAAATGGGTAAGCAGGGTCCGAAATTATCTTTTCTTTATTGGTGCCAAGTGACGACTAAACATTTTTTTCTGGTTGCCAAAATGTTTCTGATTGACAGCAAAACATGAATATATAAATAAAGTATTAGCCCAAGGAGCTGGAAAATGTGTTATTTATAATGGGGGTTCCAACACTGCGGTTCTGTTCCAATACTGACATTTTAATATAATTTGTTAGATTGGGGACTTTCTTATAAAGGAGTTCATTGTATCAGGTTCCACTGTACCACCTAGTCCTGAAAACCGATTGTCTCTCACCAATCCCACCTAGCCTTGAAGACCCATGGTCTCTCACCTACCCCCCCCCCCCCATTCCCCCACTCACCTAGCCTTGGAGACCCGTGGTCTCTTCCTTTCATGCACCTCTGGCCCACCCCTCCAAGGTGGGTCCTGAGCATGTAAAACAGTTTTGTCCAGTTCCCTTATGAATGATATTCATACCACTTTGAAGCTAAATATATGCTTTTGTTATTTGTCACTAGGATGCTGATGAAGATGTAGATAGAAAACACTGGGTAAATAATTTTTCATGATAAAGAATGTGTCATTGTTTATCATAGTGTAGGTGAATAGAAGAGGCTGTTTGCTATAATTTATCACAAAACCCTAGAGCTATAGTTTGCCACTCCTTCGCTTTTTGTGATGCTCGTGATTACTTTTCACTCACAAGAGTGCCAAAGTCCAAAATAGTAATAATTTTAATTTCCGAACAACATAAATCCTTTTATTTGAATGGTCAAACATGTGCATTTTAAATCCACTGATTGTATAGATCTACAGCATCATAATATGGAAGTTATTTATCACATGAAAGTGTTACTCATACAATAGCTTTCATATGAGTTATCACATGTTAGTCTACTTTTCGCACCCTTTTGTATTATTAACATTTTTTCTTTTGGGTACTTTCCTTGGCTAATGCTTTCCTAATCAGTTTACTGTCTAATGTCTGTATAATTTTTTTATCATGTAACTTATGTTAGAAAAGTAGTTCATTTCCAAATTACCTTTTTTTGCAGGGTAAATTCCTGGCATTTTACCAGTTTGCAAAAACATTCAACTCAGATAGTTTTGATTACAACCAACTGGACAACTTAGACTTTGTTTTCATGAGGTGGAAGGTAATTAAACTATTTCTTGTACTTCCTGTTTTAGTTTGCTCTGTGATGCATGTTTACCTCAGGACAGTAAAGTCAGTACCAGGGGGGGGGACCCCCTAAAATTTACTACAGGGGTGTGCCGCTGAGTCTCTGAGACTCCGGAGTTGTTCCAAAGAAAAAAAGCTGAATTTGCGACCCTGTTCCAGACAAACATTGCAAAATAGGTACCCTGTTCCAGACAATATCCACAATGGAAATATATGTAGATAGATAAAAAAACACTAGCGTATATCACAATGCGCTCACTTGACTTCCTCTGTGGCTTGGAGATAAGGCAATGAGAGGAGAGGAGTTTCATAGCTTAACTCGATCATGTTTAATCAGGATTCTAGGAAGAAAAATCGGCACTGTTCCAGAGTCAAAAGGGTAATTTGTACATGTATACCCTGTTTCAGAGTCAGATAGGCAAAAAGCATACCCTGTTGAGCGGCACATACCCGTATAGCCCTTATATGGGAGTACCCTCCCCCCTCCGGGAGTCAGTACAGTGTGTATTTATGAAATGCAATGGTTTTTAAGCCAATGTGTTTTTTATAGCCTAAATTTTCAGTGACTTTACTGTTCACCGTCATCAGAGTTTAGTAGAAGCTCATTGGTGCTTGCCTGACCAATCTTTTCGCTTGTGACATTTTTAATTGTGTATTTTTGCTCAATTTTCTTATTTTCACACCCACAGGAACACTTTCTAGTTCCGGATCATACCATTACAGATATTACGGGGGCATCGTTTGCAGGGTTTTACTATGTATGTCTACAAAAATCTGCTGCTACCATTGAAGGTTACTACTATCATCGAAGCTCAGAATGGTTAGTTCTTGTCTAATTTTGTTTCACCAGTGTTAGTGTATAGTTGAAGTAAGACATTTTAATTAGTTAGGGGCACTTGGTTAAAGTCATGAACATAGACTTATTACAAAATTTAATCAAAACTATAACAAAATTCTCGAACATGATTGGTTATCAGCAGCCCAATTTGAGCACTAATAGGACAATGTACACGTCATGCTTGTAATTGGATAGTGTAATATTTAGGACAGTTTATGCGTCATGCCTGTGTAATTGGACAGTACACGTCATTTTACGCGCGCTGTTGTTGTGCATTTTGTTGAGTTATGTTGTTATGTTGTTCATTATTCACAAGACGTTTAACCATTTAACTGAAGGCTAGTTTGTTTCTCAAGTTTTGTTATAGCTTTGATTAATTGGTAACAGGAAGTCGTGTCGTCCAATTCTGTCTGTAATCATACTCGTGATTTAACAATTTGATCACTTGTATGTTTACAAACTGAATTGGACTCCACTCAGTCCTATTACCATTATAAATAGAGTGGTTTTCACTTAAGTGTCAAAAATAAATTCACATTTGGTTTGGTTTTACTTTACTTTGCTTAGTTATTGGTTTAAAAAACCCGTGCTGCTTTCTCAACCCATCAGAAGTAAAACCAAAACCACTGACAATCATTGTTTTTCTCTCCTAGGTTCCAGTCGTTAAATCTTGTCCATGTTCCAGATCACAGTCAGCCTATTTATGAATTCAGATGATAGTGAACATGAAAACAGAACTTTACGCTCTGCTCCTCCATAAATATTTTTAGACTTATTCTTGCACTTACATTAGATTTGTGCTTTTCACATGGTTTAAAGCTCAGGTCTTGAAGCAAGCTTAACAGAGCTTAACAAAAAAACAAAGTTAGGCTTCAGATTTTAGCTGTCAATAGCATAGCCATGGGTACATGCTAGATTTCCACTCAGTGACAAATTACGTATTATGAGCCAGGAGAAAATGTATCCTGATAATTTTTATGTCTCGATCCAAATACAATGATCTACCGTATTTTCTTGATAAAATGCTGGGTCTCAAATAAATGCCAGGTTTCCAAGGCGGAGAATTGAATAACACCCTCAAGCACTTTATTGAGGTATAAAAAGTTGTAGCTGTAATAAAAATATATATATTTGTCAAAAATAATGTATAAAACCCTTTGCTTAATAAACACTGGGCTCGAATAAAATACAGAAGTCAGAAAACCACTATGCCACCAGCAGGCCAAGATTGAAATAAAAGCCTGGGGCATTTAATCGAGAAAATACGGTATATAGGAGGAATGTGTAATTTATGTTACCTCATTGTTATTTAAATTGCTGAAAGGTATGATTTTGTATCAAAGTAGACATTTGAGAACATATTGATTTTGAATTGATTTGACAAATCAAGAAAAGTGATTTTTTTAATTATTTTATTTCTGAATTGCTTGACAGAAAATCTTTAGTCAGAGCTAGTAGTGTTAATGTGTGAATCCAGAAAATATCCATATCCCAAAGAAGGTCATTGGAAATTCCAAGGGGGGGGGGGGGGGGTTCAAAAGTTAAAATTTATAAAGAAAAGTATGAAGCTAACATAAATTTCCAGAAAGTTGAGAGCTCAAACCAAAAAAACTTCCACAGTAGGGGTATGAATATTTTCTGGAACACACACTCTGAATGCATTTGCCTGTTACTACAGTATTTACTGTTTTAAAAGCATCTCTGTGCTAACACAGTTTCAAACTGAAAGAGAGGCACTGGGATCTAATAGTTTATAGTGGGTTGGTCTCTGGATTGAGAGGTCTCACTTTAAGTCCTAGCCAGTGTCTTTGTGTTTTGTTCATGGCAAGACACTTAAAGGTTAATATTTATACATGCTGTGATTTGTTGGGCCAATTTGTCAGCAATGATTATGGGCAAGCAGATCAGCTTGTGACAAACAAACATGGCTGCAATGCCTATTCACTTTATGCTTCGAAAACTGGCATTAAAACACCTTTATTTAGTAAAATGTCTTTGTGATAATGCAATCAAACATATCTGGATAAATAATTCATCCACTTATTATTTTAGTCATTATTGATAGATGTAAAATTATTTTCCTGCTGGTGACTTACATTAATTTTCTAAGGGTGTTTGTGTCAATCAACATTTTGCTCACCATTTTGAAGGTGTAGTTGTATGGCTTTTCCTATACAAACTGTGTTTACAGCCTTCTAAATAGTTAACCTGATTGAAATGAAATGAGTAAAGACTGGAAATCATGGTGATCATACATTTTTGGACCCAGAGGTTTTCTTTCTTATATATGATCTCCATTAACGGACACCTGGTGTTGGACCCATACCTACCGTTTTTCAGTCATTTTACTGTAACTAAACTCCCTATAAGACGGACACCTCTCTAAAACGGACACCTCTCTAAAACGGACAGCGGTGTTCAACTTGCCACCTGCACACCAGTGGGATTCTCTACTGCTGATAAGGTACAGCAGTGTCCAACTCCAGTTCAGGTCGCAAAGTAATGACGCCAGTATCGCTATATACCATGGGATGTCGACCGGTTCTTTGTGATGACTGATAAACAGAACTGAATTGGACTGGGAACTAACTACAGGAATAAATGTCACGTGAACAGAGATCTCAGCGATTTCTTGATGTTTTGAAATCGCTGCGAAGAACACAAAGCAAAATACTCCTGGGAAGTTAGAAAGGACATAGAGTATAAACGAAAAAGACAATTGAAATTATATTTGATGAGTTCTATAAAAAGTTAAAAAAAAACTGGCCTCAAGATTCCTCATGGGCCTGGTGAGGGTAAGTAAGTAGTAAGTATAAAATTTCAGTAAACAGACATCTCTACATTCTTTTAAAACAATTTGGGCCTGTATCAGGGGGATCTGACTCTCTTACTCCTGCTTCCCGTCCATTTCTGTGGTAGTTCCCTCCTCTTCCTCACCCATTCAATACTTCCTATTCTTGTCCTGTCCCTCCTAGCTGGCGGGGAGGCATGATTTGATTGGCTAGATTTTAACAAAGGGTATTTAAAATCCAGCCAATCAAATCATGTGACCCCAGAGCCACTTGTTTCTAGTGCACAGGCTTCGCCGGCTAAGAGGGACAAGCACGACAGGGCTCTGGGACGAGAATGGAACAACTCGTTCCCAGGGCCATTTTCCCGCGGTCCAATATTCGTTACGCCATTTGGAAGCCGGCAAAAACCCGAAGAGAAAACATGCAAAAGTACGTGGAAGAAACAGAGGGATATGAACAGTCTAGAGAGCAGAGCAGAATAAAGAACGAGTATACACGAACAAGACAGAAAGGATCCCGTCGAACGATCTGTGCTGTAGCCTTCATTCCGTCCTTAATTGTGGTGATTTTTCTCGTTGTCTGGAGACCGCTCTTGCTTCCATATTTCTTCAGATACGCGAAGATGGTTATTTCAGAATTCATGAATGATAAGCAGAGGTTTAAGGATAATCAACTGCAGATGGCTCAAAAGGAATGGAGGATGTATCAAATTGAAAGTCGGTTTGGCCAAGATTGGTGCAAAGAGAACGTGAAATCAAGAAGCGATGTTACATGGCTGACTGTCATTGTAAACGATGATTTCGCTCCCCCTACGTTGGTTCTTGGCCACTCTATCCGAACATTTTCTTGCCAGAAGAACATGATCGCTTTTGTCTCAGAAAAGGTGAGTGAGGGAACACGGAAAGCGCTTCAAAGCGTTGGTTGGAACACTCGTTTGGTCGAAGAAATAGATTGCAGCTGGATGGATGCTAAAGTTGGCGGTGACCGCAACAGTGGATGGTTTAGTAAGCCACTTGGACACGGAATAAGAGGAACACACACGAGGTTCCACGCATGGAACTACACACAGTTTTCAAAAATAATTTATCTCGATGCAGATTACATGTTGATGACAAACATTGATGACTTGTTTGACATTCCAGATGAGTTTGCAGCCGTTCCATGTTCTAGACCTGGTGTGTTAGACCCATGCTTCAATGCAGGTCTTCTGGTTTTCAGACCAGATGCCAGCTCTTACCAGGAAATCATGAAAAATTGGTTTGAAACCACAGAGAAAGACACTTGTCCGAATGATCAAGTTTTGCTCTGGCATTTTTACGCCGATGCTGGTAACTGGAAAGCACTTCCTTACGCATACAACATCAGACGTATTATCTACAGACCCCTGAATTCGTTCCATTATGCTTGTTGCAAGCCGCCAAAACCTTGGTCTGCAGAGTGCAGGCCAAGCAGAAAAGAAGCCAGTGATTTTAGTGGACCAATTCTTACTGTTGAACATATGGCATTAATTTTCTGGAAAAATTTCTATGAATTGCTGAAGAAGTACCAGTTAGAGGAATGGTGGAGATCCACAAAGTTCTTCAGGCCGTCACAGGAGTTTGGAGTTGTGTCTTATGCCGACTGCTGGAACCAGATAAATAACTGATGTGACTGACGTATTAGATCACAGGCAGCCCAAGCTAATGTGTACAAATTTGGAATGAAACAAAATGAACTTGTGTCTTATGCCGATTGCTGGAACCAGATAAATAACTGATATGACTGATATAAGATTACAGGCAGCCCAAGCTAACAAAAGAGTTTGTAAATTGGAATACAACAAAATGGATTTGTGTCTTATGCTGACTGCTGGAAACAGATAAATTACGGATATGACTGACAAATTAGACCACAGGTAGCCCAAGCTAGTGTGTACAAAATTGGTTAAATGTTAGAGTTTTTATTGGAATAGAACAAAATAGGTTTGTGTCTTATGCTGATTGCTGGGACTAGATAAATAACTGATATGACTAATGCATTTAATCACAGGCAGCCCATGCTAATATGTACAAATTTGGAATGAAACAGAATGGACTTGTGTCTTACGCCGACTGCTAGAACCAGAAAAATAACTGATGTGACTAACATATTATATCACAGGCAGCCCAAGCTAATGTGTACAAAATTGGAATGAAAGAAAATGGGCTTGTGTCTAATGCTGATTTGTTGGGACCAGATAAATAACTGATATGACTGATGCATTAGATAACAGGCAGCCTAAGCTTATGTAAAAAATGGTAAAATGTAAGAGTTTGTATTGGAATGCAACAAAATGGATTTGTGTCTTTTGCTGACTGCTGGAACCAGATAATTAACTGATATGACTGATGTATTAGATCACAGGCAGCCCATGTTATGTGTACAAAATTGGTAAAATGTGAAAGTTTGTATTGAAATGCAACAAAACGGATTTGTGTCTTATCCTGAAATTGATGGAACCAGATAAATAACTGATATACAATCACAGGCAGCCCAAATTGATGTGTAAAAAATTGGTAAAATGTGAGAGTTTTGGAATACAACAAAATGGGTTTGCACCCTATGCTGACTGCTGGAACCAGATAAATAACTGAATGGGATATGATTGACATATAAGACCACAGGCAGCCCAAGCTCAAGTTGAGGAAGCAATGTGTACAAATGGAATAATAATAATAAACATTTTTATATATGTAAGAGTTTTAGAATAGAACAAAATCAATTTTAGTTACCAGAAATAGGACATTTTGGAATAAAAATGATTATTCCTTGTTTCTATGTGATTCAAACAGGCCCAAGGAGCATAGAAAGTTTTTTAACTATTGTAAGCACAGTGCTTTTCTCTGTGTTAAAATAATAAAAAGAAAATAACTTTTAGTGAGGCCTTAACTTTACTTTCTTAGGGGGGTCCTTATCTACAGATCCAGAGCCGATTCTAAGGGCTTGTTGAAGACAGTAGTCTGTGGTTAGCAATTTTGGAGCATTTTGTAACGCTTAATGGTGAATTTTATTAGGGGAGCGCCTGCTTTGAAAAAAATTACTGGGAATGCATAACTGTAGTCCCAAACCTCACTTTGTAATTTAAAATCTTTAAAACACAGTGGAAAGGAGGTAGAATTCCGATTTTTTTTATGAATCAGAGATAACATAGCCTTCTTTACAGGGTTCGAGACTAATGGTAGCCAACTAGCCAAAGGCTAGTAAAAATGCAGTTTTGGCTAGTAGGTTTTGGCCTTTCACTAGCCAAAATGGCTAGTGAAAAAATCAGGCATTAGTGGCAAGAAACCACATTTATTAAAATCGTCTCTCAGAGAATAATTATAACTAACAAGTAAACTGTTGACATTATAGAATCTGAAGCTTTAAACAATCTAGTTGACAAAAACGCATGTACATGTACAATTGAGTGAAGACCAAAGCCCAATTTTGTAAGAAAAAAACATGAACATTTTACGGCTCAAGGTTTAAACATAATCGCACATTGTTTTCACCCTCCCCCCCCCCCCCTTAAAAGAAGAACAATGATTGAAAATTGTGGCTTGTAGAAAATAAGTTTTGGCTAGTGAATTCAAAGCTGTCACTAGCCACTTGGCTAGTTAGCAAAAAAGTTAGTCTCGAGCCCTGCTTTATAATCTGACTTTGGAATTACTGTTGACAGGCATTTTTAAATGCGTGTCAAAAAAGAAATGCTACTGAAAAAGTCCTTAAAAAATGCATTTTTATCAGGCGAGCGCCATCTTGGATCTGTACTCGGCACAGGATCGGGGAGAGGAGAAAAAGCGTCCCAGGGAGTAGGAGTGAGGCTGAATGTGAATATGAGACTGAATGTTTTCACACTTCCAAACCTCTCTCTGCCCTCATCCAACATGGCAGCGAATCTACTTGATCGTGAGCTAATAGACCAATTCGGCTAACGTGTTTACATCATTGTTGCCACCCAATTTAGATCATGTGATGATTCCTTCAGGAGGTTACAATTGTTCTGTTCGTTCATACTCCCATGCGCTCAGTTACGTGTGACAAATTGCACATTATTGTAACCTCCCAAAGGAATCATCACATGGTCTGAATTGGGTGGCAACAATGATGTAAACATGTTAGCCGAATTGGTCTATACTCTTGCGCACCCACCGAAAATGCTAGCGCTGTGGGCTAATATTGGCACTGATTTTAATTTTCAAATCAACCGACAGTGACCAGCAACCGTGCAAGAAAAACCTCTGGCACCCTGGGTATTCTGTACTATAACTACATTTAAAATTTTATTGCTTTGATCATGTTACATAAAATTCTTTTAATCATAGATTACTTTTTTTACTAGTTTTGTACACATAGTAAATATAATTATTTGCTAAGTAAATGAATGTTACAGTAGAACCCTTACTTGTGACCAGGTTATGTTTTCCTTGATTTCGTTTGGATAGAAGAAAAGCTTAGTCAAGCATTTTATGTAAGAAAAATATGACACTGACTTTGACTATACACAGTAAGTTAACATTAACTTGCAAAGGAGCTATCTCACAATATTTTAAGTCATAATAATTTTGAAAAAAAAAACTGTACAAAAGAAAAAAAATATTTTTTTTTTCTATTGAACGAACAAAGGAAACATTATTATAACCAGAAAAAATTTAAAAGGACTTTGAGAAAGTCTAACCCACAGAAGGTAATTGGAAATTCTGAGTGGGTGAGGCATAGCCAAAAATACCTTTTTTTAAGGAAAAGAATAAGCTAAACTGGAATCTGAGTGGTGGGAGGTATGGATATTTTTTGGAACATCATATTAACAGAAAGAGGGCAAATGGAAATAGATTGGCTAATTTTTGAGAAACGCTGCCCATGACATAGCTCCTTTAATCAACTAGATTTAGATGACCTGTAGACAAATTAACGAGATCCACTGTACTAATTTCTATTGAGTCTTCCAAAAATATTATAACTTAGTTGGCAGCCTATGTTATTTGTGTACTTAAAATTTAACATTACAATATTATTAGCATTACATTCCTTTGGAAATTAACTCAAGTCAATGATCATAAACATTTTAAGTCTAGAATATTTTGTTGTCACATTTTGCTGCCTATTGTAAGTTGTTTTATACATGTAATACTATACCTATATGTCTATAAATATTACTAAAATTTGTTTCATTTAGTTTAATAATTGTTTAATGAAGCAATCTGACTTAAGTTGGGAGCAATCTGACTGGGAGTGATCTGAATGGAGTCTGGAGGGGGGGGGGGATTCCCATAATTCTGAAAAGGGTTGGGATGGATTCGTCTTGGGAAAATTTGACTTAAAACCCTAAAGGAGACCAAATTGGGTGTGGCTCAAGCTTTTATTTACCCCTAAAGGATACCATCTCTCGTACCTTATCAGACTAAACCTCTAACACAGTATGACAGTGTTTTCACTACTTTGCACCCAGCCCTAAATGAGACTTGTCATGAACACCCATGGCCAAGTGAGACTAGGGCTTTCCACAAGTTGCTCGGCAACTTTTTGGCAACTTTTCATATTTCGAGCAACTTTTTCCCCTTCGAGCAACTTTTTTCCTCTCGAGCAACTTGTTGTATTTTGAGCAATTTCCAGACCGAAGATCTCCGAGGATTATCCGAGTGTTGGTGAAAGGCCATACGAGCGTTTCCGAAGATTTACGAAGTTTGCCGAAGATTTTCGAGGAACATCTGAAGACGTTTCAACTTTTGCACATTTACATTAAAACATTACAAAACTTGTCAGGAAACATGACGTCATCGATAATCTTCACGATTTTTCTCAGTTAAAGAAAACCTTGTTGTTTTACAATTATTTTCCCCTTAATATGTTATTTAGATACTTCTTTTTCTGTAAAATAGCTAAAACTGCTTAGAAATCTAACCCTCAAAGAAAAATTAGCAAATATTTAGAGAAATTCTCTTAATTAGAAGCAGCGTTTTGAATTTATGAGAGCAACTTTCGAGCAACTTTTATTATCAGAAGCAACTTTTGGGGATTTTTGGAGCAACTTTTGAGCATCTTTTTGAGAAATTACGGGCAACTTTTTGGGAAATCTCGAGCAACTTGTGGAAAGCCCTAAGTGAGACCATGCAAAATCCATCATCTACACCTCTCAGAAAGATCACACCTCTAAGCATACCGTAAAATTCCGGTTATAAGCCCCCCCGGTTATAGGCCCATCAACCTTGAAACAAAAAAATACACCCGGTTTTAAGCCCCCCCCCACCCGGATATAAGCCCCCCTCTACCCGATGACAGTACTGAACAAGGCTAAATGTTGCTTTTTTGTGCGTTTTTAACTTAAAAACATATTTCGATCAACACTCCCGAGGCTCACTTCGAAACGTTTTTTTCCTTCCGCTTATAAGCCCTCTCGAATATAAGCCCCTCCGCTTATAAGCCCACCCAAAAACCCTTACGAAGTTGTATAAGCCCAGGGCTTATAACCGGAATTCTACGGTACCCCAGTCCCTTTTATATGAGAGTCCACCCCCCCCCCCTCCAGGTCAAATGGTAATGTATTTTCTAGTCATATTCTGCTCCAATGGTTATACTGAGATCTCCAGGCAAAACCTTTGTTGAATGATACCACTGATTTGTGTCCACAATAACTGCAAGTCAACAACAATAAACAACATTTAGTAAGAAAAAAGAGAAGGATCTGATGAATGATTTAAGATATTAACACTAGAAATTATCCTGCAGGTGTGATTAAATTATTTTTCTTCTATTTGCTCAACTCACTTTGGAGATTTTCCTGTGGTGTAGCACTGGGCTGTACCTAGGATTTTTTGTCTGCAGGGGCAAACTTCGCACTGCAGGGGGGCAAATTCCGCACACCTTTAGTTTTCTTAGTTTTTTTAGTTAGTTTTCTTACTTTTTTAGTTTCACGGTGGAGGCAACTGCCCCCCCCCCCCTTCCCCTGCTATGTACAGCCCTGTGTAGGGACTTTGTACTGTAGCCTATCACTAAAAGTTACTTCAAGTTTAAATTAAGCAAGCATTAAAAAATTACATTGTTATTATGTATAATGATCAAATGCCATCTGCAATAAATTCTACTTTTTATAATACTGGTAGTCACAAAATCCCTTGTTACTGATTGCACTTATATGAGATACTGGTATTGTGAAACTGTGATTTTACTTTTTCCATTACAACCCCCTATGCTCTTCCTGTTAAAATCAGGCACAGCTTTATTTTTGAACATGAAGATAACAAAAATATTCCTTTGAACAAAAGGAATGTATTATACCCCAAACTGAAGCTGTCACTTACTGACTTCTCCCTTGTTCATTGTTGTTGTTAATATTGGTGCACAGACTTGTTCGCACTCTGGGGGAGGAATGAGAGTCCATGTCTTTTGTCCTGAAAGCTGAGCCTGCCATGATGGACGATCCACACTATCAATCTGTAAACACAAACATTGAATGTTAAAAATGAATTATGAATTAGGGGATGTGGGTCTGGACAGGAGGCAGGAGACAGGAACCCAAGAGAAATCAGACCTGCAAGTCCACATACAGAAGTAAAAGAGAGGGTGGAGAAGTGGGATTCCCAAGATGCAGAACTTGGAAAAATTAAAAAGAATTTTGAACAATGGATAATATATTTTGCAATATGAACATGCTTCAGTGATGTTCCTGCAACTAGGATACAAGGATTAACTTACCTGCGAAATTTTGCACGTGAGCAATGTCATACAACTTTAAGTTTGCTAACAATCCTAAGATGATCCTCAAGTGCTAGGATCAACCTCTCACCACATTAGCTTAATGTTGTATGTACCAGCCTGAATATTCTCTGGCATTGACAAATTTTAACTGTCTTCATGCATACTTACATGTATCTGAGCCCCAGGACCTGGTCCTCCCATGAAGATCCAGTCCTGCTCACTGGTCTCTGATTGACTTGGCAAGAAATATGGTAACTGATAGTGAGTACGCAATGCTTCTCTGATAGCTGGGTCACAATTGCTCCTGAAATTTCCAAGTAGGAATAAATTAATTTACCACTAAAGGAAAAATGTGAGAGGGTCAGGTGCAAAACAAATCCATCAGAGGCCTTTTCCGCTGTTTAGAGTAATTTTTTGCTCAGTTCTTCATTATAATTTGATGAAGTGTTGGGATCAAAGGATGCAGCTCAGTTTAAATTATTATTTTGGTGCATTTACTCAAGCCAACTAACTTGTTTAGCCAATGTCATTCAGCCAAGTCACTTCTAGAACTCTCCAAGCTAGGGTAGTATACAAAACCAGCTGTACACAGGTTAGATTGATCAGAATAAAACAACTCACTCAAAAAGTTATTCTTTTGTCGCCTCATACTGTGACTGGTGCAAATCAAAGTACTTGTTGAAAGCAGTAAAGTGGTCACACTGGGAGACCCCCCTCCCCCCCCCCTCTTTCCCATCAATAATGTTAAGTTAGGCATTCAAAAAACAGTCCATGCCATGAATGATGGCTATATAATTATCTACCATGGATCTAAACATCCCATTGCAAGCCAGGGGAAAAAAGTTCCAGTTAATGACAGATCCTGCCTCTGAGACGAGACTAAGCCCACAGTGTTAGTCCCTGAAGTTGCTAAGCAACATGACATGTGTTCATGAGACTACTCGCGAATGCTCACCCTAGTTAATTGGATGAAAATCGAATAAGTCGGAAACTCTTTGAGCGCTTGAACAAAGATTTGCCAAAACTGACCCTTGTTTCTCCAACTGCATTGAATAAATTATTAACTTGACTTCCACTCCATTTGTAAGTTTGCATAGTTTGGATGAAGTGCTTCCAGAAAAATAAATTCTAGCTTCTCAGCTTACAACATGTCGAAAAAATAAAAGGGTTTTTTCGATTCATTGTTAATAAAGCTGTTTGATGATTTGCTCTTTTCAGTCAACTGAGAATTTAAAGCAGCTTGTTAATGGCACTGAATAAAATTTACTCTTCCATTAGACAGGTGTGCATATAAAATAACGCTCATTTAATGGCAAAGCAAACTTAACTGAAATCTAAAATTTAAATTTCGGTTTGATCTGTTAAATAATGACTGTAAACTTTGAATAAAAACAAGAAAAATCTCAATTGTTAGGACGACCGCGGTCAAGTTACGGAACTAAATTAACCTCTATTCAGTACAATGTCAGCTGCGTGTTAAAATACATTAATTTTATATTTTGGGGAGAATTTTTTCTTTTTTTTCCACTGAATGTTTTTTTTTTACAAAACTTACCAGCCAAAATACCATGGTTCGGCTTTCCACTCCGATCTTTCCTTCGTCATATTAAGCGCTTCTTCCAGAGAAATAAACTCCGTTCTATAAGGGAAGAACTGGCACTCATCCTCGTTTACTCGATAGGCTTCTTTGTTCTTGTCAAAAAGATCCTTGAAGAACGTAAAATTGAAGCGGTCGACAGCCGACCAGTTCTTTGCACCATCAACAACTACAACGGGTCTTCCAGTGTAGGCATACTTTGTGACAAATTCCTGCTTCGACAAGTGAGAAACGCGAGGAATCTCGGTCAAACCTTCGCACAGAAGACTGCAGTTTGTTCGCTTCCGTGTTACTTCGATGAAAATTTCGTTGACTTCTACAAGACAGGCTTGTTCCTTCACGTTTAAAAGCTCCATCACGTCGAAATAGTAGCCAGCAACCACAGCCAAAACAACTGGTAAAACGACAATCAAGAACCATTTCAAGCTTTTCTTCTTTGATGAGGTTGCTTTGTGGTCTTTCACAACCTGCCGAAGAAATTCCGTGCGAATGTTCTCAAGGGTTTCGCCGCCTTTCAAAGATTTTTCTCGCAGATCAGAAAATAGGACGGCAAGTTCTTCGACACTCTTTGTTGCAGCCATATTAGCACAGAGTAGTCAGAGATTGCCTTCTTTGTCTTGATCACTTTGTATTTACCAATGCGGCAGTCTCACTTACGTATCGCGCCAAAACATTATAAATATTGATAAGCCTCCGTTAACATCACAGCGTGAATACGTAAGCTGACCTTATCGATTTCCTATTTTCTCAGTTCCTTGTTCCCATGGGCCATCGCGTCCACCCCCTGCGGCTTCCCCTTCGGACAACCCGACACTTTAATTTGCAATTGCCTACTTTATTTCTTTCCTGGAGGGGCCCGGGGGTAAAAAATAATGAAAAAAATTGTTTGCAGAGCCTAAAAAGACAAAATAAATTGCTTGCAAACACGATATGTATAAAGAAAATTTGAATTTTAAAAAAAAAAACATCTTTGCAGAGGTGCATAAATAAAAAAAAATATGTTAGCAAAGGAAAATTTCAATGACTGTGCGCGTGCTACGCTGACTTGGTGGTCCCGAATTCAACTTTTTGGTCATTAATAAAGATCTATTTTTTTCAAAACTGACAGGAGCACGTACAAAGAAAAATTCTAAGTCCCCAACGGGAATCGAACCCATGGCCTCCATGCCGGTTGGGCTAGCCTGCAGAACGCGGTTTATTTTTTGCGGGTCGCGCGAGGAAAAACCGCCTGTTCTGCAGGCTAGGTTGGGCGCTCTAATGCATCAGTCAATTCCAGCAGTACCCATCCCCCCCCGGGCAACCCCGGGGCATTTCCTAATGTTGCCCGTCCCGAGGGTGGGGCATTTGCGTACCTCGGGTTGACCCCCGGGCATTTGACACGTACTTTCAAAACCGTGGAGTGAGTCGCGTATTCGTGATGGAGGCGTTTATCGGCCAAGACGTGGACTACGTTGCAGATTAGCTAGTTCACGAATGACTAGAGAAGCTCGTGGATGTTCGTGGATGTTTTTAAAGGTATATTTTCTCAATTTTAGATATTTCTTCATTGCTAAGAAGCAACAACTTGTATTTATATATTCTTATATCACCTATCGAGAGATTGAAAACAATTACCCGGGAGCGGGGCATTTGCCCGGTTCCTTCATCCCCACCCCGGGGAATTTGCCAATTTTTTTTAAAGAAATGCTAATGCCCGGGGGTTAGCCCGGGGGGGGATGGGCACTGCTGGAATTGACTGATGCATAACCATGGATAGTAAAGAGACTTTTTACTATCCATGCTCTAACCAACTGAGCTACGGCGTGGACGAGAGGAGAGACTCGTCGTGAGCTGGGCCATTTACTAGGTTGATATGTCATGTCATGTCATGTCATGTCATGATTTGTCCCATGCTCGTGTCATTGTTGAAAAATTCATCTTCATTATTTATCACCGATCTTAAAATTTACCATCTTTATTATTTACAACAAAATAAATTGCTTGCAAACACAATATGCATACAAAATAGTTTATGCAATTAACAAAAATTGTTTGCATGGGTGCCGCTGCGCATAAATTTTTAAAATAAGTTTACAGAGGAAAATGTTTTATACCCTCCCCCCCCCCCCCCCATTTTTGGTTCTTTTATAGAACTGAAATAAATAATTAGAGGCAAACGCAAAAATATAAGCACAAATTTATTCTACAATGTCTGAAATCGAATGACTGTGCTGTGCTGCACTATCCCGTCGTGAGGGTGGATTTGACTTGGTGGTCCCGAGTTCAACTTCTCCGACCTTGAAACTTATTTTACAAGATGTTAATTTTCCTACTTTCCTGTTCCACTTGCGTCTCACCAAAACAAACCAAGCGAAAATAACAAACATACTGCAAAACGATTTTGAGAGAGTTAAAAAAATTAACCTGCAAGTAATCTATTCTTGCTTTCGACTGTCACGCCGTGATGGAATGGAAGCTGGGAGCTAGAGGCAGAAGCGGGAGTGGTGTAACTTGATGTAACAAGGGCTGAAGGAGAAGAGATTGGTAATGAGTGCTTCGTCATAACTAGAGACAGTGCAGAGAGGAGTGTTTGACTAAAAGGGGGGGGGGGGGGGAAGCAAGGTGTCCGGACGACTAGGTAAAAAATAAGTACAGTAAGCGCCCCTATTCCAATAAGCGCCCCCAATTGTTATAGCGCCCCTTCTTATATGCGCCCCTTTTCTTAAAAGCGCTCCTATTGTGGCTAACTGACCCTACTGAAGTCCTCGACGTCGAAAAGATAAACTCGTGAACATTCACCGTACCGTACATGTATATATTTACTGCTGAAATGAACAATTCTTGTAAAAGTAACTGAACTTTCAGCAATTTTTTACTGTTACAGTTTATGTTATTGCTAGTTATTTTAAAATATATTAAAGTTTTGTTTTGAACATTTGATTGTTTCGCAAAAAAATTAAATAAGCGCCCTGTCTCGAATAAGTGCCCTCCCTAAAGGTGCCAAAAGTAAATAAGCGCCCCTGGCGCTAAATCGAACCATTACGGTACTGGGGTTACTGTAGTCAAATGCCATACATTTTGTTCAACCTCTGTACCTTCTAGCCTATGTACAGCCGCCCCTCCCCCTCAAAAAAAAATCGGGAATCGCGGCTCCTTTCCCGATATTTTAGGAGAAGGAGCGGCTATACACAGGCTATGTACCGAACTTTTTGTATTGAGTAGAACCTAGACTTTTCTCAAGTTTTAGTTAGCTGTATGTGTGTATTTCAAGTTGGTCAGTTTGTACGTTTGCGCCGACCAGCGATACCCCTCTGCTCTTCCCGCGTCTTGTGAGAAAAATCGCTCAGGATTTCAAGAAAGACCTTAGCTAGCCTGTTCGAATTCCAGGCTCTCGGTAGTTGAGGGAGAGCGAAAAACGCGGGCGAGCGAGAAAAGAAAACGCCTTTTGCCGTTCGTCCCCCTCGTTTTTTCCTCGCTCGCCCGGGTTTTTCACTCTCCCCAACTACCGAGAGCCTGGAACAGGCTAGAACGATCTGTGTTACTTTCCAGAGCTCCGCAGTGATGGCTCTACAAGAAGCTAGCGAGGCTAAGCAGTTTTTGGGTATAGTATAGATTTGAGCTTCACTAGCTTATTGTAGAGCAAGCGACGCTTAACAGTTTTTCTGTACAATATAGATTTGAGCCAAAAAGGCGACAAAAAAAGTTTACTTCAACGACTTTGTCATAAAAAATGTTGTGGTTATTCATCGTGGTAGAGTACAATAATAAAGTATATTTCTCCGACGTAGTCTGATGGAGATCGCCGCAGACTGCTGCTCATCAGGCTCATCATACTGCTAGTATTCAACGACTTTGTTTTAAAGATTCTTTATTACTAACTGCTTCAATCGTTTACATGAAAAAACTTAGAATACGCGTAGTCCCCCGTCTTTCTTATGGTGAAGGTCCAGTAACATGGGCAACATTTTCTGTCAACTTGTCTCGCAACATTATTTTACTGCAAGTTGTAAAATGTGTTTTTGCACCAGTACCGCCCGCATTGCAGGTGGCAACAACATACCGTAATTCCGGTTATAAGCCCCCCCGCTTATAAGCCCCCCCCCGGTTTTAGGCCCATCAACCTGAAACATAAAAATACATCCGGTAAAGCCCCCCCGGAAAAGCCCCCCCACCGGATGACAGTACTGAACAGGGCCAAATGTTGCTTGTGTTTAAAATCGATCAACACCCCGAGGCCGTTCGAAACGTTTCCTCCGCTAAGCCCCCCGAATATAAGCCCCTCCACCTATAAGCCCACCCAAAACCCCACGAAGGATAAGCCCAGGGCTATAACCGGAATTCTACGGTATTGCACAAACTTGAACTCGTGACTACTTCGCGCCACATGTTGCAGCAACTTGCAACACAGGTGGTGGCAGCTTGCAATGCAACAATATTGCGAGACAAGTTTTAAAAAAAATGTTGCCCGTAGGAGAGCACGCGAGAGTATGAGAATTTTTTCTCACCCTCGCACCTCCCGTTTTCATGCGCGCTCTCCTTTCTGGCCTCGAGAAAAATAACGGGCTACTTCAGTAGTCCCTCATAACACACGTTCTCCACATGGCACTGCATGCTTGATTTTTGTCAAGTCTTAGGGACTAGGTAAGTACAACGATGTTTTATTTCCTTACAATATGATAGAATAAATGGGTGATCAAGCTCGGCTGCTAGGTGGCGGTAGACATAAACGAGGTAATAAGAGTAAAATCAGTCGTATTCCGCTCCAATGGTGATGCTTAATTCTCCAGTCGGTACAACCTTTGTGGAGTGAAACCATTGATTGGTGTCCAGTACAACTAAAAGAGGGAAAAAGTATTACAACAGACCATTAGAATAGGATAACTGACAATTACGCACTGATAGAGGGGTCTGATCCGCCTGAAGAGTTAAAATGGGAACTGGGATTTGGGCAAATTTTCACTGTAAAATGGAATTGGATCACTTGGATTGGGAATCACAAACAAAAACAAACTGGGAGTTGGGTAAATTCGGGAAATTAAAAAAGTAGGCTGGGAAATGGGATTTGGGAAACATTTGGGCTGGGAAATGAGATTTGTACACCCCCCTTAGGACCCTCCTGAGAAGACAAGGTAGCTAGGTAACTGGTATATTCAGTTCAGTTTAAAGAAGGCGACATTAAAGATGAAAATCTGGTAACTTATTACATACAACATTTTTTGTTGAAAATTCTAAATTTTAGTACGCCCAAATTCCCTCCACCGCCCCTATATCCCCTTCCCTCCCACCTCATAACTTACTTATCTCTCCTTTGTTCATTGTTACTTTCATGGCTCTGCAGACATGTTCACACTCAGGGGGAGGAATAAGAGTCCATATCTTCTGACCTGACAGCTGGGCTTGCCACGATGGACGGTTTACCATGTCAATCTGAAGTAATGAAAAAAAAATGACGCAAAGTTAGTGTGTATTTATCTGAGAATCAATTTGTTTCATTTCTTACCTAAGATATGAGGTCACTATACTCTACGAAGAAGCAACATTTTCCATCCAGA
This sequence comes from Oculina patagonica, assembly GCF_052425735.1. NCBI lineage: Eukaryota > Metazoa > Cnidaria > Anthozoa > Scleractinia > Oculinidae > Oculina > Oculina patagonica. The sequence continues at coordinate 18,651,999 of NC_135769.1, forward strand.
ATAGCCGAAACCCTCAAACACTCTCCCACCCCCTTCCATAGGTGTCGGTGGATCCAGGAATCTCTATTTTTCCTACTACCCGGGTTCAATTTACCCCTCTATAAAGCTGTGTGAGGAAGAGTTTAGGGAGTAGATTATATATTCCCTGGCTCTCAGTCTTGAATTTAATATATTTTTTTTACTTTAAGTCCTATCAAATGATTATAACATCACTTTAATGCTGCATTTATTTGAAGCATATAATTGTTCCTTTCGTTTAAAGGGTGCCTGAAAACATATATCACTCGCTTCAACATTATTGAGCAATTACTCCCTGAGTTAGTTGCGAAAGACCTGGGAATGGAAACCAGACTCCTCTCGTCCACCCTGTTGCTTATCCACCCTGTTGCTTTTTCTCAGTGACTTTCATTATAGGCCTCTAATTTGAAACGTCATTCGAAATAGAACAGTTCCGAACAACTTCTGGATTTGACAGCGTCAATCACGTGTTACTTACGTGTATGGGTGCACCCGGCCCAGGCCCTCCCATAAAAATCCAGTCCTGATCGCCAGTCTCTGCATCAAGTGGTATAAAGTAAGGTTTGCTGTAATATTTACGCAACTCATGACGGACAACGGGATCACAGTTACTCCTGAAACAAAGAAAAGGAAAGTAATAAAGCATTGATCTAAGTATACGTATATGTGGGTCAAGTTTGTTGTCGTTTTTTTGCCTTGATCCGATGGTTTTTCTCTGGGTTCGCCGAAACGGTTTTCCTCCCAGGCCTGAAAAAACAAAATCTTCAAATTCTAATTCGATCTGGAATGAGGACCCGCATGAAAACCAGCTAGAACTGATGTGGCTTCCTCTCTAAATATAGTAATTTTATTTATTTATTTATTTATTTATTTATTTATTATTTAATATGTCGTATCAGAAGCAGAAAATAGCCATTCGATTCATTGTTTATAGCAAGGTCTCTTGAATATATTTGTTTCGATTTGTTGCAAACACTTAAATGCCTTGATTGCCAACTGGTCTGTAATACTTTCTGTAGATAGTAATATTCATTGAGTTAGAGTTAGTCGTAGCTAACTGTAGTACAAACGAGTATAAAGCATCACCCTGACCCCTCCGCGTGCCCATAGTTGGCCCCAAAGGGCGCGCGGAAGAGAGAGCGGGACAACGGACAGTATAAAGTTAGCCGAGCTTACCATCCAATGTACCAAGGTTTTCCTTTCCATTCTGCCCTTAACTTCGGCATTCTCAATGCTTCTTTGAGAGAATTGAAACCGGATTTGTAAGGGAAAAATGAACAACCCATATCAGGATTCTCTTCAGCGGCCTCCTTGTTCTTAGCGTAGAGGCGCTTAAAAAACTGAAAACTGAACTTGCCCACAGCAGACCAGTTCTTTGCAGCATCGGTTATGACCACAGGCCGCCCAGTGTACGCGTACTTCGCAATGAAGTCTTCCTTCGAGAGATTTGAAACTCTGGGGATTTCATTCACGCCTTCGCAAAGAAGCGAACACTCGCTAGGTTTGCGTCCTATCTCGTTGAAATACACTAGCTCGGTATCGACAAGACATGGAGAATCGATGTTTTCCATAAACGACAAACCCCAGAACACGGCAAGCGTAGGCAAGACTACAAAATAAATAATCTTGCTCCAGTTGAAATTACTCGTTTTCGTCGAAGACGGAACGCGATACACTTCGCGCAAGAATTCCCATCTGATGTTCTCAACGGACTCGCCGGATTTTATACTCTTTTTTCGCAGATCGGTGAAGCGGGAAACTAGATCGTCGATTTTTCTCGAGGAAGCCATTTTCAGTTAACATCAAACGTAAAGTTGTTTGGTTATCCTCGCTCGTTCAGTGTCGGTATGAATGTGAAATATAAATGACTCATACTAAAAAAGTGCGATATTGGTTTTTTTTTCAAAAAAGTTTAGGTAAATAGGCAATTTCCTCTTTGATGCAAATTTCTTTCACGAGTGTTTTGCTAAAATGGTCGATTGAGACAATTTATTTCCAAGTTTTCGTCCGTTTAGCGGATCGATAGCGGAGGAACAGTAATTAACGGTAAATTTATTAAATAATTCGCATACCCTCACAAAATTGAAACTATTGCAATCCGCAGTTAGTTTTTATCACTACAAATACTGAGATCTCCGATAGAAGCTTTGTAAGTGGTATCCGGTTCTGTAAATATGGCAAAAATAGTTCATATATTGGGGATCATTGTGTTATGTCGTCATACTAACAAGAAGTATACACCCACATTTAACAAAAACACTGAACAAGGGGACCCTCGAAATGAGTTGAAAACAGATTATTAAAGGTACAAAATAAAAACGCGTTGTATGCTTGGATCAAGGGAGTTTTTGGAAGCAACGTACACGAAAACATTTTGTAAAGCTGTAGAGGGTTTTCTTTGTAATATCAAGAATAGGCCTCTTAAACAGTTAGCCTATACAATACAGGTTCTATTAATAACCGGCCGGAAAAGTGGGCAAGGTACGATATCGATAAGGCGTGTATATATGTGAAAGTATATTGATATTTGATTCAGTCGGGGTTTGAAAATACGAAATTATGCTTTAGTTATTGCGTATTTCCGTTCGTGATAAACACTGCGAACTTTGAATTACGTTAACCAAGCGAAGTTTATATATAGCCAGTATAGCTTCTTTTTTAGTTTGTCAGATCAGCCACCAACCCAGTTAGATTGCTGATGTAATTCCACCGATCTTCTCTTCACTGTATATTAAAGCTTTGGGAGAAAATGATGGTTGCCTTTAGAAAATACGAATATACAGAAAGGGGGAGTGGCAAGCAAACAACAAAAGGGGTGTGAAGAGAAGACTGGGTGATGATTAGAGGACTACCCATAGCAAGCCTTCCGACTCTTCGTGTGAAGTAAAGCTAATAAATATGCATGTCAGCTTATATAGTGTGAGAGAATAGCTTTTATATTTATTATAGGTGTGATTTTACTAGCTACGATCTTGTTACTCTTGTATTATTTTATTTTTTGTAAACTGAACTGATAAATAAACAGAGCTAACATTTTTGTTGGTGGTTGGCCTCGTTGGTAGTTCCTACTTGTTAGAAGGGGTTAGTTAACAAATTGGTTGCCACGTAGAATCTTGGGAAGGGTCACAAGTTTTCGTTCTGTGCTTCCATATAAGTCTATATAAGTCTGCGTCGAGCCTAGTGGCCCATACAGGCCGGAGCTTATCCCGGTTTCTGTAGCATAAACCGACTAGGAGTATTTCTACTCCCCCCTGGATGGGATCCTAGTCCATCGCAGGGTTACCCCGCAGCATTAGTTCGCCGCGGCTACCCATTTATACACCTGAGTGAAGGGAGGCACAATGAAATGTCAATGAGAGTAAAGTGTCTTGCCCAAGAACACAACACAGTGACCCCGGCCAGGGCTCAACCTTGCCTAGTTCCTAGGCCTCTATTTTCGTTGCGGTCAACTCGAATTTTCGAGGTCACGTGGTCCGAGCTTGAAAAAGTCCGAGTTTTTCCCGGATACGTCACCGAAACGAGTAGTGACGTCAGTAATACCGTGAAGGCCTGAAGGAAAAAAGCCGTACAGGAACTAGGCAAGGCTCAACCTGGGGCGCTCGATCCGGAGTCCAGCCTCGGGAGGGGGACTCCCATATGAAAGGGCCGGGGTTGCTCGTTGGAAATTCTAAAAAGAACCCCTAAAAGAGACCAATTTGGGCGTGGCTCAAGCCTTTTTGGACCCAAAAGATACATAAATACTGAAAATATAATTTATATTTGTATATTTCTTCGTGCACAACCCTAAACGAGACCTTGACGGCTAAAACATTGCTAAGCGAGACGACGAGCACTCCAGCCCGCTAACCATTAGGCTATTTTTCACCACCCATGCTTCAATATAACCGGCTCATCAAATCTTGGGATATTTATACCCCAACCAAATAATTTTAGTGTTCTGGTAATCGAGTTTAGTTTTGAGTTGGGAACGATTTACTTTTCTTCAAGAAGATACGCTTTATAAAAAGCCGTCGGGGCCTAATGGTAAATGCTCTGTTTTCGTCCGGGTTCAAGCTCTACCGGGATAGTTTTGACGTGTTGTTGGATAGGGCACTTTACCCTCACAATACCTTTCCCCATCGAGGAGTAGGGAGTGGTGAGGTTGGGGACTAACATGCTATGGACTTGGAATGGGCTGTGCCTTTTCTTTAATGCTTCAAAATGGCATTTATTTCGGGGTTATATCAGTTATTTGACGATGAGGGTTACGTCTTTCGTAGTTTTGTTTCATAAATACGTTATCAGAATTTGGTTTTACAAGCCCCTTTAATGTCACATCACAGGCTCGTGACAGTAAATTGAGCAATGCAATAATATACGATAGAGCGGTTTCACTTGAGTGTCGAGTATTGCGGCTTTGGTTTTCTACTTCGCAGTGATTGGTTCTGCGCCACCCCCAACAGGAGTAACCACCAATCGTGACCGCTCCGCAAGTTTTCCCGCGCTCGTGCCAGCGTTTGCTTCGAGTTTTGATTGGTTCACTGGATTGTCTGTGTCCTTGTGATTGGCTAGAGTAATTACTTTGGTTTGGTCGACCCTTGAAAACTGCTCTATAAATCTCGTAATACAGAAAAAAATCACATATAAACAAAAATACAGTCTTCCCCCCAAAAGAAGTGAATAATCAACAATCATCAAATTTAAATATATTTTTATATCATTAAGTCATGCTAAAAGCAACTGAGAAACACTACATCCACCTCTTTTGTATCTACAGCCTAAGTATAATTTACACTTTGATTAGGACAAGTAGAAGAGGTAGTTACTTTATTAAGAACTTTTTTGAAACTTGTCGAACATTTTTATTCAAAACTGGGGGAATTTGTTGCCTTAATCACCTCGACTGAGGAGAGAGTTAACTTGGAGCTATTCTCGTCATTGATTCTGTAGAAAACACTAACATTTTTTAATGCTACCATTGCCACTTGGTAAAATTATTGACTACTTTTTGGCTTATTTCGGGCATCTTTCTGCTGGTTTTCCAAACTTCTCAGCCAATCAGAGCCAGTAAACGCACGTGCAACTTTTTTGATAACTTTCCATTGGTTTTTCAAACTCTCAACCAATCAAAAAGCTAGTAAACACGTACAATTTATGTCGCCGCCTCTCAAGACGACCCTGCCTTCTGATTGGCCAACAATGTGACAAACCAACAAAAAGGAGTCAAAAATATGAAAAAGTAATTAACCCTCTACCTCCCGGAAAAAAATACAAATTTATACCTTTTCCAAATTTCTGTTCGAAAAAAAAGAAAGAAAAACAAACAGCACCCTAGAAAAGTACTGCTCGGGATCTTTCATTTGAATGGTAACACTTTGGGATTTCATCCACACACCCAAAATTTAGAACCATATTATGGAAGAAAGGGTTACAAACTTTATCAAGGAGCAACGGTTTTGCGCATTTCACTGTAAAAAGTCCTAGAATTTCCTTCTGTCTAGGTCACATTGAGCCACAAATGTGACTTCGGTCTATTCTTTTCTGAGATGAGTGAATTTTCCCCTGTAGCGGAAACTCTCCTAATACCATCTCTGAAAATCATATGATCCACTGAAATTTCAAGGAAGAAAATTCAGCTTAATTTCTACTATTTACAAGATTGACAAATGACCTATACACGGAACGAACGAAAGTTCGGTGCAAATTACACGGAACCGGCAATCTTTGAATCTTGATGATTTGTGACTACGTTCTGGATGATATGTGCAATAGTGTAATGTCCGAATGTGTCGTTGCTATGGTGATTGTCACGTGACTAATAAGGTGCGTATCTGTAGCCCGTGCTGTAACTTGTCGGTGGGGCTTGGGGCGGTGCCACTGGACGGTACGCGGGCGACGGAGCAGCGTACGTGCTTGCCTACAAAGAGGGCAGCAATGAAATGAATGGTAATTTTTTAAAGGAAATAACATCGATTTTTTGATGGCATTATTTTCGAAAAGCTCGAAAACATAGTGATATTATAACGACCCTAATAAAAGTGGTTTGAAAGTCGAACAATAATAGGAGCATACTAGCTCACAATCGCATGAAATTCCGAAGACGTTAAACGGGTGGGAAATATCAAACAACGACAACAACAACAATAACTTATTTACCGGGCCATATCCACCACCATAGGGCGCTGCTTCATATCTGTTGGGAAATACAGGTCATCTAAGTTAGTGCAAAACAGGATATGGCAACAATAAAGGAAATGGTAAATGAAAACAAAACAAACAGCAAACACATTTCACTAATTTATTTTTTTTACCCTGTATAACTTCCTATTCTCCTAGCTCCGTAAGTCTGATCGTATCCGTCATAACTGCTGCAAAATCAACAAAAAATATAATTGTTGGAAATGAAATCTAAAAGTAATAACAAGAGTTACTCTGCAAATGTTAGCCTATCCAAACAGCTGTCTCTTTTTGCACACAAATTCTTCTGTTTGAGAAACGCCTGAGGTTCAGACCGTTGCAGCGTCCTGGCTTGGTTAAAAACTGGCGTATAAAATTTAATCAAATCAGTGACGGTGTACGGAGGTCTGGAAGTTTTTCACGTAAAGTTTTAGACATACTAGAGCAAGGGAAGAAAAAAGAGGGTGAACAGAAAGGAACGCCTAAAACAAAACCAATATTTGTAGTCTTCTTTGGAGTGCCGAGCTTGTAAAGATGTTAAACCCGGCTGTTGATGATTATCTCAGTTCTTGTCACCCGTTTATTTGCATTAAACTGATATTGTAAGGAGAATTTAAATGTCGGTAAGAGTATTAAATGACTGCTCACCCAGTATAGGTGCCATTATATGCTGGTGGCACTTGAGGTGGCTGAATAGTCCGAGTGCTAAACTTGTTCACAGGAGAAGCTCGACGAACCCCTCTCATGCCACGAAAAGAGGTAGTACCTGAAAAACACAGTTGTTAAATGTGGTCAATAAACTAGGTATGTCTTTAACCAACAAACTTACTGATGTAATGGGAAAAAAATGCTAAGGTCATTTTTGTCGAAAAAACCAGTTCACGTTTTTCCCGAGTGGCCTTTACTCAAAATGTAATTATATAATATTGAGACGTCTTCTTTCTTCCTGCTCGTCTTTGCAAAGTAATGAAAATGTTTCCGAAGTGCACTTACAGGTCTTATGCCTTCAGTCCCTCAGTCTTCAATTTAGTATTAACTGAGTGCAATCTCGATTTTCTTTCTTTTACACTCAAACAACGTTAATAATGATTATCCACACTGATATTTTGAAGTGTAATATTATTTGTCAAAATAGAAAACAGATTGCAGAAAAAAGAATCAAAATTAATGATGAACAATACTATCCAATCTCTAAAAAATAGTCACAAATACTTCAACAGTTTTAGATAAATACTGAACGTTCAGAGATAACACAGTTTACATTTTTCTTTTTTTAACTTACAGAATAGCAATTAAATTGTAAAATCTTTAGGAGTAGTTAGTTTACTTCAAAAAAGCATTTAAAAATTATATCAATCTTTGATTTGATTCTTTACTTTTTTATTACACAGTAAACAACATGATCACAACACATGAGGTTAATAAGAAACAACACAAACCGTTTTTGTGTTACACACAACTCTTGAAGCATTGATTGCTTTGCTGAACACAAATACTTATCTGCTAAATCAGTACTCCATACAGGAGGACACATGCATTCTCTTACACACAGTACATGCCACTACAGATCAATGAAACGAGAAGGGGAACAAAGCATGCTGTACCATTGGTATAGGGTCCTCGATTTTGGCCCGGACTTTTTTTGGCGTGCGGTCGAGGGGTTGCATTGTTTACCTAAGTGAAAAATTATCAGTGTCAATGTGGAATCATGCAATACATGCAGGAAGCAGGAATAAAAGGTGTTAGTGTTTTGTTTTAGCATTTTCTATTTTAACCCTTTCACTCCCCAGAAGCCAAGGTAAAAAAAAAAAATTGCTGCTCAATAGCTTTTTAGAACCATCTTGTACAGCATCATACACAGTACCACATGTTAGTAACTGGACAATAGCTTTCATTTAAATGGTCACATACTAGGATCTCATCCACAGATCAGTGAATAATGGTAGCCCTTAAGCTTATTCACTATAGTTGCCATGGTTTTCATATTAAAATGCAATTTAACAATGTGATTTCTGAGGGGGCAAAGAAGCTTAACTGGCTTTACCAAGCACCCACAATGCCGGTTTTATACAAGTGAATCTAAGTGGCTTTACCATGCACAACTCTGGTTTCATAAGCATTGAGCAAACAAGATTTCCTCTTCCCCTGTTTGGATGGAATGCCCAAGTGTCTTGCCCAAAAGCACAACCCAATGACCCGGTCAGGATTTGAACCTTCGAACCCAGAGATCTGGAATCCCACAAACTAACTATTAGGCCAATCTGCCTCCCATGTTTTTACTTTCTAAAAGAAACACCCCCAGGAAATAGTGCCCCTTCAAAAGTAGCTGTAGAAAAAACTGCTAAATTCGAAAGTAATTAGGGTCTTATTGTCAAATAACACATTTCACTTGGATACTAATCACCAGGACAAAACTGTCTTCTTTCCAGAGTTTGCCCCCTGGCAGACCACAAGGCTAATTTGCTTTAAAATATGAAAACCGTCATGGCTACTATCGTGAATAAAACTTTCATTTATTGAACTTGAAGTTTGACTCTGGGAGTGAAAGGATTATGTAATCTAATTTGGAGTATAGTGAATACTAACAGTGAAACATCGGTATGTCACGAACTGGAAGCAGAAATAAAAAGTGGAATGCAAACAAACTGAATATAAAACAAGAAGTTAATTTCAAACCTCTATTTTTCTTCCATCCACAATGGTGCCATTTAGCTTTTCTCGTGCTTTCATTGCATCTGCAGAATTCCTAAATGTCACAAATCCAAAGCCCTAGAAGACATAATCCATTTTATTCAGGTCAACGCTTCACAAAATAGAAAAACACTTCTAATTAATTAAGTCATTTTTTTTAAAAAACACTTTATGAACAGTTCATTTGATAAGTTTGGAAAATGAGGGCTGTAAAATGATCCATTTTTCCACTGATAAAAATAACTTACATATTAAATAAAAAATAATGTATTATTTTAACCAATTTAAAAAGATAGATACCTTTGATCCTCGTTCATTGTAAATTATTTCACAATCTGCTAGAGTACCAAATTGCTGTAAGAAGAGAAAACAGTCTATAAGCATGACTAACTATGGCATGACTGATAATTCTGGGCCATACTAATATTACATTAATTTTGATTTGCTTTTACAATGGGTATGACCTAAAACCAGAAACAACAAAATGAAACCACCAAAGCAAAATGACTGGAACAAGTGAAAAACTGAAACGAAACAACTACAACGTCACAGCGGAAACAAGCAAAACGCATAGCCGTTACTGAGAGCTAACCATAAAAGGTTAACCTGAGTGTTACTCAGGCTATAAACTGGAGTCCTATTCAGGATCACTGGAGTGTAAGGTGCACTCCAGTAAGCTGCTCAGGTTAGCTCAGGTTAACCTGTTTACAGTTAGCTCAGTCTTAATAATGGAATGAGTTTTGCTTGTTTCAGTGAATTTGTTTTGTTGCAGGGGTTGGGTTGTTTCGCCAGTTTTGTTTTGGAGTAGCAGAATAATCCTAGTTGCTTCAGGGTACAGAAACCGAAGCTATTAGTGTCAGCAGTTGTGGGCCACTAGGCTCACAAAGAGTTTAAATTTAACACATAGGTAACAAAAATAAATACAAACCCCAAACATTTGAACTAGATCATGATCTCTAAATCTAAAGGGGATATTAGTAACATGTAGTCTCTTGGGTCCTGTGTCGCCATTCTGAATGAGAACTTCAGACGGCTGAAGCAGATGGGTCTGTGTCTGTAACTGCTGTAACTGCTGCGTGGTGTCGATAGATTGGGGAACAGCAACTTCTGTGTAGGGTTGAACAGGGAGGGGTTGAGTGTACTGAACACCATTGCTGACCTGTTGAAATCAGACAAGAGAGCCATGTAAGGACATTCAGGCTAATAAATTGTTCATGGGCATCCTTAATGTGCATGCAATACATGTCACAAGGCAGAGGCGGCAGAGCGGTTTGAAACGTGGGGGGCTAGGACTTTCCTAAAAATACTTGGCAGGATTTCATATTTGGTCAGCTTTTTTCTGTTCTAGCAACTTTTTGTTTTCTGAATAGAAGATTTCCTTAGATTCTCTGTTTGTTGTTAGAAGGCCATACGAACGTTTCTGATCCTTTTTCGAACTTTTCCGAAGATAAATAAAGTTTCCCAAAGACTTCCAAGGAAGTTTCGAAGATGTATGAACTCACTCACAAGACGGAATATCTTGACAAACCAATTTAACACCACGCTCGCGATATTTTTGGCACCAAACATAAGGGGCTGAGCCCCCCCTGCCTCCCCTGCTCCACCGCCTATGCAAGGTCATTGGAATATACTATATTGGAATTCAATTTTTCAAAAATTTCAACAAATATCTCCAATACAAATATTATTAATTGATTTGAAGAAATAGAAAAAATCTTTAAAAAGCTAAACCTCATTAAAACAGAAAAGAAAATCAAGCTAAAAAAACACCAAATCCTTGAAAATACCCTTTGAAAACATGGTTGCTATAGTAACATCAAGTCAACATGACTAAACAATAAATACACCAAACTGTTTGCCAATATTTTTTTAGGGAGAGACACGAAGTTTGTCATAATCATTACTACTTGATAAGTTTGAAATCAGTCCAGCCTTCCTTCATAGCAGAAATAGAAAATGTTTTCTATTAGTGTTCCATAGAATTCCCATGCAACTTTGATTTACAAGCATTTTGGTTCATAACTTCATAACGTCCTTTTCTTTTCAATTGTAATTTTTTTTTTTCCTTCCTTTAAACCTTTTTTTTTTTTTTTTTTTTTTAATTTATTGTTTTTTTTTTTTTTTTATTTTTTGTTCCCTTTTCGGTTTTTTTTTTTTTTTTTTCCCCCCTTTTTTTAAAAATTTTTTTTTTTTTTTTTTTTTTTTTTTTTTTTTTTTCTCTCTTCTTTTTTTTTTTTTTTTTTTTTTTTATTATTTTTTTAAAAAAAAAAAAAAAAAAAAAAAAAAAAAAAAAAAAAAAAAAAAAAAAAAAAACTTCATGGAAACAAAAACTTGACAGAAAGAAACTTAACTTTTCTTTTTCACTTTATCAAATAATTATTTTTAAATCACTCAATAAAATGCCTTTTTTCTTTTCATTTCTAATCAAAAAATAAAAAAACATAGAAAGTCCAGTATCAACAAAAGGTTATTTAATAGGAAACTGAGAAACCTTTCACTGAAAAGTGTGCAACCCCACTAAATAATTAATAAGGTATTGTAGTCTTTTGAGGTAGGAACAAATTCTTACTAAGTGATATTAATTATTCACGGCTATAAAACCAGAACCAGAAACAACCTGCTCTAAAATTAGTTTTGACTCAAAAAATATATAACTAGATTTAGACTAATTAGCTTAACTAACACAATTAGCCAAAGACCCTGTCTTGATGTTTTGTTTGTAAAAAATATTTTGCTCCATTAATGAAAATAAAAAAACACAGGGCCACATATTGTGATCTTATAGACTGTGACCACAGAGAAAATAATAACATCATTATACGCTGGTGCACCAGGGACAATGAATGTAGTTTCTTTCTATTGAAACACAGGTTAGAACACAATGAAATTATATTTTCATCTGTTTGTTAGTATATATCTATGGGCAAGTTACCGATTGACTGAATGGTCTGTGTTATATTAACATTCTGTTAGGATTAGATAAAAAAATGAATTTGTCAAGTGTTTTAACTAATCAGAAACATGCAACTAAAATATAATTTTGCCAGGTAAATTACAGCAATAGTTTAGGTCCATTTTACATTGATAACAGTACAAAAATGGAGAATTTCAAAAAACAACTTTTGCCCACTTTGGCTTAAAATTTCACACCACCAAAACCACCAGATTTTACTTCAAACTGACCTATATAACGTCTAGCTAAGAGTAAAGCAGATTCAAGATAAAATAGTTGAAGACAGGTATGCTCTAAATAAAACCCTAGATTGGCGACATTATCAATGTAAACAGAATCATAGATGCAATTCTGGCTTACCAACTAAATCTACAAGATCACAAAGAAATTAAACTGTCAGATAACTTTACCTCCATGACATAAATCCTTAGTTTTCGCTGTGACCCCTGCATGTATGTGTAGTTTAGAAGGCTTTCAAACATTCTAATTTAGTCTCCACACAATGTATGAATAATTTAACACAACTGCCCTACCAGCTGTAAAGCACTCTAAGATTTAAGGTTCATTAACATACCACTTTCACACAAAATCTCAATGATGTGAAGATTTTGCCCTTAAACACAGCTATTATCAAGTTCCAGAACCAAAGTAATCAGATAAAAACAAAAAATGATTTAGTTAATACTGGTTGCAGGAAACAAATTGCAGCTGATCAGGTCAACCATCCAATAAAGAAATGTAAACAAACAAAACAGGCATTGGATTATAAAAGAATACAAATTCTCCCCACAAAACAAAAGGGTAGCAGGGTCAGTATTTTGCGAGAATTTACACTATATCGCAAAATCAACAGTTTATTTTCATTTTAAGATCATTTGAGACATAGGTCACTGAATCTAGTGAAACATATCCAGGAAAAAGCCTATTCATCTGCTACTTTCGAAATTCTGTCTTAAACTTTAGTTGTCCCTAGCTATTGTTATGAAATCTAGGATCTTTAGCACCCTTAATGGGTTTACATGTAGTTAATGAACTTCATTTATCTCTTTGACACTGTTTTGTGTTAATGAACCTCACAGTAATAATCAGCTATTGAAAAATACACTAATTCTCACTCAATGGTTCAAACTTGGGTTTCTTTTATGCCAACACACAATATTATCATTTTTTTAACATTTAATTTCTGATTCTTTTAAGTTCTCTATTTTATATGACTATGCCATCTAGCTATCACAATAAATCCAATTTTAATTTCTAATCTATTATCTGACCCTCAATAGGTAGTTCTTTTATTTCTTTTAGTTCGGTTTAGTTTAGTCTGTTGTTTACAAAGGAAAAGCCCTAAATACTCTTGAAATTATCAGCTGTTTTTTTTTTGCATAATTTTGTTACAATTTCAATATTACAAATCTGTAAGTAAAAAATTGAATTCACATAAATTAGACTTCTGCCTTTCTCCTTGTGATCAGTATCGCACATGTGTACAGTATTGATTTTGTCTCCTGTTGGTATATTCTTCTTTCATGCTGTACTTTAATTAAGTAGCACCTAGAGGGGAGGTGTAAGAGAATGGAGGACACATGCCTTGTGAGGGAGGCAAGGGCAAAGAGAGGGGCAGGAACTTATTTGATCTTCAGTCCCAAGGCATGATTCCAACAAAAATTAAATTCAGGCAAAAATCCTGCTTAGATTAGACTGCTCCACTAACAGTTTTTAATAAATGTTTTTTTTTTGTGACTAAATTTATTATTTGACAAACACCCTTTCTCTGCAACCAAGTCAAATACAAACAGAGGAACTTCCACTACAAAAGTTTTGCATCATCACTAAAATTTTCAGCCATCACAAGGTGTTGACTGTTTCCCCACAAAATTACAAATATTACAAAATTTTGCCTGAAGTTGTAAATTAAAGTTTTCAGCAAATCTGAGAAAACTGAATGACAAGGAAGAAATAGTGATAAAAATAAATGAATATTTTATAACATTGTGTATGTACGATGAATGAAAGCCATTATATGTACATGTGAGAAAAATTCTGATTTCGTTACAAATAAACACAAATGAAGTACATATATGTTATCCCTCAAAAATATCTCAACCATTTTCATTTACCCAGGTAACATGGAAATTAATTAGCCACATAACACAAATTTTACTTCTCTTTATGTTGACAGTTTTATTTGGTCTGAATCAAATTCAAAATTAATTAAATTTGTGGATGAAAAGTTTTCACATTTCCTCACTTATATTTGATAGATTTCACAGGTTGTGTGGTATACTTTCATTAATGGTTAGTTGTTCACATTACAATGTAATTTGCCTAGCAAAAAATGTCTTTAATGGCTTTTTTTTAACGTTTTCACGGTCAATCATCCCTAAGGCATATTCTGAAAAATGCAGAAAATGCAAGATTATCTTAAATAGCTCCACAAAATGTCATCACAGCATATTGAATAACACTAAAATTAGGATTTTGTTAAGTGCACTACAGCTACTCATGTTAAGAAAAAAATCCAGACTTACGTAAATGCCATAGAAGTCCATCGTGTTTTGTAGCAATTCAGTGTATGAATGACACTGAGCGTAAATACATTTATGCAGGTTTTTATCATTAGGAGCAAAATGAGACACAATCAAGTGTTCCAAGCTCATTATTAAATTCACCTCAAATTAGCAATCAAGCCAATCAGAGAATGAACACAAAAACACCAAAGGGCACAGATGTGCTGGAAATCTGTCAAGAAACAGACCCACATGTTCGACCTAACAGACAGGGATGTGTGAAAACTTCAACCTGGGGTAGACTTCCAGTAAAAGCCACAATAAAAATCAGTGGCTGATATAACATTATTTACTTTCCAATTTTTTAGGAACTTTTTTTCCCAATGCAAGCTGATTTATCAGGTCAGTTTGCTTTTCTGTGGTTTTGTGATAGTATTTTTGTACAAAATGTAAATTAGAAAATATAACAGTGATCCTAAATCAAACCTTTATAAAAAGCAACAAATGAATAATAGAAATTGCGAACAATGGTTATATATTAATAACTTAGAACTGAAGAAAACAACATTTTATTTATTTTCTCCTAGAGCCTAATGAAAAAGCCTCATTTGGGCATAATAGAGCTAAAATATTTATAACTCAAAGCTATTTTTGTATTCATTAGTAAGATAAGAAACTACATGTATGTTACCAATTTAAAATTAAAGATGAAAACCAAACATGTAATACACAAGCCTGACAATTTACTCAAAAATTGTGTACAGAATATTATTATCAAACATTTCACAGACATGAATAAATTATGGAAAAAAAAATGTTACATTGTAGCACTGGTAAAATTTCAGACAAAGGTTTCTGTTTTTCGTAGTATATTTTATTTTAGAAATAATGTAAATCCTAAGTAACAAGTGAAACTATTATCAGTAAAAAATATGATTTATTTTTATTAAAATAAAAATAAGAAAAGAAAGGGAAGGAAATCTACATGGAAGGGGGGGGGGGGGGGTGGACAGAAAAATTAAAAATTGTTTTAAGATACCATAAAGCTCTACTGGAATATGTTATTTATAGTTTCCCTGCGAGCAAAGTCTTTGTCTCCAGTTATTTTTTTGGGTTCCCAGCAAAAAAAAAAAATTCTCCCAAACCCTCACCCCCCAACATTACTTTCTGTCAACTCTATAACGTCCTGATGTTGCTTACTACGAGCAAAAAGGTTTTTGTAACATTGGTGAATACCACCATAACTTTGTGCGAATTTTGATAATTTCCATTTTTGTGATAATTTATTCAGAAGTTTCCCATAATTTCAACAAATTCTCCCAACTACAAGACTGTAAAGAGACGAGAAAATGCTTTGCAATGTGTGACTGACATCACATACAAATTCTCCCTACTGGTCTCTTTACATTTCTTATAGTACAAGTTGGGAGAAAATGTTTGAAACATAAAATGCTAATGGCTCTTGGGCCTCTTATGAGGGTTATCATTATCTACCCCTTAGTCTTCAACTTTGACCTTGTTCGATGATTGTATACCACTGTTCAAGTGTTGAATTTCAAGAAGCTTAAAGTACTCTAGACTTATCTTACGAAAGCTCTTAATAATATAACCAGAAATATTATATTAACACTTAACCTGAAGTTTTGGACCTAATATCGCTTGCCAAATGCACAGAAGCCCGATCTCTGTATAGCTAAGCTGTTTTTAAGAGTTTAATAATTAATTACTGTGTTTAAATTCTGTCTTCAAATACAAACATGCCAAGCAAATCAGCCGATATTGTCTGTGTGAAGTGCTCTGAACGCTCATATTGTTTTCTAGCCCTGCATGAGAATGTTTGTGATTTCAAACCTGATATGCTTCTTGCGGTAGCAAAGTACTTCCACAAACTTTGCATATAAATTCTTGAACAGGCTCCATTCAATTTTAGGGACAACTCGAAGGTAAAATGACCAAACAAGGCGTTTTTCGGCCAATGTTCCACCGCGCGTCTCAAATACCGACAATGATGTGGTTCGTGTAATGAATACTTCTTTTAACCAATACAAGATTTTATTAACTTTTTACTTCAAAATTTGAGCTGTCAGACATTTGATACTCGTCTCGGTGAATCACAATAAAGACAGGCTGTCTTTCTCAAGCGATTTCATCAAGAGAATTTTTTTCACAGCAGATGGATGCCCGATAAGTGCCATGATCAATTCCGTTCGTTCGGTAGCGGCGGGAGGAAGCTTATCTCAAGACAAAATATGCCACACAATTTATCGCTCGTTCCGCCAGGTGTAAATATAAGACTATAGTTTAGGCTAACGGAGTTCGACCGCGTTCTCACTGTGAAATACGATAAGCGAAAGTAGAAATTCATCGTTTACGTTTGCATGCAAGAAGCTTTCTCTAATCATTTCAACAGTAGGAACGCGCGCGAACGAAAAGTAAGCTAAATTGATTAGTCCTTGAATAAACATAAGAACGTGAAGACGGAAACGTTATGCATGTTTGCTCCTCAATGCACAAATACGGAAAAGTCTAGCTATTCTTTGCACAAATGCCTTTGAAACTAATGAACTAAGTATTCCCGCGATGAACAAAGTCTTATGAGCTAATTTACGTAATGCAGCGAGCGATCGCAACTAGCTTGTCATAATAGTTCTTCGCCCATCAAAACATTAAATTATGTGTAATCCTAATGCGTCAAAATAAAATTGCCAGTATTTCACAACAGTTTACTGAACCCTGACTTTAAGCCTTTGACGTCGGTTGAGAAATGCTAATTTGGAGGAAAGTCTTGTTTTCTTTTGCTGGTGGCCATAAAGATCTTCAGTCAAGAAATAACAACATCCCGAAATGCAGGTCGACGGAAGCTTTGCGAATTTACAGCGAAAAGATTGACTTCGATTCGCGAGATTTTGACAGCGTTCAACAACGCTTGTTCGGGATTATTAGATATATAAGTATTGGGCTGGATACTGGTTTTCCAAGGAATAGATCAGCGCCGATAATTAACCAAATGTCAAAAGATACGAGGGCAGCTGAACCGCAGAAAGTCAGCAGACCAAACTTCTACTCACCGGTTCAGGTTCCTGTGAGTTCGGCACGATTTCTGTCGTTCCATTTGCCGTCGAAGTAACCTCCGCTGGCAACGAAGTCACAACCTGTTGTTCCATCGGCTAATCGGAGGGAATCCGTTGAAAATGCTTGTAAAATGATAAAATGAAATCGAAATTTCCTCGCTGTCAACTCACAAGTCCTACAAACTGTCCCGAATTATCCGCGCCAATCATTTTCCGCCGACCACATGTATGGCAGACGTAGGTGACAATATCTTCACAGGGAGGGGAGGGTGGGGGTTACCTCGTCAACTTCTCTAATTCTTTTTCTTGTTGAAAGACAGAACAAAATTTTTATAACCTTGTTTTAATGAGCTAATCTTATATTTACATCAAAACTGGTACCATCGTAGCTAAATTTGCAGCTCAACCTTTTTTTTTTCTTACAATAAAATTACAGCCCTACCCCCCAGGGAGAAGAACCGAGTTGGCATCCAAGCCCACTTGGCTGACAACACCTGCAAATCGACAAAAAACACGATAACAAATTAACTCTTTTGTAAACTAAATAAGACGCGCAAATACACACAGCATATGTTGGTGGTGTATTTTGACTGACTATTTTGTTTTCGGAAAAGAAATGATACTCTGGCGACCGTTTCTGGCAACCGGTAAATGCATCTTCCTAGTTAGCATTTTATAGGCAGGTCGTTGCTACAGTTACGCTCAAAATAACATATTTAAATTTGCCAAAGGAGCAATTACCACAATTCTTGCATGTCAGACTCCTAGGCAAAATAATTAGATTGTAGATGTATAGCCTGTTTCAGGCGTTCGATTAGTTGAGGCGCCGCGCGAAAAACGGGATTAGAAGAATTGGCGAGTGGCCGAAAATGATGAGGGGTTTGGGCCCCCCATATTTTTCGCTTGCCGTTTTTGCGCTGCTTCTCAACTAAGCGAACGCCTGGAACAGGCCCCGAGGGGTACTCCCTATAATGGCCTATACGGGGAGGCTCCGCCTGAAAGGGGTACTTTTTTCTGGCTTCAGGTATATAAAAGCGTTGGGATTTCACAAGTTTAAGTATACGAAAGGGTATGGAAATCTGTCATTTAGGTTTTTAAAAGGGCCTTAAATTAAAATATTTCGAACAGATGCAATTTATGGCTGTATTATTTTAATTTATTAAGCGCTACTTGAAAATGACAAGAAAACGTCTTGTTATAAGTTTATGCTATGTCTTTCAGGTATATAAAAGGGATACCTTTTATCAGTAAAAGTTATACGAAAGGGGTACAATTTCTGTCAAAATGGTATATAAAAGGGTAAGGGGTTAGAGCTCGGGGCGGAGCCTCAACCTCCCCGTATAAAACTTTTTTGAGTACACCCCCCCCCCCCCGGGAGAACAGGCTAATGAGATCAGGAATGACGACAGCAACAAAAGAAGAGATCTCTTGTCTACTTTAGATAAACCTGTCAATAACCGAACGGTCCGAGTACATCTTGAAAACTCTCCTTTCTACGATTCATACATTTTCTATTCTTCGCCTTGAAAAGTTTTGTAGTTGATCATGTCTTTTAATCTCATCGATTTTATTTATAAAAATCCTAAGAGAAAACGAGAATTGATTACTCTTTCTCTCCGCTCGCGCGTGTTCCCGCGAGGGGGGGGGGGGGGTTTCTCCCTATAGCGCAGTGGACTGCCCGAAAGGGGGGCCTTTTCCAGGCTGTAGGTATATGAATACGCTCGATTTCCGCCGCTCTTTCGAGTCCGGTCTTTGTTCCTGAGCCTAGTATATAAAATGATAGGGATTTACGATTTGGAGTGTAGATAGGGAAAACTGTCATTACGTATTTTGACCACGGAACGGGCGATTCATTTAACTATTTTAAGGGGTTATACAAGTGAAAAATTAAGAAAATTGATGCAGTATCCTTTCTGTAAGTATGCGAAAAGGGTACATTTTCTATCGAAAGTATATATTATCCCATATTTCAAAAATGGTATATAAAAGGGTAACGGTTTAGACCTCGGGGTGGAGCCTCCCAGTATCTGAAGTATATAATCTATTATGTACTTCTGCCAGTATATATATTTTTTTAGTACCCCCCCCCCCCTCCCCCCACCACGGGCGCGTGTGACTCTACTTGGACTGCTCCGGGCTAATCGAACAACAAAGTTTTATTTTAAAAAAATCGTTAATTTCAATTTTTTCGAAGTCTCAATAACTGAATATAAATAGCAATTATTTTCTTTCTGTAGCTGGCAGGTGCCAATTTATCCCTGAGGAATTGTGGCCACCAAGACAGGTGATTCATGTATCTAATACGAAGTCGTCAGCCAAAATCATTATCACAATCACACAAGAAACGAACAGGTGCTTTATGATAATTTGCATGCTGGAAATAATGAGTAATGATAGTACCAGAAAAATCGGCTGTAAATACAATTTGCAGTAAATTGCGGCCTCCCGATAAAAGAAAAAAAAACAAGAAAAAGGAATCATTGGGTGTGCCTTAGCCAGTTTATAATTCTTATGGCTGATTTGAGTTTCAGCCCAGTTTGAGTTCGAGTTACCCCCCGCAGACGTCGAAACATTGATCTGCAACAATTTTCCGGCAACAATATGTTTCCTAGTTTGCGGGGGCCTTTAAAATTCGAATTATAGTTAGAGCTTTAAAACCTTTAAGATAGACATGTTTGTTCTGATACTCCTTTTCTAAGTCAATTTCAACCTGTTTACAAGACTCTTGGTAGAGTATACTCAGCTGATAGAGAGTTCTTTTCACGGAATGATTTCATCTGCCATCGATCACTTTCTTTTTAGACCCTTGCCTGTCCGACCTTGTTGAAAACGAAGCCAAAAATTGTATGTTTCATTCTTGCTGGCCGCTAAATAGGGACGGCAAAAAGGTGGCCGCGGTCGCTTAAAAGAGGTTTTATTTACAGTATTATACTGACAACAGTTTCGGGACTTTAAAAACTGGCCGCCTCATAAAGGGTGGCCGCCTTATGGGTGGCCTCTTAAAAGAGGTTCAACTGTTTCGGCGTAAAACTTGTGAATTATGGCGTCGACGAAAGTAGCAAAGCTGGAAATGGCTTCTTTCTCTGTTTTCATCGTTAAACGCAAAAATGTCTTGATTTTTCGCATTGCGCGAAATTGGCAAGCTCTGTCTCCTTTCCCCCTTTGTCTCTTCACAACGACAAGGAAGGGAAAGGAGAGAGACCCTGGGCAATTGAAGGATGGTAAGGAATTTATCGAATTGATCAGAATAGGATACTTCTTGGTAAACCAGCTTTCGAACGCAGTTAAACTTGTCTTCCTTTTTTTTGGAACATTTTCTTAGCCTGTTCGCAGCCAACCACTCTCCTAAACTAAGGGCGGCCAAGGGGGCGTTGCCCCTCTCCGATTTAATCTGTTCT
This sequence comes from Oculina patagonica, assembly GCF_052425735.1. Classification (NCBI taxonomy): domain Eukaryota; kingdom Metazoa; phylum Cnidaria; class Anthozoa; order Scleractinia; family Oculinidae; genus Oculina; species Oculina patagonica. The sequence goes on from NC_135769.1 coordinate 18,672,790, forward strand.
CAAATCCTGATTGGATCATCGATCTCTAGGAAAGAATTCAAGTTAATTAAGGCCCTGTTCACACCATTGTGTTTTGAAAAGTCACCGTTTTCATTTGGCCCTAGAGTAGCAAAATTTTTTTTTGTCCACACAGACTTTCGTTTGAAAACGCATACTCTTTTGATGCGATTTCGCTTACTGTTAGACTGTCCACAGCCCTCTATTTTTTCGTGTTTTTTCGATCGATGAGCGCACGGTAAGAACGGCAAGAGAACCGCCCCCCTCCCCCCGCGCGCTCGCGCTCGCTTCGTTTGTTTTTTTTTTGCGTTAAAAAATAGAGGCGGCTGTGGACAGTCTAGCTTACTGTTCACACTAAACTTAAAGTTGTCGAATTCGCTGATGAAATACCGGGAACTTTTGTAAACGCTTTATAAGGAGGAGATTTTTAAACTGCATTGTTTTCTGTGCGGAAGGCGAGGAAACCCATTAAGCGTGTGGACGGATAATAACGAAGACGTTTAGAAACGCTGTTATGCAGTTTTCAGTCTTTATAGTACGAACGATTGGCAAAACTCATAAAAATGTAGAACGAGTTTTAAAACCAGAACGCATTGGTGTGAATGGGTGAAAACCATACAAATAAAGTTTTATGAACAAATAAACGCCAAGGTCGTTTTCTTTCTTTTTTTAATCTTTCTCCTCTACTTTAGTGTCAAGGTTAGGGTTATAGGCAGATAAGCTTCTGGGACCTCATGTATATTGCATTCTTGTCCGTGCTTCTCCTACTCGTGCGCTATATTTCTCCTACCTCGTTCCCAGGGCTTTTCCCTCACCAAGGGAAAAGCCCTGGCCGTGGTTGATGTTTCTCTTACCAGCTACTAGTTGTTTGACTGATTGACTGACTGACTGACTAACTGATAGCCTGACTGAATGACTGACTGACTGAATGACTGGTTGGCTGACTGACTGACTGACTGGCGGGCTGGCTCATTTAATCACTAGTTATCAAAGGTAAAAACTTTGTAGTCTTCATGGCACTTGGCATGGCTCATTTCACAGTGGCAATTATCCAATATAGGGCCATACCCGAAACATTTGTATCGTTGTGTGAGGATTTTGGTCCTTGATTAATCACTATCTAACTTCCTGCCTGTTTAGCCACAGGATGGTTTAATTATATTCCCAATTCACTTATAAAGTCTAAGAAATAAAAACACTGAAAGCTAACATGCAGGGCATTTAAACTTTAGAAAGCTTGGATTGAATTTCGTAACCACTGGAGATATGTTATGACCAGCTGTTTGAGTGTTTGCTAATTTTCGAACATTAAGTTTTACAGGCTTAATTTTTATGACCCTACATTGACTCATTAAAAAATACACTTTAGTTAAAGACGTTTTAATCAGCTTTTTAAGATTGACATGAATAAAATTATATATAACAATCTAGTATTTCTTTTCATTAAATACAACTGAATTGAAAATTAGTAAATAATGTACAACCACATTCTATGGGAATACCAACCCTTTTAAATTGTAGCAATTAAAAAATTCTTCCACTTTTAAATATATGACTTAATGTGATGACAAGTTTGCAGTGACACACATATTTCACTTTCACCTTTCATTTTAGAAATCAAGTTGGATATTAATATTTTAATATTTTTGACAGCACTTACAGGGTTGCCACTCATTAGAACGCAAAAAATTCATTGATCTCAAAACAATTTTAACTGACCTTGCATTAGGTGAATTATAAAATATTAAGCCAAATCCACTTTTACAATTGCTTCAGCTTCTTTTGCAGACCATCAATAGTCTTCTCTTCATTTTCGGTCTCTTTACGTTTTTCACGGTAGTTTGAACGCATGGCATTTGACTTCACCAACAAATCTATTTTGTTTTTTGCTTCAGCCAAAATTTCCTGACTTCTCGCTGACCTTGACAAGAAGAACTAAGATTTTTCCTGACTTTTTGCAAAATTCCCTTACCTTTCTCTGGCCTTGAAAATTCTTTGTTTTTCCCTGACTTGGTTGATTATCAACTGGAAATTGATAAAGGTAAATAACCATTGTACTGAATTTGGAAAAGCTGATGTCAGAGCAAATGAAGGATAGAGGGTTGTGTGTTTTTATACTGTACTTCAGTAGCCCAGTACATAAACACACACACAACCGCCAATCCTTTATTTGCTTCGACGAAGGGCTAATACTTGAAGCGTTTACCTTTTTCACCCACTTGATAATCAACTAAGTGTTCACTTGTCCACTGACACAGCACAACAGTTTCTTTAGAAATTAACAACTTTGTTTTCATGACAACACAGGTACGACATTACCTGATTTGTATATGCCATAAAAAAAGGAAGCCTCGAGCCAAGTGGCCCATACTGCTGGAGCTTATCCCGGTTTTGATGCATGCTGGGAATATTTCTACTACCCCCTGGATGGGATGCTAGTCCATAGCAGGGTACCCCCCCCCCCACCCACCCCCTCAGCATTATTTTGCCGGTTCCCATTTTTACACCTGGGTGGAGAGAGGCACTATAAGAGTTGAGTGTCTTGCCTAAGAACACAACACAGTGACACTGGCCAGAGCTCGAACCTGGACCACTGGATCTGTTGCCCGGCACGCTAACCATTAGGCCACTGCACCTCCCATGCCATATTATGCCCAAAATTGTTGCTAATGAGAAAATTTAACAGTTCCAAGAAATGGAGATAGCTCTCTGACATTATTTGCAATGAGGTCGACTTCTTCCTGACTGGGTAAGAAGGAGAGCCCAGAAACATTGAGCACTTCAAGAGATGGACAAGCTAAATTGATGTGGTCCATAAGCAGTGATGTGCAAGAGATAATGTGAACTTCCTTGAGGTGTGTGCTACTCAGATTTAGCTGACATGGCCCATAACAGTTTCTCAAGGTCAGAGACTCCACCAACCCACACTGCTGGATTATGTCACCTATCGGGCAATCAAGGTTACAATATTCCAGGGATATGTGCTGAATGTTACACCTTGTAAATGCTAGTGCATTGAGATTGCACCGCTTTAAAACAAGATGGCCAATTTTGACAGGGTTTGACCTATTTCTAAAATTCAGCCTTGTAAATTCAGCTGGCTTGATAAGGTCCAGCCTCCTTTCAAAATTCACCTCTAGGTATTTGACCTCATCAGCATCAATGCTGACTTTCCGAAGGTAAGGAACGTCATTAATGACAATCTTCTTGACATCATGCGACAATACTGACATCACTTTCAAGATGGTGGATCTAGTCATTGATTTCTTGATGAGGAGTTGCTGTAGTTTAGGACAGCGAATGTCAACTGCAGTCAAACGCTCTCCATTGTCAAAGATTGTAACTTTCTCCAGTGATGGAGTTGAATGCTGATCAAGTCTTAAGCTTGACCAGTACACCTCAAGCTCTAATAACTTGATATCTGGATTTCTAACCAAAAGGCTGATAAGTTCAGCTGGGGCGAGAGCATTACATCTTCTAACTTTCAACTCGCGTAAAGAGCTTGCAGAGATTCTCCTAAAGTTGCGCACCTCAACACAGAGCAACAGATGCAGGGTCCTCAATGCAGATGCCTCAATGCTCAGCTCACTCACAGAGGTACAGCCATTCAAGGTTAGCTTTTTTAGGCGAGGAAATGTAAAGTGGAACTCGGCAAAGTCTCCAACTTGGAAAAGCTCCACTTCTTGTAGTGATTTGGAGTTCAACTGAAGCAGCTGAATAGATGGCAAACCATGAATTTGGTCATTTCCATAGCCAAATTTTCTCAATCCTTTCAATTTTTTAATAGTGTCTTTGAGATCAGAAGACTCCATCCTCACTCTCTCCAGCAACAGGCATGTTATGTGGTGGCTGTACCTGGAAGACACAACACCTTTTACTGCAGCAACAGAAGCTGGCTTGATTACTGAATATTGCAAACCAAAGCTTTTCACTTGAGGAAAACTTTCGACAATGTACTGCAAATCATCCTGGTTGAAAATTCCTTCTGATATCAGTGAAGCTTCCAAGAATACACTCTTAAGTGATTTGGGGCATTTTAACATTCTGAGTAGTCTTTTTGACCATGGCATTCCAGTTATTTCAAGGGTATTCAAAGCTGTAAGAGAAGACGCATAAATCAGCAGGATTTCTGTGAACAGTTCGTGGCATTTTTGTAGCTGAACAAGCTTAATAAAGCGGCAAAATCTTTTCAGAATGTTTTTGAATCAAAGAATGAAGAGTTTATATGTGGGGTTTTTTTCTTTTTGTTTTTTTTTTTTAACAAGAGTAGTATTCTCATAGCTGCAGTTTCTGACATTTGTCAGGGTGATGTTTTCCCAAAGTGTAGGATCGGGATTTGTGAAGATAAGGTCTCGCCACTTCTTGCACACTAAGCTTAGCGTAAAAAGATCATCGTGAACTGGGTGAAATTGTTTGAAAATGGTCAACCACAACTCTGATGGCAAAGCTGGCAAAGCATAGTCAAACCCAGTAAGATTATGGCGTTCTTGCTCAAAGGATGCCATACTGCGCTATCCAGCCTTCTAGCTTAATAAATTTAGTAGCGGTAGAAATGTATCCCATGGCTTCTCTTTGGAAAAGAAGACCATAAAACAACGGCCAAAACATCACATAAATAAATTTCACGAAGGCAGCCGTGCGAGCCGCCATGTTTATCTGCTAGCCTCGCTTCAGCGATGCAAAAAATGTTTTCAGGGACTAGGCCTCAGGAAAAGCCTTGTGCTAGATCTCTACGCGCAATTTTGGCTTTTTACAGTTGGTAAATCGGATAAAAATCGAGTAAGTAGACCGATCAATTGTTATGTATTAAATGTTATTTCACACAATCAAATCAAAAGGTTTTTTTTTCGATAGGTCTTCCTCCAGAGAAACGAAAAAACATCCCCACCCTACCTCCTATGTTACGTAGTTTTGTAGTGCATGATGCGCGGAACGCGGGAGTTCTAAACTCCGTGAAGTCCGCCATATTTTTATTTTGTGCCAACTTGGGCTCGCTTCAACTTCATTTAAGTTTAAATTTAATTCACTCCAGAAGACAATGTTTCGTTCATCCTTTGTAGAGGAGACAGCGAACCCTTGGTCACCGTCTTCGACGTATATTCACGTTGGTTCTTTACAAAATATCCTAACTTTTGCCGAAAAGACTGGTCACATTGACAGGGTAGGTGCAGGGATTTTTGAATTTTCTCTCGTTCTTTATTAGCATTTACTATCCTGAAATAAAAAAAAACAAAAGACTGAGGATGGCTCCCTGGCTGCCAACTCTAATAGCTCAGAAATTTGAAGCATATGTTATTGTAAAATTTTAAAAACTTGTCCCTTAAAAGTTTTTCTTTATAATCTGCGTGTAGAGGAATGTCAATATGGAAGAAATTAGGCGAAAAGTGGATGCGAACTCTCCATCAGTGGCCTTGATAAGATTACTGCGAGAAATCACAAGACTTGGTAAAGCTTTAGACAAGGTAATGTATGGAAAATAGTGCCACTTGCACAGAAACAGCGCCACTTGGCACACAGTATATAGTGTGGCCCCAGTTGCTCCCACAACAGACTGTCAACACTTGTTGGCCGACTATTGGCTAACACTTTACCGACAGATTGACAGCTGGCTACTGACAGATTTTTTTTCTTAACAATTAAATTTGAACACTATGTGTTTTCCGGGGAGGAGATTGCGGGAGTGGCACGCTGGTGGGGGGATTCTCTTTGGCAACTGGTATTTTGCAAAATGCAGAATGATGGAATGGTTGAATGAAAGACGGCAATACTGTAGTATAATGTCATACCCAACAACTGAAAGCTTACCGCAAGAAAACTGGAGTGAAAATCTAACTGCAAGCAAACCAGAGTGAAAAAGCTAACTGCAAGCAAATCAAAGTGAACACTTACTGCAAGCAACTGCTCACCATCATTCTGCGTTTTGCATTCTACAAAATACCACTTCCGGATTCTTTTTGTGGCCTTCATTATACTGCTGGATCCAGGGTAAAAATGCACTCAAGCCATACCCACCCCCCCCCCCCCTAAAAAAAATGGATTGTGGCACCTTCAAGGGACCTTTTAAAAAATTTATAATGAGCACCCCTATCTTTTTTTGTGGTTTTATACCAGTTGCCCCACTACAAGATAACACAACTTTTGTTGAACAATCAGTCAATCAAGCTATCAGCAACTTTAATTTAGAAACAAAAATTTTTGACAAATTTCCTGAAATAGGTTAAGACCCCTTGGGAAACATTATGGCGTCTGCATGCACTGCAGGCTGTTTATCTTCATTTGTCTCCTTTTAATATCAAAACTTGAAACAATATATATGGGGAAATTGCTTATAATACTTCAAACCAAAACAAGAACAGAACAAACATTCAAAAATGGAGGATGGCTATGCCATGCCAGGCTAATCAATCCCTAATCAACCACTTATTAACACAAACATTCAAATCATTCTGCTTTTAAATATCAGGGATTTTGATTAGTAATCAAATTAAATTTGATCAACTTTTTTAATTTTTAATATTTTTTATGCAAAAAAGGTAAATTTGGAAATTCAGGGCCATTTAAAGGAAGCAGAAACAAAGGACATTACTCATGTGGACATACTTGGTAGGTTTTTATTTCTGTCACAGCTACCTTGATTTGAGACCACCAATAAGCTAGTTTGCACTTTGGCCAGTTGTCAGGCTGTTTAGTTGAGGTTAAAACATGTACCATGTAACAATATTATGTCTCTTAAGATCAGTTGATTCACTTACAGTAGTTTGTCAATGTATGTGAACTCAGTGACTCTAAAGTTGAGCAGTTAATTATTCTAATATTAAGCCTGTGCCAGACCATGTGACCCATACCACCCATGCTTGTCCCAGTTTTTGTAGCATTAAGCGTCAGGCTGACCAGGGGTTTCATTAAGGACCAAGACAAAATTGGGCAAATTGATTGACTGTGAACATAACTTAATTCCCTGGTTGTTTTCAACATCTAAACCAACTTCAGTTTAACAAAGAGGTTAGGGCCTTGCTGATACTTTGCCAGCGTGCAAAACCCTGATGCCCACCAGCTCCAAACTTAAATGAATACCATGACTCAGGGGTTTTTCTACTCCTCCCTGGATGAAATGGTAGTCCATTGCAGGGTTACCCCAGCACTGAATTTACCTGTACTCATTTCTACACCCAGATGGAAAGAAGCACTGTAAGAGTTAGTGTCTTGCCCAAGAACAAAATGCAATGAGCCCTGCCAGGGCTTGTTTCAAACATGCAAATAAATTATTTTAAAATATATCAATTTCTACATGAACTGTATTATAGATCAGTAAAAATATATTCTTGGTCATGCTACTTTGTCATACAAAACAAGGACACTCCAACTGTTAACCTCTCCTGGTTTCTTTGCACTTACTAAAGTGCCACAGTATCTCTGATTCTTTGCAGCAACACTCTGCCATTTGTGTTTCACAATATGAACGTAACAATTTGGTTACCATGGCGGCATACTAGGTTCCAGATCCCCCGATGCTAAAGGCTTTTCTGTCCAATTCTGGCAATCTTTTTTGATATTTGCCGATGATGCTTTACATGCATGAACTGGCAAGCATGTGAATGGATAAGGCAGACATCTTGCCTGGGTTTCATTTTTCCAAACTGAAAAATTCTAAAATTTAAAAACACAAACAAATGGTGATGACTTGAAAAGAGTGAGTTGCCATGGTAACATAATTTTATGAAAACTTCAAGTGTGTCACCTGTTGAACTATTAGTCTGCCAAGTTTCATTGGTCTCTGCAGACAGATGGCCGAGATAACTCAATTTTTGTACTTGACATAAAATTGGGTTGAGTAGATGACGTCATCAGATATATTTTGAAAATGGAAACTTAATTTTGAATCTTTTGTAAATACTCTATGAAATGCCTAAAATTTCTATGTGTGAAAAGTTGATCATAGTACTTAGCGGAAAATAAAATAATTTATGTACTTCACTTATGTACAGGAAGTAGATGTCACCAGCTAGAACAGATCTCTGGTCAGTTGTCCACCATCATCGAGAAAAAGGATGAGCTCATTTCTAGACTGCAACAGCCCTTTGTAGGGGAATTCCTGGAAATAGATGCAGCACATCACAAGTAAGAAAATTTGTGTTCGATTTATTTATTTGGGGGGGTCTCTACTGTCTGAAAATGGCTTCTGAATAATTATTGAGAATACCATAATGTGTTCCAGGGGATGGAGCAAGTTTTTTAGTTCAGCCCTTTTCAGCCAATGTGCAACTGCGTAGTTACATTACCATCTATCGTCTCATAACCAGGCAATACAGAATACAAGTGGATTAATCAGTTGTGGCCAGAAAAAAATGTAGTGTTTGAGTGTGTTACTAGGAACAAGTATATTCTTTAGTTGAAATGAGATAAATAATAATAATAATAAATAATTTACTTATATTGCGCAATTATCAATTTAAAAATTTTCAATTGCGCATTACAATATAGTTAAAAAAAAAAACTAAAAATTTAAAATTTAAATTCACAAGCTAAAAAAGATTAAAATGTATATGACTATAAAAAGAAATGTACAATTAAAAAGCTTTTAAAAATAAAAAGGTCTTGATGGCTTTCTTAAAACTTTGCAGAGATGGCATGTTTCTTATTTCACTTGGAAGATCGTTCCATAATTTAGGGGCGGCCACATGAAAAGAGCGATCCCCAAGCGTTGCGAGTGATTTACATTGGCTATAATTAAGGCGTAAACCATTGTTGGAACGCAGGTAATGTCTTCCAGCAGTTTCTCTAACGGAAATAAGTTCACTTATGTAGGCTGGAGCAAGACCATGTACGGCTTTAAAAGTAATCAACAAAATTTTAAAAACTATACGATATGTAACAGGCAACCAGTGCAATGACTTGAGCAGAGGTGTGATGTGGCAATATCTGCTCTCTTGGAAAATCAATCGCGCAGCTGCATTCTGAACCCTTTGTAATTTTTGAAGATGGCGTTCAGGCACTCCAAATAGGAGACTGTTACAATAGTCAAGCCGGCTTGATATAAAAGCATGAATCAGTGTTTCTGTGCATTCTTTGGTTAAGAACCTTCTAATTCTTCTAATTTCTCACTAATATCTAATTTCTCACTGGCCTTGTACAATTTCTCACTGGCCTTGTACAACTTTTAAAGGAGTTTTGGTTAGGCTTATATGTATTTGAAGCAACTTATGAACAGTGTTAAAAAGCTGTTTGGAAAGGAGCTAACAAGAATCAACTTTATATGTTGTAAGAAAGCATTTAGATTTAAACTCAACCTTCAAAATTGACCATTGTCTATATTCTGTTTTAAGTGAAATTTTTTATGATCATAAGTTGGAGTCATGTTGAATAACTGAACCTTCTTTTCATTTTCATTGTTCTTCTTGCCAGGAACACAGCAGAGGTTTTGCCCATGATTTCGTCAGACTTAGCCAGCTTTCCAACGCTGCTGGAAAACATTTCGTGGATAAGAAATTTCTCACTGGCAGATGGCCAGTTGGTAAGTACATAAATTATAAGTCAGACATTTATGATCTAGCTTGTGTTGTATATTGTGGTCAACCTCACTGAAATTTGTCAAGTCAGCTCATAAGGAGGTGCCGTGCTAGTTTATGTAACAATTCTGACCAATAGAGAGATACTTCTCTACCTAACTGTTTGTGTGTGTTGTTTCTAGATGTCAATCCTGTCTTCCATCGAATCTTCATTTGCTGAAATACAGAGTTTTTACCAGGCTCTGTGTCAGAGTCGAAATCTTATGTCACACCTTCAAGAAGAACTTGTTAAACAAAGGGATGCACTGTAAATTAATAAATGGATTATTAGTACCAAACATAGTGGCTACATTTAAAAATGCATAATTATAGCCTTCTAACTACAAGGTTCACCCAGCCAGGGGTATATAAGTCTTATGAACTAGAATCCAGTTTGCTAACCATTAGGGTCACTGCACCTCCAACAAAAGATACTGTGTAAACAATCACATGCAGGGTGAACAAATGGATTTAATAATAATAGTAAACAAATAGATGCACTGTAAAGGAATAAGTCCTACAGTGAAAACTGTGGGATAATACGCTGTAGTCAGATTTAAATTCATCCAGTTTACAGTAATGTATGCACTACAAACAATGAAATATTGATCAAGTGTAAAAAATAGAAACAGACAGAGTAAACAAATGATTACAGTGTGACTTTGTAAACTGTAGACTGCAAACAGATACAGTGTATCATAGCAGATGCAGCACTTGTAAGGAATACAGTCTAAACAAAAGTTACAGTACTAGTGTAAAATAATGTAATAAATGAATACAGTGAAAAGCAAAAAGATGCAGTCAGTGTAGCCAAATGGATACAGGTGAAACAAAATGATACACTGTAAATACATTATTCACTTACAGTGTATAATACAATCAAAGCAAGTATAGTGTACACAAATAAATGTGGTATAACAAAATTTACACACTAAGCAAATGGATACAGTGGGAGACAAAGGTACACTGGATACATCTGCTTACATTGTAGTTGCCTGGATATAGTGTAAACAGCTGAAGCACTGTAAACAAAAATATATACTGTAAACAACTGGATACAGTTCTAGTGTAAGCAGTTGTTAACACTGTAAACAAAAATATACACTATAACAACTGGATCAAAACACTGTAAACAAAAATATGCACCGTAAACAACTGGATACAGTGCTAGTGTAAACAGCTGACAACACTGTAAACAACTGGATACAGTTCTAGTGTAAACAGCTGACAACACTGTAAACAAACATGTACACTGTAAACAACTAGATACAGTGCTAGTGTTAACAGCTGACAACACTATAAACAAAAATGTAGATTGTAATAACTGGATGCAGTGCTAGTGTAAACAGCTGACAACACTAAACAAAAATACAAACTTAACAACTAGATACAGTGTTTGTGTTAACAGCTGACAACACTAAACCAAAATATACACTGTAAACAACCGGATACAGTGCTAGTGTAAACAGCCGACAACACTGTAAACAAAACATACACTGTAAACAACTGCATACAGTGCTAGTGTAAACAGCTGACAACACTAAACAAAAATAAAATATACATTGTGACAACTGGATGCAGTGCAAGTAAAAAAAAGCTGACAACACTAAACAAAAATACACACTGTAAACAACTGGATACAGTGCTAGTGTAAACAGCTGACAACACAGTAAACAAAACACACTGTAAACAACTGGATACAGTGCTAGTGTAAACAGCTGACAACACTGTAAACAGAAATATACACTGTAAACAACTGGAAACAGTGCTAGTGTAAACAGCTTACAATACTGTAAACAAAAATGTACAATGTTAACAACTGGATACAGTGCTAGTGTAAACAGCTGACAACACTTAACAAAACATACACTGTAAACAACTGGTTACAGTGTTAGTGTAAACAGCTTACAACACTAAACGAAAATGTACACTGTTAAAAACTGGATACAGTGTTAGTGTAAGCAGCTAAGAACACTGTAAGCAAAAATGTACACTGTTAACAACTGGATACAGTGCTAGTGTCCACATTGTAATCAACACAACACTAATCAAAAATTTTCACTGTAAACAGTGTGAACAAAAAGACCACAAAAATCAAATCTTTGTAAACAAATACTCTTTATCAAAAACAAAAAAGAGAAACCACAAATGGATCTGTTATACATAACCAGTACAACTGAAACACATTTGTACACTTATGCAAGGAAATGCACTGTAAACAAATAGATACAGTGTAAACAAACCAGTAAACTGTAAACAAGTGGATCTTAAATGTAAATAGATTATAGTCAACTCTCTCTTGACGAACAACTGTATAAGACGGACACCTCCATAAGACGGACACCTGGTGATGGTCCCTGCCGTTTTTCAGTCATTTTACTGTAACCAAACTTCCTATAAGACGGACACCTCTCTAAGACGGACAAGGGACACTTTGAAATCATTAACAGACACTTGGGAAGTGTTTATTATCATTTTTTATTAGTGAAAATACTTCCAAACTTCATATCGACCTAAAGCAAAGTTAGTCAGCGCCCTAAGGATACGTTTATACCAAGCTTACTAACCAAAAACAATGACGCTTTAACGGATTACTTCTCTGCTTACGTGTATTGACACTAAAGTAGGGGTCATGAATGGTCCCTCAAAATGTCACAGTGCTCGCAATGCTCGCAAATGCTCGCAAAATTTTAGTGGGTGCTCGTTTGCTCGTGCTCGCACAATTTTACAAGTGCTCGCATGCTCGGTTTTTAGTGAAGCTAGGTTTTTGAAAAGTGCTCGTTGCTCGCAAGGCTAATTTTTGTCAATGCTCGTGCTCGCAAAGAAAAACGCTGTGCTCGCATGCTCGCAAGTGCTCGCATGCTCGCAAGTGCTCGCAAAGACCATTTGATACCCCTTAAAGTGGTCGTTTTCTACTTACAGTATTACAGTTTGTAGAAGCTCTCAATTTTTGCTTTAAAAAGCAAATATGGTCCTTTTATTATTTTAGTCGTGTTGCAGGTAGCAAAGGTTTGTTGCATTGTGCAACGGTTTAGCGTTATTATCTCAGATGATTACTGGTGTTATGTTACTTCGACTCTCTACAGAGTGGACACCTCTCTAAGACAGACAGCTGCGGCCGGTCCCGAAGGTGTCCATCTTAGAGAGAGTTGACTGTACACAATCTCTTAGTTAACTTGGTCCTTCAGCTTGTTTGTGTGTTTATATGTTTATAATTTTTGTACCTGACCCAAATAAAAATAAATAAATAAATAAAATGATGTAAACACTATAGATGGTTGCCCAGTTTTTAATTAGCCCATTATGATTATTTTGGGCAGCCATATACTCATTTTATTTTATCACCACTAATTAATATTAATTTTGGGTACAAATAAAGTTGATGTCAAGGCAATGCAAACAAACAAATATACTGTACATTCAGCACATAGTAGTAACATCAGGATACACTAAAAACAAAGAAATACAGTGTACTGAACTAATGTACATGATGTAAACCAACCAATACTCTGTAAATGAAAGGATACAATGTCAACAAACATCTACACACACTGTACAACAAATGGTATACAGAAAATTAACTAATTCACTGTTAATTGGATATCATGTATACTAAATAATTATCAATGATTTTTGTTCTTATTATTTTGACGTGATTCATGAAATAGACTGATCAATATCTTTTAAATGCGTGTATTTTACAAGGACAACCAGTTTACTTTAATTTAGAAAGAAAGACCATCCTCCTAAGTTTTAACAGGTTCAAACAATAAACTGAAAGATTTACCAACAGTGGATTGAAAAGACCGGGGAGTATGTTTACGGTATGTAACGATAAGTTTTAGGGCTGTAGAGCGCTTTTGCCAACACTAGCGAGCTTGGCAAATATGAAACTTGACGAGTTGAATACTTCACGTGGTCGCGAGACGGAACTGTTCAGCAAACAGGGTTTTGCTAACGAAGGTGGGGAACGGGGAATAGCTTGGTAGAGCTAACCGCTTTGCAGCCGGCACTCGTTACAGTATGCCAGAAGTACAGAGTCAAGTTTCTACGTCCCAAGAAGCGAGGAAGCACCTACAATCACTGAAACTCTTCTGGAACACAGCAAACTTCTTTATTGTAGAGTAAACTTCTTAACATTTCACAGCTCGTTGTAAACAATCGTAGGGAATAATCGAGGTCATCAAGGTAATCGGTACAACAGTTTCCGCATGACTTATATACCCTGATCACAGTTTGTTATTCTTCACAGGTGTATGATGATACGTTACTAACCCTGATCATTTAATTTACATGCGTTTATTGTTGACAGATGAATGATGCGTTACAAATTTGCCTTTGTTATTTTTTACTCTATTAAGCCAGTTTCTAACCCTGATCTCAGTTTGTTATTCTTCACAGGTGTATGATGATGCGTTACTAACCCTGATGTTTTAGTTTTACATGCATCTTGACAAGACCTATTTAGCAACCAAGGGCAAAACATATACGTCTGGTAAGTGAAAAATTTCTTACTAATCTGGCTGTGCTTGTTATTGTTTACTCTACAACTGTATGATGCGTTACCTATCTTATGTTATTGTTTACAATACAGATGTATGATGCGTCACTTATCATCTTATGTTGTTGTTTACTCTGCAAATGTATGATGCGTTACATATCTTATGTTATTGTTTATTCTACAAATGTATGACGCGTTACATATATTCTTATGTTATTTTACTCTACAAATGTATGATGCGTTACATATCTTATGTTATTGTTTACTCTACAAATGTATGATTCGTTACATATCTTCTTATGTTATTGTTTACTTACAAATGTATGATGCGTTACCTATCTTATTATGTTATTGTTTAGTCTACAAATGTATGATGCGTTACCTATCATCTTATGTTATTGTTTACTCCGCAAATGTATGATGCGTTACATATCTTATTTTGTTATTGTTTACTCTACAAATGTATGATGCGTTACCTATCTTATTATGTTATTGTTTGCTCTACAAATGTATGATGCGTTACCTATCATCTTATGTTATTATTTACTCTGCAAATGTATGATGCGTTACCTATCATCTTATGTTATTGTTTACTCTACTAATGTATGATGCGTTACCTATCATCTTATGTCATTGTTTACTCTACAAATGTATGATGCGTTACCTATCATCTTATATTATTGTTTACTCTACAAATGTATGATGCGTTACAATCTTATCATGTTATTGTTTTCTCTACAAATGTATGATGTGTTACCTATCTTATTATGTTATTGTTTACTCTACAAATTTATGATGCATTACCTATCTTATTATGTTATTGTTTACTCTACAAATGTATGATGCGTTACCTATCATCTTATGTTATTGTTTACTCTACTAATGTATGATGCGTTGCCTATCTTATTATGTTATTGTTTACTCTACAAATGTATGATGCGTTACCTATCTTATTATGTTATTGTTTACTCCGCAAATGTATGATGTGTTACCTATCATCTTATGTTATTGTTTACTCTACTAATGTATGATGCGTTGCCTATCTTATTATGTTATTGTTTACTCTACAAATGTATTACGCGTTACCTATCATCTTATGTCATTGTTTACTCTACAAATGTATGATGCGTTACCTATCATCTTATATTATTGTTTACTCTACAAATGTATGATGCGTTACAATCTTATCATGTTATTGTTTTCTCTACAAATGTATGATGCGTTACATATCTTATTTTGTTATTGTTTACTCTACAAATGTATGATGCGTTACCTATCATATTATGTTATTGTTTACTCTACTAATGTATGATGCGTTACCTATCATATTATGTTATTGTTTACTCTACTAATGTATGATGCGTTACCTATCTTATTATGTTATTGTTTACTCTACAAATGTATGATGCGTTACCTATCATCTTATGTTATTGTTTACTCTACAAATGTATGATGCGTTACCTATCATCTTATGTTATTGTTTACTCTACAAATGTATGTTGCGTTACCTATCATCTTATGGTATTGTTTACTCTACAAATGTATGATGCGTTACAATCTTATCATGTTATTGTTTACTCTACAAATGTATGATGCGTTACATATCTTCTTTTGTTACTGTCTACTATACAAAGAACTGAGGGGTTACCTATCTTCTTATCATTACAAAATATTTTTAATCTATAGCTGGGCTGTGTTGTGGATTTTTTTTGCAAAAACATTTATTGGAGAAATTACCAACAACTTAACAATAGACAGCTTAAATTGCGTTGAGTTACTAGTTACAGCCAAGGAAGATTTCGATACAATACTAAAATTTAGGTACAATACGTACAAAGGTCAAGTAAGGGCCTTTATCCTGAAACGTTTTTTTTTCACATGATTTGCCAGATAAATTATAATACAAGTTTAATTTTTCTACTTATATGATGACTTACATAAAAATTCTTAACTTACTCACTACCTAGTTAATAATACATTCACAGGAAATGGCTGGCTTACATTTTATTTAAAGGATGATTTTTGATTTGCACGTGCTCTTTTTATTAGATAGTTAACGTTTTAGGAAAGCAAGGACGGCGTCCAAATAGTACTGTTCTCATGAAGCAGAGAACATTAAGAGATGAAACAATCAAACTCTCTGAATGACTTTAAAATGAACTCAAAGCTTCACGTTGAATTTGATAGCAAAACAGTTGATAATGCGGCTTGCAACAAAGATGCTTGCCTTACGAACAATATAAAATCTTCTAGCCATACATGAACTTCCTTGAACATAATTTTTAATTGCCATATTTGTATTACAATTTTAAACAATATAATGACATATCAACCTAGTAAATGGCCCATCTCACAACGAGTCTCTCGTAGCTCAGTTGGTTAGAGCGCCCAATCGGTTTTGGGAGGCCATGGGTTCGGTTCCCGTTGGGGACTCAGAATTTTTCTTTGTCCCATGCTCGTGTCATGTTGAACATCTCATCTTTATAATGTACCTTTTGTTGAATGCCACTATACGCAATGGTTTAACACAAAATTCGACTGTGCTTTTCTCCAACTTTTCACAAAAAATTGTTTGAAACAGTAATGAATACTTCCAAAAACAATGAGCTTAAATTGCTTACAAAATATAATCTGCACTATCAGAAAATGCACTTTTAAATTTTACCTTTTTTGTTAGCGTCATGTCAATAAAATATACTGTCAAAAAAAATGCATATTAGAATTACGTTATAACTATGAAGTTACAAATGCAAAAACTGGCCAAAATTTATCAGTTGAACCAAGTTTTGAAACACAAAATAACAAGTATTAAAACTAACTGAAATTTACAAAGGTATAATTACAATTCATGACTCTCTTAATTAAGAAGTGCGTAATATGCGGTTCTGACAGCTGTCTTTTAAAGTTGTGAGAGCTTTCTGCTACTTTTGAAACTGAAAACACTTCGACATATAAGAATAATTAAAAAACAAATCGGAAATATTGTGAAGACTGCACGTTAATCAATTTTGAGTCTCCCATCAATCTCGTCCGCAGAGCGCAACGCAGACCAAGCATGTGCAGAGTGCTCATCGATTGTCAGCCAATCAGCTTTAAATAAACTCAGAGACTGCGCACAATGATCGGAAGTCTATGAATTGTGGACTTTCAAATCGGGCTTGGCCAGAGTCCGAACCAGATGGAAAGGGGAAGGGGGCGAGTTTGATCGCTCATAATACATGTATGCTCGGACCATTCCCTAAGTAAACGGCATTTTACAAGGCTGATGTAAGGACTCTTTAAAACGCTTATGTAGAATTACTAGAAGGTTCGTGGAAGTCCACAAAGCTAAAGGCACCGCATTTACAATTGCTACTAAGATGTGTCTTTTCCATCTTCTTCGCCAAACAGCCATGACAGCCATATTCTGATAGCGAGTCTCGATCGCGAGAGACACGCTGGTGAAAAACCACTCAATTACCAGCGGAACTGAAGTATGAATAGCAAATGAATGCAGTAGATTTAAAAGGGACTGGTTTTGTAAGTAAATAAATTGATACAAGTACAAAAGGCCATTTACGGCCACTATAGCAGTTGATTCAAACAACATGCTCATGATAGCGATATCAGCCATTAGTCTCTCACGGCGAGGGGTACGAAAACTTCCCCAAGGAGCTGATGTTCTTTTCCAAATCACATGGCAGATGTGATCAATTAAAGCCATGACACTTCGTTCTATGACTTCTGCAACGCCGTGAATTACTCCAAGTATAGCGATGGATTGCAAACTGTCAAGATCCGCTTGTAAAACTCTTAACAAAACCGCTGAGCCACAATATAAGGGCGCTAATAAGACATACGAATATCCCGGATGGGTAATGTTCCATAATCGTTGAACAGAAATCCGCGAGATTGCTTTAAGTACGACTCCAATGAGAGGAGCGAAAATTGCGATAAGCAGTTTGCCTTCTTTGTCTTCTTTGTTGTACACTGGGTAAATGAAAGAGGCTACAGTAATGGCAAATATGAAACAAGAACAGCCAGGTATTGTCATTTGTAAGAACAAAGTCACCCGGCGTCTCCTTGACCGTATGCATAAATGCTTCGTTAGAAGATAGACTTGCCAACATACACTGATAAGAAACAAAACGTTGAGTGGGATCTTTTGTAAAGCCGAAAGTTTCGAATGAGATATTCCCAGGGCTTGTAGAGCAAAACGATAAATTGAATCCAAACAATAAACAAGGAAACAAACCAGGATCAGTTTTCTTTTAACGCCAATCAACTGATATAGGCGGAAAAGAAATAGCATACTTACAAAGTACCAAATGTATAGAAAAGCACAAGAGATCACGACGGAAGTTGTTCTTATCCACTGTACTTTATCTGGGATTGGGCGTTTTCCTGAGTGAAACTCACAGCTGTGCAAAGTCTTATAACAGGCATAGGAGATCAAAATGTATACTGAACCTATCATGATAGCAGTGAAGAGTGAAATCAAAGCTCCCATGTACATTGATTTACAAATTGTACGGAGAGCTGATGGTCTGAGTCGCTTCCAAGCCATTGCTCTATCTTCGTCTTGCTGATCTTCATGTGGTTCTTCGTTTTCCTCTGGTGAGCACGCGTTTATAACCCTAATGTTAAGACGGTTAGATGCTAGATAATCCAAGCTTGTGGCTTCTCTGTCGCTGTATTCTTGATAAATAAGCTCATTAACAGGATGATAATACCATTCTCTACCTGTGCTTTGTAGAGGATCGTAGCCAAAAGACTCTGCCGTGAATTCAGGTTCTTCTGGGTTGTAGTGTTCTGTCACGCCTCGTGTAAAACTAAACACGATATGACCAAACACCTCTATCAATGTACTGCTACTCATTTTACGTGGCAAAATAAATTAGGTATTTAAATCTCAAAAACGCTGTTGCCGTTTCTGTAGAACGTTCAGTTTTTCGACCCGGCCAATGCGAGTGAAAAGACTGAAATGTGTCTGATGGACAACAGTGGAAAATGAAATTTCAACGTTTCAGAGCTTGTTTAAACTTTAAAAGCTTTAAGAGTGACAGTGTTTATCAGTACATTGTCAAAATGTTATAAAAAACGACAATTCTTTAGGGTGTGGTTTAAATGATAGAGACTATGGTAATTAACGACGTGGTAAAATTATGAGTTTATTTTTGTTGGCGAAAAAGAAATAAAGATTAGGTCAATTTCTATGAGAACGTCAGTTTTGAACTAGAGTTGACATTTAATGCTCAGTTATAGTATTTGTTGCTTTGTACGGCTGTGATGGCTTTCTGTAGCTAGTAACATCTCATCAGTAAAATGAACATTTCATTTTCTTGTTTGAACAAGCATAAGCCGGAAATCAAGGCGTAGCGAGGTTATTGTTATTAAGCGAATGGAGAGTTGTTTATTGTCAGGCCATCGAGCCTTCTAGTGATATTTGCTCAGCGTGACTCAATTGGGTGCGCAAAATGTGGTGCACAGCAATTGCCGAAAAGAAATGTAAGGGCGACCCATTCTCGTCCCCAGAGGCCGCGATCCTTCTGGTCAGCACCAGAAGAGTCGCGGGCTCAAAAGCTAATCGCAAATAAACCGGAGTAAAAATAAGATATTAAATTAATGGGTGCCATTCCGTCATTCCGCCGAATAGGGTCAGCTTAAATTTAATATTTCGTATATTTCAAGTGTACCATGTTATATATAAAGTCCTGTACGTATTTGTTTTCTTTGTGAATGTGAGCCGATACTATAGGGGAATGCAGAAGATGTCACTGTTGAACAAATATCAACCACTTGAATTAATATTTCTCATAGTCGAATAGTTGTCGCTTGTACGTTAATAACTGAATATTGGTACCGAATATAAATAGCAATGTTAAATAATGTGAACTGTTTTTTTTCTGTAACTCGTATTGATCGTGAATGTGAATGGTTTACTTTTAGTGAAATTGAAAACATATCATGCCCTGAATTTCCTATCATTTTGCTAATTTAAGGTGTCTTGTACTGAAACTATCAGCTCTAACTGACCGCACTATTCGCGCTCGTCAGTGAAAATGACCAGCAGTACGCTGATAGAAATGTTTGGTCATATCGTGTTCAGTTTCACAAAAGGCGTTACAGAGCACTACAACCCGGAAGAACCTGAATTCACGGCAGAGTCTTTTGGCTACGATCCTCTACAAAGCACAGGTCGAGAATGGTATTATCTTCCTGTTGATGAGCTCATTTATGAGGAATACAGCGACAGGGCAGTCACAAGCTTTCACTATCTGCCGTCAAGCCGTCTTAATGTGAAGGTTATAAACGCGTGTTCGCCAGAGGAAAACGAAGAACCTCAGGAAGACCAGCAAGATGAAGATAGAGCAATGGCTTGGAAGCGACTCAGACCATCCGCTCTGCGTACAGTTTGTAAATCAATGTATATTGGAGCTTTGATTTCACTACTAACTGCTTCTTTCATAGGTTTAGTGTACATGCTCATCTCGTATGTCTCTTACAAAACTATTCTTAATTGTCAATTTCACACAAAGAAGACAATTCCAGTACAAATTCAGTGGATAAATTCGATATCTGGTGTGATCTCGAGCGCTTTTCTGTACATGTGGTACTTTGCAAGTATCCTCATTCTTTTTCGTCCGTATCAGTTAATGGGAGTGAAAAGGAAACTCATTCTGGTTTGTTTTCTTGTGTATTGTCTAGATGTACTGTATCGTGTGACTCTACAAGTTTTAAGAATATCGTATTCCAAGCCTTCAATGTTACAAAAGATTCCACTCAACGTTCTGTTTTTTATCAGCGTTTGTTTGCAAATTTATCTTCTAAAGCAACACTTCCTCATGGGACGGTCAAGAAGACAACAGATGATTTTTTTCCTCCAAATGATTCTACCAAACTGCTTTTGTTTTATTCTTGCTTTGATCACAGTGTCTTTTATTTACCCAGCGTTCAACAAACAACACAATGAGGGTAAATTGTTAATTGCAACCTTCACTCCTCTTGTTGGAGTCGTACTCAAAGTAATCTCGAGAATTTCAGTTCAGCAGTTACGGAACATTACCCATCCGGGATATTCTTATGTCTTATTAGTGCCGCTGTATCTTGGCTCAGCGGTTATGTTTCGAGTTTTACAAGCGGATCTTGAAAGTATGCAATCCATTGTTATTCTTGGAATAATTCACGGTGCTGCAGAAGTCATAGAACGAAGCACCATGGTTGTGATCGATCACATTTGTCATCGGATTTGGAAAGGAACATCAGCTCCTTGGGGTAGTTTTCGTACTCCTCGCCGTGAGAGACTAATGGCTGATATCGCTATCATGAGTATGTTATATGAATCAACTGCTATTGTATCTGTAAATGGCTTTTTGCATTTGTATCAAGTTGCTTACCTACAAAACGATTCCCTTTTAAAATTAATGCAGTCTTTTGCCATTTATACTTCAGTCCCACTGGTGATTGAGTGGTTTTTCACCAGCGTGTCATTGGCGATCGAGACTCGCTATCAGAATATTGCTGTTATGGCTGTTTGGCGCAAGAGATGGAAAAGACACATGTTAGCAGCTATTGTTAACGTGGTACCAATAGCTATATGGACTAGTACTAATCTTTTAGTCATTGTACATGAGCGCTTTGGTGGGGCCAATCAACCTTGCAAAATTCCATTCACTTGAAGTTACTTGAAAAAAGACAGCGTACAGGGAACCGTGATAAGCCTGTGAAACACCAGTACTTAACGTAAGATAAAGGTTTTTAGTCAGACAGGTCCAAATGGGGTCAAAATTCAACAAGAGGCCTTGACAGCCTTCGCTACATAAAATACATGACTGTCTGGCCGAGTTGAATATCGAGGAGCAAGCTAATTAGTGTAGTAGTTAAACTGAGAAATTATCGTTTTTATGTTGTGCGAATTTTCATTTTTTTAACGTACATTTAAAACGATTTTGCTTTCTAAATCCTGAATATACTCGATCTGCAGAGAGCATGATGTTAGTTGTCTATCAGCAATAGACACAATCCTCGGCAGTCAGTTTATCTGAAGTCAAAAGAAACCAACAGCGAGTGGAAAACTGTTCTGGAGAAATCTAGTTCGTGATCTCGTAAAAACTGAACGTGATTGATAAAATAACAATAAAACTAATCAATTGAGCGTTTTATTTAACACTTTGGCTGATGCATGAAAAACCGTGGGCTCACCTACAGGGCCAATCTCAGCAAGTGGGTTATATTGCATTTGTTTCCTTGGGTATTGCCTCGTTCATGACGCGAGCTGCCAGAACTTATATCTATCTTGCAGTTTTCACAAATCAGGATGAAATGGACAACACAGCCACAACTTAGTCAACAACGAACTCGTTGCCAATCTGTCTCCTCAGTCGCATGCCTGATTTTGCCAATTGTATTCGCCTCTTCAACAAAGCGAAACCCAAGCTTCAGTTTAATTAAAAACAGCTGAAGGCTGTCTTAAAAATACTCAGCAGGTTTTCATATTTGGAGCAACTTTTTTGTTTTCTGAACAGTTTCTAGGCCGAATATTCTTCAATTGTTGTTCGAAAGCCATACGAACGTTTCCGATCATTTTTCGGACTTTTCCGAAGATGAACAGTTTCCCGAAGACTTAAAGGAATTTTCGAAGTTGTTTGAACTCATACACTTGTTGTTTGAACTCAGCCCCCTGCCCTGAAGCCCCCCCTGCCCCCCTCCCCGCTCTGCTGCCTATTGAATGACACAAAAGGAAGTCATAAGAAACCAACCAATTTGTGGCAACATGAATTCGAGTTTCGTTTACCACTGAACGGTATAAGAACATTTGTCGTCAACGTAACGCTGACTCGTCCCCAGTCGTCTTCATACAGCACGCGGCAAAGATACAGCGGAGGGAGAGATGTGCTTCTCCCTTTGCCGTGTGCCATATGAAGACGACTGGGGACGAGTCAGAACGTAACGTGTTTTTTACAGGAAGACGATCGACTGATGCCCGCACGATTTCCGGAAAAGACTGTTAAACCGAAACAATTTCTTGGCAACAAAAATAAAGGGCTGAAAAGCTAACAAGCTATCTAAAATTGCAACAACTCGAGTAACTTTATCGAGAAAAAATGAGTAGCAGTACACTAATAGAGGTATTTGGTCATATCGTGTTCAGTTTTGCACGAGGCGTGACAGAGCACTACAACCCAGAAGAACCTGAATTCACAGCAGAGTCTTTTGGATACGATCCTCTACAAAGCACTGGTCGAGAATGGTATTATCTCCCTGTTGACGAGCTTATTTATGAAGAATACAGCGACAGAGAGGCCACAAGCTTGGACTATCTAGCGTCTAGCAGTCTCAATATAAGGGTTATAGACGCGTGTTCGCCAGAGGAGAACGAAGAAACTCAGAAAGATCATCAAGATGGAGATAGAGCAATGGCTTGGAAGCGGCTCAGGCCATCCGCTTTCCGTACAGTTTGTAAATCAATGTACATTGGAGCTTTGATTTCATTACTTAGTGCTACCATCATAGGTTCAGTGTACATGCTCATCTCATATGTCTCTTGCAAAACTAAACTCAATTGCCAATTTCATCCAAAGAAGACAATTCCAGTACAAGTTCAGTGGATGAGATCAATTTCTGGTGTGATATCTTCTGCTTGTCTTTACGTTTGGGTCTTTTCAAATATGTTATTTCTTTTTCGCCCACACCAGTTGACAGGGGTGAAAACAAAACTTATCCTGGTTTGTTGTCTACCTTACTGTTTAGATGTTTCTTATCGTGTGGCTCTACAAGCCCTAGGAATATCCTATTCCGAGCCTTCTACCTTACAAAGAGCTCCATGCAACGTTTTGTTTCTAATCAGTATATGTTGGCAAGTTTATCTTCTAAAGAGTCACTTCCATATGCTACGGCCAAGAGCACAACAGATGATATTTTTCCTTCAAATGATTATACCTAGCTGTTTTTGTTTAGCTCTTGCTATGATTACTGCGTCCTTTATTTACCCAGCCTACAACAAGCAAAGCAAGGAAGGTAAATTACTAATCGCGATTTTCGCACCTCTTGCTGGAGTTGCACTTAAAGTAATATCGAGAATTTCCGTTCAGCGGTTACGGAACATCACCCATCCGGGATATTCCTATGTCTTATTAGTGGCCCTGTATTTTGGCTCAGCGGTCATGTTTCGAGTTTTACAAGCGGATCTTGACAGTTTGGAATCCATCACCATTCTTGGAATAATTCACGGCGTTGCAGAAGTTATAGAACGAAGCACCATAGTTGTTATTGATCACATTTGTCACGTGATTTGGAAAAGAACATCAGCTCCTTGGGGAAGTTTTCGTACTCCTCGCCGTGAAAGACTAATGGCTGATATCGCTATCTTGAGCATGTTATCTGAATCTACTGCTATCGTGTCTGTAAATGGATTTTTGTACTTGTATCAATTTATTTACATACAAAATGAGTCCCTTTTAAACCTTCTGCAATGTTTCGCTATTCATACTTCAGTTCAGCTGTTGATTGAGTGGTTTTTCACCAGCGTGTGTCTAGCGATCGAGACTCGCTATCAGAATATGGCTGTCATGGCTGTTTGGCGAAAAAGATGGAAAAGACATGTATTAGTAGCAGTCGTTAATGTGGTGCCTTTAGCACTGTGGACTAGTACTAACCTTATAGTAATTGTACATGGGCGCTTTGGTGAGGTCAATCAACCTTGCAAGCTGCCATTTACTTAAGGTCGCGCAGGACCCTTGCAATCATTATGTATGTATTTATTTAAAGAGTATGCACGAACTGCGACGACTGAAGCCGACAACAAACGAAATATTCATGAAAATTGTTTTTCTCAGAGTTCTTTGTACAAGTAATTACACGGTATTGTTCTCAGCCTCGTAACCCGTGCGCTGGAACATAGCGAATTATCATAATTAGATTCACAGCTTTAAATAAAGCACACGTTGTTGTAAACATCGACTCGGAAGGTCTTCGGAAGCCTCAAAACCTGCAATTTTGTGTCCAAGTTTTCTCCGCCGATATAGAATTTCAAGAGTTGATTCGCGAGGAACATAAACTTGGTGTACTCTATTGTGTTCTGGCTAGAGCGAATTTTTAAATTTCCTTCTCAAAATGAAGATAGCATGTTTCAAAGTTTAGATTTCACATTTTTACTCTCTTAGAAGCCATTAACTTGTAGCAGTTTTTGAAATCGAAAATTTCGTTCTAGTGGGAACACAAAAGAAGTTACGATTTATCACTAGGCTATATAATCATTTAATTTGGTGCACTGTGCTAGCTGAAAACTTGGACACAAAATCGCATTATCTTCAGTTAAACTTTTAAGGGCTTGTAACATCACAGACAACGGTCATCTCTCAGTAAAAGGACAATCGTGATGTAATTACATCAACCCTGAGTATCCTTATCAAATTTTAGAGGAATCGATATTCAAAATGTAGTGAATCAAAGCTTTACAAGACAGCACTCCAACAAGAAATTTGGCTAATGAATATATTAATGAGCAAGGGTCCTGCGCGACCTTAAGCATTGACCGCGCACAGGGAACCGTGATGCGCCCGAGTACTTTTCAACTCAAAGCCTTTTTGTCTCAGCTGTCCACCTGCGAGTCCCCATTCATAAAGACGCCTAAAAAACTCTAGGTACGAGATAATTAAGAATTGACTCATTCTTAGCGTGCGTTAAGTTATGGATGCACACGGGTACTTTGGAGGCTAAAGCACGAAAGGAGCGTAAGAGTTGCAAGAGTTTCTTGATGTCGCATTTAAAATCTTAAATATACTTGAGAATGTGTCTACCACTGACCTTCTTAGGTCTTCTTACAATTTCATTTTCAATACAGAGATATAGCCTAAGACAGGCAGACTTGTTTCATTTACCGAAAGCGCGGACTGAAGAAAATCATTTAATTATCTTCTTATCTTATTTATAATCGTATTCAAAATAACATGTAATTTTTTAATTTTTCTTATATATTTTTTACAGATATAATTTAGCTCAGGTATAAGTATTTTTATATATCTTACTTTTACACGTTTATACATAAGCAAGGTTCATGAACTTCTTATTTTTTATTTATATTTTAATCAGGGCTTCTGTCTATACGTAGAAGAAGAGATTTGTTAAACAATTTGACGATAAAACATTGCGATAAAATAGAAAATGTTAAAACTATCTTGGTTTAAAAAGTTTTAAAAAGGCCACGACGTTTCGATGTGCGCTTAACGTCATTATCAAGTCAAAAATAAATAAAATTAGGTACGACTATAAAGATAGAAGGAAATTCCTAAGAGACGCATCGTTGCCGAGTCTCGCGCATGGTTTGATGAATACAACTACCGTGATTCCATGCAGGCGCGCGCTATAGAGGGAATTGACAAGTTGTCTAGAAAACTTGCCAGAGTTTGTCTTCTTGACAAACCACTGGCAACCTTGTCGCAAGGGCCCGAGGGTCGGGAAGAAAAGAGATCCTGGGAACGAGGTTGTCTCTTAGACAACCTAGTATAGTACGATTCTCTACAAAGCACAGGTCGAGAATGGTTTTATCTTCCTGTTGATGAGCTTATTTATCAAGAATATAGCGTCAGAGAAGCCACAAGCTTGTACTATCAAGCGTCAAGTAGTCTCGATATAAGGGTTATAAACGCGTGTTCACCAGAGGAAAACGAAGAAACACAGGACGATCATCGAGATGAAGATAGAGCAATGGTTTGTAAAAGACTCAGACCATCCGCTCTCCGTACAGTTTGTAAATCAATGTACATGGGAGCTTTGATTCCACTACTTACTGCTACCATGCGGATAGGTTCAGTATACATGCTCATCTTATATCTCTCTTACAAAACTATTCTTAATTGTCAATTTCACACAAAGAAGACAATTCCAGTACAAATTCAGTGGATAAATTCGATATCTGGTGTGATCTCGAGCGCTTTTCTGTACATGTGGTACTTTGCAAGTATCCTCATTCTTTTTCGTCCGTATCAGTTAATGGGAGTGAAAAGGAAACTTATTCTGGTTTGTTTTCTTGTGTATTGTCTAGATGTACTGTATCGTGTGCCTCTACAAGTTTTAAGAATATCGTATTCCAAGCCTTCAATGTTACAAAAGATTCCACTCAACGTTCTCAACGTTCGTTCATTGGAGTTTTGATTTCATTACTTAGTGCTACCATCATAGGTTCAGTGTACATGCTCATCTCATATGTCTCTTACAAAACTAAACTCAATTGCCAATTTCATCCAAAGAAGACAATTCCAGTACAAGTTCAGTGGATGAGATCAATTTTTGGTGTGATATCTTGTGCTTTTCTTTACATTTGGTCCTTTTCAAATATGTTATTTCATTTTCGCCCACAAAAAACAAAACTTTTCCTGGTTTGTTGTCTACCTTATTGTTTAAATGTTTCTTATCGTGTGGCTCTACAAGCCCTAGGAATATTGTATTCAAAGCTTTCTACGTTAGGAAGAGCTCCATGCAACGTTTTGTTTTAAATCAGTATATGTTGGCAAGTTTATCTTCTAAAAAATCACTTCTATATGCTACGGTCAAGACCAACAGGTGATTTTTCCCTTCAAATGATACTACCTAGCTGTTATTGTTTCACTCTTGCTATGATTATTGCGTCTTTCATTTACCCAACAAGCAAGCAACACCTATCAGCGTACTGCTGGTCATTTTCACTGACGAGCGCGGATGGTGTACTTAGAGCTGATAGTTGCAGTACAAGACCCCTCAAATTAGCAAAATGATGGGAAATTCAGGCTATAATATGTTTTCAATTTCACCAAAAGTAAACCATTCATATTCACGATCAATACTTTGAGTTACAGAAAAAAAAAACAGTTCACATTATTTAACATTGCTATTTATATTCGGGACCAATATTCAGTTGTTAACGTACAAGCGACAACTAATTGATTATGAGAAATATTAATTCAAGTGGTTGATATTTGTTCAACAGTGACATCTTCTGCATTCCCCTATAGTATCAGTTCACATTCACAAAGAAAACAATTACGTACAGGACTTTATTTCGCTTACAGAATAGTGCAAAATTCACGAAATTCACCCATTTAATATCTAATTTTTACTCCGCTTTATTTGCGGTTAGCTTTTATTTGTTGGTTAGGACAGTACTATCGATTTAACGTATAGTATTACCCCAACCAAAAAAAAAAAAACAACCGCAAGCAAACTGGAGTAAAAACATACAATTAAATTGGTGCCATTCCGTCATTCCGCCCTTCTGCTGAGTAGGGTCGCCCTTACATTTGTATTCAGCAATTTCTACGCATCATATTTTGCGCACCCAATTGAGTCACGCTGAGCAAACATCACCGAAGGCTCGATGGCTTCACAATAAACATATCCTCGCTAAGCCTTGATTTCCGGCTGATACTTGTTCAAACAAGAAAATGAAATGTTCATTTTACTGATGAGATGTCACTAGCTACAGAAAGCCGTACAAAACAACAAATACTATTACTGAGCATTTAAATGTCAACTCTAGTTCAAAACTGACGTTCTCATAGAAATTGACCTAATTTTTATTTCTTTTTGGCCAACAAAAATAAACTCATAATTTTACCACGTCGTTGATTACCATAGTCGTTTTTATCATTTTAACCATACCCTGATAAATATTTCGTTTTTTGTAACATTTTGACAATGTGCTGATAAACGCTGTCACTCTTGAAGCTTTTATAGTTTAAACAAGTTCTGAAACTTTGAAATTTCATTTTCCACTGGCCATCAGAAATATTTCAGTCTTTTCGCTCGCATCGGCCGGGCCGAACAAACTGAAGGTTCTCAATAACGGCTACCGCGATTTTGGGATTTAAAACAATTATTTTGCCAAGTAAAATGAGTAGCAGTACATTGATTGAGGTGTTTGGTCATATCGTGTTCAGTTTTACACGAGGCGTAACAGAGCACTTCAACCCGGAAGAACCTGAATTCACAGCAGAGTCTTTTGGCTACGATCCTCTACAAAGCACAGGTCGAGAATGGTATTATCTTCCTGTTGATGAGCTTATTTATGAAGAATACAGCGACAGAGCAGTCACAAACTTTCACTACCTGCCGTCAAGCCGTCTTAATGTGAAGGTTATAAACGCGTGTTCGCCAGAGGAAAACGAAGAACCTCAGGAAGACCAGCAAGATGAAGATAGAGCAATGGCTTGGAAGCGACTCAGACCATCCGCTCTCCGTACAGTTTGTAAATCAATGTACATTGGATCTTTGATTTCACTAGTTACCGCAACCATCACAAGTTCAGTGTACATGCTCATTTCATATCTCTCTTACAAAACTAAACTTAATTGCCAATTTCATCTAAAGAAAACAATTCCAGTGCCAATTCAGTGGATGAGAACAATTTCTGGTGTGATATCTTGTGCTTTTCTTTACATTTGGTTCTTTGCAAGCATGTTATTTCTTTTTCGCCCACACCAGTTAATGGGGGTGAAAAGAAAACTTATTTTGATATCTTTTCTTTTTTACTGTTTGGATTCACTTTATCGTGTGGCTCTTCAAGCACTAGGAATATCGTATTCCGAGCCTTCTGCCTTACAAAGAGCTCCATGCAACGTTTTGTTTCTAATCAGTATATGTTGGCAAGTTTATCTTTTAAAGAATCACTTCCATATGCTACGGCCAAGAGCACAACAGAAGATTTTTTTCCTTCAAATGATTATACCTAGCTGTTTTTGTTTAGCTCTTGGTATGATTATTGTGTCTTTCATCTACCCAGCCTACAACAAGCAAAGCAAGGAAGGTAAATTACTAATCGCGATTTTCGCTCCTCTTGCTGGAGTCGCACTTAAAGTAATATCGAGAATTTCCGTTCAGCGGTTACGGAACATCACCCATCCGGGATATTCCTATGTCTTATTAGTGGCGCTGTATTTTGGCTCAGCGGTCATGTTTCGAGTTTTACAAGCGGATCTTGACAGTTTAGAAACCATCGCCATTCTTGGAATAATTCACGGCGTTGCAGAAGTTATAGAGCGGAGCACCATGGTTGTTATTGATCACATTTGTCACGTGATTTGCAAAAGAACATCAGCTCCTTGGGGAAGTTTTCGTACTCCTCGTCGTGAGAGACTAATGGCTGATATCACTATCTTGAGCATGTTATCTGAATCTACTGCTATCGTGTCTGTAAATGGATTCTTGTACTTGTATCAATTTATTTACTTACAAAATGATTCCTTTTTGAAGCTTCTGCAATCATTCGCCATTCATACTTCAGTTCAGCTGGTGATTGAGTGGTTTTTCACCAGCATGTCTCTAGCGATCGAGACTCGATATCAGAATATGGCTGTCATGGCTGTTTGGCGTAGAAGATGGAAAAGACATGTGTTAGTAGCAATTGTAAATGCGGTGCCTTTAGCACTGTGGACTAGTACTAACCTTATAGTAATTGTTCATGGGCGCTTTGGTGAGGCCAGTCAACCTTGCAAGCTGCCATTTACTTAAGCGTAGACAACTGACAGGGAACCGTGATGCTCCCGAGTACTTTTTATTTCAAGGCCTTTTTGTCCCAGCTGTCCATCTGCAAGTCCCAATTCATAAAAAGGCCTAAAACAGCTCTAGGTACGAGATAATTAAGAATTGACTCATGCTTAGCGTGCGGATATCAAGTTATGCACACGGGAACTTTGGAGGCTAAAGCACTAAAGGAGCGTAAGAGTTACAAGAGTTTCTTGATGTCGCTTTTAAAATCTTAAATATTCTTGGTTTTCACGTGACGTCATCAAAATTCTAAATCCAGAATCGCGAGCCCCCTGACTTTTTATCCTTCACTTACCTACTAGAAGATGGTTTTCCATGTTCTATTTAACAAATAGATTTCATTTTGCCGTGCGTCTGTTCAGTAATAGATCACAGATGACGTCAAAATGTGGTATGAACAGAGAAGTGGCCCACGAGGCGCTAGCCGAGTGGGTCACTGATGTTCATACCACATTTTGACGTCTTCTGTGATCTATTACTGAACAGACGCACGGCAAAATGAAATCTATTTGTTTTATATAATAACACAAGACTTCAGCATACTTCTGTGTGAGCAATGCTGCCGTACCGATGAGCTAAGTTGTTTTGATTTCACTATTAAGTTTTCGTTAACACGAAGCACTGTTAATCCGATTGAATAAACAGAAAAATGGTCAATTGAAAGTCAATGAAAAAACTAACCTTTATTCCGATTTGGAAAGTTCGGTTCAAATCTGTAAGCATTAACCGAAGCGTTCAACCGCAATTCGTCCAATTCGTTTGTTTTCCGTGGCGTCGTCCAACTGTACAACATCGATCAAACTTTCATACAGATTTCGGATAATTTCTCGAATAATTCACTGTCTTTTTCAAGCTTGTTTCGCCCAGTTAAATGCTTCGAAAAGTGAACGATGCTTGGCGTATTGTTTCTCACTGAAGATTTGTAATTAAGCTGAACTTTTTTGCTTTGTTGTGGCCCCGCAAGTTTGAAAAACTTTACCGACAACTCTGATTTGGACTATGAACTCTGATCACGCGCGCGAGTCACACCACCGCGTGACGTCATCCATGTGTCTGTACTCTGATAGATCATAAGTAAGAACCAATCAAAATGCGCGTAGAATTCAGGTTATTATATAAAAGAAAATAATGCACGCTTGAGGTCTAGAAAAGCTGGTAGTGGATGCCCGAGCCGTGAGGCGAGGGCATTCAGCTCCTTTTCTAGACCTCAAAAGTGCATTATTTTCTTATAGGACATAGGAAAACCATCTCCTAGTAGGTTTAGAATATAGCATTAAAAAGAGCACAGAACTTACAAGACTCGCGGCCGCTTTATACGGCATTTACAAACGCACGCAACATCAGTAAAGTGAAAGTTTAGTTTATTCTTTTCTTTGGCGGCTTCTTTATAAATAAACCGAGATACCATTTCATTCATATTTCCTATTTATAGTCCTTTCTCCGACTACCAAAAGATTCTCACAGAGCCGACAAATCTAGTTGAAATATTTACGCATTCAAGTCATGTTGGTTAAGCCTACTTCAATTTCATTCAAATGAAAAATTTTCATGCGTTCGTTTCGCAGCAAGTTTTTCAAATTCGCCTCTAATTTCGATATAAAAGAAACAAAAGTGGAGTGTTCTGTCTTTAGATTGTGGCTAAAAAAAGCTTTCTTACCTCAAAGCGATTCTAGAGTCCGGCTTGTTTTGCTAAATAATTTGCAATCAATTTCGGGCAGTTCACGGCAAAATAGTGGCGTACACAACTCCAAAGAAAAACAACAAATTTCAACGATTCTTTCTTCATCTGTCGCTTCCTTTGGCACTGCCTTTTCTTCCATTTAAGCAAGAAAAACGTTTCTGATAAAAACTTTCTGCTTTAAAGCATCATTTAAACAATAAAACAAGAGAATAGAGGCGAAGTTGTTCAGCGAAATTCGACAAACAATTCGCACATCCGGGGTACCGGGCTTCTATAGTTTTCAGCTATGTTCTATAAAAAAATAATGCCCGCTAGAATTCCATCGCGCGTATACAGCGGCTATATTCTAATAGCTATTAGACGTCCTTAATATATATCTTATTGAAGGGTTTCAGCTCGATAGCATCCACCGTCTTTGAGAAATAACATTTTGAATTTCGGAGTTTTGCGCCACACGACATCAGAATGGCCGCCTGAAGGCTGTCACGTATGCTTAAAAAGAATGCCTCATCCTGTTATTTTTAACGATCTGAACAATTGAGGCTTTACAAGAAGTGTTTATATGAATGTCTACGTGTTCACGAAGGTGAACTGACCGCGCTTTATAGCAGAAGTGAATGCCAGATGTTTTCATTGATTTCCGGCGGCCATCTTGGTGCCCCTCCACATGGGATCCAACATGGCGTTTCCATACTGTGCTCTCTAAATTTGTGTTAAACATTATGACGGATAACTCGAGTACGAAATATCGTACAGACCTGAGACTTGGACACGTAGACTACCTTGTTATTTTCTACAACCTGCAAAATTCTTGATTTGTTTAACTCAATAGCTTTGGATTTATTTTTTGCAGCGCGTGACAGTATCGTTACTTGCGTGACAGTGAAAACCAGCAATACTTGAGTATACTTTCAATGTGCCTACCATTGATCTTCTAACAATTTCATTTTCAATACAGAGATATGGCATAAGACAGACGGACTTGTTTCATTTACCGAAAGCACGGACTGAAGCAAATCATTTTATTATCTTATTATCTTATTTATAATCGTATTCAAAATAACATGTAATTTTTACATTTTCTTATATATTTTGTACAGATATAATTTAACTCAGGTATAAGTAATATTATTTTATTTTTACACGTTACATAAGCAAGGTTCATGAACTTCTTATTTTTATATATATATTTTAATCAGGGCTTCTGTCTATACGTAGAAGAAGAGTGACTATAAAACATTGCAATAAAATAGAAAATGTTAAAACCATCTTGGTTTAAAAAGTTTTAAAAAGGCGACGACGTTTCGACTTTTTAACGTCATTATCAAGTCAAAAATGAATAAAATTCGGTGCGACTATAAATGCATAAGAAAATTCCTAATACAGTATTCTCACGCAGTCACGTGAAGAGAAAAAAATGCAGATCAAAAAATGAAAAAATGCAGATCAAAGTATGATTGTTTGATTTTCGAGATGTCGTTCTTTAGGGAATTGAACTCTGAGCTAAATGTCTCTATTCGCGCCAAACTCTTCACGTGACTGCGTGCGAATACCGTATTACATCATCGTGACAGTTTTTAGTTTCTTTTTCGGTCTCTTGGGGCCGGGATTTTCTTATATATTTATAGTCGTACCTAATTATAATCATTTTTGACTTGATAATGACGTTAAGCGAACGTTGAAACGTCGTCGCCTTTTTAAAACTTTTTAAACCAAGATGGTTTTAACATTTTCTATTTTATCGCAATGTTTTATAGTCTTCTGTCTATAGCAATTTTAATTGTGACACTGAAGGAGTACCCTGAATAAATACAATAAATGTTTTACTTTCTTACCTATCGAAATCCCTTGAGAGTCAACTATTAAGTGAGTAAGTCGACAGAAACTAAGAGCAACTGGTCCAACTGTTCAGGCGTAATTCAGAAATAAACACAATGTAGGAAAATCCTGGAAGAATATTGTTTGGAATTCTATTTCATTTTGGAGACATCCCTGATTTACACTGAATCATCATACATCAGGCTCAAAGTGAACGAGAATTTCCTACACATTTCTTGAAAATCGTGCGATGACAGCAATCAGAAGTTGTTGTCTAGAAACTCGCCAGAATGTTTCTCCTTGGCAACCCACTGGCAACCTTGTCCCAAGGGCCCGAGGGTCGGGTAGAAAAGAGATCCTGGGAACGAGGTTGTCTCTTAGACAACGCAGTATAATATACGCACACAGACGAAATGAGAAGTGACTTCCGCTTTGAAGCGAGCGCAAGTTTCGCTTATCACCGCTAAACCATCATTGCTTAAGAGTCTTAAGAAAACTACAGGGGGCTAAGGCATCCGGTTAAAAAATGCCCTTCAGACTTCCAACCTAATAAAACTATTTTTATCAAATGTGGCTAGCTACCGCTTGACATAAGTACTAAAAGTATGGAAAAATTAATAAAGACCTATAACAGTGTTGTGTTGAAAACACTAGGCATAAAAATCGAACCAGAAAACTTTTACGGCTACAGTTAGAACTCTGATTTCTCGAACCCTCGGGTTCTCGAAATTATCGAACCAATTTCCGTTTTTATTGGAAGATTTTACCCCCGATTTCTCGATTTTTTCGATTTCTTGATGCAATTTTTGTTTACCCGAAAGATTTAAGAAACTGGAACTTAACTGTGTTCACAGAACGAAGATATCAGTAAACCCTTCACAACCCGTCTATCCAGTCAGACACTTACTGAACAGTGCATCCGCTCAGTTGAACTTACATTGTACATGTCCTTTTGTTTCCTTTCCAATAAATACAGTAGAATCCCGATTTCGAAATCGGGATTCTACTTTGTTATTATTCTTCCTTTTTTTCAACGCCTGCAATAATTGCCAAATTTTAATGGCGCTCTGAAAGTGAACTCTAGTTCTTCTTTAAAAACAGGTGATGGCTATATTTCTTCTCTGAGGTTCGAATGAGTCCACTACTTATGAGTGTCATTTTTTCATCGGATTTTTTTTAGTGCTTCCGGGACAATGTCAGTGCCAAAAATGACACTTGCCCTGAAGAATGATCAAGGCGATTTTGAAATTTTAATGAAGGGATGAGTTCGCACAAATGAAATACGAAGGAAAGAACGGCTCTTTGCGGAGGCATTTTCAATATTTGATTTTGTATTTATTAAAATAAAAATACACTTAAAAGACTGGGACGTGACTTATTTAGATAAGAACAAGCTTTCTGCTACAAGCTTACGCGCTCAGCTTCACTGGAAGAACTTACTCGTGTCAATACTTCAGCGAAGAAATAAAAAAACAAGACAGAAATAGGATCTTTCAGGAAGCTAGAGATCGCATAGACGGGCATTTATTTAAAAATTTACGCCCTTACAAAATAACCTTGACAAGTCTCACAGGAAGAGCTCGTGACAGCGATATGTTGAAACGACACCTTTTTGAGGACCTAATTCATGTCTGCAATATTTCCGTTTCAAGAATGAAACGGCAAAACAAGATCATTGAGAAGTTTTCATTACTTCATTCAAGGGGAGAAGCAGCACGTTCGAGAGTGTACGGGGACAGAAGGACTTCATTCATCATATTTAACACTTAACAAACAACGTTGACTTACTACTAAAGTCACTTAAAGTGACCCGTGTGTAGCTAAACCTTATCTAAGCTCAAAATAGGCTGGACGACTACCAAGATCGTTAAACTTTATACGACTTTATCCAGTGAAAATGAGTAGCAGTACACTACTAGAAGTTTTTGGTCACATTTTGTTCAGTTTTACTCGAGGCGTGACAGAACACTATAACCCAGAAGAACCTGAATTCACGGAAGAGTCTTTTGGCTACGATCCTCTACAAAGCACAGGTCGAGAATGGAATTATCATCCTGTTGATGAGCTTATTTATCAGGAATACAGCGACAGAGAAATCAAAAGCTGGGACTATCTAGTGTCCAGCCGTCTTAATGTAAGGGTTATAGACGCGTGTTCGCCGGAGAAAAACGAAGAAATACAGGAAGATCAGCAAGATGAAGATAGAGCAATGGCTTGGAAACGACTCAGACCATCCGCTTTCAGTACAGTTTGTAAATCAATGTACATTGGAGCTTTGATTTCACTTCTTACTGCTACCATCATAGGTTCCGTATACGTGATGATTTTGTATGTTTGTTACAGAACTGGACTCAGGTGCTACTTTTACCCTAAGAAGACCATTCCAGTACAAATCCAATGGATGAGATCAATTTCTAGTATGATATCTTGCGCTTTTCTGTACGTGTGGTACTTTTTAAGTATTCTATTTCTTTTCCGTCCATTTCAGTTAATGGGCGTGAAGAGAAAACTTTTTCTGGTCTGCGGCCTTGTTTACTGTTTAGATTCTCTTTATCGTTTCGCTCTACAAGTCCTTGGAATATCTTATTCCAAGATTTCTACCGTACAAAAGATTCCACTCAACGTTTTGTTTTTTATCAGTGTATTTTGGCAAGTCTTCTTTATCACGAATCACTTCCGTATGCGACGAACAAGAAGGCAGCAGGTAACATTTTTCTTTCAAATGATTTTGCCCGGCTGTTCCCATTTCTTTGTTGGTTTGACTGCCGCCTGGTTTATTTACCCAGCCTACAACAAACAACACAAGGAAGGCAAATTGCTAATCGCAATTTTCGCTCCTCTAATTGGAGTCGTTGTCAAAACAATCTCGAGAATTTGCGTTCAGCGTTTATGGAACATCACTCATCCAGGATATTCTTACGCCTTATTAGTGCCGCTGTATTTCGGCTCAGCGGTGATATTTAGAGTTTTACAAGCGGAACTTGGTAGTTTACGATCCATTGCTATTCTTGGAATAATTCACGGCGCAGCAGAAGTTATAGAGCGAAGCACCATGGTTGTTATTGATCACATTTTTCATCTTATTTGGAAAAGAAAGACAGCTCCTTGGGGAAGTTTTCGTACCCCTCGCCGTGAGAGACTAATGGCTGA
This sequence comes from Oculina patagonica, assembly GCF_052425735.1. NCBI lineage: Eukaryota > Metazoa > Cnidaria > Anthozoa > Scleractinia > Oculinidae > Oculina > Oculina patagonica. Next base: position 18,709,979 of record NC_135769.1, read on the forward strand.
TATCGCTATCATGAGCATGTTTTATGAATCAGCTGCTATAGTGTCTGTTAACGGCTTTTTGTACTTGTATCAATTTATTTACTTACAAAACGATTCCCTTTTGAAGTTACTGCAGTCGTTTGCCATTCACACTTCAGTTCAGCTGGTGATTGAGTGGTTTTTCACCAGCGTGTCTCTAGCGATCGAGACTCGCTATCAGAATATGGCTGTCATGGCTGTTTGGCGAAGAAGATGGAAAAGACATACTTTAGTTGCGATCGTTAATGTGGCACCATTAGCTTTGTGGACTGCTGGAAACCTTTTAACAATCGTACATGAGCACTTTAGCGAGTCCGTTAACCAGCCTTGCAAAATTGATGCCATTTACTTGAGAGTGGAGACATAAGAGCTCTCTCATTTACTTGAGAGTGAAGACAAAAAGCTCCCTTAATGGGGCCACGTTTATCGAAACAACTCATGTAACAAGGTCATTTCACTGATGATTACTTATGATTAACCGCTGATACAGAACAGAAAGACAACAGCGCAGTAAAGTGGAAATGATTTCACGTGTTCAGCTTTTGGCGATTTTCCTTGATGAGTAGTTGTCCCCTAAAAAGCGATGGCTGCCCGACCGACCGATCGACTGTATTCTTAACCAAAACCAATCATGAAATTCCAACATGTTATCTCAAAAACTCATGCAAAACCACGAGGTCTTCAAGGAATGCTCGAAAATACTTACAAAGCGAAAATATTGCTTATTAGTATGGGCAATTAATTACTTTATTCGACCAATTGGAAATGACAGAAATCACAGCCATGTGTATAAAGAGTACTCAGCTAACAGGAAATTACAATATATCATGCCATGCCATGCTACATTTATTTGTCACGACAGTTTATGTCACGAACTAGTATGTCACGATATTTCAATCACAATATTTTGTCTATATTAGTATATTAGTACTAGTTTTTGTGATGTATAAACTTGTAAATATACGACTATATTTTAAAATCGGAGGAATCCTAGTTTAGTGTAAGCTAGGAAAACACAAAAATAGATAAAGTCCGGGTCAAACGAGGATGAGAGTTGACTCTCGTGAGAGTTGACTCTCGTGAGAGTTTTCATCAACTATCATCAAATCGGGCCAAACGAGAGAAAACTCTCATCAACTTTCATGGAAAATTTGAACACGTTTAAAGTCGACGAGAGCGCATGAGAGTCGATGAGAGTTCCATGCCAAACGAGAGTGAGAGTTTGAACTCTCATCAACTCTCATCCTCGTTTGGCCCGGGCTTAATAATCATTCAACCAAAAAGGAACATAAGAAAATTTAAACAAATAAATAGAACGAAAACCTGAAAAGTTCAGGCTAATTTTAAGATGAACCGTCTGTGATATAAAGGCCTTTTCATATCAAGGCGCCGGTTTTAATTAAAAAGTGAGGAATCTTGCCTGAAACGTACATAACTAACAGGCAGTTGTTTCTTTGATTTGTATTATGTATTCATATTAAGCATATTTGTAGCTTTTATATCTATATTTTTTTATGAATAAACGTGCAACAGTGCTACCGTTTCAAAGTGGACATTTCATTTCATTTCATTTTCACCCGCCTGTCAATCTTTTCTAAAGTGTATGCACTTTCTTCTTTACCTTAGATTAAATTCATTATATTGTCTAGTCACACTGACATGTACCATTTTCTATCAGCTCCCATTTCTGCTGTAGCATATTCCTTGCGCACCTTCTTCATTTTATTCATTGGCCCTTTGTTTGCAAACGAGCGCCAACCGCGAGCGACCGTGCTGGTTACGATTGAATTTCGACACGGCACTATCGTTCTTTGGCTTCATTTCTCTGGGGTGCAAGGAACGCAGGCTCACATAACGACTGTGAATCGATTTCGGTGTGTAATTAATGTTCTCGCTGCGCTATAACGTTAACGGCGAAGAGGCATGCACCCGCGACCTGGACCTCATGTGGAGTTAGGGGCCCGGCAGAGGGGTAGGTGCTTTGGCGGATGCTATGGAAACCGACACCATAGCGAACGACGCTTTGCATTGAGTCACCCTGAAAATAACAATGAAGAAAGAAAGACAACCCTACCCTGAGAGGAAGAAAAAGACGGTGAATGAGAGGGAGGGGAGGGAGCGAAATTTGCGGACTAGAGCGACTGAGAACACGGCGCGAGAACTAGCGAACATGGCGACGCTTGTGCCAGGCTACAGCCCACGGGCAAGAACGAGGCTAGGCTGATGCAAGAGCGAGGCCGGGCTGGGCCGGCGACCTGAAAGTTGCTCCGCTAAACATAAACTTCTGCCAACGAACTTGACACCCAACTTATCTCGTTATGGAAAAAAAAAGACGTCATGGCACAAGGCAGTCTCCATCATGATATTATCCCTTCTCTCAAGAGAAGATCCTCTCTTACCCCGCCCCGGCAGTCCAAAGTTCCTCAGTTTAAAATGCGGTCAGATCGATACATTTTCGTTTTCCATGGTTACTTGATAGAAATGATGATAAAACCACAAAAATACACTAATTCCTTTCATTTTCGAGCGGTTTCAACTTTGACTCATAAAACTATAACCAAGGCAGGAACCAAAAATGTGCAATATCAGCACGCATACAATCAGTCACGTGAATCTCGACTGATTAAGTTGAAATAGTCTATTTCAAATTATCATGTAGAAATATTTATGACAGGTTAGAAAGCAGTAAATATGAAAGTGCTTTAATATGGAAAAATTGAAATTCAAGATAAAATCCACTCGGCATAGGATCAGACCATAATGATGCGTAAATAGACGAATAATACACGGTTTGAGTGTCGGCAAGATGTAAAACAATGTAGAAGAAAGAGTTCCCAACTTTCAGTTTGATTGACGAGATTTCATTTCTTACGCAAAGACAAAGAGGCTACAAGATCCTGTTAACTACCAGTTCCAACTACAGAATCAATGGGTTTCCCAATCGTACGTGGTCGGTAAAAATGAGTAGCAGTACACTGATAGAGGTGTTTGGTCACATCTTCTTTAGTTTTACACAAGGCGTGACAGAGCATTACAACCCAGAAGAACCTGAATACACGGCAGAGTCATTCGGCTATGATCCATTACAAAGCACAGGTCGAGAATGGAATTATCTCCCTGTTGATGAGCTTATTTATCAAGAATACAGCGACAAAGAAGCCACAAACTTTCACTTTCTACCATCTAGCCGTCTAAATGTAAAGGTTTTAGACGCGTGTTCGCCAGAGGAAAACGAAGTATCTCAGGAAGATCGACAAGATGAAGATAGAGCAATGGCTTGGAAGCGACTCAGACCATCCGCTCTCCGCACAGTTTATAAATCAATGTACATCGGAGCTTTGATTTCACTGCTAGCTGCTACTGCTATAGGTCTAGTATACATGATTTTTTCTTATCTCTCTTACAAAACTAAACTGAACTGTCAACTTCAGCCAAGGAAGTCAATTCCAATACAAGTGCAATGGATGAGAACCATATCTGGTGTTATCTTAGCTGCCTTTCATTACCTTTGGTTTTTTCTAAGTATGTTATTTCTTTTCCGTCCTTTTCAGTTGACGGGGGTGAAAAGAAAACTCTTTCTGGTTTCTTGCCTTTTTTATAGTTTGGATGCACTTTATCGCGTGGCTCTTCAATATCTGGGAATGTCTCACTCTAAAAAGACTACAATACAAAAGATTCCACTTAATGTTTTATTTCTACTCAGTACATGCTGGCAAGTCTATCTTCTAATAAGTCATTTATGTATAAGAACAAGGAGACGCAAAGTGACTTTGTTCTTACAGATGACTGTACCTAGCTTGTCGCTATCCCTTCTTTCCCTGATGGTAGCGTATTTTATTTATCCAGCGTACAACAAGCAAAACAACCCGCAAGGAAGGATGATAACGCCTCTCGCTCTGTGCTTGCTTAATCAAGTTAAATAAAGTGCAAAATAAATTACTGTGGATCTTCGCTTATTTATTATCTATAACTGCTTTATTTTACTACACTTTTTATTAGTGAGAGTGTTGGAACCTAACACGCGTGATTTTGGTGGTCACTGATATACTATTACTGAGTAATAGTTTACTCAAAATATTGTCGCTTTCGTTGCGAGTTAGGCTTTAGTCGATCGCCTGTGGCATTTTGCGTAGCTATAAAACGACTTATTGAATTATTAAATTTCCTTAAAATAATCGACTGGATAATGTGGACGTTTCAGTTCTATCTAAGCGCAGTGAGCGTATATGACAAGACTTTTCTTGTCAAAATTGGGACAAACGAAAAGGTTAAAGGGGAGATCCGAAACAATGGCGTCGTTAAAAGTTATTTTCCTTGTGCAAGTCAACTGAAGCACTTAACCTCGCGTTTACTTGTTTACGGCTCCGCGACTGTCGTCAGTGAGGACTATAAAATGATTGTGTTGAATCGAAGCTAAACTCAGAAACGATCAAGTTCGCTGAAGTTAAGGGCGAGATCCAAATGTAAGGTAACAAACTTTACTACATGAATTATTCAGCATAATTTTATGGCGAAAATATGTTTTCACTTTCTGAAAGAAATTGTATCGGCCGTGGTTTTTCGGCTCTTCCCGTGAATTCTTTGCTGCTTTTCTCTTTCATCCAGGGTCGATTTCTCCCGATTGGTAGGGCTGAATGTAAATAAATATAATCAAGCCTAAATCATTTACTAACAATTAACTCAGAATGAACGAGAGTCATAGCGTCTATTGTCGTTGGTTTACAAGCCTAGCTGGTCTCTCCTAACTGAAAGAAATCATCATTTAAACGGCAACTCTTTATCCACTCACTCACGGCATAATGGTTACACGCCTTGATTTCCAGGTAATTCTTCTTAAAAAGAAAATGAAATATTCATTTTACTGATGAGATATTATTAGCTAGGGAAAGCTCCTCCGCATTAACCTTTTCATGCTCCTGTAAAAGACACCATTACTAGTAAGTAAGTAAATACGAATGATGTGTTTCTTTTTCTGATGTTTCCTCGGTAAGATTTTTCGTCTGGCTACAGCCCTGAAGTTGGAATAACTTAAGCATTTAAGCGATTTATTCACCAAATCTTACTGAGAACTGGTCAAAACTCAACAAAATTGGGGTGGGGGGGGGGGGGGGGGAGGGGAACGAAACGTGTATCCATGCTTTCAAAGCATAAACTGCCGTCGGGAGCAAACTTGCCGCTCGCTGTTTGCTCAGCCTCGTTGGAAACCATTTGAGTATTCGCGCTTTGATTGGTTGGGTCGTTCCACTCTAGATGCCGATTGGTTATATTTTGTCACATGTGGAGAAAGCCATAACTGAAGCTGATTGGACGTGTCGCTTCTCTCACATGTGAAATACATGCATAGCAAATATTTTCGCTATATATGTAATAAAAGTGAGTCCGCAATGTGTATGTGTAGACTTTCATAATGAATTAATTAATGAGTCAGTTTAACACCGGTCAAATGTTAGTCGATAGCCACTTGGAGTATCGAACTTCAAGCTTCGAGTCGAGTAGTTCGAGATACGAGACGAGAAAACAAAGTACTTATCAGTCGATTAATTTTTCACAAGACTGTTGGAAGAAAAAAGTGCCCTATACTTCGTTTCAAGGAATCCAACTTGCCGTTGCCTTTTGTTGGGATGTCACGTAATGCTCACACATTGACAATAAAACAAGGCGTTCTGTCCTCCAAATTCATTACCCTGAATTTTAGACGTCTCTCTCTGGTCGCCTGCTCCTGAAATTCAGGCTACATGATAAGTCTACAGTGACTGTTAATGATGTGAGTGAGTGACCCTAAACACGAGACCTTGACGGCTATAAAAGCATTGGAGTTCTGTCCTAAACTCCCTAAATGCTACCAATACCAGTATTTAGGAAAGACCGTGACTTCCCCGTTCCTTTCATATCAGAGTACCCCCTTGTCACGTCGTTAACGACAGATGTCATTTTTTCCTGGAAATAGAAACCCCAAATCCTACAAAAAAGTAATTATTGAAACCAAAAGCCTTCCCTTACCACTATCAAGAAAGGATACTAATTTTCATACAAAAAGATATGTTGCGTGCAGCACGTGAACTGTCTCAGATCGCCAGACATTTTGCTCAACGCTTGTGTAAACAATCATCGATCAACGTTTTCTCTACGTTTTGCGAGGGTCAGATATCAAAACAGATTCTTCGTGGGCTTTAGAAGGCTTAACAAAGCTATAGATTTAGTCAATGATTTTGAATAATATGTGAAGATGAAAAACGAATGAATTCTGCTGTCTTTGACTAAAATTTCGCTCGAACTGCGTTACATAATTATGATCGCATGGCGGAAAGCCAGTTCGTGTATAAACATTGCTGTCAACGCGAGGTGACATAGACTCGGATTGCAGAGCGCTAATCAGCATTACAAAATTGCGCCTGAAGCAACCAACTTTGGCCTTTATTTTCTCCGCTCCTAAGCTGAAAGAAAACCCAAAATCTTATATTTGTGTTTTCTTCATTCATATCTTTGAAAAGAGCAAGTTTTAAGGTATGGCTCAAATAATTGTCGCATTATAATTGAAGGGACTTTTCCCTGACCACTCAAGCAGGCAATCGATTCAGTGAACTTATTTTACAATCAACGTTTCTGGGTAGTGGATAATCATTCCTAACATTATGTTCTATATAAGGTTTTCCATTTAATCTACAAACACGTAAACATGACGTTATTCGTCTCGATGTCCGTATTCACGTGGTTTGACTACTGCAAATTACGTTCAAGTCCTGCTTTAAATTAAATGAATGCCTCATTAATTAAGTTCGGGACTTTCCCTTAACTACTTAAGCAAACGGTAAATTTCCCTCTCAACAGGCGGTAGTTATTCATCAAACAATAAATGGGAGTGCTAATTAAGAAAGAGTTTTCACTTTCAGTTTCACAACGGATATAACAAACACTGAACTTAATTGTGTAAACTACCAGTTCTAAGTAGCGCGTCAATGCGTTAGGACGAATTTAACAATTTGCATTCGTTCGAGTGAGGCGAAAATGAGTAGCAGTACACTGATAGAGGTGTTCGGTGATATCGTGTTCAGTTTTACACGAGGTGTGACAGAGCACTACAATCCAGAAGAACCTGAATTCACGGTAGAGTCTTTTGGCTACAATCCGCTAGAAAGCACAGGTCGAGAATGGAATTATCTTCCTGTTGATGAGCTTATTTATCAAGAATACAGCGACAGAGAAATCACAAGCTGGGACTATCTGCCATCTAGCCGTCTTAACATTAGGGTTATAGACGCGAGTTCGCCAGAGGAAAACGAAGAAACACATGAAAATCAGCAAGACGAAGATAGAGCAATGGCTTGGAAGCGATTCAGACCATCCGCTTTCAGTACAGTTTGTAAATCAATGTACATTGGAGCTTTAATTTCACTGCTAACTGCTACCATCATAGGTTCCATATTCATGACGATTTCCTATGTCTCTTACAAAACAGAACTGAACTGCGAATTTGACCCAGAAGAGTCCATACCAATAGAAATCCAATGGATGAGATCGGTTTCTGGCATGGTATCTTGCACTTTTCTTTACGTGTGGTACTTTGTATGTATGTTATTCCTTTTCCGCCCATATCAGTTAAAGGCTCTGAAAAGAAAACTGATCCTGGTTTGTTTCCTTGCATATTGTTTGGATTCACTTTATCGTTTGGGTCTTCAAGTCCTTGGAATATCCCACTCCAAGATTTCTACTGTACAAAGGATTCCACTCAAAATTTTGTTTTATATCAGTGTATGTTGGCAAGTCTATTTTATAACGAATCATTTTTGCATACCCTCAAGGAGACGCCGGATGACTCTATTTTTACAAATGATAATACCTGGCTTTTCTTACTTATTTGTTGGTTTGACTGCTGCCTGTTTTATTTACCCAGCGTATAACAAACAAAACGAGGAAGGCAAACTGCTAATCGCACTCTTCGCTCCTCTCATTGGAGTCGTTGTCAAAGCAATCTCAAGGATTTCCGTTCAGCAGTTATGGAACATTACCCATCCGGGATACTCGTATGCCTTGTTAGTGCCGCTGTATTTTCGCTCAGCAGTCGTATATCGAGTTTTACAAGCGGATCTTGACAGTTTGCAATCCATCGCTATTCTTGGAATAATTCATGGCGCTGCAGAAGTCATAGAACGGAGCACCATGGTTGTCTTCGATCACATTTGTCACGTGATTTGGAAAAGAAAATCAGCTCCTTGGGGAAGTTTTCGTACTCCTCGCCGTGAGAGACTAATGGCTGATATCGCTATCATGAGCATGCTGTATGAATCAACTGCTATAGTGTCAGTTAACGGCTTTTTGTACATGTATCAATTTATTTACTTACAAAACGATTCCCTTTTAAAACTACTGCAGTCTTTTGCCATCACAACTTCAGTTCAGCTGGTGATTGAGTGGTTTTTCACCAGCGTATCTCTAGCAATCGAGACTCGCTATCAGAATATGGCTGTCATGGCTGTTTGGCGAAGAAGATGGAAAAGACATACTTTAGTTGCGATCGTTAATGTGGTACCATTAGCTTTGTGGACAACTGGAAACCTTTTAACAATTGTACATGGGCGCTTTAACGAGTCCGTTAACCAGCCTTGCAAAATGCCATTTACTTGAGAGAAGAGACATTAAAGTTCTCCCTTAAGTGGGGTCACGTTTTCACGTTTACCGTTGACACAGGGTAGAAAGACAGCAATAAATTGGAAATTCCGGATTTTAAGTGCACGGTTTGGCAATGTTCTTTATAACTGTTGTCCCCTAAAGCGATCTGGCTGACTGGCCGACTGACTGACTGAGTGACTCACTGACTGACTGACTTCACCAACTCGTGCGTAAATACCGTACGCGCGCAGTTTCCATAAAGTATTCTATATAATTTTATTATGTCATAATACATAAGTATTAGTATTTGCGATTTTCAAACTTGTAAATTACACATATATAATTCAAAATCTGAGGAATCCTAGTTTAGTATGAGCAAGGAAAACACAGAAATAGATAATAATCAACCGAAAAGGAACGTTAGTAGATTAGATTAAGGAAAATTTAAATAAATCAATATGAACGATGAACTTGAAAAGTATAGGTTTATTTTAAGGTGAACCGTCTGTAGGATTTTAAACTCAAAGGCCTTTTGATATCTAGGAGCCAAATTTAATTAAAAAGTAAGGAATCTTGTATATCTTTGATGTAAACTATGTATCGTCATATTCAAGCATTTGTAGCGTTTATATATTTCTTATCAATAAACGTTTAGCAGTGCTCGTTGTTACAAGTTATCGTTCAAAGTGGACATTTCACTTACATTTCAATCTTTCTGTGTTTCTTCGTTTTCCTCTGCCGATCAAGCGTCTATAACTTTTACATAAGACGGCTTAGCCTGCGGTGCAGGCGTTTTCCGTGGGCGCGCGCGATTAGTATTAATAGTATTAGTATTAATAACGAATATTAGTATTAATAGCGACCTTCAGATTGGACTACGAGTACGAGATTGAGTACGAGTACGAGTTTTCAAACCAAATTCGTGTGCCTCCTATAATCACTTATCACACCAATCTTATCTCTAATGTTTAATTATGTGTTAGTCAGCAACAGGGAAGAGTTATAGTTTGGGGGATACAATTATGTACTCGATCTCGTACTCGTAGTCAAATCTGAAGGTCGCTTAGCTAGGACCGGGAAGATTAGCCGCCGTGTTGGAGCCTCACTCCTACTCCCTGGGACGCGTTTTCTTCTTTCACTAATTCTCTGCAGAGTACGAATCCAAGATGGCGCTCGCCCGATCAAAATGCGTTCGCTCGCTAAAATACACCTCCATTGCACGGTAAAGACGTCTAGACGCTAGATAGTCCCAGCTTGTGATTTCTGTCGCTGTACGGAGAGCGGATGGTCTGCTGAACCGCTTCCAAGCCATTGCTCTATCTTCGTCCTGCTGGTCTTTCTGAGTTTCTTTGTTTTCCACTGGCGAACACGCGTTTATAACATTTATATTAATACGGCTAGTCGCTAGATAGTCCCAGCTTTTGACTTCTCTGTCGCTGTATTCTTGATAAATAAGCTCATCAACGAAAGATAATACCATTCTCGACCTGTGCTTTGTAGGGGATTATAGCCAAAGATTATGCGGTGTTTTCAATTTCTTTTGGATTGTAGTGCCCTGTCACACCTTTTGTTAAACTGAACACTTTGTGACCAAACATATTAGCGTACTGCTGCTCATTTTCACTTACAAGTGCGAATGGTATAGTTAGGGCTGATAGTTTACAAGCCCCAAAGATTAGCGAAATGCATATGGTGGAAAATTCAGGGTGTTATATACACTTTCACCAAAAAAAACATATAGCATAATAGCTAATGGAAGTGATTGTAGCCTGATTAGGGCCGGAGCACCAGTTTAAGTCTGTCTTGCGTGGAGCTTTGTGTGTAAGAGACTTGTGTGTTGCGATCAGTCGTAGCGACTTTGTGTTGAGTTTTAAAGTCCAAAATTGCCGTTTTAAGTTCGGTAACATGATCAGGCAGTATATTTAACAATTGGCTCATGCTTAAGCGTCACTATCGAGTTATGGAGCACGGGAGAAGTTTAGAGAGCACGAAAGAAGCGTAAGAGTAGCTCGAGGCGATAGCCGAGAGCAACTCTAGCTTTTCGAGTTCCCTCCAAACTTCCAAAGTATGACTATAACTCGATAGTGCACAGCTAAAAGCATGAAGCAATTGCTTTGGATTTTCTGAAGAAGTGATTGCTCACGCTATCAGTGTGCGCCATTGGATTATGTATACTGAAGTGATTGCGCGGAATGGTTAGCAATGTTATAATTAACAATTATTGGACTCGGTTGAGCAAAATATCATGATTTGTTACTGGCGAGCAGATCATCTATTTACCGAAGTCGAAGGTTGAGGCAAGTAATTCATCTGCGAGACACTGACAAATCACGATATTTTGCAAATACCGAGTTAATAATTGTTTTATCATGCAATCATTAAATTTGTCTTTGCACAATTACCTTTGTAAAATTGGGAACTACGCCCTTACTGACGTAGACTGCGAGCATTTGCGATCCTTCCTTGGATTTTTTTTAGCAAAAAGAGAGACTGCTCGCACTCTATACTGAAGTAATAAAGGGAGAAAAGCATAACTTTTCCCTCGATGATACGAGCTGGTCTTCTTCCAATTCTCTGTCTTTCAGATATAACCTTAATACCTTAAGGGAAATTTTCGTTGCCTTCTTTGTATTCCCGCTGTTTCAGCGCGACTTATAGACAAATCAAACCGCTATCTCCACGACTCTGTAAAACGAACTGCCATTTTTCTAAGAATTGTACACAGCTTCGCATGAGCAAAATATAATTTGCAACAAAATCACTGTCGGACGGTAATGCGCACGAGCGGACCATTATTTGAAGGCAGTTATTTGCACGTCACATGGTAGGCTCTCGGCCAGTGAAAAGAAAGAGAAAAATGCATCGAACGATAAAATGAAATCTTTATTTCTAAAACATAACTGATGGCTTAGAATACTAAATATATAAGCCACATAACTGAGAAAGTGGATACTAAAGGTATAAATCTCGGTCAGTTTTGTACGTCTCAGGAAAGTTCCCTTTTCCTTTGAAATTCTTTCTTGATTAAAACCGGAAAATAGATATGAAAAAAAACCTTTAAGTTGATTGGATAAAAAATGGTTCAAATTGTAAAATATGCGTAATATAAATTTTACCGTTTTCCACGGTTTATAATCTTTATGTGTTTTCTATTTTACATTGACATAATATTGCCACAGTACTGAAATTGTTTCGAACAATGTGCCGTTCGAAGTGATGAGACACAAGTTGTAACACACCACAGCTTTACGGGAAACGGTGACTTTAATTTTCAAACTGGATCGTGATTGTCTTCGTACGCAATTCACAATATAATGTAGTCAAACTATAAATAAGAACAAAAATATAACTTAATCCTAACCTCAGTATAATATATCCTAACAGTATAACGTTGTTGTAATAATGTAATACACTATAGCTACTTACAATTCTGTTTGCCACTCCCGTTAATTAACGAACTTTTACTCTTGTACTTGATCTACCGGTTAACTCAATGTTTGTCCGCTTACCGCCGCTAAAGGGCGTATTTAAATGTTCTCTTTGTCTCTCGGGACTCGGCCCATTACTCTCTCTTATACTGAATTATAATAATTTCACATATGTGCAAAACACTCCCTCCCCAGTGCGGAAATCCTATTACATTCATGTGATTGAATTGAGCAACGATCTGTACGTCACGTGTCATTCGATTGTACTTATGTTTCATTCTCTAATTCCTCTTTTGTAGCAATTAAACAAAGTTTATGGATCGGTCGATCGTAAATGATGCCTTCGAGTCTTCCATATGCGCGTAACAATCCTTGTTCATCTGGTTTTGACATCAGCCTTTGGTCGACAGTGTCTATTTTGATTGTTTCTTGACACCATTTGAACATCTGTAGTTCGGTTTGTTTCAATTCTTCTGGTAAAATTGGGCTCGTGTCGTTTTCTTTTTTTCTTGTATTGTTAATGAATCTCAGAACATAGGCCAGGGTCTTTCTAGCTTTAGCGAACGTGGAATAGGTCTTCATTAAATGTTGCAAGATAGGGTTGTCTGTCGGTTGTCTGAAGTTTGTTGATTCTTCTGAAGAAACTGTACATGGAGTTGGTTCTTTGCAGTTGGTCGACTTCTCCTTGTTGGACTTCATTTCTTTAAATGATTCTTCGTCCGCTTTCTTTGAATTTTCTTCGAACTTAGGCCACTCTTTTTCGGAGCGCAGCAGAAACGGAGGACCTTCCATCCATGTCTTAATCTCTTCTGGTGGTGCTCCTCTTGTCAAAGTGTCTGCTAGGTTGGCATCTGATCTGTTGTACTTAAATGCTTGCGTGTCAAGGGTTTCCTGAATCTCAGCAACTCTCGCCGAGACGAACGGCTTGAATCTCTTTGGGGGCGTTTTAATCCAGGTTAATACGGTTTGTGAATCCATCCAAAATACTGTCTTGGAGTCAGTTATCTCGGCGAATTCCAGTGCTTCTTTGCAAGTGCTGTACAATCCGGCGAGGGTAAGCAGGATAAGGATGAGGATGAACAGCTTGGGAATTTCGACTTGTACGTCCTCGAAACAGTTCTTTCTCTTTCTCTTAAAGGTTTTCTCTGAGGACAACATACGTTGGAGCGCAACATCGGAATTACTCTCCTTTGGGGGTCCATCATCTGTCCATGGCGTTCGTACTTGGTCTCGCCCATCGATGATTTGTGTTGAATCTGCTATTATCTTGATGAATTTGTTTTCTTCTAACTCGTCGTCTCTGCTTGTGCAAAGCTCTGTCGGTTTGACTCCAAGCATGTCTTGAGCAAAGAGTTTTGTCATGTCTTCCAATGCACTGACAGTTCCTACATCAACTGAATTGATCGTAGAGGGTTGACTCTCTCGGTCGTCAATTTGACCCATGACGAACCATCCGAAACAATATCTCTTCGCTATCAGTTCACCAGGACCACCGGAAATTACGTGAATATCAACGAACGCATCTGCAAAATCTGTTCCGATCAACAAGTCAATTGTTCCTCCAGACAAATGCAGTTTATTTGAGATTGCTTCTAAATGCTGGTAGCTATTAACAGTCTTTCTAGACACTGTTTTTGCTGGACCGCACGGCTTGTTTAATGCGTAAACCTGCATGGACTTTTGAATGCTTTCTTCTGAAATTGGCGCAACAGTTATGTTAACAAGCTCTGATTCTTCTGACTTCTTCAGACCACCAGCCAAATTCATGGTTAAATGTGTTTTAGGACCGCTTATGCCAAGTTTCTTCGCAACATCCTTCGAAATGAAACTTGTGTTTGAACCACTATCTAGCATCGCAAGGACTTCAACAAAGTTTCCGTCTTTGTCTTTCACCATCAATTTCTGGACAGGGCAAATGCCAGGAGCGTTCCTCACTCCCTGTACGTTACTGTTACTACCCTCGTGAGTCGCACTCGAGTACGGCACGGCTTCGGGATTTAACTGACTGGTATTTACATCTGGAGGCATACGTTCGTTGTGTAATGAGCGATGATGGCGACGGGTGCACTTGTTGCATGTGGTGCCGTCGGGTTTTTCACAGTGATCAGTATGATGATTTCTTAGGCATTTACGACATCTGTTGTTTTGTTTGACAATTTCCCATCTTTGGTCCACAGTTGATTTTTGGAACACTGGACACGCAGAAAGTAAATGCTTCGTTTCGCATCTGACTGGGCAGATTTCATCATCGAGAACTTCTCTGTCTGTCGCATGACTGGCCGAACTTCGTTGATTTTGAGTGCGGTGCTCATAATTTCCTGCATCGTTGCGGGTGTCCCAATGGACGCGGGATCGCAAACTTGCTTCTTCGTTTAACCAATCTAATAAGTTCGAAACGTTCTCTTCCTTTTTCAGGCGTTTCATTTCTCTGCCGAATTCGATGTTGTCTTTGGCATCCAATTTCGATAGAAGTTGGGACATGACAAAAGGTGCCTCATTAGCATTTGTAACCTTACAACCGTTTTGTTCCATGTTGTTTACGAATCCAAGAATTCTAGCCGCGTAGCGCGAAAGCGATTTCGAGTCGCTCTTAACTGGCTTGACATTGTTAATTTCCTTTAACAGCATATCCATTAATGTTCTTTGATCTCCAAATTCAGTGTCGAGAATTTTCCATGCTTGCTCGATCGTCTTACACGGCCTAACTTGATCCGACCAAAATGAGTTGTTTGGTAAAGCTTTTCGAAGTCTTTGCAATTGTTCGTCTTTATCCTGTTTGTATTTTTCCATCCAATAATTAAACTCATTTTTCCAAGTTGCATAATTTTTTCTACTTCCATCCCACGTTGGAACTGATAATTTTTCTAATCCATGACTTGTTTTTTGGGAGCCTAAAACGTCGGCCATTTTCGTAACTGCTGAAGCCATCGCCTCGAGCGTTTCGTTATTTCCAGAGGTCGGCTTCTTTTCGGCGTTGCATTTCTTTTGATATAAGACGAATCGTTCAGTGTACTTTAAATAATCGCTCTTGATTTTATCTCCGACTTGTTTGTTTGAACTTATTTCCTCACCTGACGACTCTCCGGCTTCAATTAATTTGTCGGCTATTGTTGCCTGTTGTTTCTTAACACTTCTGTATTTAGCCGCTATTTCTTTGTGCACGTTTTCTAAAGCATTTAATTCCGATTCCACATGATAA
Source organism: Oculina patagonica (assembly GCF_052425735.1). Classification (NCBI taxonomy): domain Eukaryota; kingdom Metazoa; phylum Cnidaria; class Anthozoa; order Scleractinia; family Oculinidae; genus Oculina; species Oculina patagonica. The sequence goes on from NC_135769.1 coordinate 18,725,231, forward strand.
AGCACGTCGAATTCTTCATAGAGTTCGTCTAATGAGGCTATTGTAAAGTCTCTTTTGGTAATGAGCGTTGCGATACTCTCAACTTTTGGAGGCATCTTTGAATAATGATCCACTGTGTAGTTACTCTTCTCAAGTTAGAATTTTTGACTGTTTCGAACAATGTGCCGTTCGAAGTGATGAGACACAAGTTGTAACACACCACAGCTTTACGGGAAACGGTGACTTTAATTTTCAAACTGGATCGTGATTGTCTTCGTACGCAATTCACAATATAATGTAGTCAAACTATAAATAAGAACAAAAATATAACTTAATCCTAACCTCAGTATAATATATCCTAACAGTATAACGTTGTTGTAATAATGTAATACACTATAGCTACTTACAATTCTGTTTGCCACTCCCGTTAACGAACTTTTACTCTTGTACTTGATCTACCGGTTAACTCAATGTTTGTCCGCTTACCGCCGCTAAAGGGCGTATTTAAATGTTCTCTTTGTCTCTCGGGACTCGGCCCATTACTCTCTCTTATACTGAATTATAATAATTTCACATATGTGCAAAACAGAAATAATAGTATTTTTCGAATCAAGATTACACATCGCAAAATATGAAATATAGTGACATAACTCCGTTAACCCGGCAATCAATAATAAAATATCATGACTTGCCCATGATGTATTTTGACATATTCATTTGTTTGTTACATTGCCACATTTAAGTGAACGGCATTTTGCAAGGCTGGTAAACCTCACTGAAACGTCCATGTACAACTTCTAGAAGGTTCGAGCTAGTCCACAGGGCTAATGGCACCACATTTACAATTGTTACTAAGATGTGTCTTTTCCATCTTCTTCGCCAAACAGCCATAACAGCCATATTCGGCTGATAGTGTGTCTCAATCGCCAGAGATACGCTGGTGAAAAACCACTCAATCGCCAGCTGAACTGAAGTATGAATGGCAAAAGACTGCAATAGCTTTAAAGGGGGCTGGTTTTCTAAGAAAATAAATTGATACAAGTACAAAAATCCATTTACGGCCACTATAGCAGTTGATTCAAACAACATGCTCATGATAGCGATATCAGCCATTAGTCTCTCACGGCGAGGAGTACGAAAACTTCCCCAAGGAGCTGATGTTCGTTTGCAAATGACATGGCAAATGTGATCAATAACAACCATGGTGCTTCGCTCTATGACTTCTGCAGCGCCGTGAATTATTCCAAGAATAGCAATGGATTGCAAACTGTCAAGATCTGCTTGTAAGACTCGAAACATAACTGCTGCAGTGCACTACAACGGCGTCAACAAGACATACGAATATCCCGGATGGGTAATGTTCCATAACCGCTGAACACAAATTCGCGAGATTGCTTTGAGTGCAACTCCAATGAGAGGAGCGAAGAGTGCGATTATCATCCTTCCTTGCGGGTTTTGTTGCTCGTTGTAGGCTGGGTAAATAAAATATGCCACCGTCAGGGCAAGAAAGGAAAGCGACCAGCTAGGTACAGACATTTGTAAGAACAAAGTCACTTTGCGTCTCCTTGATCTTATACCTAAATGATTTATTAGAAGATAGACTTGCCAGCATATACTGATAAGAAACAAGACGTTGAGTGGAATCTTTTGTAACGTAGAAAACTTGGAATGAGATATTCGTAGAGCTTGCAGAGCCAAGCGATAAATTGCATCCAGAAAATATCCGAGACAACAAACCAGAAACAGCTTTCTTTTCACCCCCATCAACTGATATGAACGGAAAAGGAATAGCATATTTACAAAGTACCAAATGTAATAAAAAGCACCGAAAAGGACACTAAAAACAGTTTTCATCCATTGCAATCGTATTGGAATTGACTTCTCCGGCTGAAGTTGGCAGTTCAGTTTAGTTTTGTAAGAGAGATAAGAAAAAATCATGTAAACTAAACCTATAGCAGTAGCAGCTAGCAGTGAAATCAAAGCTCCGATGTACATTGATTTACAAACTGTGCGGAGGGCGGATGGTCTGAGTCGCTTCCAAGCCATTGCTCTATCTTCATCTTGCTGGTCTTCTTGTGTTTCGTCGTTTTCCTCTGGCGAACATGCGTCTATAACCCTTACATTAAGACGGCTAGATGATAGGGAGTGAACGCTTGTAGCTTCTCTGTCGGTGAATTCTTGATAAATAAGCTCGTCAACAGGAAGATAATGCCATTCTCGACCTGTGCTTTGTAGAGGATCGTAGCCAAACGACTCTGCTGTGAATTCAGGTTCTTCTGGGTTGTAGTGCTCTGTCACGCCTCGTGTAAAACTGAACACGATATGACCAAACACCTCTATCAGTGTACTGCTACTCATTTTACTTGGAAAAGCTGAAATGTTTTAAATCCCAAGCACAGTTGCGGTTGCTTTTCCAAGAGAAAACTTTTACTGTCTGAGACGAACGAAGGACTAAAATTTTGCCGATGAACAACAGTAGAAAATGAAGTTGCAAAAATTAATCCCTGATGTAATTTGTTTCAACTATAGCAGTGACTTTAGGAGTGACGGTGTAAAATTTATTTCACTTTAGAATGTTATCGGTAAATTTTTATAAATATGATCAAGTCTTTTTTGGGAAGATTTAGCCATCAAATTGCATAAAAAAATTGAAGACTTCAACATTTCAGTTTTCTAAGGAGAAAAGTAACAACGATTTGTCTTAATTACTGTAACGAGGAAACATAATATTATAAGCCTGAAAATTTATTTTAAGGGTTCCTCCTAAATCGTAAATTTCTTGTCTATTTTTTAATACTTTGTGTAGTAATAAAATAAATATGCACCAAACCAAGAAGGAACAAGGAAGTAGGATGTACCGAATACGAAAGACAAGTTGAAAAATATCCGCTATATTTTTCAAGTTGCGGGAAAAGTCTTCCTAGTGCCATATTTAAATGCTTTAGTTATTCCAACTTCAGGGCTGTAGCCAGACGAAAACTCTTACCGAGGCAATATCAGAAAAAAAACACTTCTTTCATATTTATTTACTTACTTACTAGTAGTGCTATCTCTCACAGGAACGTGAAAAAAAGTTAATAAATCAAAGATGTTTGCCGAGATAAGTGCTTCGGTTTGCCTGTTACTAGCTACGGCCGTGAACTTGTATTTCAGAAATACGGAACGGATACAAGAAAAGAAATCTACTTTAATTTCTCTGAGAAGCTTCCCCTAGCTAATAATATGTCATCAGTAAAATGAATATTTCATTTTCTTGTTAAGAAGAATTACCTGGAAATCAAGGAGTGTAACCATTATGTGTTGAGTGGATTGAGAATTGCCTTTTAAATGATGATTTCTTTCAGTTAGGGAAGAAAATTCTGTCTCGCTCGCTGTCCACGCGTTTCATTCAACTCAAACAGTGAACGCCGCACAACAAATTTTGCCGCCGTCATATAATCACTTCGCTTAGATTAAACTGGGACGTCCACATCATCCAGTCGATTTATAATTAAAAAAAAAAAAATAAGTTAATTGGTCATTTGAAATTTACGCAAAATGCGACCGGCGACTAAAATTAAACCTAACTCGCAACGAAAGCGACACCAAATTAAAATTAAAGTAAAATAAAGTAGTTGGAAAATAAATCTCTCATTAAAGTAAGATATTTTGCTGTGTATTGTCGCTTAGTAGTTTTATTCGTTGTCTGTATTTTGACTAGCACAGCTAGAGTTTGTTACTTTACTACTCTCAAGTAAACGGCATTTTGAAAGGTTGGTTTATAGCCTCATTGAAACGTCCATGTACAACTTCTATAAGGTTAGTACTGGTCCACAGAGCTAAAGGCACCGCATTCACCAATGCTACGAAGATGTGTCTTTTCCATCTTCTTCGCCAAACAGCCATGACAGCCATATTCTGATAGCGACTGAGTCTCGATCGCCATAGACGCGCTGGTGAAACAACCACTCAATCGCCAGCGGAACTGAAGTATGAATGGCAAAAGACTGCAACAGATTCAATAGGGAATTATTTTGTAAGTAAATAAAATTGATACAAGTACAAAAATCCATTTACGGCCACTATAGCAGTTGATTCAAACAACATGCTCATGAAAGCGATATCAGCTATTAGTCTCTCACGTCGAGGGGTACAAAAACTTCCCCAAGGAGCTGATTTTCTTTTCCAAATCAGGTAACAAATGTGATCAATAACACTGAACCATGGTCATGCTTCGTTCTATGACTTCTGCAGCGCCGTGAATTATTCCAAGAATAGCGATGGATTTCAAGCTGCTAAGATATGCTTGTAACACTCGAAACATAACTGATGAGGCACAATCCTAACGTATCGATTCTGTAGTTAGAACAGGATCTTGTGGCGGTCTTTGTCTTCGCCCAAACAAATGAAATTTCGTCGATCAAACTGAAAGTTGGAAACTCTTTCGTCTGCATATTGTTTTGCATCGCCGACGCTCAAACCCTGTATTACTCGTCTTTTTACGTGACGTTATGGTCTGATCCTACGCCGAGTGGATTTAGTTGAATTTCAAATTTTTTTTTATCTTAAAGCACTTTCAAATTATGTGCTTTCGAGCCTGACAGAGATATTTCTGCATGATAATTTGAATTTGGTCATTTCGTCCTAATCAGTTGAGCTCCACTTGACTGATTGATTTGAATGCGTGCTGATATTTAAATGCGCATTTTTGGTTCCCTGTTTGATTTATGGATTTCGGCTTCAAAGTTGAAATCTCGAAAATGAAAGGCATTAGTGTATTTTCATGGTCGTATCGTCACTAAAGGAAACCACATATTTCCGACCACATTTTAAACTGACTAAGAAACTTCGGACTGCGGAAATAATAGGAAGCAAGAGAGGATCTTCTTTTAAGAGCCGAAGGGATAAGGATAATAAATGGAGACTGTCTTGTACTGGCAGGAGGCGGCACGCAAAGGAAATGTAAACATAGATCGTTTCGCAAATTCGATTACATTTTTTTATAAGAGCGTGTAAAATTTGGCTGACCTTGAGGATGTACTTATTTTAGCCCATACATTTTCTTTAATTTTGGGGCAAATCTCAGCCTAAACGTTCTTACAAAAATAGTTCTTATAAAGAGGAGTGTATTTTTCAAGATGGCGGATTGTTGAACGGTGAATCCGCCAGATTGTATAATTTTCCGTAATGAGATAGTTCACGCACCGAAATCGATTATCAGTCGTTTAATATGTGAGCCCGCGTTCCTTGCACACCGGGAAATGGAGCCAAAGACCGACAGTCATCAGTGCTCACTGACTCACTGCCGTCGCGAAATTCACTGGTAACCAGTGCCGTCGCTCGCGGTTGGCGCTCGTTTGCAAACAAAGGGCCAATGAATCAAATAAAGAAGGCAGGGATTACATAATGACATTATAGCAGAAATGGATGCTGTTCGAAAATTGTAAATGGCGGTGTGACCAGACAATATATTGGAAACGAAATAAAATGTAATGTCCATTTTGAAACGATTAGTGGTAAACGCGAGCACTGTCACTTGTTTATTGATTAAAAATTTATAAAAGCTACAAATGCTTGAAAATGACGATACATAATATACATCAAAGATATAAATCATCAGTGAAATGGCCTTGTTACATTAGTTGTTCCGATAAACGTAGCCCCATTAAGGAAGAGCTCTACTCTCAAGTAAATGGCATTTTGCAAGGCTGGTTAACGGACTCTTTAAACCGCCCATGCACGACTGTTAAAAGGTTTACAGCAGTCCACAAAGCTAGTGGTACCACATTAACGATCGCAACTATAGTATGTCTTTTCCATCTTCTTCGCCAAACAGCCATGACAGCCATATTCTGATAGCGAGTCCCGATCGCTAGAGATACGCTGGTGAAAAACCACTCAATCACCAGCTGAACGGAAGTATGAATAGCAAAAGTCTGCAGTAACTTTAAAAGGGAATCGTTTTGTAAGTAAATAAATTGATACATGTACAAAAATCCGTTAACAGACACTATAGCAGCTGATTCATACAACATGCTCATTATAGCGATATCAGCCATTAGTCTCTCGCGGCGAGGAGTACGAAAACTTCCCCAAGGAGCTGGTGTTCTTTTCCAAATCAGATGACAAATGTGATCAATAACAACCATGGCACTTCGTTCTATAACTTCTGCAGCTCCGTGGATAATTCCAAGAAGAGCAATCGATTCCACATTGGCAAGGTCTGCTTGTAAAACTCGAAATACGACTGCTGAGCCAAAATACAGCGGCACTAACAAGGCATTGGAATATCCCGGATGGGAAATGTTCCGTAACTGCTGAACGGAAATTCTCGAGATTGCTTTGATAACGACTCCAATCAGAGGAGCGAAAATTGCGATTAGCAATTTTCCTTCCTTGTGTTGTTTGTTATACGCTGGGTAAATAACATAGGCTGTAATCCAAGCAAGAATGCAAGAAGAACAGCCAGGTAGAATCATTTGTAAGAAAAAAGTCACCTGCTGTTTCCGTGTCCGTCGCATGCGCAAGTGATTCATTATGATATAGACTTGCCAACATACACTGATAAAAAACAAAACGTTGAGTGGAATCTTTTGTAAAGTAGAAATCTTGGAATGAGATATTCCAAGGACTTGAAGAGCGAAACGATAAAGTGAATCTAAACAGTAAAAAAGGCAACAAACCAGAAAGAGTTTTTTTTTCACCTCCATTAACTGATATGGGCGGAAAAGAAATAGCATAGTTACAAAGTACCAAACGTAAAGGAAAGCGCAAGTTATCATACCAGAAATCGATCTGAACCATTGCATTTGTATTGGAATTAACTTTTTTGGGTGAAATTGGCAGTTCAGTTCTGTTTTGTATGAGACATAGGAAATCATCATGAATACTGAACCTATGATGGTAGCAGTTAATAGTGAAATTAAAGCTCCAATGTACATCGATTTGCAAACTGTGCGGAGAGCGGATGGTCTGAGTCGCTTCCAAGCCATTGCTCTAATTTCATCTTGCTGATCGTCTTGTGTTTCGTCAGTTTCTTCTGGCGAACGCGCGTCTATAACCCTTATCTCGTTCCTGCTTGTGGCTTTTCTGAAGCTGTATTCTCGCTTCCAAGCCATTGCTTTATCTTCATCTTGCTGGTCTTCCTGTGTTTCTTCGTTTTCGTCCCTGAGTGGCGAACACGCGTCTATAACCCTAATATCAAGACTGCTAGACCCTAGATAGTCCCAGCTTGTGGCTTCTCTGTCGCTGTATTCTTGATAAATAAGCTCATCAACAGGAAGATAATTCCATTCTCGACCTGTGCTTTGTAGAGGATCGAAGCCAAAAGACTCGGTCGTGAATTCAGGTTCTTCTGGGTTGTAGTGCTCTGTCACGCCTCGCGTAAAACTGAACACGATATGACCAAAAACCTCTATCAGTGTACTGCTACTCATTTTTTCTCGACAAATGTGTCCCAGTTGCGACAATTTTAGTTTCTTTGTTGACTTTTAAGCTCAATTTTCTGAAATGACCAAACACTTCTACCAGTCTTCTACCATTTCACTTGATACAAAGGTGGGAACAGTGTGATTAAAATCCAGCAACCTTCTGCAGATTAATTGTACGGCACTTTGCCTAGTCGAAGAAACAACTGAAAGCTCGGTGATGATCTTCGATATGCCGAAACAGTTAAGTTCAATTCTCTTTTTACACGGAAATAAAGATGTTTGTTTAGTTACGAACATGCACTAATTTTTTTTGTGGTTCGTAAGTTAATGGAGGTCCAATTCCGATTGTTTTTAATCTATGTTGATCTTGTGGAAGCCAGTTAGCTTTTCCTGTGAAACCGAGGACGTTCGCTTTACAGAGGAAAATATGAATTATAAAGGGAAAGAAAAAAATCAAATGAAATTTGTTGAGAACCTTCAGGTTCGAAAAATTGGATGAAACTTAGTTTAAAAAGTGCGTGTTAAATGGATCGTTCCGTCACATGTTCAGTTTCTAATGTGCTAATGTGATAGATTTCACATTGATAAACCATTCATGTGAAGTGCGAATAAATAATACTACGCGAAAGTGATCTGTATCAACTGTGAATTTATCTTTACAGCAAGTAAAAGTACATGTTTCCCATTATGAGAAGATTTTTGGGGGTGATAATAAACCTACAGAACTTAAACACAGTTCTCGATCTGTGCTTTGTAGAGGATCGTAACCAAGACACTTTCGTGTATTCAGGCGGTTCTTCTGAGTTGTAGTGCTCCGTCACGCCTGTTGTAAAATTGAACACGATATGACTAAGGGACTGGTCAATAAGTACCAGGGGGGGGGGGGGGGGGTAGGCCGGAGCAATTGGAAAAGTGGTGGCTCGAAAATTTGTGACCCACCCCTTCTTTCTGGCTCAAAACTGACTGACCCACCCCTGATAGGGGGTTGAAAATTACATGACCCACCCCCTTTGCTAAAAAAAAAAATCAAGTGACCAATCATTTATTTTATCATCAGTTAGGGGTTGAAGGTTTTTGATTTGACTTCAGCTTTTAAAGTGAAATTCCCTACATAGACATTTTCTCTGATGGACCCTGCTGTTCTCAACACACCAAAGAAGGATGAATTTATCACTTCTTATACTAGCCTTTTGTAAGTTTCCCAAAAGTCCATGGGGACTTTACACACAAACATATGCAAAAAACTGAATCTGTTTGTAATATTAATTCATAATCAATTATTGAAGAGTTCATATTTTTATACAGAAATTAATGATAGAAACTACAACCACTGTCCATCATTCAATATATATATGTTTTACTAAAGAGTTTACTGGTATTAAAAGGCCTAAAGCCAAGCGTGAATCTATGCAGGTGAGAGACAGGCAGAACTGATGTTGTGATCACGCGCCCTCTTGGGGGGTCAGGGGGCATGCTCCCCCGGGAAATTTTTATATTTGGGCCTTTAAAAATCACTAGAAATTCATTTAAAACTGCTGACACATGGAGAAATTTATCAATTTTTTAAACTAATGAATACAACTTTTCTTGGAACTATAACAGTTGAAAGTTAGTGAAGAAATAAGATGAGCCACCCCCTATGTGTAGATCAAAATTACATAACCCACCCCTTTTTGAGGGCTCAAAAACTGATGACCCACCCCCTTTCTGCTCCTGCCCACCCCCCCCCCCCCTGTACTTATTGACCAGTCCCTAAACACCTTTATCAATGCACTGCTACTCATTTTTATTTGGCGCAGCAGTGCGAATGGTCCAATGCCTTCAGTTGCAATGAGACTTTACTTAGTTTCTGAGTGAATATCATGGCGAAGCTCTAAGAAAGTGATAATTCTCCTTGTTTCTGGAACTATTGAAAGACTGAATCTTACACAAACGAAATAATTGATACAATCTTTTTATTTTATAAGAATGTAGTTTATAAGAAAAACAAGGCTGAAATTTGCGAATTTTTTAGAATATTTTAAGAATAAAACCGAGGCTGAGATTTTGAAAAGATAATAATTTTAAGCTGAAAATTTGTAAATACAATACAATTAAATGTGTTTCTAGTTGAAACTAAATGAGTTTTTTTTATTTCTGTCACTATACCTCTGCGAGGAATGCTTTGTTTAAAGCCAAAACGGCTAAGTGTCGTCTGACGTGACATCTTGATCTTGCTGGCTGCAACGAAAAGCAAAGGTACTTGTGAACAATATAACACGATACAGATATGGACATCAAACACTTGTAATTGATACCCCAACACATGCTGAAACAGAAATGTTAAACGGTGTTATCTAAGCATGTTCATAAGAATATTTCCAGCCTTAAATCGGAAGAAAAATAAGAATATTCAGCCTCGGTCGGAAAAACAATATTCTTATAAAAAAAAGAGTGTATAACAACTTGCTTGAATAGGCCGTTGGATATTGAACACCGAGCTTTGAAAGGAGAAAAAACGAATGAACGAAAGCCTTACTGACTGACTAAATGAACGAAAGAACGAACGAACGACTTAAATACCCTGTTTGACTTGTTAAAAGTCTCGATAGTTTTATTAACACTCAATGTATTATTGTATTACTGAGCGTTGAAAATTTCCTTTCAAGAGCTATGTCATGCACTGACAAACTGAACACGATTTGATTAAAATACCTCTATCAGTGTGCTGTCACTCAATAACAATACGATACGATACGATGGCTGCGGTCACATCTAGGTCACTATCTATAGTTAAGACGTGGATAACTATAGTTAGCTATTTCGGTAATGTGACCGCTCTGTTCACTCTAATTATAGTTAGAAAATTTACGCCTCGGCGATCCAAAACAATACAGACTAACTAAAGTTTTACCCAAGCAGGGTTCATGAGTTAGTCTTAAGTTTACAAAGGAACAACACATCACAGAAAGGTTCAGCATATTAAATTTACACCGAAGAGATTCAATAAAAGAAATTGAAGTAGTAAATATAGCATAAATATAAAATCGAGCCAAAGCATTATCATTGACAAAACTAAACACGTTACAAATGTGATCAATCACAACCATGGTGCTTCGTTCTATCACTTCTGCAACGCCCTCAGAATTACTCCAAGAATAGCGATTGATTGCAAACTGTCAAGCTCCGCTTGTAAAACTCGATTTATGATTGCCGAGCCAAAATATAGCGGCACTAACAAGGAATATCCCGGATGGGAAATGTTCCATAACCGCTGAACGGAAATTCTTTTATGAGAGGAGCAAAAATCGCGATTAGTAATTTACCCCCCCTTGTGTTGCTTGTTTTAGGCTGGGTAAATGAAAGACGCAATAATCATAGCAAGAGCTAAACAAAAACAGCTAGGTAGAATCATTTGGCTGTATTATTTTCATTTATTAAGCGCTACATGAAATTGACAAGAAAAAGGCTATGCCATGTCGTTTAGGTATATGAAAGGGGTACCTTTTTTCAGCAAAAGGTATACGAAACCTTTTTTTATTATCATAAATTGCAACACACAGAGAAGAAGAAGCCTACTTACAAATTAATTGCTTACAACTACTCACGGTACAGTTAATTACATTACTTACAGAAACTTCCAGTTACTTACATTTCTTAAAGGAAAAAAACTTCTTACAAATCGATTACTCACTCTACTAGTCGTATCTATAACAAAATTCTCGATTTGGATTGGTTCTGCGCGTGCCTATTTGCCGCGTAATCCGTTGGGTGTCCAATTACAGGTATCCAATTTGAACAACTTCAAATTGGATACCTGTAATTGGACACCTACGTCATTCGCGCGTCAATCACGCGCATTTAATTTTTTTTTCTTGCTGTTTTCCTAGTTTTTGTACAAGCAATTGAATTTTCCTTTGGCTTTTTCTCACAGAAAAGGTTCTCAAAGACTTACTAACCTCGAATTTTGTTATTGAAACGATTAATTAGTAATTGGATCTCGTGTCGTACAATTCAGAGAGTAATCGTATCTATAACAAAATTCTCGATTTTGATTGGTTCTGCGCGCGCCTATTTGTCGCGTAATCGGCGCGAGAACACGTGGGTGTCCAAGTACAGGTATCCAATTTAAAAACTTCAAATTGGATACCTGTAATTGGTCACCTACGCCACTCGTGCGTCAATCACGCGCATATAAATGGGTTCTTTCTTGCTGTTTTCCCACTGTTTCTACAACCAGTTGAATTTACCATTGACTTTTTCACACTAAAAAAGATTCTCAAAGACGGCTTCCTAACATCGAATTTTGTTATTGATACGTTTAATTAGAAATTAGAGATTAATTAGTAATTAGAGTAATCGTGCTCGTAATTTCAAATCGTCCTCGCGCTGCGCGCTCGGCCGATTTTGAAATTACTCGCCCGATTACTCCCTTAATTGTACTCCACTCAGTCCAATTACTATTACTCACGGGACAGTTACTTACATTACTTACATTAAAATAAATAACATTTCGTTGATTAGTAAAGAAGAAGAAACTAACAAAACTTACTATGCACGCTTCATGTAATACTTAGGTTGACCAACTATATATAATTATATATAAAAACAGAACGACATAAAACGCGAAACAAGCTCTAGAATATAGGAGGCTTATAATCGGAAAAGGTTATGTCTTTCTAAACCAACTAAATCTAAATTTTAGCACTTGGGCTTATGTTCAGGGGTGGAGGGGTGGGGGGAGAAGAGACTTATTACCAGAACTTTACAATAGTACATCCCTATGCCTTTGTCGTTAACAGTTTCAATAACATTGATGGTTGGCCAAGGAGATGTTTAGATTAACGTGTCGCATCAATGGAAGGGATAATTGTGTACTCTTTACTCTAAATGGGAGAAGGGGTAAAATTTAAACTGGGATTTGCCTAATATTTCACTGGGAAAATGGGTTATGGGTTACTGGGACTGTAAAAATAGGGACTAGAAGTCTAGGACAGGGTTTTGGGCAAAACATAGGATGGAAAATGGGATTTGGGAAAACTTTGGGCTGAAAAATTGGATTAATACACCCCCACTGCACCCTTGAGGGCCCTCTCTTAAGTGAATGACATTTTACAAGGCTGGCCCACGGACTCGTTGAAGCGCTCATGTACGATAGTTAAAAGGTTTTCAGTAGTCCACGAAACTAATGGCAACACATTAATAATCGCAACTAACATATGTCTTTTCCACTGTCTTCGCCAAACAGCCATGACAGCCATATTCTGATAGCGAGTCTCGATCGCTAGAGACACGCTGGTGAAAAACCACTCAATCACTAGCTGAACTGAAGTATGAATGACAAAAGACTGCAGTACCTTCAAAAGCGAATCGTTCTGTAGGTAAATAAATTGATACATGTACAAAAATCCATTAACAGACACTATAGCAGTTGATTCATACAACATGCTCATGATAGCGATATCAGCCATTAGTCTCTCACGGCGAGGAGTACGAAAACTTCCCCAAGGAGCTGATTTTCTTTTCCAAAGCAGATGACAAATGTGATCAATCACGACCATGGTACTTCGTTCTAAGACTTCGGCAGCACCGTGAATTATTCCAAGTAAAGCAATTGATTCCACATTGCCAAGTTCCGCTTGTAAAACTCGATATATGATTGCTGAGCCAAAATACAGCGGTACTAACAAGGCATACGAATATCCCGGATGGGTAATGTTCCATAACCGCTGAACGGAAATTCTCGAGATTGCTTTGACAACGACTCCAATGAGAGGAGCGAAAATTGCGATTAACAATTTGCCTTCCTTGTTTTGTTTGTTATACGCTGGGTAAATAAAAAAGGCTGCGGTGAAAGCAACAATTAAATGGGAACAGGCAGGCAGGATCATTTGTAAGAAAAAAGTCCCCTGCTGTCTTCTTGTCCGTCGCATACGAAAGTGATTCGTTATAAAATAGACTTGACAGCATACGCTGATAAAAAACAAAACGTTGAGTGGAATTTTTTGTAAAGTAGAAATCTTAGAATGAGATATTCCAAGGACTTGTAGAGCGAAACGATAAAGAGAATCCAGACAATATGCAAGGAAACAGACCAGAATCATTTTTCTTTTCACCCCCTTTAACTGATATGGGCGGAAAAGAAAAAGCATACTTACAAAGTACCACATGTAAAGAAAAGCGCAAGATATAATACTAGAAATCGTTCTCATCCATTGGATTTGAACTGAAATGGACTTCTTTGGGTGAAATTGACAGTTTAGCTCTGTTTTGTAAGAGACATAGGAAATCATCATGTATACTGAACCAATGATGGTAGCAGTTAATAGTGAAATCAAAGCTCCAATGTACATTGATTTACAAACTGTACGGAGAGCGGATGGTCTGTGCCGCTTCCAAGCCATTGCGCTATCTTCCTCCTGTTGATCTTCATGTGTTTCGTCGTCTTCCTTCGGTGAACACGCGTTTATAACCCGTATCCGAAGACTGTTAGCCACTGGATATTCCCAGCTTGTGTTCTCTCTGTCGCTGTATTCTTGATAAATAAGCTCATCAACAGGAAGATAATTCCATTCTCGACCTGTGCTTTGTAGAGGATCGTAACCAAAGGACTCGGCCGTAAATTCAGGTTCTTCTGGGTTGTAGTGCTCTGTCACGCCTCGTGTAAAACTGAACACAATATGACCCAAAGCCTCTAACAGTGTACTGCTACTCATTTTCGTCTCACTTGAACGACGGCAAATTGTCAAATTCCTCCTAACGCATTGACGCTCCACTTAGAACTGCTGATAGTTTACAGAATTTTGTTCAGTGTTTGTTATATCTGTTGTGAAACTGAAAGTGAAAATTCTATTCATTGTTTGAAGAAGGGTATTAACCTTTTGCGTGGGTGGTCAGGGAAAGTCCCGAACTTAATTAATGAAGCATTCGTTTAATTTAAAGTAGGATTTGAACGTATTTGCAGTAGTCAAACCACATCAATACGGAAATCGAGACGAATAACGTCATGTTCACGTGTTTTGTAGATTGAAAAAAACAACAACTAATATTGAGCATAATTTTAAGAATGATTATCCCCTCCCAGAAACGCTGATAGGAATATAAGCTCACGTAATTGACTACCTGCCAGTCACGGCCTGCTTGAGTGGTCAGGGGAAAGTCCCGACAATTATCATTAAAGTAAGACTTCCGCAATTAGATAGTAGTAATGGTAGAAGATAAAAAATAAACCATACCTAAAAACTCGCTCTTTTCAAAGCTATAAATGAAGATAACAAAAATGCAAGAGTTTGGGTTTTCTTTCAACTTAGGAGCGGAGAAAATAAAGGCCAAAGTTGGTTGCTACAAGCGCCATTTTGCAATAGTATTAATAGCGCTCTGCAATCCGAGTCGATATGACCTCGCGTTGACAGCAATTTTTAATAAATGGATATGTACGCAGTTCGAGCGAAGTTTTACGAAAGACAGCTGAATTCTTTCGTATTTCATCTTCAAATATAATTCGAAAGCATTGACTACATCTATGGCTTTGGTAAGCCTTCTAAAGCCCACAGATAAGCTGTTTTAATATCCGACCCTCGCAGAACCTAGAAAAACGTACGCGTTGATCGATGATTGTTTATACAAGCGTAAGACAGACAGTTTACGTGCTGCACTCAACATTTTTGAATGAAAATTACTGTAGTATCCTTTCTTGTTAGTGGTAAGGGAAGGCTTTTGGTTTCAATAATTACTTTTTTGTAGGATTTTGGGTTTTATTTTTACTAACAAAATGACATAATTTACTAATATAAGGTAGACCGACGTTACAGAGATGGCTCAGAAAAGCTAAGTGTAAATAAAATGAAATCTTCATTTCTGAAACATAACTGATAACACTGAAAAACATTAAATTGACCAACATTTTTGCCGTTTTTCCCGGCTTATTATCTCGTTTTGTGTTTTCTATTTATGAAGGGGGCAGCCTCGAGCCAAGTGGCACATCCTTTTTTTTCTACTCCCCCTTGGATGGGATGCTAGTCCATCGCAGAGTACCCCCCAGCATTATGTCGCCGGTACCCATTTATACACCTGGGTGGAGAGAGGCGCTATGAGAGTAAAGTATCTTGCCCAAGAACACAACACAGTGACCCCGGCCAGGGTTCGAACCCGGAACATCCGAACTGGAGTCCGGCGTGCTAACCATTAGGACACTGCGCCTCCCATGTTTTTCTATTTAACCCTGACCTAATATTGCTTAGGTGTTAAATATTTAGTTATTTACGTAACAAGATTATACATCGCAAAATATGAAATATCGTGACATAAACTCCTTTTAAAAAACAGCAATCAATAATAAAATATCATGACCTAATAAATTGTGAACGATATATCTTGACATCTTATCCTGAAGAGATTCTAAATTAATTCAAAAGTTAAATTGCGAGGGATATTTTTGGAAGAAAATTGCAGTGACTGATGCAAATAAGAGAAGGTACGTTTTTTTCTGGGGGGGGGGGGGGGCGGGAGGCTGGGGATTTTTGGTAATTTTTTCCAAGAAAGGGTTGGTCCTCCCCTTCATTTAATGAGAAAACTCCTGACTCCCCCAACCCTCCACTTTTAGGTGACTGGCCCTCCCCTCCATTTTAATGAGAAAACTCCTGACTCCCCCAACCCTCCACTTTTAGGTGACTGGCCCTCCCCTCCATTTTAATGAGAAAACTCCTGACTCCCCCAACCCTCCACTTTTAGGTGACTGGCCCTCCCCTCCATTTTAATGAGAAAACTCCTGACTCCCCCAACCCTCCACTTTTAGGTGACTGGCCCTCCCCTCCATTTTAATGAGAAAACTCCTGACTCCCCCAACCCTCCACTTTTAGGTGACTGGCCCTCCCCTCCATTTTAATAAAAAAAAAACTCCTTACCCTCCCCCACCCACTTTTAGGTGACTGACAAAACCATGATCCTCCCCTCACTACGTACTACATGGTACATGTATGTCCCATTCCGTAGAAACCTCAGAACATTTCGCCTGTGAACTACGGCAAAATGTTTGAATATGAATATATCTTGATATTTAAAGGGTGTGCGCTGAAACAAGAAAATGCGAACATTAACAATCAGTGTGGGATATTTACGTTTTACAGGGTAGAGCGTAGAATTATCATTAAACAGAACAGAAAGGAGGTCAAGGAACGATACGTAAGTCTAGTACGTCTTGATACAGACGAAAAAGGACACGAGTCCTCCGAGAAAACTATGTGCCATGGCATAATATACATGTAGAAATGTATCCTAGTACCTGTAATAAAACACCAAATTATTTTAATCAAAGTAGGTGAAAACAAAAACTTAATCTGTTAAAGAAAAATGGAAAGCATCATCAGAAATGTTCTTATTAAAAAATTATATGGCCCTCTCCTTGAATTCCCCTTAAAAAGCTCACAAAGAAGTAATGACATTCCCCTTTTGGTGCACACTTTCACTGATGACCCCCCCCCCCCCCCCCGAGGCCCCAGCCTTCCCTCCCCAAGAAAAAACGTACCTTCCCTAATACCTTATTATAGGAATATAACGAAGCATTTTAACAACGCCAACAAAATTTACGCGTAATAAAATTAACGCGAATTTAAGAAAAGTTCTGGTTAAATGCTTATAGTAAACTTTTACATACATAAAATTAACGCGAATTTTTGAAATTCGCGTTAATAAGATGTATCATTAACTTCCCCATTATAATAAGGTAAAACATTTTAAGCGAAACAAAAAAAGGCATCCCAGTCTATCGAGTTTTAAACGTGACTAAATTCTGTGATTTCTCTGAGTCGAGTGGAATAAAGTTGCCCGCCTAGCTTAAGTTTGTTACTTTGCCACATTTAAGTAAACGGCATTTTGCAAGGCTGGTTGGCCTCGTTAAAACGTCCATGTACAACTTCTATGAGGTTAGTACAAGTCCACATTGCCAAAGGCACAGCATTTACAATTGCTACTAAGATGTGTCTTTTCCATCTTCTTCGCCAAACAGCCATGACAGCCATATTCTGATAGCGAGTCTCGATCGCTAGAGAAACGCTGGTGAAAAACCACTCAATCGCCAGCTGAACGGAGGTATGAATGGCTAAAGACTGTAATAACTTTAAAAAGGACTGGTTTTCTAAGAAAATAAATTGATACAAGTACAAAAATCCATTTACGGCGACTATAGCAGTTGATTCAAACAACATGCTCATGATAGCGATATCAGCCATTAGTCTCTCACGGCGAGGAGTACGAAAACTTCCCCAAGGAGCAGCTGATTTTCTTTTCCAAATCAGATGACAAATGTGATCAATCACAACCATGGTGCTTCGCTCTATGACTTCTGCAGCGCCGTGAATTATTCCAAGAATAGCGATGGATTTCAAACTGCTAAGATCTGCTTGCAAAACTCGAAACATAACTGCTGAGGCACAATACAACGGTGCCAATAAGACGTACGTTATATCCCGGATGGGTAATGTTCCATAACCGCTGAACACAAATTCGCGAAATTGCTTTGAGTACGACTCCAATGAGAGGAGCGAAGAGTGCGATTATCATCTTTCCTTGTGGGTTGTGTTGCTTGTTGTACGCTGTGTAAATAAAATACGCTACCATCAGGGAAAGAAGGGAAAAAGACCAGCTAGGTACAGTCATCTGTAAGAACAAAGTCACTTTGCGTCTCCTTGATCTTAT